>NC_089527.1:18524487-19265737 GCF_963924715.1 Thunnus thynnus
CAGTCAGGGGAGCTTGCATGTCATACATACTTCTATCCACACATGTTTCCTATAGTCTAAATTATCTAATGAAGGTGAAATGCTGAGAAAAAAAAAAAGTTCAACAGTAACTGGGTTACATGTAGCTTCAAGGAACTTTTTGATAATTACAGGCTGTTCAGTTTGGGGGGTTTAATATAACATGTAGACAATTAAATAGCTTTGTATAGATGATAATACATGTTATAATGTTTCTGTTATGCCTATAAATATGTGCAAATGGATAGAAGACAGTTTTTAGTACAGTTTGTACCACTTTCTAATTAAGGTCCCTTTAAAAGGTAATGAGTTGTAACTAATGACTTTATTGATGGCTAGTAAATCATTTTAGATGCCTTATAGACTATTTATAATCCATTAATAAGAAATATGTTTTGGGTTCTCTGTCTGTGTAAAAATCCCTTTGACTGATTGGACCACATGACTATCTGGACCAAAATTTAATTTATTAACAAGTTATTAAGCATTTATTAATGGATTACCAACATTTATACTTGTATTATTACCAAATGGAAAAGATGAACACCTCAAAGCATTTTATTCACAACATGGCAACCCAAATCTGTTGTGATAAAATATGATTTTTAACTATTCATATAGTACTTACAACTTCTAACCTTACAGAACATAAATGGTGCCTTGATAGAAAATGGAACCAAAATTTATATTGTGATGTTTGCACTTCGATTTTCCTCTGCTTTTCTCTGATGAACCTCCTCCTGCACAATACTGTATGACCTTGTGAAGATCAAATTAGGATTTAGAGAGTGTAGTCGTAACAGAGGAGGAGACATGAGTTTCACATGACCTTAAACCTCTAATACAAATCTTAAACCTTCAGTGAAAGTCCTCATGTCTTTCCTGTTGGTTCTTGCTAATTCAGCCATCAGTCTACAGCTGATCATAAGAAGTGCTTTAGTTAGCTTAGTCTGTTGTTGGCGACAACACTGTGGAACCAGAGGGTGGAGGTTTCATACATACTTGTAATTTACCTTTATTAATTACCCCATCAACCCTAATTACCCCTGGCAGATATTGACTGACACTAATAGACTGACAATCACATCCAGGTCTTACATAATCAGAATGAGTGAGCGTTGTCTGCATGAATGAATGCGGTGAAATTAATGTGCGGCATCTGCGAAGTGGCATCTGACTTGTTTATTTTTTCATATTACTGTATGTGCTGAAGACGCTGTGGGGCACAATGCGACATTCTCTAATGTTCCACTGATTCATTTACTTTCTTTGCGTGAATAGACAGATACTTATGTAATTAGAAGAATATTGGTCGGGAGAAGATGGATGAGCCTGCCTGTGCTGTAATCCCAAATCCACTGCGCTCTTCTCTGAGGCAGAGAAGGTTTTTAATATGCTTTGGTGATACAGAAAAAAGTATGAAGTCTAAAGAAGATACAACATAAAAACATGCCTGAAATGAGAAATTCAAAGCAACTTTAACATCTTTGTTTTGACTGTAATAGAAGATCATTCTTATTTCTGCAATGTTTACATGAAAGGTACATTATTTTAAACATTCTCATTGGACTAATTTTCTCTCACGGATGCAAAAACATGCTCCTGATGTTGTATTAATGGGTTTAAGACTGTCTGGTGTTTCCTGTCATTTCACTGCAGCAGAAGGATTTCTAAAACAGCAAGATGTTGTTGTTATTGAGGTGTGACCGTGCACAGAAGGCTGTATTTGTTCCATTCTTATTGGGAAAGCAGCACACGCAGTTCCCTTTCTGTACAATTAGAGTGTACAAATGCATGTTGTTAAATGTCAGTGTATTTCATATTGATCTCATTGGTCTCTGCTGCAGTCTTTAGGTGAAAGGGAATTTAACTTGAATGAAACCGCAGAGAGAAAGGAAAACATTTAACACACATCTGTTCTTGGTTTTTTCCAGGTTTACCTACGAGATCGCCCCCGTTTTCGTACTCATGGAGCAGCTGACACTGAAAAAGATGAGAGAGATCATTGGCTGGCCCAACGGAGAGGGTGATGGCATATTTTCTCCAGGTAAGAACCCAACCAGTGATTGAACAGGAGTGGGAGGATGGTTGAATAGGATCTGAGCCCTTAAAACATGTCAGGCTCTGGTTATTATGTCATCAGATACATGTAGAAGTGCTGTTTCTTAGCTACGGTTTTCACTGCTGACAGAGCTCATCTGGTTTCTGCAGGAGGAGCAATCTCCAACATGTACAGTGTGATGATTGCCAGATACAAGTTCTTCCCTGAAGTCAAGACCAAAGGCATGGCAGCTGCACCCAGACTGGTCCTCTTCACCTCAGAGCATGTTAGTCTAACACTGCTTCTCTGGAGCTGATTATTGTAACCCTCCGCAACACCACAATTTGAGTGCTTTTATCACTAAGTGTGACATTTAAGACACATGCTGTATTGTACTGATAGTCAACATATGTTCTTCCAGAGTCACTATTCCATCAAGAAAGCCAGTGCAGCTCTGGGCTTTGGAACAGAGAACCTGATCCTGTTGAACACAGATGAGAGGTTTGCTTTATACTCCACCAACATGGAGACAGTCCAGCAGGAAATCAAATGACTCTGTGACTTACTATGTGATCTTGTTTTCAGAGGGAGAGTCATTCCTGCTGATTTGGAAGCCAAAGTAATAGAGGCCAAGCAAAAGGTGAATGAATCAGACAACGTTCTCTCTAACTTTTGCTTCCATTGCGCAATGAGAAACAGTCATATGTGTGCTGTGGAGTTTAACTGTAGCTACAGAAACACTTACGTGTGCCAGAGCAGCAAGGTTATATCAATAAGGTTAATGCTTCTGTCTACTTACATATGATGCTGTCCTGGTCTAAAGTACCTCTCCTGGAAGTAATTCTTCAAAGGCAAAGTGATGTGCAGACCAGAAGAGATGGGCAAGCAATTTTGCCCCAAACAATAGCTGCAGAAAGGAGGAGTGCCTTATTTGAGGAATATGTTTTAGCCCATCTCTTTGATGTCAACAATGATAGGGAGAAAAAAATATATAACTTGGATTCAGCCCATAATTGTAGCCGATGTCTTTTTTTTTTCTTCTTCATGCTTGTGGTGTGCAGGGGCACGTTCCAATGTTTGTGAATGCCACCGCTGGTACCACCGTCTACGGAGCCTTTGATCCAATCAATGAAATTGCAGACATCTGTGAAAAGTACAACATGTGGCTTCATGTGGACGTAAGGGATTATTGATTATCCTCAGTGCACAGTTAAGCCGTTATGGTCAACACTAGAGTCCTCACTGATACGGATCTATTGTATCCTGTGCAGGGTGCATGGGGAGGAGGTTTGCTGATGTCAAGGAAACACAGACACAAGCTGAATGGAATCGAAAGGTAAAAAAAAAAAGGAAAGCAATAAACATACTGAAGACAGTGATTGTAGTATAGACAGTTATTTTAGAGATGCACACCACAGATGTTACTCTTCAAGTTCAGTTAGCTCATCACAAAATAGTTCAATAATTTCTTCTTTCTGACTTTTTAAAGTCCGAAAAAATGACATCATCAAGGTTATTTTGGCATGGGCTTGGAGATTTGGTGCTTTAACACCTAGTCTATCAGTCCCCCATCCACATGGAAGTGCAATACTAAATCAATGGAGTGCCCCCTTTAAAATCTGAGCTAAAGAAATTCATGATCTCAGCTCACATTACCACAGATATTTCAAATTGTACCTTTCAAAAGACTCATATGCACAGATTTCTCAATAAAATTGAGAGAAGCTATGTATTCTTAGATTGCCACTTCTGTTTCTAGACGTGATACACACACACACACACACACAAACACACACACACACTCTCTCTCACACAAACACACTCACAGAGCTGTTTACTGTTTCAATATCTGTGCAGGGCCAACTCAGTCACCTGGAACCCTCATAAGATGATGGGAGTGCCACTGCAGTGCTCTGCCATTCTGGTCAGAGAGTGGGTGAGAATGTTTTTCACTTTCCTGCTGCACACAATGCCCCTCCTGCACACGTATGCGTACAAGCAGAAAAAACACTTTTTGCACTTGGGTTTGGTAACCCTCCCCATTTCTCTCATTGCAGGGATTATTACAAGGCTGCAACTCCATGTGTGCCGGTTACCTCTTCCAGCCAGACAAGCAGTACGATGTCACATACGACACAGGAGACAAGGCCATTCAGTGTGGCCGACACGTAGATATCTTCAAGTTCTGGCTCATGTGGAAGGCAAAGGTGTGCACTTCTCTACAGCCATGTGTTACTCATTACATCTAGCAACTATAGCTAATCTGTGACGGCACAGTAACAACTTCTTCTTTTTTTTCAATCTGCCTTAAAGGGAACAGTAGGATTTGAACAGCATATCGACAAGTGCCTGGATCTTTCAGCATACCTCTACAATAAAGTAAAAGACAGAGAGGGCTTTGCGATGGTGTTTGACGGGGAGGTGAGATCATTATTTCCACAGAGAGCAAATATCTTTCATATGAACACCCTAGTATTCACTGCAATGAGTTATCAATTCCTTATAAATCAGAATTCAATAAATTCTCCCAATGATCAGCTGCAGCAACATGGGATAATTTAACTGTTCATATCAGAGCTTTTCTGCTTTACAAAACAGCTATTTTTCTTTAGTGATTAATGACTACAACATGTTTAACATCTTAACTTGGTTTTGGGATAATTTGGATTATTTTGCTCTCCTGACATGTTGACAAGAAATGCTGAAATTACAAAAGGCAGTTTTTATTGGCGCTCATTACAAATGTTGTTCCCATTTTCTCTTATCAGCCGCAGCACACTAATGTGTGCTTCTGGTACTTTCCACCGAGCCTGCGCAGCTTGCCTGATGGTGAGGAGAGGCGGGAGAGGTTGCACAAGGTATTGACTCATCAATCTGCTTTTTAAGCTTAATTTCAAGCTCCCCTGCCTGTTTAAATGTATTCTTGTAGATTTAGGGATCCATACAGTAAAGTCTTGCTTGCATAAAGGTATGGAAGTAGACCAGAGTTTGCATGATAATGATGATAATGATAACGTGTGTTTTCCACAACAGGTGGCCCCAAAGATCAAGGCCATGATGATGGAGTCTGGGACTACAATGGTGGGTTACCAGCCACAAGGAGACAAGGTCAACTTCTTCCGCATGGTCATCTCCAACGCTGCTGCTACCAGGTCAGACATCGACTTCCTGATCGGGGAGATCGAGCGACTGGGGCATGACTTGTAAGAGCTGCACCTGTATTGCAAAAACTTTTTTTTTTTTTTTTCAAACATTTGTCTTTTCCAGCTCTGGAAAGCCTTGAGCTTGGCTACATGCCCCTTTTTTGTCTCATAAAGAGATTTTTGCTTACAGGTCTCTTCTGGCAATGCACAACAAATAATTGGCCCCGTGTGTTTCTCTGTCTCTTCTGTCTTTAGCAGCGACGTCATATATTTAAAACCTTTGCACACCAGATTATCTGAGTAAAAAGGACTTAAGTCAGAACTTGAGAGAATTATATAAGCAGACTGGTATTCTTGCTAAACCATATGCTAAGTGGAAACAAACCTATATTATGGTAAACAGACTCTTGTCAGTGCGGTGAGTTTAACGCTGGTTCTTTTTCATGTAAATATGAAATTGCAAGAATATTCGAGCACTTCATGATTCTTTCTACAGCAGCTATTAAAACGTCATTATACTGTTGTACTATATGCAGATCAGTATGAAAAACAGAACGAGATCAAAATATTTTTTCACAAGTAACAGAGCACAACGTACAGTAGGGAACCTTATAACATTGACATAAACAGTATTAATGTAATATATATGATGTAATGACTGTTGGTGCTCCATGTTGTCTACGTAATTATCAAGCCAGACGCACCACCACATTGTACCCTAGCTGTTATTTCCCTTTGATATCACATAGGTGGGAATATATAACACAGTCATTGTAACAAGTACTGTACTTGATTGCTGTGTTTTTAGAGATTTTTGTGTAGATTGTGTATAGTATTGTTACATTGCCTTTGTGCCAAATGTGTCCTAGTTTTACAGTGAGAAAACCCTATATGTAAAGCAATCATACAGTACAGTATGTAATAGATTAACCACTTTATTTATATTAAGAGATTATAATTGTGAATAGGTTATCGGCTATTCTGATCCATTTGTAATGTATCCTCCTTCATACTTGGGAATTCTGCTGTATTATATCACAATGTTTTGAATAACATTGAAGTCTTTTAGTGTATTTGTGAACCAAAGAAGGGTTGGGTTACATTTATGAACATGTACATGGCCCTTATTCTCCCTTATGGATGGATTCAGATATTTATGTATAAGAATAATTAACTTAACCGCCCCTTAACGTTAGTGCAATCTATGTTGTGTATCTGTGCAACGTCATTGTGATTCACTGACTGAATGTTGTCAAGAGGCTGGCAGTGCGGCTGCTACTGCCAGTGCTTTGTTAACGATAAAAAGCACAATGCTAAACCATGATCATGGGGCGGCTTTTATTCTAGGGACATATGATTGTCTGTATTATTACGTGTTAAGTGGAGTAAAACTATAATATGCAATTTTTTTTGGTTTGTCTTAACATGCTCACTAAAGGCACACTTATGTTAAAAAAAAAAGAGTTTTGCTTGAACAATGAAATGCACACTGTTTGCTACTGTAATAAGGTTTACTGAACAATTGTACATTCCTGAATTAGTGGGATGAAATGTCCCAAATGTCAAGTTTCATGTAGGCACTTTAACCCATCATTTGCAGAGTATTACTGTTGTATCCACAGCACAAATAAAGACATATAAGCTGTAGAACATCTGTGGGAACAAGTTTTTGCAGTTTGTCAAACCTTTGAACTTTACAAATAAATATATATGGTGAACAACGTTGATGTGAGAGCATCTTGGAGAAGACTTAGTTGACATATGCTTTATTTCTTCAGACCCCACTGTTTTATGTTTGAAAAAAATATTAATTTCAAAATCATTATTTTCCTTAAAATATTTTTACATTTTTTCTGATCTTATTCAAACCTAATATGTAATATGCAGCACTGAATTACACCAAATAACAACACTGTCATTACAACAAATAAGGAAATTTTACCCGTTATTGGGCTATGCATGAACACATATGCCTTTTTTTATCCAACATTTCATTTAAAATCAAAGAAGTGTATGTTATCCTGCACAGAGTTGTTACTTTACACTTACAATAACAGAAATACAAATGGATTACTCTACTATGTAAAAAAGTACTGTCAACACCAATCACATATATATTAAAAAAAAGAAAATCCATTGTATTAAAGGAAACAATTTCGCGATTTTCTTGTCTAAAACAATATTCAGGTGCCAACATGAACATTGAAACAGGTTTTGCTTACTGTAATCATGTCTCTTGTTTAGTAGACATCAAGAGATACCTTTCTAATGTGCTTTCAATTTAAGTGATGGGGACAAAATCCACAGTCCTCCATCTGCACACAAATATATTTAAAAGTTTATCTAAAGCTAATATGAGGCGTAAACTAATGCCGTCCAAAGTAATCAAATCAAGCAATATCTTTCAAAGTTACAGCCTTTTTAGTACCAAATTCCCTTTTTTGTCATTATCCTTTCACCTCAGCTAAACAGGGAAACACAAACAGGGAGTTTTGTATTGAAAAGGCTGTAACTTTGGAAGACATCCACTTGATTTGCCCAAGTCAAACTGCTGAAGCCTCATATACAGTATACATTTAATACATTTTTGCACAAAATTAGGACTGTTGACTTTGCCTCCTATTACTTACATTGCAAGTGCATTTGGAAGGGATGTTTTAATGGTCATTAATAGCAGGAGAAATGATCACAGCGAGCAAAACGTCTCTCAAAGTTCATATTGGAACTCAACTATTGTTTTCAAACAGACTTGAAAAATTGTGAACCTATACTTTAAACCATGTTTTACAGCTGCAGTCTCTGAGACCCCAAAGAGATGTGAAATGTTTTTAGGTAGCAGATTTCTGAAGTATGTTACAAGTTCTAAATAATGTTTATGAACAATTCACATAAAATTGGGAAAAATCACAAAGTGTCAAGCTAATAAAACAATGTTTAGTATGTTTTTTTGAGTAAGTAAAGAAGGCTCAGATGGTCCCAAACTAAATTTTAGGATTACAAAACACATTTGCTGTTCATCATTCGTCATTCTCAAAGACAGGTTGAGTGTATGAGGGTGGTGAGCTCCAACCTTTAGACAAATATATGCCAATTAAATTCAACATATGGGGAAAAATTCACAATTTGGTAAAAATGTCAATCTTGGCCTGAGATTGTGTGTATAAAATCCTGCAGTAAGAGAGTTTTTTCCTTTTCTTTTTTTCTCTTTCATTTTTGCGATCCACCTGGTTGTCACCAACCATTGATCAGATTAATCACCCTGGAGGGACTTGCACTGATTATCTCACATCTGAGATTTCATGAGCTCCCACCCCCTGCCAATTACATCCCTCCTTTCATTACTCACACTTTTAAGATATTTATCATAAAATGCATTAGACTGTGCTCTCTTAACTTTTTTCCCCTAGGGAGCTTATTTCAAGGCTCTGCCTGGCAGCATTTTATTTCAGCACAGCAGTAGAGGGACCGGCTGTTTCAGTAGCTCCTCTCCCATCCTCTAGCAGATGCTGCTTCTTTGTTTCATGGTTGAGTGCAGCGATCATTACAGGCCCGGTGTCACTGGCTGCTTTGTAAAGTTACTGGGAACAGAGGATTAAAGGAATAAACGCTAATAATGGGGCAATAGAAATTGCAACCCTTGACTTTTTGCCACATCTAAAGGGAGACTGTTTTTTTGTTTGTTCTTATAAGGAAAGCCATATTATTGAAGGTTAAACTTGCATGAATGTAATGACATGGCTAATTTGGAAGCATGTGTTGGAGAATCTAGGAATGATTAAATGCAAATGAAACCAGACCGGGCCTTCAGCTGCTATAGTTTGTCACAGTCCGGTAAAGACATGAATAAATGACCACCCAAAATAAGTAACATAATCACCGGACCAATGATTTGATGCAAATATCAGTATATTCAGTGTGTTAACTCTATATAATGTATGGAAAGGTTTAAAATTTAACCCTGATGCCTGACTATAAAATTGATATTTAATAGTATTTCAAGTGGTTCATCACTTTAATCAACAATCAGTAAGCTTATCTCCATCAAATCTAATTACAAGCATAATTAAACTTTGATCAAGAGGAGATCAGGCCAGTAAAATAACAAGGAGCGGCTCTGTTTTTGCAGTAGCTTCTGTCTCTGGAGGGTGGGCTGGCTGACTCTGGACACCAGACTGTGAAATACTTAATGTCTGCCTCTGCACTAGTCTGTTCACCCTCCATTTCACACCTGGCACACATGCACACACACAAAGGATTTAACAGTCATTACTGCAAATGAAAGATCATCAGATTTATCGGCTTCATTGCATTGCCTTTTCCTCTTGGGTTCATTTTGTTCCCACATTTATTTATTTATTTATTTTTTTGTTTGTGAATTTTGTGAAACAATAGGTCCCTCACCCGTCTCTCCCCTCTCAGCTGTGTTACTCTTCTCTCTTATATATCTATGAATCTTGTCAGTGCTTTCCTGATGTGCCAAATATATCTCCCGCCCCTGGGAATCACTGCCACATTAGCTTCCTGATAGATACTGACATTCCCATTGTGTAAGGCAAGTCTAATGAAATGATGATGATGATATTGACTGCGGGCTGCTTGCCAGCCAGCCCTTCCCCCTCTTCTCCATACACCATTCATACACACACGCTACTTTGTCCACTATTTAGCCTAAAACAATTGCTTTTTATAACCTTTTATTTCTTACTTTACAATCCACAGTTCAACATGGGCTGCATTTTTGCTCTTGAACTTCAATTGAAAGGTCAATAATTACATGTTCTTGTGCTATAAAAGGTGTTTTTTTTTACTACCGCAATCTGTGTATTATGTTCTCAACTTCAAGCCAAACAGAGAGCGTGCTTGACATTAAAAACCAGTGATATCCGAATCAATTGTAACACCTTAAGGCCTCTGACTCCTAAAGTAATTATAATGGGTTACACTTATCTAAATAGCCTCCTCTTATTGACTGTGTCCACGACTTGATTAATCTTGGCAGAAAGTACATTTTAAGCAGGAGATTAATAGTCCAGGGACTGTAACTTGCCTGTCTCCATGGCTGGGGAGTGTAAACCTAATGTGGCGCTTGTTAAAGTTGAAAGGCTGCTAGTAAATGTCTCCGTCGGATATTTTCTAAAGGAATAAGCATGAAGCCCAGGAGCAATTACGCTGCAGCTAACCAAGTCTCTGTGTGGCGATTGCTATCATGCATGCTAAATGAATAAAACAGCCTCACAGCACATGACTGTAATCTAGTGCTCTGCTGTTGTCTGCATCAGTATGCGGATGATAAACACTCAGCCATTTTTTTCTGTCCTGAATGGGAATGATGGTGTAGGGCAGGACAACAAACATGTGTCTGATGATGCTGAAATTAAAATGATAAACAACAACCATAATGACGTGATAACTACTTGTACTGGTGTTTGGCTCTGCTGCACTGTCTTCTAATTCACTTAGCATTTTATCTCTTCCTCCCAGTACAACAGAGTGCATTATGTCAGCACAGACCATGTATTTATTAGACAACCCTTTCATCCTGCAAACAATGACCTCTCACAGACGCACCACATTAAGCAACTAACCCTGACAGGAGCAGCTCATGATGTTTGTAGCTGTGGCATTGCTTACTGTGTAGAAATGCAGCATGTGTGAGTGGGGGGGGGGGCACGGTAAGCACGTGCAGCTAGATGTTTATCAAATCATGGACATTTTAATATCTGGCCACTTCTTTGTTAATGTCTTCCTTGCCCCCTTCCTTCCTTGCCAAGGTGTCTGTGCAATAAACGCCTGAACAAAGTATAGTGCATTTTTTTTCAGCTTTAGTTGTAAATTCCTTGCAGAGCTGAGGAAGTATAAATCTAAGAGAGTGCTATCCAGGGCAGTGATCGCAGAGTTTTAAGGCGTCAGCAAGCTTCTGCTGAAATACAGAGTTTATTTATCTGCTCCTTGAAGAGCAAGTGTCACCATGTGAAGTACAATTCTCACTGGTGGTAAATAATGGATGTGATGATATTTTACACTAAGGAACAGTGAATGATTTAAGTCTTAAATAAGTATGGTGTTGATATACAAAAGGTAATGTTAACTCAAGCAGTAGACACTCCCTCACTCATTGTATAATTAGTATGACATAATATCAACAGAAAAGATCCAAATGATCTTAAATAATAAAAACATTATGTCAATTATTGATTGCCTTTATTACTAAGAAAAAAAATCCTAAATACCATGTTACTCTGTGTTGAGATGACGAGCCCCTTAGAGAATTTTCAGTACAAACATACACCAAGGAATTTAGGAATATATAATATTTCAGGCCAAAATTTGACATCAGAAAAGCTTCATAAAAACAAAACATTCTCAACTGTGCAGTGGTTTACTGGCACTATATTCAAGAAGTAAAGTTTCAGAGTCTTTCAGGAATGAAGGACAGAAATTGAACTTAAATATTAAACGATGACATGAAAAGAGTTTAACTTCCTCTAATTGCTTATGAAAGTGATACTCAAAAGACCATGGACCCCCATTTGATAAGATTTTTGCATTTAGATGTGTTATTACAGAAAGTGTATGAAACCCATGAACAAAATAGTCATACATTCTGTCATTGTGTTAATTATGGATGGAATCATAGTGAAAATAAATTGTTCCCCTTTTTGCTAGGGACCTCCTGGAAACCCCTCAAGGACCCCTTGGGGTTCCCCGACCCCACCTTGAGAACCACTGTCTTATGAAACCACACTTAAATTTCTTCGTCTTATATTATGGACACACAGTACTAGCAACCTGAGGTGCACCTGGTCCTGTAAAATGTAGGCAAATTTATTCCATTGTTGAGAATCTATGGAGGGATTTGAGAAGAATCTTTTGGTTTTCCTCAAAGGGTAAATCTGTCTGAATGTGGGGAAAAGGTGACAGATTCTCATAAAACAACATTCCTGTCACTGAGCTTCTTACAACAGGTTATACATATAGTCTGAATGGCAGCTCTGCTGTAAACCTCAGTTCTGCGAAGCTGAAAAATACTAATGTGTTGCATCAGTGTCTCAGAGATGTTGATGATATTGTGTGGTGAATTTTGATGCTGTAGCTGTGATGAAATGACCAATCACCTTGTTTAGTGTCTGTCTATTCCTGAAGCATGTTATTCATGATGTGAATTATGTTTTCATGTTTTTTTAGACTGATTCATTTGCAGCGTCAAATAGACTTGCAGTTAGTATTGTTACATCTGCCCTTGGGACTCATCCACGATGCCCTCTATCTCTATTTCAGTGTCTCCCTTGCCTGCTGCTGCTCTCTTTGTGTCTCTCTCTCTCTCTGTCTGTCTCTCTTTCTCTCTCTCTTTCTCTCTCTCTCTGTTTGGGTGATTGTGTGAGTAGAGACAGGTGTGCTGGAGTCAGGGCAGATCCACACCAGCTGCACCTCATCTCTGCAATCAAGCCTTTACAAAGACTCAGCTCTACCATGTCCACACTGACAGATTGTAGCTTCTGCACTAGTCAGTCAATGCCTTGAGCTATTTTTCATGCATTAGTAGTTTTTTTTGTTGTTGCCTGTTTTTTCTGTGGCCTAACTCTGTCTCCTGTTTGTCAGCGGTGCTGTCTGCTCTGGTTCCAGACGCTGTCTCCAGCCCCTCGTTTTGTCTCGTCAGCCCTGCTTTCCTGCCCCGGACTCCCGCTCTTCCCAGTTTCCAGCCCAAGCCCCAGCCCCAGTTACCAGTCCAAGCTTCCCCAGGCCTGCATTCCCGTCCCCTAACCTTCAAAATAAATACCTTGTTGCTATTATATCCCTGTTTCCTTGCCTTGAGTGTCCGCACTTGCGTTCACCTGCTCCATCCCACGTAACAAATATTCATACTATTTTGTGTCCTTTCTGGAAATATGTAATTTTGGCGATGATCAGAAATGTTTTAAGCTGACATTTTTTTGAAACTGACAATCAAATTAATTTCATTTTTTTTGTTTGCACATTTGAAGCAGGAGACAGTTTGTAGTAATGTTTGTGATTTAATTGTAATTATATGAATTGTTTCTTGACCACAGTGTCAAGGATAAAATCCTCCTGTTGGAATATATTGTACCAATGCTTAATCTCCTCTCTTGGATGAGAGTGCAGTTTAAGCTTCATCCAACACAGCAGAGAGACAAAATCAAGGAGAGCTCTAGCGGACACTGACAGGATAACTGATGATTGATGAGGAGAATCACAATCCTGAGCAAGTTTATTTCAAATTATTTGATAAGACCTGCTGCACTACAGAGATATTCAATTACATATACATTAATCTACTCTTTGGGCCCATGTCCTTTTTATATCATTGATATGATATCCCTTATTATCACTGTTTGATACAGAGACAATTGTATTCACTCGTTTCTGCTCTGATGTGATTATACGATCAAATCAAAAGCCACTGGGTCTGAATAAAAAAAATAACAGGCTCATTATTCACCTTAAAAGAATACAGGGTATGATGTTTTTATTCTACACATATCTAATAAACACTCCTTCCACACAGAACCTAATTCCAGCAGCTGAACGACAACATACCAGGAAATAAAACTGCAAGGAAAAGGCAGATGTGCAATTTCAGACACATTACTGCTGTGACCTTGAGCACTGTTTTCTGCATGCGAATTTGTGTATGCACGAGGGGAGAAGTGCCTTCAAGATGTTACTTAAGAAAAAGTATGTAGGTGTCCACAGAAAAATGTAAAGTTTAAAGTGATTCATTTATCTTGCCTGGTCCAGGTGGTGCTTAGTCAAACTGTACTGTTGACTAATTTCAATAATAACATCATCATATCTCATGGATTTATCATCTGTAAAATAACTGGTACTGGTAGATTAAGTGCTAAAAAGAACAATATTTATTACTGAATTGTGTGTGGAGTGGAAACGTACATTTTCAAGTAGCAGTTCCTTAAAAGTGTACAATAAAATATTTCAAGAACTGTACATGAGTGAATGTACATTGGCTTGGTCATTTCTAGAACAATATAGACAGTACCAGACAGACCTTGTGTGGCCACAAACCTTGAATATGTAATTACTGGGGTAATTACTGGGTCTATGGATTGACTTGGTCTCAGCTGTGTAAAAACTCTGTTAACACAGCTTTGAAAGAAAATTGTTAATCTGTCTTGACATTTTAATGGTCAGTATTCAGCGACCTGAAACACTTGGACTGTATTTAACTTGCAATTTGCTTATGAAGACATGACTTAACTTACTCTCATGGACTTGAGACCTGACTTGAACCTGTCTCAATTGACACTTGACTTGTTCCCTCCAAATTTTCCATTAAGTACACAGCAGATTACGCATTAGCTTCACTGTACACACCCAGAGAGATCCAGAGACTAACAAATACTCCTGTGCTGGATTAACAGTCCCTGCCATCATGTTTTCTGTGAGTCTTTGTGGCAATTTGATGAACAAATTAACTAATTTATTTAGGAATAGGCACCATGTGAGCACAAAATAAATTAAGGCCCAACACTAGATTTTGACACAGTGCCACAAGTTTAAGAAATGACACATCTCCAGAGTTTGACGCTAGAAGGCTGTTTTCACATTCACCTGGTGAAAGTGGAAAGTTTCTCTGCGCTCACCTTAAATCTGAGTTTAAGATGTTTGGAAGCTAATTGTGATATAATATGCAATTTACAGAAGTGTGACGTGGAAACTTGAAACCACTGAGAGTTGACTTTTCATTGAAGTAGGAGACATATTGCAGTAATTGAACTTTTGAAATGAATAATATTAGCATATTCATAGATTGTGGATTTAGTGGATCTAAATTTAAGATTTTCTAAAGAGGTTATTGAACTTGTTTGTGGAAAAAACATATCAGACACAAATTATTATTATTCAAAGCAGAGTATTTTTTTTTACATATCTTAAAACATGCCTGGGGTTTATCTTTAAAGTCCCCCTTCACTCTAAAATATGTTTTTCTTCTTGTTCCATCAGTTGGATGTTTGAGCTTCACTGTGCAGAATGATGTATGTGCAGAGTTTGGCACTAGAAGGCTGTTTTCACGTTTAACTGCTGAAAGTGCAAAGTTTCTCTGTGCTTATTGAAAATCCATTTTTAAAGGGCGGGCCTACGAGCAGGATTTGTGACTTCACAACTAGTTTGGAAGCCAATTCTAGTCCAATATTCAACTTACACAAGTGTGATGTGCAAACTTGAAGCCTCCAGTGCACAAACACTGAGAATTAACTTTACAGTGAAGTAGGAGACATCTTGTTTCCAGCTGTTGAACTTTTGAGATGAAATATATTTGCAAGTTCATAGATTCTGGATTTTTTAATGAGGGAGAAGGAGGAGATGTCATTTCAAGGATTTTAACAAGATAATTTAACTTTTTTTGTGGAAAAACTATACACGAATTATTATTCAAAGCAGAGTACTTTACATACATCTTAAAACATGTCTAGAGGAGATCTTTAAGTGATATTGTAGGATTCATCTTAGGTGAAATTGTAGTTTATTTGTATTAATTCCCTAACAAATTGCATACAGACATGCACTGAACCTCAGACTTTAGGAGCTCCTACTCTCTGCAGCATCTTGTATGTCTGTATAAAGTTTGAGTGTGCCCATGCTCTGAGCATTATAGAAATTGTGACCATACAATACTGATAATTGTTTCTTTCCTCATTTAAGTCAAGTGCAAAAGGTGAATTGTCACAACAAGGGCAGAGCTGTTTTTAAGATCTTTGCTAAAGCTAGATAATAAAGAGTGGGGTGAATACTCCTTTATCTCTTTCACATCAACCTGTATGAGTTGTTGTGAGGATATGCTTCAGCATAAACAGATGTTCCTTCTTTCTCTTTCACACAGGAACTTACTGTTCAGATGCACAAAAATGGTGTCTATGACTCAGAAGTTCACACAAGCAATTTTTTCCTATTTATACAATCATTTCCTCACACCCTCCACCTCGGGTCTAATCAATATACTTGAATGATTCTCAGTGTGATATGAAGCAGGGGTGCACTGCAATGAAGGTTTATGATGTGAGCACTCATGCAGTGTATCAGGCAGCAGGATTGTAGCTACCACAGGAAGTGCTGAGAAGCAGGAACCGCAGGAAACACTGCACAGTGCGGATATGAGCAGGTGGAGACCCGTCTGCTAACCACCACAGCTTGCCCACCCTCTCACACTCACATACACACACCTACACACACACACACACACATATCCAGACACATATCCAGGGAAACATGGGAGGGTCTCAGAGCATCGAGATACCAGGTGGAGGAACTGAAGGCTACCACGTCCTCAGAGTAAGAGCAGCTTTCATGTCGCGATGATACATCGTCTCTGTTTGTTTGTGTGAGAGCGAGATACCTCCTGTTAGCTGCAGAGAGGCTAACATTGTACTTGTTTTACAGCTTAACACTGATATGTATGTAGTCATTCAGTGCGTATTTGATAAGGCACCAGACAGGCTTCACATACATGTGTTTGTCGCCCAAACAGCCTCTGAATTAATGAACTATCTGAGGCTAGTTACCGTCAGCTGCTAGCTGTCAAGCTACTTGCATGAATGTGTTGTTCTGAAGCTCCACAACAGCTGTTTTAAATAACATTTATTATACTGACCTGTAAGCATTTTATGCGCAGACTGTCTTTAGTAATTATTTCGTGTTTTATCTAACTGGTTTTCTTTTTTTTCAACTTTATTAGTCAAATATTGAAATGCAAAACACACACAAATAATACAAGAATAAAGTAAAAACCTTCAAAACAAACTGTCAAACATAAAGGACAGAGCAACATAAAATGCACAGGAATAGAGTCATATATTAGATTTAAAAAAAAAAAAATCCCAAAAGAAATAAGAGAACTGAAGACACAAAAATGAATAAAGATTACATGTTTACATAAGTGAGTTGTGAGTGTGTTGTGAGGCACTTTTGTGGTTCTTCATGTGACTTAAAGACTGCAGGAGACTTCATTTCTACAAGGAAAGGCAGCAAACTAGGCGGGGATGTATAAAATTTGGGTTTGTTGTTATAATATTTAGCCATCAAAATATCAAAATTGACAATGTCCTTAAAGGAACTGTTCTTGAGTCGGAAAAATAAATAAATACCATTACTTCATATAAAGTAAAAGTATAAGGCTCATCAATGAAGCTGAAAATATGGGAAGCAAGTTCTTGCTGAAAGGTCTGAACCACAGTGAAAGATGAGGAATACATTCTCTCTAGTGATTACAAAAAGTACAAAGATCTGCAATGTCCATGTATTTTGCAGTAAAGGAATTAACATGATGAATACAATGTAGATTTTTAAAATGTATTTACTTGACCTTATTAGAAATAGAGTATTTATAAGGTAAAAGCCTTTTTTTCCCCAATTTATGTTATCAGTGATCGACGCCCAATAGAATTTACCTTTTGGAACAATTTTCTTTTAGTTGTGAAGAATTTCATGTATAAATGTATTGCTATCTTATCTAATTTGTCTTGTCTGTTCAAACTGTACGATGAGAAATTCATGACTTGTCAGTGATACCTAGTATTCTTCACATCAGACCAGTCAGTGCTCTTGGTGAACTCCTCTGTAAACTTTCAGGTTAAAACTACAACCTGCCAGAATAACCGGTGTGGCTACTTTGTATGACGTGACAGGACGGGGTGTGTACATACATTCCCAAAACCTGTTGTGGTTTTTGAATGAAAAGGTTATGCCATTTACCATCACCTTTTTACACCATCCCTCTTTTTATTTTAATTTTTACTCATCACTGCATCGACTACTTTCCTTATTAATTAATCTATGATCACACCATTTGTGGTATTGTGCATGCTGACTCACTGTCACATCGTTAATGTTATTAGTAACACCTTTGCTTCTCCTACTTTGACAAGTCAAACTCTGCTCATCACTGCTGTTATCGTTCTCTAGTGTTTAGCCAGTTTTTAAGAATTTAAAATCAGTATGATACAGCTCCACATTTGTGAGGCTTAATCCTCGTCTGTCTGAATATGTAAATCTTCAGCATACAAATTTCTAATAATGGCACTATAATGATATAAACACTTGATGTGCAAATGTAAGCATCATCAATAAACTCTATTTTGGTACCACTGTCTTATTTTCCCCTCATAAGATATATCTTGACATTTCCATCTATCTATGCTCTGCCTAATATTTTGAGTATTTATTTCATCTCAGGTGGATTTTGATTTAAAGAACACAGTATGTCATGTAATCCTGTGTGCAGCTATTTCAACTGTGTCACTGTGGACGATAAACTCAAATAAGCTTTGCAGATTTTTATAGAGTAATGAAATATCTGCAATTACAAACCACCATCTGTATTTCTAAATAGTTTGGTGCATAATGTAAAAAGGGGAGATAATCTTTCACCACCTGAACTCTCATCTTCAAAGTACTTCTCAGAATTAACTATTTCACCTGTTTGCAAGGCTTTATTTTACTATTTTTATTTTACAGGTGCAAGAAAATTCTCCAGGTTATCAAGCAGGACTGGAGCCATTCTTTGATTTCATTATTTCCATATGTGACACAAGACTGGTAAATACAGCTACAATAAAACTGTTGGACCTGCTTTATCAAGTCTCTATATAGCCATAAGTGTTATGACAGAAGATGTGAATGTGTTGATCTCTGACAGAACAAAGACAATGACACCCTAAAAGAGTTGCTGAAGATGAACGTGGAGAGACCCATCAAGATGCAGTTATACAGCAGCAAGACGCTGGCTGTGAGGGAGACAACTGTTACACCCAGCACCATGTGGGGCGGCCAGGGGCTTCTGGGAGTCAGCATTCGCTTCTGCAGCTTTGAAGGAGCAAATGAAAATGTTTGGCATGTCTTGGTGAGCGTGCTAATCGGATACTGAAATATATTAAAAGTGGCACAAAAGTCATAAAATAACTTTCAAAAACAAATGTAATTTTATTGCTATGACCTAATATGATTTTTTTTTTGAGTTCAGGAAGTAGAGCCAAACTCTCCTGCAGCCCTGGCTGGTCTAAGAGCGCACGCTGACTACATTATCGGAGCTGACAGCGCCATGAATGAGGTACCTGCTTTGTAGATTGGTGGTTATGTTGACTTCAAGGTGGCAGCCGGCTGACCTGCTGTTTATTGTTTGCTCTTTGAACAGAGTGATGATCTGTTCTCCCTTGTTGAAACCCATGAAGGGAAGGAGCTGAAGCTTTATGTTTACAACACAGACACAGACAACTGCCGTGAGGTGGTCATCACGCCAAACAGCGACTGGGGTGGAGAGGGCAGGTAAGACAGTCATCAAGGAAATCAAACTTTTCTTCTTTTCTTGCCAGTCGAAAACTCTGTACCACCAGTCTTTGAAATGTTCATGCTTCTATCAGATTATTAGCAGGATATTCTTTTCAAGTCATTTAGGAAAATAACTACACTTATGAAACCCTTTAAGAAGACACTTTACAGGCCATTTCACTGGCACGTACAGTACCATGAAACCATGTAGGTGCAAATCTGGTCCTGAACCTTTGCTGCATGGCTAACTCACCACTCCTAAGCATCAACTTTAAATGACAAAAAATAATCAGAAATATATTATAAATATAATATATAATTTTTTTTAACAAAAATGCTAATAATAATGATGATAATAAAATTGTCAGGTGTTTGTCAGGATGCTTTTCATCACCAGAGTTATTACAGTTATAAAGATTAGTGTTTAGATGTGTTGAAAGGGTTTTCATTGGTTTTTATGTAAACAGTTTTCAAATGTATTTCTGTTTGGGTCCAGTTTTCAGTCTGGTTTCAGTAGTTTTGTTTATTTCCAGTTCAACTTTTAGTATATTCCAAAGACAAATTATTCAAAATGTAACATTTACATACATTTTTCAGTTAGCATTCAGTGAAAATGAATCTTTGTGTCCAAATGTAATCCTATTTGACTCTAAACAGAAACTAAAAAACAGGTTTTTTTTGTTTTTTTTACTACGTATCATGTTTGATTACCTACATAAACACTGAATGGAAACTAAATCTTAAGTGAACAGAGTGCCATTTGAATGAAAGCTGGACTTAACAACATTAGTGCTTTTGTATCCTTTTATATAAAATAGTCACAGACTGGGCAGGTTTTTAAATTGTAGCATGCTATCAATGCTGTTATATAAGATGATTTCCCAGAGTTGGATTTTTTGAGTAACGACTCGTCATTTAGAGGCCGAGTTTGGACATGCTGAGGACGGTGGGTTTCTCTTCACAGTTGTGCTCGTCTCTTCAGTCTAGGTTGTGGGATTGGCTACGGCTACCTGCACAGGATACCTACGATGCCATTTGTAGAGGGCAAGAAGATCAGTTTCCCTGCACAGACTCGCAGTGAACCAGCTCCTCCACCTAAAGATGGCTTCACAGAGGTAACGAAACATTTTAACACATAAATAACTGCATCCAGCAGACTGAACATTATTTGGATGTCATATGAACTTGTGTACATCTACTGAGATGAAGTACTTTTGGTTACCAGGTCCATCTCTCTGCCGTCATTCCAACCGTTCCAGTTGCTGTGTCGTCTTCTGCATCGACTAGATTAGAACAGTCTTTCAGTAGCTTGTCAGTCAGCTCGAACCCGCCTGCTGTCCTTAACAGTCTGCAGACAGGTAAACTACACTACTATCTCTGTTAAAATATCCTGTTTGAATTTGTGAGGTTGAGTCAGCAAAACAATGTTTGCTTGGTGGAAAATTTCAATTTAGACATCAAAATTGTACTAAAAAGAACAAAAACACAGAGGACAATAACATTCTGTAAAAAAAACTGTTTCAGGGGCTCCTACTGTCCCACTGTCCAACCACATCACCTCCTCACATCGTGTCCCACTGCCAGCCACCACACCACTAGGTTGGTACAAATTGTTTTGGGGCTTATAGCTTCACAAGTCTGGTCCCAAAGCCAAACTTACATGACGTTACTCTGCTAACCTGATATTGTCTAACTGCTATTATATTTGTTGCACAGGCTTAATTCCTTTACCTGGAGGTCTTCCACCGTTTCCTAATTTACCAAACCTTAATATGACCTTGCCAGATAGAGGCCACGTATTGCCACCTGCAGTTGGTAGATTACAACAACCAGGTATTTTGTTTTAAAAATTTAGTTTTCTTGATTATGCTTGAATTACAAATAATTTAATCTAAAAGGTTTGTAGAAATAAATGTACATTTTGCTACGTGTTAACGCTGAGACATTTTCAGCATTCTGTCAGTTCTTGAATCCATTTACAGTGCAGAAATATGTGTTTTATTGGGGAAAAAAATCCTATCTAGACATAAAAATGTTTGCCTGATTGAATCAGGCTCTCCTGGGTAATGCTATCAGAACTTTCTATGCAGTAGTTGGAAACAGTTTGTGTTGTGCTCCGCAGGTCTTCCACCTCTTCAGCTGCCCAGTGTGGCTCCCTGCGTTACTCTGCCTCCGTCTGGATTTGTTCTTCCCCCCATCACTACTAATGCACCTCCTGCTGGTACACAGGGCACCACGTCTCCCTTTTCCACTATCCAAATGAACAGCTCACTAACTAAAACTGTTATGTCATTACCAGTGACCACCTCTGAATCAATAAATATCACAATGTCTGCAGACTCATCTTAGCAGAGAGCACCATTTAAGGTTATCAGCTCGCTCTCAAGTCTGTATATAGCCACAATATATAATATACAATATAGCCTATTACTGTAGCTAGACCACTCAGCTGAAAAATTGCAGCTATACACACAGTTAGGACGTGATTGTATGAGCTCCAGAGACAGATTGGAACCAAGAGTCATTCGCACACTCTGGTGCAGAACAATGTTGTTAAATAGCTCAGAGCTTAGTCATAGTAATAGGTATATACTGTATATTAACTTTGACTATGTGGGCTTTTTGAACTTGCTAAGAAAAACCAACAAGGTGACTGATAAATGTGAAGTCAGTATCTTTGCATCTCTCTTTAGGAGTCCAACTACTTAATATCTTCAGGGGAAGACGGGACAGTAACTTATACAACTGGGAATTTTCCTTTAAAAAAAAAAAAAAAAAAAAAAAGCAGGTTTGCTTGCTGCAGCATTGTAGCCATTAATTAAATGGTTTTGTTTTTGTACAAAATTTGTATGTACAGTGAGACATCTTGATTAAACTGATGTATTTTTTCCTACCTCTGCTTTCTGCTAAATTTTGATCTATATTTAGTGGTTTATTTCATATTTTGACCATCCTCAGTTAACCATGTCATGACGCAGTACCCAGCAAAGCCACAGAGTGTCAGTGTAATCTCAGAAAACAGAGGCTAATACTGGTAGATTGTGTATTAACTGGGTGATGAACATGAATGTTAACATTGGAATGAAAGATGATATATTTAACAATATCATTCACTGGGAGAAAAAAAGTTTCCTGGCATTTATTATTCACTCTTAGCAGAACTGTACAATTTGTACCCGAAGTGAAACATACAGCCCTTGAAAAAGTAAGAGCAACAAAGAAGCAAAATGAAACTGCTCCAGGAAACCACTTTCACAAGGGCAAATCTTAACTCTTTGTACATGTTACTGCTGCAGTTCAAAATTTGAAAATTCACCCTGTACAGAATATACAGTTTCCAATTTATTTGTTAATTAATATTCCTGCATAGGATTTTATACATTGTTATTTTTCTACATTTGGTTACTTTGTGCATTAAATGTAAGTATGCTGCCCCAGCCTATACGTCACTAGATGCCACTTGTATGCTACACATTACATTCTCATGGCTAAGTAACTCAAATTAAAGCCTAACATTTGTGAAAATCAATAGTGAGATCTTTGTAGTTCTACTTAACGATGACTGTCCTCTGCCTCACAGTAAATTAATTTCTAGCAGCTCAATCATTTGCACCCTGGCAGGACCACGTTATTTAATCTAAACAGCCGCTGCCAAGTCTCCCTTCGGCCCTTTAAGGCTTTATCCCTCTGCAACATCTGAACCGAGTGTCCAGTCACATTTTCTTCAAGGTACGTTGTCAGTTTCAGTGCTTTTGTCGGACCCTCTAAGAGGTCGATTTACTCATGTCCTTTTAAAACATCCCTTCACTGTCCCTCCATTGACGAAGCCCTGGTAAACAAGTAGAAGCCTGGCACAGGTCAGGAGGCCAGGTGAGATCTCCCCACCAGTGTCCTGCTCCTCCTGTTGCTGGCTGTTCCCTCCCTCTCCCACGAGTCTGAGCCTCTTGAGAAGTTCTGCAGATGTGGCAGCCCACTCGATCAGTTTACATTTCTGTCACAGTACAAGGCCGTCAGTATGAGATGATACTGGAGGAGGCTGGTCCTGAGCCAGCAGCATTCATCTGCAGATTTCCAGAGGAGCTTGACCTCCGCATATGAGGGAGCAAGTAGGGGTCACTTCCCAGCTGGTGAACATCGATCCGGTCCTCCTTCCTGTATGCTAGGCACCGCCTTATGAAGGCCTAAAGAGGGGGAGGAAATAATCCAAAATGTGTAGGTCATTTAGCAGTGTTCGTGTGTTTTAAGATATTTTTACTTGATAATACAACACTTGGCTGCATCCCTTTTGTATGCAAGCTCAACCAACCTTAGCTTCATTGCTGGAAACAGGCTTCACAGGGAATTGAACATCCGTAGCTTTGAGTATGGTATTCTCCTGCAGGATGTCCTGTTGAGACTGATTGTGGCCAAAAGGCTGCAAAAGAGGGAACAGTGCTTTATTATCAGGCAAAAATGACAAAATGCATTAAAAAAGGGACAAATCTGCATTGCCTTCCTTACCTTCCTTCCATACAGACACTGGAAAAAGATGACACCCACAGACCACACGTCCACCTTATTGGAGATCTTTGGAGGCTCTTTACCAACCACAAAACATTCAGGAGGCAAATACCTGGCCAGATTTTTAAAAGAAATTTAGTGTCTGTACTAGCCACCTTCTATACATTTCAAAGCACTTATGTGTGATTTATCTACATGTGTGATATTTCTTCTCACCAATAGGTCCCTGCACCCTGTGATGTCAGGTCCATCCCATCTACACCATAGTTGTCATCGTCCATGATTTTGGACAAACCAAAATCGGTGATTTTGATTTCCCCACAGGCTGTGCCGTCCACCAACAAGATGTTGCCTTGAAATCAATAATCAACAATGAGTCAACAGTAGAGGAAAAATGATCACTTGAGACTACTTTAGCTCACAAGGTAACTGATACTCTGATATAATCTGATTTAATTTAAAATAATTGATATATTCTTGATGTAATGAGAGTTATCAGTTATCCAGAAGGGTATGTTTACCTGGCTTAAGGTCATAATGGATGATAGGGGGTTTGATTTCATTCAGGTATTTTAGTGCGTTCACAATCTGCATGACTATGGACCGTGCCTCCTTCTCAGACATTAGCTTATGCTGCTTCAAGTAGAAATCCAAGTCATTGCCTTCGCAGTACTCCATAACGGTGCAAAACCTATCGGACGGATAAAAAGAATTACAGCCAACAACAACCAAATGAAAATTGCTGTAAATGCATCAACAAGAATGCGTGCAGTGACTAACGTGTCTGTGTCCAGTGAGAAGTAGTCGTAAAGTTTCACGATTCTGGGGTGGTCCAGCTCCTTGTGTATTCTGTACTCTCGACATGCATGCCTGTGGAATGGAAGGTAATTAATTTTACTTCTATTAGTAACCAAAGCAGGATCTGCCAGCTACTGGTGCTTATGAAAGAGATAAACAATACACTGGAAGTGAATTTTAATCAGGACAGCTTGTCTTAGTAAGTCAAGCTAAAACTAATTATATATTTCCATGTGGGCCATCATACTTGTGATAGTTCTCCTTTTTCTCTTCTCTCCAGTTCTTGTTAAGTTGATGGATTTTTACAGCAGCATATCGTTGCTCAATCAAGTCAAAGGCCTGTAGAACAAGCACACAAAAATTAATCTTTGAAAACAATACTTGTTAACAGTATAATTTTATTTTGAGTTCATGACTTACCTTGTAAACTTCGCTAAAGCCTCCTCTCCCTAGAAGGTGTAGAAGCAGATATCGTTCGTTCAATGTTGGGTGATCTTTGAATCTTTGGATGGAGAAAAAAAAAAAAAGAAAGCACAGAAAACATTAAAAATTACACATATACAAATGTCTATGACAAATTCTTCACTCAGCTCTCTGTGCCAATATAAGGCAGATGTGGAAAAAGACAAGAAAGCTTCATCCAGTTGACAGGCAACTTTACGTCACCACAGCCGTGGATGAGGATACTGGCCTTGTGTGTACATCATGTTCCAATGTCAATGCAGTAACTGCCAAAGAAATCAAATCAGACTCACTGTGAGCTGTCTTCGTTATTTATTCTCTTCAGCTCCCGAATGTGAAGGTTGCGCACTCTCTCCAGACGCTCCAGCTCCGCCTGGATCTCAGCTTCTTCCTATAAATGATTCAAGCACACAAATGCACAGAAGGAACTTTAATGCACCGACTACAAGGAGAGGATCTCATCAGAACCCACTTATACACAGTTGACTAGTTCTGTATTAAATATTAACAGCTGACTTGGTACAGAGTCTATCAAAGGCTGCCTGTAATGTTTATTCATTGGAAAAACAATGAAAACGTCGACAAACTACAGGCTCATTCACACTAAAGGAGCTGTGGTTCAGCTCAGGAAACAAGAGAATTGGGCTGAATGTTTAATTATCCTCATATAGAAGACAAAGATTTGCTACATTTAATAATTCACTGACTCCAATTAGATAACATCTTCTAAAATGTTTATCCCTATTATATTGTGGGCCCTGGATGAAGTTAATTAATACACCAAGTCCTAAGTCTGTGCTGAATATGTCGACAAACTCCCTACTGGAAGAATAACAAAAAGTTCTAATAAAAATTCTCCTTCTATTTGCCAGGATGAGTATTTGACAAACCTTCTTGAGATGTCCAAGTCGCAGTTTGAAGATCTCTTCCTGTTCATGGTATTCTGCTAGTGTCAGCCTTTCCAGGGTGAGACAAATATGGGGAAACAAAAACAAGAAAAGCATTTGCTTTTGTACATTTACTGTAGTTACTCACTTATTGTGCATTCAGTCAACCAACCAACACTGCTGCAGGCTGTTGAACTTGCTTTACAACTGATACTCTGTATTTCTGAGGAATGATTGTGCTGATATGTTTTTATGTACACAAGGACTTACAGCTGAGGTAGGCTGGGTTTTAGAAAGGGATCACTTTCTGCTCCATTCACTGCCTTGGTTTTGCGTTGCTTTGGCTCTGAGTTTGTGGTTAGTGCTTGGGAGTTGCTGGAGGATGGAGGTTTTCTCTTGGCCAGCAGTTTTCGCTGCCTCTCAATGTCCTCTCTCTGTTGGTTTATCCATTCCTGCTGTCTGCCGATGGAAAATAGAGCTTATTGTTAGAGCAGATTGATACCATCTCCCTTCTTCCATTTGTAGTCATGACTCAAAATATTCAACTAGAACATCTTATCAAAACACTGTAATAAAGATAAAGACTCTTTGGGCCTATGCATAGAAAATGGGGGTGGGTGGAGTTACTGCATCCAATTAAACTCCAGCTCATGTATAGAGCAGCTACCCAACTCCTATAACAGCCTTCATGTCAAGTCTCATGTTTTATCTGTAAGACTAATTGCCTTCACTAGAACTGAACTTTATAATGTGAAAGCAACAGATCTTTACAGTCCAAAAAAAGAAAAAGTGTAATCCTAACTCGCAAACTCTTGCTTGGCTCCTGACAGTACCATGGTGGACACGCTGTATGGTTGAGGAAGTGGTGCCAGTATCTGATCCAGGAGTAATTTAGCTGAACTCATTCAGCACCAAAACTAGCAGAAACAGGGTGGGAATCGTGCTGCAATGCTTCATGCTTATCAAGAGTATAGTATTGTTTACACAGAATGTGTTTGATTGTTTGTAAATATTTTGTAGCCTGCCATGCAATTATTCTGTGTTCTGTGTAAAAATCACACAGCAAAAAATAACTCATGATGGACGTTTATGGGGCAGCCCTACTTACTTAAACAATGAAATACTATTAACAAGTGCAAAAGTTGCCCTATACTACACATTTTTGTGAGTTAACTTGCTCCCTATAACAATCTATTGATAAGTTGTGACAGGAATTAATAATTGGAATTAAAAGGGCGGCAGTGGCAGCCTGAAGGTTAGAGAAGAGGTCTTTTAGCAGGGCCCTTAACACATAAACTGCTCAGTGGCAAACCGATCAGACTGAGGTTGTACTGGGCAGCTTCCAGGTGTGAATGTGATATATGGAAAAAGAGGTCTTTCCCTCAGGATGATTAAAAGGTTAAAAATGAAAAAAATGTATGAATAAAATATATAAAGCAATAAAAAAAAATAGTTAATGAGTTACAGACAATGTCATTATTGTAAAAGCTTCTCACTTGACAAGGTTTTGGAAGGCATAGCCGTCTGTCCACTGTTCTGTGAATGAGGCTCCATGTCTCACTGTAGTGAAATGGCCTAAACGTAGTCTATCCTGCATGCTCTTCTCCCGGCAGGCCTGCTTCTCCTGGTTGCTCTGAAGGATAATAAAAAATATTATATGTATGTTAGCAAGCATGTTTGCACAAACACATGAATGTTTTCATAAGAATTAGAAAAACAATGTTTACCTTTTCTATAAGCAACTTCTTGCTCATGGTGATGCATTTATTCAAGCGTTCCTTGTACTTTTCAAGTAATTTTTGTTGTTCATCTATCTGTCTCCTGAGATCACAGTTTGCCTATGAAGCAGGAAAAATGTCAAATCAACAGTCAAATTATATTATACTCCCAAACCTGTTCTATTTCCATGTATGACATTACTTTTTGTTTGGCACTACAGCAACATCACAGCCTGCTCAGGCCTTTCTGCAAGGTTGTAAATAAGGTGTGACTTCCTCCTTACCCTCAGCAAATCATCTATTCTCCCCTCCTTCTTCTCAAGGTCTAGATTCTTTGTACTTTCAAGGGCAGCCAATTTCAACACAGTAAGGTCAGTCTAGAGTGGAAAACAACAAAAGAAATTTTAAACTGCCCAGCAATCTCAAAAATATTTAAGAGCAACTAAAAAGAGCCGATGGTGGCCAGAGTATCCACAGTCATTCTCCTCACCTGAACAAATTTGACTGCTAGTTGCTTTGGATGCGTCATGTGGTCCCCAAAAGACAGACTAGTAGGAGATGAGCTATTTTGTCTAACCTGCAACAGAGGAGAGACATCACTTCTGTTAAGAAAGGGCGACACCAAATGGAGCAGCAAAGGAGATTTTGAGTACAACTTTTGGCACATCTTACAGCAATGCCCTGAGCGGAATGGGAATGCGAGTTCTGGGGCGAGCGAATCACTGGCGGGAGACCTCTCACAGGACTGGACCCGTTTCCTCCCTGAAACTAAAAGGAAAAGAGAGTAGAAGTGACATCTTTGCTTAACACTTGGTAACAGCAGACCCACGAATGGCTCCTTTTATTTCACAGTGCTGTTATTTTAGGGACAGTTGAACAAATATAGCACACATGACTCACTCTGTACTTCCTTTCAACAGATCAAACATCTGACGCCAAATGAAAAACTTACATCAAAATAATCACTTATTTTGGGTCCTCGCACAATTGATTTTCCTGTGAGGGAAAAGAAGGAAAAGAGTGTTTATTAAACTCTTTTAAAAGAAATACTGCAATAACTCATATAGTCATAATTCATCTCTTAACAAAAAAAGACTCACCTTGGCTGCTCTCTGATTGGATGTCAGGTTTCCTTTTTCTGCCTCTGCTTGTTTCAGACTGTTTTTTCTCCGGAGTCTGAAAGAGAAAATTCATTCAACATTTTACAAAACAATCACTGCACAACAAAGCTGTTTTGATACTTCATCAATACTAGGACTGCTATCGTAATTGCATCACAACACCACCAACTGTTTATTATTTTAAGTTGACAAAAAACTGAAGCTACAGTTGCAAGATATACATACGCACATTTCACAACAAGGAAAACTATATTGTGCATATAGAGTTGACTCCAAATGCATTAAGGCTATGGATAATTATGATAATACTCCTGATCTCTATATGAGCAAAATTACTATGATTGATTTTGGTTATAACAACTACAGATTTTATTTTGCCTTGTGTAGCTGCTCTAATTGCAGTTTCATATTACTTTTCTTCTTTAGAAATAATATCTTAATTGTCTACTGGTATTATTTCTATATAATCAAAGCAAGTGACACCAATAACATCTTCAGATTTCATCATATACCCACCGAATAAGCAGGAGAACTGCCTCTTTTCACATCTGACCCCTATTAAGTGAGAAAGAAGAGAGAGTTTTAGGCCAAAGTTATGAGATAAAGGTTCCGTTTACAAAATAGTTAGAAACTTTTGCTACATGAGTATTTCATTACAACTAGACTCTTGATCAAAAAAGGTCTGGGAACTCCTGAAGGATGACCATAAAATAATCACCAAATTCATCACAGTTCCAGATCATATACAGAAAAACTACCATTTCACAACTACAAAAATCCAACTTTGCACAGTCCAGGCATTTGTCAACAGGCGGTGGTCTGAGTATGTTACTTTTGCATCATTAGGAACAATGTCAAGGGAGTGCTGAGCAACTGCAACCAATTTCAGTGGTAAATACTACAGTTTTTAACCTAAGAAATACATTTTTCCATTTAACTGCAATGTGTAAATGTAAATTCAACTGATCAAAATATTCAATTAGAAATTCTATAAAACAGCAAAAAGCATTACTACAAAACAAAGGTCTGCAGTGTGATGCCACAGCATAAAAGAAGAACATGAAATATGAACACAGAGGTTCAGTTAGAAGGCTTATTAAATGGAGGACAACAAGGTAGTTGGCATCCTACACTGTGCAAATGCAGTGGTCTCACTGAAATGAGTGAGGAGGCCTTTGTTGGTCTGAATGCAGTCTTGCACCCAAGGACATATAGCCAAATGGCCAAGTAGTTGATTTTTAGAATCTTATCAAAGATCGGTCACATATATTGTCTGGATGATGTTGTTCATTTTATTTTTATTACTATTTTCAAAACGTGCGCCACCAGAACTCACTGACCAGCACAAATGACCATTAACCTTGACTGCAATTTTCAAATATGGACCGTTTTATTAATGGAGCAAAAATAAAAACAAACAAACAAACAAAAAAGCCAAATAAAAACAGCTTTCTCTGATTATCTGAATATGAATAAAGATATTGTGCAAGCAAGCTTATGTTGAATATGTCAAGTTGTATTTGTGTTACTGAAAAGCAGAAACACTATGTATATATCTCAATCCCAGTATGTATCAATATCATATTTTTTTAAAAAGGTATTTAATGACACATATGGCAGCCAAGCTGCTCATCATGTTGGCCTACTTTCCAGGGGAGGAAAACTTTAATTTGGCAGTGTGTTGTCACTCATTAATTGGGCTCTGCTCCACTGCAATAAGCAAGAATCTAAACAGAATAGTTCTGTAGGTAACCGATGTAAACAGCTTAACTGAGATACCATCTTTTTAAAATAGTTAGTAGTCTGATTATTCTAGTCCATGTAAGTATAGTCAGTGTCAATGGGCTGTTGGGCAAACAGGAGCCAAGATGTGAATTTGTACCTCTGACTCCTTGTCGCTTAAGGATCCCAGGCTTCCAAAACTGTGATTTGAACATTCATTATTGGTCAAACCCTGGCAAAAGAAAGCAAGCATTTTAGGATAAAACTCAGCATGGACTCTGAACTTAAAATTTAAACAGATTATTCTACACAAATACTGAGAAAACACTGCTAAAAAAAAAAATTCACTCACTTTGGTTCCCCCACTTGTGCTGCCTGTGCTGCCCCCAGTGCTGCCGCTGACCCCGCCCATAAAGCGTGCCTCCAGCAGCTCCTGTCTCCGGGGGTCCAGGCTGTGCAGCTCCTCCATGGTGCCTGAGAAGATTAGAAACAATGCACAGTGTTACTCTGTTATTCGAGGATCCGCCTCATTGAGGCCTTTGAATACCCACTCAGGTGCAGATGACAGCAGCAATAAGGATGACAGCAGGGTTCTGATAAATGTAGCATCATGTATATAAAATTTATACCTTCTCAAACCCTGACAGGTGATAATTTTTTTTGTCAAAAACCAGTATATAGGGCAAGACTAAATTTATGCCTATTCCCTAGTGAAATTGTTTTCATTTTACCTTTATGCATCATTGATTGTGTTTACTTCTGTTACCACTAACAAATGTAACAGTATCAGCTTAATAATAATAAAGTTACAAAAATTATGTTAAAAAACACAGAGGAGAAGTTAAAAAGTAACATTTCTGTGCAAAACACTATTATCATGAGAGTCCAAGAGCAATGTTTTGACTGCTAGGCAAGTATGAATACTGTGTTCCTGTAGGACTGTTACGTGAGCTCCCTGGCCTTCAGTGTTGCTGCAGACTCAAGAGGGGTCTGCTTACTAAACCTGTGCTTTAATGAGACAACCATTTTGAATCTACAAAGGGCTAGTATGCAGCCTTGGCACTGTATCTGTGCAGACAGTTGGTAGGGGTTTTTCACATCAATTTTAGTGGAAAAAAACATTTCACAATGACAAAGTTTTCCTAATACTAACTGTAAAATCATAATAAACCCTACTTGTGGTGACGCACACATTAGTCAAATGATAAAAACGTAAACCAAATCTAGACTAACACACTAATGACTAACAGCCGCTTAAAGCCACACACCCGTCAACGCTGATGGCAGCATATGGAGTAAGACTGTCTCCAAAAACTAACTGCAACATATGTGCAATTAGTATATGTATATGTGTATCAAGTATGTGAATGGGAAACCCTGCTGACAGGAGAAGGCATGCTAGGATGCCATCTAACTCTCCCAAGATAAATATGACTTCAGCTAATCGTGAGGCAGGAAGGACATCAATGCATCAGCAGTGCTGCAGAGAACCGACACAGAAATGCCAGATAATAAGCCAAAGACAAAAATCTCCTGTAGATATAAGAGAACAATAACTATAATCAGAACATAGTTGCCCAAATTATTCATGTGAAACATGTTCATTATTTAAAAGCCACTGATTAATAAATATACCCAACATGTATGAGTTGTGGCAAGACAAATGCTACTTGTGCCAACGTCCTTGTTGTTATATGCAAATGATAAATAAAACCACGCATACTAAGTTTTATATCTTACAGCAATCGTCAGTCATCTTAGAGCTGGACAGTATAAGGTCCATAGTATTAGTGATTGTGCACACATTCCAATTTTTGTGTGCAACATGAAGCAACTTGAGAAATGTGTTGCAACCGGTAAGAGACACCGCCAACCCACTAAATAATACCAACTTGTGACTATACCCCTTGCAAAATATCACACACTTCCCCAGATCAGGACAAGTAAGATCATCAATTAAGTGCCCAAAAACAAAAAGCACAAAATCACTCAGGTCACAAATTCATATCACCGCCAGTCCATCAAGTCATCTTTTACACTCCAGAGAGAAAAAATATTCCCATCTACAGAAATTCCACCACATACACACAGTATATGTGTGTGTGGAAACAACTTATCAGTAAAACGAGGAAATAATTAAAAGATTAATTGATAATGAAAATCATTAATTGCAGCCGTGCTGTCATGTCATATTTTATTAATACAGCCCAATATCACTACTTTGTCTCTAAACATTACAATGTGTCCAGTACACAACACTCTCTATCCTTAGATCCTCCATTCAGATAAAGAAAAACTCCCCAGTCATTACAAATGAGACTGTGTACATCACCTGAACTTTGTGCACTGAAATGCAATCAAGTGGCAAGTCTAGAAACACACAATCATATTGAATGTAGGCCACAGCAGTAGAAGTACTTGTCTGACTGAAATTAATTTATGGAATGCATAAAATAACAGATATACTCATTGTCTGCAGTTATAAGCAGACTGAAGACAACAGTGTTGTAGTTTACTGGTTGACATTTCTGTACTGTAACTTGCCCACTTACTATATAAATAGTGATCAACTTTTCAGGAGTTTGAAAATGTAAACTAACCTTTACTATTAACATGCTTTTCCCTGATAACACTCGGAGATCTCATTAACAATAATTACCCTCAAATGCTTAGAGACACTGTGCAAGGTAAAAAATTTAAAAACAGCTAATAGGACAAATCTTGGTAAAAATCAGGCAACATGTCAATTTCCTCTCGCTAAAACATCTAAAAGACAACAAAATAGGCTTGTAACAATCCCCATGATGTGTCTGTGACTTCTAATCAAATTGTCAGTCTATATGCTTAAGAAGTCATCTACTGCGGTCATCTATCTTATACAACTAAATGGACAATTGTATAAGATATTACCTGTGGTTGCTGCATGTGGTATCTTCAACAGTTATGAGAACTATTTTCTGAAATCAGTATATACAGCACTACTTACTTAATCTATGTATTCACCAAACCAAGCAGTTTTCTCACTTCCCAATGATTCAAATGAATGACAGTTTTCACCTTTCACCTCACTACAGTTTGACCAGAGAGTATAACTCATGTAGTGAATAAATGACTGGTATGTTCAGTGTTCAACCAGCCCTTTTGAAATCCTGTGATTGTACCTATTAAAAACCATCATTTTTACGAGAAGCTGTGGTTTCAAAACCCTTTCTACTGCAGCTGTTTGGTGCAATTTTGGTTTTCCTGAGATGGAGCCATTGCCATATCTCACTTTTCCCCCAGAACGTTATGCCAGTTTCACATCATAAACACAAATCATCTGTGTGGTTTCAAGGATTTCCCTTTGTTTCAGCATGAAGGCCTCATAGCCTAAGTATTATCTATATTTCCAAGCCCCTGCAGGACCAAGCGGTTGAACCCCTACAACTCTTGCTGTGGATGTCATTTTAACTCCATGCTGCTCAGCAGGGTGACCACCTGTTTATGGCAGACATTTGGAAAGTCTTTAAAATCTCTGACATAAGCTGAAATAGACTACTTCTAACAAGGTTCATTCAAATGTGACTTTAAAAAAAAGTCCCAATTTTCAATATTTGCAAGTGTCATACTGATGCAGGCAACCACCATTAATTAATGTCAATGAATGCATGTAACACTGATAATACCAAGACATGGAGAAGCTACATCAATGCCCCAATTTCAGTTTAAATTCTCCATTGTTTCAATATCTCCATGAGGGTGCAAGGAGGCATGTTTAACAACAATGACAACTACATAAGGTCACTAGATGTATAAAATAAGTAAGCAAGCATCAGTTCTTTTGATTGTATGTGGATTAGCGTGCTGCACATCCGAAGGAGACACTAAACACCATTTTGCACGGACATCTACACTAACAGTTAGGTCTTCAATCTAGGTTGATTGTGCTAAAAGGTCACATAAGGCTGCCTGCCAGCCAATGCAGTAGCAGCTATAGCAAAGGGCTATCTGCAGACAATAACTAAATTTAACATTAGATGCATAATGTTGTGTTTAAAGACAATCTAAGACCCTTCCTCTCGGTTAACGTGATGTTTAACGTGAGTTACACATGCACAGATATTGTGAACATCGGGTGGTTAAGGGAAACACTACAGTCAACACATAAACGATGCTCACTTGCTACCAAGCCAGTCATATAATTAACGTTAACCATCACCAGAAATAGTTTAATTTCTCTCGTTGCAATTGCTGCTCCATTTCACATATCTACCATTAACTTGACTAGTGTTATCTCCTACAACGGCTGCATGCTTGGAAAAGGATGCACCGACTACAACAGTAACATTTCTGCTCTCGTAAAGGTTTATCGCCATTATGCACGTAGCTGTTTAATTGTCTTTAGGTTACTGCACTGGCCTGGGCACAGAAAGACAGTCCTGTGTCTTCAGTGCTACTAGCTAGCCAAACAGGCTGAATGGACTTTGGAGCTGACTGCAACGTTAACTAGCAAGCAGGGTTCGTCACTAAAGCTTTGCTCGGGTCATTTTAATACCCTTCTCTTTCGTTCTGCCCCCAAAACGACCGAAACGAGCAAGAAGAAGAGACATATGCGTCTTAAATCGTTTCACGATACCTTCCTGGGCCTTCACCACTGCCGTGGTATGTTGCTGAAAACACAGTCCGTGTTGGGGACGTGGAGAGCTTGGACCAAAGATGGCGTCCCCTCCAAACTTCCACTACTTTGGACACTCATCAAGCTACTTTTCATGTGTAAGTACTGCTGCGCGTACGGTTAATCTTTCACGCTGACGATTAAATTAACCGACTAGAGAACCACCAGTTGTTTTTACATGGGTACAGTCGACTGCCACAGAGTGAAAATGTCTAATTATAACATGTTTGTGGGGCACGAACCTCAGCACACCTCAGCAGTGCGTCCTGGCTTCAGAGCCGCCTCTCCGTCTTCAAGTGGTTGCCTTGACTATGAAACGTCACGCATCGTGTGCAAAAATTCTTATCGCGAGGGGGGTACATCACATTCTCCTCGACGTCAATGACAACATGCAGAAAAACATGTAATGTGTGATCAACTTAAAAGTTATAAATACAAACACACATCAACTGGAAAAGGAAAGCCTACAAATCACTTGAAAATATATTATTCTATTTTATTAATACTTTCGTGTTTTATTATAATCAATTTTGTTTAGTATTTCATAATTTTACTTTGTAGTTTGTATTGCTTATATTATCCTAACTACCCATCTTGTATTGTTTACTTATTCAATTAACTTTTTAAATTATTTTTGGTGTGCATTAGTCTCCAAGTCCATTTTTAACACCCCACGTTTAATCAGTCGCTTGCAAAGCACTTTGAATTGCGTTTGATTTGTTTGAAAGGTGCTATATAAATAAAGTTTGATTGATTGATTGATCATGTTCGAAGCTTAGACTTTTTCTTTAAGAGAAATGGGATTATCAGTGGGACGATGTCAAAAAGTTATGGAAGCCAATTTCCGCCAAAAGAAAAAAAAAACTGCATGAAGTTTAGTCATGAAATAAAAATAGCGATGGTAATAATTTTGACTTAAGTCAAACTTGACATACTAACTCAAAAAATTGATTTGCTAAATCAAAATGATCACAGATTATCTGAAGGTTTAGGCATGATAAAAAGTAAAATACCCATGGTAATGTTGCTTTAACAAGTAATATTTTTGAGATACCAAGTCAAAGTTTCGACTAAGTCAGAATTGTGAGATAGTAAGTCAAACTTCTTAAATAGTAAGTCAAAATAATGAGATGACTTACTATCTCATAATTTTGACTTACAGGTTCAAAATTTGACTTACTATTTCATAAGTTTTGACTTACTTTACTTATTCATAATGGGTTTCCATCATATGTAGCAAAGCTTAAAGATGAAAATAAGGAGACAATTTTATTCCAATTCTAATAATCACAATTAAAGTTTAATATTTCAAAGTGTATTCTGTGTTCAGTATCTTTTCCCTCATAGACCTAGAACAGTTTCTCAATATACCCAGCTCATGGATATTAATCCAGTGATCTATAAAAAGAAAAATAGGTGACAAAGCAGATCTGTTTTTACATGTTTTATACAAAAAGTTCATTTCATACAGTTTTGTAGTTGTACACATACACAGACAAGACTTTTATAAGGAGTTATTGTTTAAAAAACTAAATAAATTTAAAAAAAAAGAACAGCAAAAGTATAAAGTAAAAAAGACATATATCTCAAAATGATCCTGTGGTGGGGTGTTATAATTTCCTGTACTTGCTCTGCATCCACACCCGCTGCATTACAACTTTCTTTCCTCGGTTGACTTGTAGTCGTCTGTCCTCCAGATTCTGAATTTCTTCCAGTCCAGCTTTGGAAAATAAATCATGAACCTCCTCTGTAAAAAAATATATATATAAAAACACAGTCAGCAACCACAGGCATTAACCCCCCTACCCCTGACTCCAAAAACTCACAATTGTTTAATTATTTGAATTTGTTTTAAAATATAAATAAATAAAAATATAAATATAAATTTTGTTCTTTATACAACATTGTTCAGTTATGTTGTTTTACATTGTGGATTTTAAGTCCCAACATGAAGGTTTAAATGCTGTTTCACAGCTTTCTGCAAATTATCAAGAGTAAAATTCTGAAATGTCTGTCTGTATTTCCCAAAAGTCAGGAAACAAGGTGGCAATGCAGTGGTCAAAAACAGCAAGAATCACCTCATGTGTTGATCTTTTGGGTAAATTTATTTGCAATCAATAGGTTGACTTATTTCAGCATGAAGCCTTCATCCACGCATGTGTGACAGCATTAAGTTCTCTTTTTAAAGGATATATCAAATAAAATCACCAATCAGAGACGACAGACAACATATTTTGACATGCCAAAGCAGGAAAAGCACGGTGCAATTAATAACATTAATGATTGTTGAATGCCATTTAGTTTTCATGACTCTGTTATAGTGCATGATTGTTCACCAACTTCAATAGGTATAGTCAACATCACTGCCTCCAGTGGTAGCTACTGCCCTTTCAGCAACTATTTACTGCATGCAGAAAATAAAATGTTGATCTCATAGTGCAGAAATACCTTTTGTGAAAAAATAAACACAGGTTCCATCTCCACGTGTGTAGAAATTCTCTGATAAGCACCGCCCTGATTGTAAAAGATTAAACAATTACATTAAAACATTAAAGAATAAAAACATTTGTCAAAAATCACATGAGCGCACACACACTATACGGTACACAGAATATACAAGAACTTAGGTTAAGTAGATAAAATAGCTGTACTCATATTCGGAGGCTCACCCTTTTTAAACCGGAGTTGTGAGAAGTCGTATCTGCCATAATCACGGAAGAGGAATGTCCCTCCCTGTTTCAGGTATGTAGATAGCCGGTTCACGACTCCTTGCATTCTGTAAATAAAATGTCAGTTAATGGAAAAATAATCTTATATAATAAGATTGCAACTATTGAAGAACCCAGGACAAGATCCACAGTAGGTTTTGTAGAAATATACTCATTGATGCCTCAAAACTTAACAAGCAAAGTATTAAAAGATGAAACCATTTTACATTGATAGTGCTAAGATGCCAGTGTAAGTGCATTTGCTATTACTTTAGCCTAAAAAATGTAATATACATGCTGCTCTTTATGGAAGCCTACAGGGGACTATATTAAAATGATTAATGTATACTTGAAAATGAAAATGTAATTCTTCCAATAGCATTATAATTTCCACATACATATGTTATTTGAGTAAAAATTAAAATGGAAATGCAATAATCCAATTTGCATTTCAATTTTCACATACTCGTATGGGCGTTCTATGACCATATTAAAATGAAAATGAAGAAGCTGTTTGACATTTAATTTTCAAAGTCGTACCCTGTACTTATCCATAGTCAGTGTATTACCTGCAGTAGATGATGTTTATCTGGAGAAGCAGGCATGAGTACCAGCATGGAAGCTAAGTAATGTACTGCTGTGGACAGGGGCAGCAGCAAAATGTATTTTAGCCACCTAAAAAAGGCCCACCTAAAAAAAAACAATGTCAGTTTACGTGTACACTAATATTTGCAACACTTTACCTTGCTGTCAGACAGCCCATACCTTCGGCACTACATTTTCTCAACCATAGAACTTCCGTATTCCTACACATGCCACACACTGTATTACGCCACAGATAAGCTGTTTGGGTCAGAAAGTGCTCTTGCGGACTATTGTAGAATTACATTTTCATTTTCAAATTTACATTATCAGTTAATATAGTCCCCTTTAGGCTCCCATATATCTTCTTAAATTCTTGTTTAATGTAAAACAAAAATTGAAACATATTGCACTCAATGACAAAATACGGTCTGTGTCTAAATTTAGGTTTGGGTTTCGTAATGACATTCAGACAAAGCCTGGGCAAGGTGAAGGTGGGGTGGGAAGGTTACAGAGGTTAGGGAGTGGGGGTCTGGCAGTCTGGCAGGTGATAAATGACATCAGGCTCTCCTATCTTTGTCCTCTAACCTTCACCTACCGCTCCGGATGAATGGAGGACAGCACAAAGACTGCCATAATAACATCCAGGCTCTGAGGAGGAAAGGGAAAGGAGGCCATCTCTTCACAAATGTCATGGACAAATGCATGACATACAGAGTCATCGTAGTCTGGATGGTCCTATGTGAGGAAAATAAATGTTTTATTGTGTCTTAACAAGTGAATATTATTTTCAAATTTCACAGGCATTGAAACAATTATTTTATCTTTTCTGCCTTCCCATCACTTCTCTATATCATGTAGGATGTGTGTCAGCTATTGTACAGGCACTGTGACTTTGACCTTTGTCAGATTAAAATGTAAATGTGCAGTATTATTATGAATGCTGCTAATAACCCAATCAATGTTATTATATAACAGGAAAACATATCTTAAAAGATGTCTAGTATGATGTAATCCCAAAGTGCGCAAGAAAAATGTATGTAATAGTTTTTTCATCAAATATTACAAGGAGTATATTATTTTATGAGTTTAAATTGTCAGTCATGCTTCTTTGTTTACTTTTTCATTTCAACTTTCAAGTTATCTGTCTGACACAATTACTTTCTATAAAATGTTAAGTGCAGCTCAATAAAATAAATAAATACTGTATAGTGTCCAAGTTAATTTTGGGTCAAGTTTACTTGTAAAACAATATTTGACTCCATATTGTGCTGAGACTCCTTTGGTCATTTTATTTAATGCAGTTTGTGTACATGTTTTGATTTCTCGTGCCTGTGTCACATTTGGAAATTTCACAGAGATGGCAGTTAAATTTGAATAGTTTTAACTTGAATCCCTTAGTTATAATAAAAGTTGTCACTCTGACATTTTTGATTTATGTTCTTACTCTAATGAGAAATGGCTTGTTAGATTTCTGTCAGCTTTGGGTTTTCAGAAACAAAACATGGGAAGAAATAGGTCCCATTATTTCAGGATACAACTGCAAACATATTCAGACAGATGAAGATGAGTTTCAATAAGATGAGTTATTTGTCAAGCCTGAAATAAAAAAGAAAATATTAACCCTGATACACTATATACAGTTCATACCAAACAATATTAGAAACACTCACCTTAACCAGCTGAATAGCACGCGAGGAGAAGTCACAGCAGTATAAAAATGCACCAGTTTCTCTGTGAAAGAGAGCAGCCAACTTATCAACACTTATCAATCATCATCATCACATATACAGGTAAAAACAAACAGTTTGATGAAGCAGCTTTATGGCTACGAAACTTGGTTTACACTCTACACAGAGTGATACTCTGTGCAGCAAATTTCTATCATATACCAAGGAGAGAAAGTGGAATATAAACTGTGCATATTTTCCCTTCCATTGAACTCTAATTGAGATTATGCACTGAAGCCATCATTATTTTCTTTTCTTGACCTTGCAAAATCTACAAATGTTTGTCTTCTTTGAAACAAGATGGCACAAAAATTTGCAGGAACAGGAAGTGAAAGTGTTAAAGTGCCATTTCGTGGATTTCATCATTTTAAAGTAGAGAGAACATGTCTGCACCTGTCCCCACCACTGCTGGAGGGTTAATCATCCCTGCTGGTGACAATGTGAAGTGTACTCCAATACCAGCAAAATGTGCCCACTTTTCTTCCCCTACCTCTGTCTTTCCTTTGTTACTCAGAAACTGATATTGACAGCTGCTCCAATAATGTAGGAATTAATTACTTCAGGACCACTTTCCAGAAATCTGTCTAAAGGAGCACTATAGTATCATATTGTATTTTGTAATGACACAGGGATTCATTGAAAGACCACTTTAAAATCCATTCTGACCAACTAGTGCTCTTTAAAGGGATAATATCCACACTGATCAGCATCAGCCATTATAGAAATATATTTTGTAAATTAATTCCCACTGTTAAGAGAGATAATTCCACATATATAAAGACTGTAAAAGAAAAGAGTTGCCTACACATGCAAATATGCTTCGTATCTATTTTTGACTTCCTACATTTGTTGCAGCTTGTATTTCAAATTCAGATAAAGGTAAAAGGGAAAGAACAGTTTATAACCACCAATGTAATATCTTTTTCAATGTGTCTAAGGTTTTCCACATTGATGAAAACATTTTGTTAGCCATAAGTAAGGATAAGGATGCCAACTGTTTCAACTAACTGAACCACATGGAAGTAGTCTTGTACTATTGTTTGGTTGGTGTATATTTTAATATTACATGAATATTTGCATATTTATGGTAATTATGCTCCTGTCCTTACAACGCCAATATGAAAAGACTGAAATATTTGTGCTAGCTGGAGATGCGCAGTTGGATGATGTCATAGTGTGTGCACAATATACATTTTTAACAAAATAAATAAAAATGTTGTTTCTCTTGGCCAATATTGGGTATATATGAAATGAGGATTGACATATGATACACATTAATGATGTTAAAGTGGTTAGTTTAAATACAGGATATATTAATATCTCAAAATATTTACTCACTTGATGGAGTTAACAATGGGAAATACACTGTTACCAACCCCACATCCAACCTGTGAAGAGAAGTAGTGAAACATGGCAAAGACTTAAAACCTACTACTTTTTTTATATAATAACTGTGTAATGATCCACACATAACAATCAAAATTATAGCCATAAAATCAACATTAATTATAAATTTAGAAAACCTCCAAGATCCTGAAAGATGCATGCTGTCCAGGAAAAGAAGTCTGTATGGCAGCTTCATTTTTCTCCAGTGCTGCACCTTGACAGGACTCCTGACGATGGGAGGAGTCTGTATTCCTGTGATGGTGTGTGTGGCAGCTGTGTTGTCTGGTTTCTCTGTCGGACCCACTCGGTAGTGGATATTCTGCCTGCTGATCATCCGGACACCTGTTTGTAGCTTGGCTTTTTGCATCCGAAGGAAGCAGTTCTGGGAATTCTAAAAACAACCACTTTCGATCTTTGAAGAATTTATCCTGGTGCATCTCATAAAACTTGTCCCAATATTGGCAAGCTTCTGTGTCAAATTTACCTGTGTGGCAGAGATTTAAGAATATTTTTACAAAGCTATATTTGCCATGTAACCCCAAACAAATCTAATTTGGAAAAATAGTTTTGAGGGAACACATTCTTGCCTTGTTCCTTTAAAGGAATTTGTACACTGGAGTTTTCTTCTGCTTTCTGCCGTGCATTTTCCTTGTCTTCTTCTGTCCACTGCACATGATCCCTAAAATATTAATCATTACAAAAGCAGCTGCTGATACATCGGGTCAACTATGACTCACAAACTGCCCAGTAGGTGAATGTTCTCATTTGCTCCCATACCAAATACCTTTTAATACATCTTAATATAATACAAATAAGTTTCATGTATTGAATAAAAGAAAATACACTAATATTTCCAATTTCAGATCAGGAAAGTGTCTTAGACAGGTGTTGAGCTACCATGAGTCAACTACATGACTAACCACATGTTGTGCTTAAAGATGTCATCATGATTGGTCAGAATCCTTGAACCCAGCGGAGCTGCAGGTCTTCCTCCAGTGCTCTTTAGTCTCGTCAACAATCCGCTTAAAACTTCAGCCAGTGTGGCCACAGAGAGGCTCCGCAGTTTATGCATTTACTCTGTAAAAGTGCATGAAGAGTGTAATTCATTTCAAATACACTTACAAACTCACTGATTCTCTGCAAACAAGTATTTTGTTAGCATTTAACTAGTACACCACGCATAGTCCTTTGACATTTATTTTATTAGTCTATTAGTCATGGGAGCTCTTAAATGTTTTAAAAAATGTTTTGCTGCTGCACATCATCATCATCTTATTTTCTCTCTCTGACTTGCATTTTACAAACTTACCCCTGGTAATGTGTCAGTAGATATAAAGGTACCCAAATCAAAGCAAATTTAATTTTATATTTCTTTTCCCCATGAATAGTAACTGAAAAAGTCACTCTTAAAAAATATATAGTTTAAGAATCTTTTCTTAATCTATTTGTTTTGATAAGATCAATAATATATCGAATATATTGATTTTTAACAAGCAGGTTTTTATTCTGGCAAGAATGACACAAAGAATAAACTGAGATACAGCTGACTGTGAATTGGATATGTGAAATGTTTTCAGAAATGCTTTATTTTACAGGTCCCTTAATCTTATTTGAGTAATTTGTAGGTATTTAACAGTTAAATTTTAGGATATTTTACAAAGAGGGTGGGGCAATTTCATACAAATTATAAGAAAAAAATAGAAAAAAGTGTTAAGTTGGTTTAGTTTAGAGTGGTGGTACCCACTCATTAAATTTAGGTTCATATGTGGTTCTTTTTTCTTCTTTAACAGCAAAAATAGCCTATATATTTAGGAATAGTAAAAGAAATAGTAATAGGTATGAATATAAACAAGAAGAGTATAAAACATATCAGTGTATGCATGTAAAGTGCAGTGTGCATATGTCCTATGTATGCTATATGAATAAATATCTATATGTGTATATTATATGTGTACGTATATGTGTGTTTGTGTGTGTGTGACCATCTTGGTTGTTAGCCTGCTTCCTGACCTCACAATAGTTGTCAACATCTCTGACTTTTCTCAGCAAATCAAATAAAATGAACTGAAGCAAAAATAAAATGATTACTCCAGTCGGAATTTTTGGCTAACTGGTTGTCGGTTTGTGTCTTGTTTGTCTCTTGAGCTGGGCTTCAACTTCAACTAAAAGCTTTCCCTACCAGTTGGTGGCGATAATGCACCATCTCGTTGTTTGCCAACCGCCAAAAAATAACATCACGAAGAAGAAAAAGAAGAAGACGGAAAAAGAATGCCAAGAAGAAGACGCTACAAAACTACAAAAATGGCGCAGGCCAGGACAGCTAACGGTAGCAGCTAGCGTTAACTGACGCCACACCGGTTAAAATGCGCCGTAATTGTACACCGGATTTTTAAACTACTAACTACACTTCATTTCCACACCTCCGGACAACTCCTAAGTTCAACCAGCCCTTACAAAGTGGACTAGGTACGACTTTTGAATGAGGTTGACCAGATATCCAGGCTCACTAGCTCAGCAACGCTAACTTTAGATAGCTGTTAACTTCTAGCTGGAACCGGGGTCTCAGGAATATGCAGCTTAGTGAACGATTGTAAAGTTATCGTACTGGAAAACCAAACCGTCCTCACCTGCTGTGGCTGTGGTCTAGTGTTGGGGTCACCTCAGGTAGTTGTCGGCTCTTGACATGCTACCAGTCTTCTTGTAGAAACAATTGCCGCCTGCTGATGGCGCCCTACCGGAGAAAAAGGAGCGTTAACGCCGCTCAGGTGTTGAGCTGGAGGAGCAGAGGTATCGGTGCTGCGACTCTCATCAGGCACAATATGAAGGTCCTTAGAAGTATCATCCTCCAGGTAATGGAAAACACTATACATTTAGCATGAAATATTTACTGTAGCTAACTGGTTCAGCTAATATATATATATAATCTTCTTTATTATTGTTATATTGTAGGACAACAGGAATTATATTAAAGTGTGGAGCAAGACCTCAAAATCCACAATAATGTATGAGGATGGTAAAATCTACTTTGAAAATTACCAGAGCTGCTACAGCTGGTGAGTGTGAATAATTAACTTGCAGTGATTTTCAGTCTGCAGTACACATACAGTACAAAATAATACATTAGAGCCTGGGTCGGCCCTGACTATGTTGGTGCCCAGGTGAGGTTTTACATTGGAGTCCCCCAAAAAAGAGCACCAATGGTACTTTCAGCCCAGACTTCCAGTCCTCCCATTCCCCCAGACATAAAGGCAAATGGGGGTCAAAGTGTATTCAAGAGTGTTTGGTGGTATTGCCGGAGGTAGAACATGATAAGGCTTTGAAAAACAAACCTGATGAAAACCCATGCAAGTCAATGGGGAAAAAAGAGAGGAAAAATGTTAAGAAGGGAGAACAAGTGTGTATTTCCAAAAGCTGTGTATAAGTACACACTATGTGGCCTATGCCACGAGCCGCCCCTGATTAGAGCTACAGATAAACAATGACATCATTCAAATTGGCTTACATACTGTAAGTCTCATATTTAAGTCAAAAAATGCCCACTAGTTTTATTCATATCTAAATAAATCAAAATCAGATAATCATCATACACCCTTTGTGAGATGCAGCTCATAAACATATTATAATAAAACTATATCAAAAAAATTACCCATTTACCAAATTACAATTAGCAGTGAGATTAGAGTAAATTGTAAACAGAATCATATATCATGACGTTTACAGGGTAAATGGACATTGCATTCAGATTCACTGGAGGTACTGAATATGTTTAGTGACATATACTGTCATTTGTACAATTGTAAGAGATAATAATTTTTTGTTTTTCACATTAATGGGATGAATCCAGGTATAAGTTATTTTACTAGATTTATTTCTCTTTCTTAATGCTAATGGAAGCAGATGAGTTACAGCAGATTTCTAGTTTTGGAGACAATTGAGACTTTAATCGTACTAAAGTGGCTGCAACTAAATATTAGGTTGTTTATTTTGAATGCTGCTCATATCTATAACACTATGCTTACTAACGCTGGCAACAGAAGAAAAGTTTAATACTCTGATAAACAATATGTTCATGTTTCAGTGTTCAGTCTGAGCCTCAACTTCTGTACAAATTGCCTAAGCGATCTAAACTGGAGAAATTTGAAGATGCCTTGCTGTGTCAGAGCCCACTTGTAAGTGAAGTTTTTTGACTGTTTTTTCACTGAAGTTGAAATGAACTGATTTTGGAAAATGAGTGTCAGAGTATTGTTTAATCTGCTCTTTAATTATTGACAGGACAAAACATTAGCCTCTCCTTCTGATCATAAACCCAGCCTCTTGGCTTTGACAGCCAATAACTGGCTTTACCGCCTGTCAGCCAAAACAGGAGAAGAGCTGGAGCGAGTTTTCCTCTCTTCAAACCATAAGTTCAGGTATTTTCAAGGCTCCAAGTTCTTTAAGTGGAAATTAATACATTTATTTTCAGTTGTAGTTAATTTAAAAACCTTTTAACCTTACTGTGTGTTGAAATTCTTTCTAGGTATCTTGGCTGGGATGTTTCTCAAGAGATGTTTTATGTTAAATCTGTTCAAAAGAAAGAAACACCCTCAGCACGACAGGTGAGATTAATCTATTTTAATGGGATTTGTGCCTTTATTGAAGTGTGACATGACAGTGTATAAGCCCCTGATCTCACTGTTCATGATATTTCTTCGGTTCTTGGATTTTGAGAGGCTTATTTGCACAAATTAAGTCAAATAAATGTGAAATATTGCAATGACTTTGCCAAGGAATTTAAACATCATTTTAGTCTAGATTTGAGACTAATGATTATTTTCATAATCAATTAATGTAGACTATTTTTTGTTGGTCTATTAATAGTTTAGTCTAATGCAAGAAATGCAAGAAAATTATCACCACAAAATTATCAGAGCTCAAGGTGATGTCTTCTAATTGCTTGTTTTGTATGAACAACAGCCCTGAATCCAGAAATATTCAATATACAAAGATACAAAACTGAAAATGAACTGGATCCTCACATTTGAGAAGCTGGAACTTGGCATCTTTTCTTGATAAATTACTTCAGTTTAATTATCAAAATTGTTGTTAAATTCTCTGCAAATGAACTGATGGAGTAACTGAGTATTCATTTTATGACTAGTCCTCGGTAAATGATCTTTAATGCGATGAAGAGAAGACTGAATTTGACATCTTTTTAAAAAATTTTACAGGCAGGTATCACTGAAAATACAGTGATGCACCTGGCCATCTTTCATGTTTTCCCCTTGCAAATTGTGGGCATTATGGAGATCAACAAAAAGGTATTCAGATTTTTTTGTAGTTTGTAACATTTTTCTTGTGGGAGTGACATGTTACTATTAAGATGTTTCTCTTAATCTCTCAGGTATTTGGGAATAGTGTCACCGATGTTGTTCTGTCTCAAGGTGTTCTTGCTGTGTCCTACAGCACCAAGTCAGTGAAGCTCTACAGCTTTGAGCACATTGTGCAAAAGGTGGGTATTTTTTTTTATTCTACACAATATTGAGCAAGCCGAATATTTTGTTTAATACATTCTTTTAAAATTTTCATTAGAAGTACATTTGTGAATATTAACTCATCCAGTGTAAACCAGTTTATTATCCTTTTGGTTGCTAACATCTGTTTATTTCATGAGTATTTTCAAGATCCCTTTCTTTGTTTTCAGTACATGGCAGAGAAGTTAACTCTTGGAAAGCAGAGTTCACAACTTGGAGGCAAAACAGTGGGAGATGTTCCGTTTGGTATCCCAGTAAACATCCAGATCACAGGTGGGTCACTTTATGAAGTTTAGACTGGTGGCATCTTTTTGTGTGAAAGATGTTATTAGACCTACTTGGCCACAGTGAGCAGGAATGTTTTTCCTTACAACCTAAGCATGATGTTTCTTTATTAATCTCATGACACAGATTGCCCTCCAGTACTTTTTGAGGTGTCCTGCTCTAATAACGGTGTCCAGATTGGAGGCTACCCATGGCACTACATCCACACACCGCCACAAAAATGTCACAAGGGGACTCACCACATCTGTTCACTCAAGGACAGCACTATGGTATATTTAAGAACTCTTTTTTCAACCATACACTATAACATTAAATTTCAATAACAGTGGTAATTTGAGTATAAAATATAGAATGTTTTTGGATGTAGTAGGTATCCCCAATCTTGTTGTATGGTAGACTTAACTGCTGGCAAGTTGGTCTGAAAGAGCCTTTCTGACAGTCAGCTTCATTCAGCTGCTGGACAGAGCAGAACAAAACCAAACCTGTTAACACCATTCAAAACAACACAAAATGGTCCCACTACTGTGTATTTTTTGTAGATAATTCCAGATATATATTTTTTTGACAACACTGCTCACATTTTTTTCTGTCCTGAGAGAATCATCAGTAACTAAGCTAATGCAGTTCTCAAAACACAAGAAACCACAGTTCTGTTTGCTTTGATCAATGTGATGTACCTGCGACATTGGTAGTATACTAACTGCATAAGCTTATATTTAAAAAAATACATTTGTGGTATTTTTAACTTTATTAAACTGGTACCCCACACAAAATTTGTCCAAGTATTAAAAAGCATATCACACGCCTTGAAGATGAAGCTGCACCAAAAGCACTGTGTTTTACTACCACCTTTTAAGTCTAGAGTGGTTGTGCTGAGCTCATACAATAGATTTTAGGTGGAATATCACTTTAATAAGTCAAGTGTTTTTTTACTCAACTTCTCCACATTGGTTTTTGCACAAGTTGTTGGTGCTTTAAAATGCACAATTACATCAATTACATCACATATGTGGGACTGTAGAAAGAGTTATGTGCTCATGGTACTGTGTGCAGTTTGCCATTCAATAAATGCCTTTGTATTTTACTAAATTAGGCATCAAATGGAATACAGAATATGAACTGCTGCTCTCTAGAGAGTGATGGGATTTTCTTCCACCCTGACGACTCAGGAAGAATTATTCATGTTGGGCCGACCACCATAAAGTGAGTGCTACATTCAACTTCTACATGACAAAATGAACACTGAGTAAGGCATCAAAAGTAAACTTTCCCTGGTGTGGAGGCAAATATGTCAAAACAAAGGAAATCCAAAGACATTCCTAACGGTTTTTGCCTTAATCTTTGCCCCGAAATTCCACATCATCATGTTCAGTGTACATATCATTTTTTCTTTTGGATTATTTTATTGAGGAAATGTTTTTGTTTTTCTCCAAGTGTCTTAAAAATCCTCGGTGAGCTGAACAGTGGTTTACCATCAAAGATAGCTGAAGATTTCTCTATGACAACCCATCGAAACAACAATGTAAGTTTAATGCTTATTTACTGAATAGACTGACCATGGTAACCCACAACCCACAATACTGTACCTGTGTTTCCATAATCTCAGAGAATTTCATGTTTCTGCTTTCTGTCTACTGCAGTCTACCTCACAAGTCACTGTCACCTCATCAGGCCGCACGGTGAAGAGAAGATTTCAGCAGCTGGATGATGACCCCGATCAAGAGGTACTAAAACACTTAAGCTGTCATCATTATTCAAGTATCTCTGCAAAGAAAATTGTACTGTGCAGAGGTCAAGCAAATTAAAGTACATAGCATACATGGAATCTACATTGTATTTGGAAGCCAGAACACAAAACATGCCTTGCATATTGGTGAAATATAAAATTCCTCAAAAATCTGCAAGTGACATCTGAGATATCACAACACAACACAGGATGCAGTAAGTATCACAACTTGGTAGAAAGCAAGGGCTTAGAATAAAGGGTAAGTAGTGCACATGTTATTCCATGAGCTGACATTTTGGCAAAGTTATACCTTCTTAAGACTTTCAATGTAATTAAGAAAATCTTATAAATAGCTTTCGGAGCAACCAGGAGCCAGATGTATAAAGCTCTGTGTTATGCACAAACAGAAATATGCATACACATTATTTTCAAGAGATTTATAAAGCTGTGTATGCATAGCAGGGGTATGCCATATCATATTATTCATGACCTACTCCACAGTGGAGGAGTTAAAAAGGGGAGCGACTTCAGTAGTGTGGAAGTGGTTTGGTTACAAAAGATTAGATGTACAACCAACCACAGTAATATGTAAGAAGTGCAAGAAAATGTAACAACCACATCACCATATCAAGCAGAAGCACCTGGTTTGGTATGAGGAGAGCCAAAAATCCTGTGAGGAGTATTTTGTTGTATCGTCAAGGATATCATTATCGCAGAAATACCCTTTAAATATCGTGATATTATTTTAGGGCCATATCAACCTCCCCTAATACACGGTTCTGTAGGCACACATGCATGAACCTCATTTCCACTCCCACAGACAGCCATAAACGGCTGTAGAAACACCCTTAATAATATGTTTGCAAACCAGTACTTGTGGCTGCTCCACCACTTGTTAGAGATGTTTATGAGAACAGCAAAGAAGTGCAGATTTACAGCTGTCATTATGAATGACCATTACACACAGCTGTGGCTATTTATATCAACCTCATCATAAATGCATCACATGTACCTGTGAACCAGAATCACCAGTGATATCTAAATCCTCATTATAAAAGGGCAGAAAGATAATCAGTGATTTCAAGACTTCAAAGACTTGTCTTGCCTCAAATTGATCACACAAAAGTTTGCATCTGATGGGCATTTTACAAATCATTGTGTTAAAGTCATATGATTAGTTGAGTTGTATATTAAGGCTTTATACTTTATTTTTCAACTCCACCTCATCGTGTTACCCTTGGATTGCTCTTCTAAATAATGCATACACATGATCTGAAGATTGTATGAATTATGCACCTTCTCACCACGCATTGAGTTTTTATACATAACAGTTTACAGTATGTGTGGGAAATGGTGTATGCATGATTTTGTGCACAAGGATCGTTTGTACATCTGGCCCCAGATGTACTGTACGTAATCTCCAAATTCAACCTACATCCTACCGTCAACATACTACCCTACATCTTACCTTCAAACTTGATCAAAACCAAACCAGTGGTGCCTAATGTACCACCCGCGATATCTCTTAACAACAGATAAAAATACAGTTGAGTAATAAGGGTTCAGAATCAATGAGACATTTGGGAAAGTCAGCCATTATTGTTGGGTTTCAAACATATCAGAGCTTCCTTCATCAGATCACTGAAGGAATGCTCAGCCTTTGGAAATATGACATATTATTTTCAACATTTATTTATGCTTTTCTCATAACTGCCTCTTCCTCTGGCCACATCATTGTTGGCTGATGTCAGAAGTGCACTCTGTTGCACCTGTAATCATTTCCAACACTGAAGTCACAGTACTGACAACACCCCTACTATACTTCAACATTTGTGCTGCAAGTTTCAACGCTGCTGTGAAGCTGCCCTTCAATAAGAGTGCTGATAAAGCTCAGGATACAGGGCATATGTAAGTAACATTCACAGTTAGCGTAGACAGTAGCGATACACGATAAAGAACTGTGCACAGCGTCTGTGATGACAGAGATTCACAGCATTGGCCCTTTAATTTTGCAGACTTTCCGTATGGTGGAATATGAGGATGAGCTGGACCTTTTGGCAGTGGTGGTAACGAACGGTGAAGAAGGAGAGGGAAGAGCTCACATCCGTCTCCATGACAACCAGAGTGGGCAGTTACTGCGGACGGTTGATCTGGTTGAACCGTGGGATGAGGTGAGTAACATGACATGACCAGACCATCATTAGACTGAAGTGTCTGTGTTTATGGATTCATGTGTGCTCTTATCTTGTGTTTCAGACTTATCGACATGAGCTTTTCTTTGACAAAGACACAATCGTTCATATTGAACAAAAGAACACCAACTTCTGCTGCCATGTTTACAAATTGAAAGCTGCCACAATATAGTGGTGCAAAGGTGAATCAAAGCTGCTGTAATGCATTTAACTTTAAAATGTTGCAAATATTGTTTCAAACTTATATTTTTGTATAGTTGTTCTGTTAAACTCATAATGCTGTTTTTCACATCTGGATAATTGTTTCTGTTTTGCATAAATTACACTTGATAATCAAGTTGCTACATTAAGTCTTTGTGCTGTATTGCAAACTGTTAACCATGTTCTGTCTGCCACCTGTGAACATACAGGATTTTTATAGTGTCTCTAAAAATAAAGTGTTATATTTTTCCCAGTAACTTTGTGTGTCTGTCTTTCCATCATAGCCATCCAGATATTAAGATATGTAGTAGTTGTTATATGCTTCTCTGTAGTATGTAATATTGCTATATATTTTTTTGAAATTTTAGCTTGTGTACCAAGCTACAGTTTTACCCACATGCTGTAGTTTGATGAACAAATTTTATCAATCAGCATCTTACTCTTAAGGGATGGGGTCCTACATAAAACCACAATTTTCAACCGAATTTGGAGTAGTTATGTGACAATTTAGTAATATTTCAATTATAACTTGATGACAGTTGTGTGGTTGTTTGCTTATGTTGCCAGGCAACTGTTGATCTGTGTGTGTGAGTGAGAGAGAGACAGAGAGAGAGAGAGAGAGAGAGAGAGATGTGTAGGATTATTAAATGTTGGTTGTGTGTGGTAGGAGGATGGTTGTCATGCAGCCATATTCTGCTGAAGTCCGCACAGCTTGTGTGATGATGTGATTATTTGTAAGGAGGATTTGCATTTTGCTTAAGAAATTAGCTGTTTGTTTTGGTGATAACTCTCACTTCCTCCGTGCTGTTTGTTCGTTACATTGGCTGGACTAAGGTAGCGTCTTATTTTTATTTCAGAGCAGGAATTGTCATTGATAACGTTTGCAGTACTAAAGGAGAGGACGCATTAAGTTGGGGGGGCAGTTTGCTTTTTTCCCGACGAGGGAAGGGGGGTCAAAGGGCGTAAGAAGTTTATGAGTCACGGTTCGCTATTAAATGTAATGGTTGGAAAAGGTCAGCCTTTACTTTTTATTTTCTCCAATACTACCCACCTTTTGTATGGATATAATAAAATATGGTGGAAGGAGAGTCATGCATTTTCCCCCAGTCACCCAGGAAGGCTAAAGGAAAAATATCTCCGGGGAGAGTCAAGATATAAAACAAAAAAAGTCACACCCAAGCCACCCCTCTGATAAATAACGAACAGGCACTAACTGGCCCCCTGCCTCAACAACAATGCGCACATGCAGATAACAAATGGAGGCAGTGTCATGTGTCACGTGTTTTATTATCTGGAGATTCCTGATAAATGTGGGATTCTTGTGTCCTCATGCAAGTAGGCTTTAGTGTTTGTTTTGATAAGTGAAAAGTGTTAAAATGAACAGGAGAGGCAATGATCTTCTGTTGCAAGCTGCCGTTTGCATGTTGCAAATTTGGTGAAAGTTTTTGACCGATTAACTAATACTTAATGATTATCACCTAAAACTTGAAACTTAGAAGCTGAATACCCGAGATTGACACAAAGTTTTCAGGGGTTTTGTGTGAATTTGGGCACCCTGACAGGTTTTGCGTCTCCTGTTTTAATATTTTCCTCCATGTTGTGACTCTAATATTAAATAAGTGATATCAATAAATAGTATTAAAAGGCACCTGAGCTGCCCAGCCTGATTCACTTACTGCACACCTGCAGCTCAAACTGTGAATGACTTTACAGAGAGGAAAACAACACATGGTTTTTATACACGTCAGAGGATGACACAGCACAAACCAGGAGAAAATTATACTATTTAAAAAAAAGTCTTCTGTAACAACGAAAGTTACAAAACGTCTTTCCTCCAAACATTTGCACAGCACAGGGTCATGTGACCGTGGTCCGTCCTCCACAGCCACCACTTGAAGTTGTTGAGAGGACAGCTGCTACAGTCAAGTCGCGCCGTCTTGCTGCTGACGCTGATGGCGATGGAGAGTTTAAAACAGTTCCTGATCGTCCTGTCTGCTGCCGCCGCCGTCGGGTTTGTCGCCATAATATTCGTGCTGAGATGGGTCCTCCACTATAGAGAAGGTTTAGCCTGGGATGGAGGACCGGCCGAGTTCAACTGGCATCCGGTGTTGATAGTCACTGGGTTTATTTTCCTGCAGGGCATAGGTGAGAGGAGTTTTTGGGTTTTTCTTATGAAATATGGTGTTCAGACGGCAGGCTGTCTGGGAGTATGTTTGGAAGGAATGTAAACAACTAAATGAAAACATTGCTCAAGGCCCATTCACACAAGGCGTTCAAGGATCTTGAGGTGGGAGGTTACTGCTGAGAAGTGTGCGTAAGAGACACAGTCACCGAAACTGGGAACTAAAATATCAAGTTTCCACTTGTGTATTGTACATCTGTGACAAAATATAACCAGGTGTTATGCAGTGTTTTGAAACTTCTTCATTGTATAACTGTTATGAAAAGTGAGTTTGAGTTGGTCTGATATGGCTTGCACACACAGGCTACCTAAGCAAATTTCTTTCAGTAACTTAACTCATGACATATAGGTCTCTCATAGTTTTACGACTTCATGGTATTTTTTTTTTATCATGACAATAGCAGTGCATTTATTTAAATTGAGTTTTAATATCCACCACATCTATCATAGCCTATCAAACTTAGAGATCCCCTCCAGACATGTTTTAAGATGTCTACAAAAGACTCGACTTTAAATGATAATATATGTCAGATATGGTTTTTCCACAAAAAAAAGTTCAATTATCTTGCTTAAGTCTTTAAAAATGACATCTCAAAAGTTTAACTGCTGGAAACAAGATGTCTCCTACTTCACGGAAAAGTCCATCATCAGTGTTTATGTGCTGGAGACTTCAGGTTTCCACATCACATTTGTGCATACCAGACCAGGATTGGCTTCGACCTAGTTGTGATGTCACAAATCATAGGTCATAGCTCATAGGCGGATGAATGTGAAAACAGCCTTTTAGTGTCAAACTCTGCACATACATCATTCTGCACAGTGAAGCTCAAACATCCAACTGAAAAAACAAGAGGAAAAACACATTTTTGAGTGGAGAAGGACTTTAAATATGTGCATGTCATGCATAAAAGTAATATAATGGCAGATGAACCTACTTTCAAAGGAGGAAATGAGTTTGATTTGCCAATTGTGTATCATGGTTACATCAAGAATTGGTTGAATGACTGAGTGAATTATCCTCTCTCTCTCTCTCTCTCTCTCAGCCATCATTGTCTACAGACTCCCATGGACCTGGCAGTGCAGCAAACTAATGATGAAGTTCATCCACGCAGGCCTGAACTTACTGGCGTTCATTTTTGCTGTTATATCTATGGTGGCGGTTTTTGACTTCCACAATACTGCCAAAATCCCCAACATGTACAGCCTGCACAGCTGGCTGGGCCTGACGGCTGTGATACTGTACTGTCTGCAGGTAAATCAACTCTATTTTTTCAACTTTTTTTATAGTAATGACTAATAAATAGAGACTTATTTGAGATCCTGTACTGATGATGCTACTGGTAGTAAATAGTGTGACTTTAAAGCAGTGGTGAAGAAGTATTCAGATCCTTTACTTTAGTAAAGGTTCCAATACAGTAATGTAAAAACAGTCATTTATAAGTAAAAGTCCTGCATGAAAAATCCTACTTGACAAAAGTACATAAGTATTAGAAGTAAAATGTAGTTAAAGTATTGCAGTAAAAGTAGTGGTTTGGTCCCTCTGACTGATATATTATTATGTATGATGTCATTAGATTATTAATAGTGAAGCATTGGGCCTGTCCAAAGGGTCACCAGATAAATCTGAGGGGTCATTAGATGATTAATGGGAGAGGAAAGAAGAAAAAACAAAGTTCTGATACACAAATCTGTTTTCAGTTTTTGGACTTTTTCTCTAATCGTTTAGAGGGAAAAATCACCATTTGGTGGAGCTGTTAACAACTCATTGACATCTAGATATCTGTTGTATTTTAAAAGCTTGTTATATTATCCATTGTGTCAAATCTTCATCTGAAAAGTATCTAAAGCTGTCAAATAAATGTAGTGAAGTAGAAAGTACTATATATTTCCCTCTGAAATATAGTGGAGTGGAAGTGTAAAGTAGCTTCAAATGGAAATATTCAAGTAAAGTACAAGTACCTCAAAATTGTACTTAAGTACACTACTTGAGTAAATGTACTTTACTAGGTTACTTTCCACCACTGATTTAAGGTCTCATACAGTGTTTTGAAATTGTGCACAATTAGCTTTATTGTTACAGTGTGTTCAAACCACTACTTTTCCCACCTTGTGTCTTTTATGGAGTTATATACTGGTGCAACACAATAGATATAGAGAAGGACGGTATGTTTACTGTAACTCACAGAGATTCTCTTAGATTAGAGAACTCCAGAAAACAAGAACTTCTTTCTCTACTGGTTTTTTCTAAAATGTTTAGTCATTGTGAACAACAGTCTCGATTGGTACTTTATCTGACAAGTGAATGTTTTTTTTTTGCTCCTTCAACGAGCAGCTTGTTTTAGGAGTTGGCATGTACTTGATACCGATTACACCTGTATCCTGGAGAGCAGCGTTTATGCCCATCCATGTCTACAGCGGTCTTTTACTCTTTGGCAGTGTTATAGCTGTGGCACTCATGGGCATCACAGAGAAACTCATTTTTGGCTTGTAAGTATTAAAAAAAAAAAGAAATGAAGACTTAGAACAGTTTATAGAAATGTACAAACTGCACATAAAATGTGAATCTGTTATTTAACAGTAAGTATAACTTTCTTTTTTGTGCTTAATCACTAAGGAACGATCCAAAGTATAAGGACTCTCCACCTGAGGCAATTTTTGTAAACGTTCTGGGAGTCCTCTTAGTGGTTTTCGGAGCTCTGATCCTCTGGATTGCCACTCGAACATCTTGGAAACGCCCCAGTGACCAGATCCTGCATACTTTGCATACCAATGGGGGAAGTGAGGACAACACCAAAGTGGGTCCAGCCCTGTCTCAACTGTCTGATGAAGCTGATGCTGAGGCCTGCGGGGATGTTAGGAGGAGGAATAACAAGTCTGATGATCAGGGTAACTGAGTGCAAAATAACTGTGTAAGTGTCGAATGTATGGGTGACCACACTGGTCAGAGAAAGTTTAAAGAAAGAAATGTAATCATGCTGATCTTTCCATACAAAACTTTCTGCACCTTAACATTTTTTTTATATGTTTGCATTTTTGAGCTTGGTTTTGTTTCCTGCAACATCTATTGTTGTAAGCAAGTATAAATAATGGTTGGCTACTCTAACAGGATTGTGATGATGATGTGGGAATTTACTTTATTGACATACACTGTACAAATAATCCTGACTTTTTATATATAGTCCTGCTATGCTGATATCTGGGGTTTTTTTACGTTTTACATAAATGTCTTTTGAATATTGTTGAGAAATGTTAATGCTCTATAATAATTATTGACTGCAGAGAAGGAAAACATTAATACAATAGGACACAGTCAATGTTATGTGCACTAATTTGTGATTGTTATAGAGTTACTGCATTAAGACTCTGTACCTGATGAAGAGCCAATTTGGGCTCGAAATGTTGTACTCTTTCTAGATGTAATAAAGACGATTATTTTAAAGTGAGCATTGAGTTCTTGGGAAGTAGAGTGATTACATTAATGGACAGGTTCACAATTTTTTAAGACTGTCTCAAAACAACAAGCAGGTGCCTGAGTGAACATTGAAAGAGGGTTTCCTTGCTGTAATCGTTCCTCCTGTTCATAGTGGCCATTAGAAGATCTCTTCATAATGCACTTACAGTGTAAGTGATGGGGGCCAGAATCCACAAGCCCCCTTCTGTGCAAAAAATATTTATAAGTTTATCTCAAGGTAATATAATGCTTTGTCCAAATTAGTCAAATTAAGCAGATATCTTTCAATATTAGTCTTTTTAGTGCCAAAGTCCTCAACTGCTAACTCAGACTGCTGAAAACTTATGAGCTTCAGATAAACTTAAGTACATATTTGCACAAAGTGACTGTGGATTCTGACCCCTGTCACTTATACTGAAAGCACATTTGTAGATGATCTTTTAACAGCCAGTATGAACAGGATTAATGATTACAGCAAGGAAAACCTGTTTCAGTGTTCATATAGGCACCTGACTGTTGTTTTAAGACAGACTTGAAAAACTGTGAACCCGTCCTTTAACCATTAGGCTTCTGTTACAGTTCAATATTAAATACTGTCAAAGATGATGTTCTTAAAAATGAACCACTTAGTTTAAGCACTTAATTTAAGCACTATATCCAAAGACTCGTCTTGAAATTAACGCTGCTGTTTAAATAATATTTCACCAACTCAAACACTTGACGCTTGACCCCAGATGACAGCAGCACAGACACGTCAAAGCCACATCGCTGTTTTGACTCCTCGCAGCACCCGTAGTTGGTTGAACGCTCGTTTGTTTTGGCTGAGTGTTGCTTACGGGCATTTGCTATCAGGTCGAAAACCTGCTTTAAGGTTTGTTAACTACTCACAATTGTCATGTTAATTGTAGTATCACAACCTTGTGGCATTTAAAGTATTTGTCGGTGTTTCAGTAGGGATGAGAGTGCATGACAGTAAAAGGTAGTAAAAGGGTCCGGCTAACGGCTACCGTTGGGCTAACCAGTAACGCTAACTCAGCTAAGCCAAGTTACATCGCTAAATACAAGTTATAGGCTGAATTGTGCAAATCCCATATTTAGTGAGTGGGAAATATTTTACCGCAGGCGTCACATTTCATTAACGTTCCGTGTGGTCTTTGTAAGTAGTTATTGTATAATAGGGATGGCTAAGCTAGCTATTTAGCCAGTCATAACAAGGAGAACTAGCCGGGGCCGGGTTGATGCTGCAGTGTTTTCCAGTGAAACTATGGTGTAATAAGCGGAATAAAATATGTAATATGGAGCAGGTTTATAGTATGAATGCGTTTATAATAAGCCAATATAGATTGGAGGCATATATCTTAAACGGATAGATAACGCAGTGCTAAGCTAACCGGTGAGAACAGTAGGGTGGGGCTCTTTATTAGCTAGCTGACAATGACTGGTTAGAATGACTGCGGTTTAAGCTGAGTGACGTTTAATAGAGAAACTGTCTAATTTCTCTCCAAACATTTGAAGATTCCCTTCAAACACATTTTAAGATGTATGTAAAATACTCTACGATATAGTTTTTCCACAAAAAAGATGAATTATCTTTGAAATCCTTGAAATGACACGTACTCCTTCTCTCTCATTAAACATCCAGAATCTAAAAATAAACAAATATATTTAATCTCAAAAGTTTGAATGCTGGACACAAGATGTCTCCTACTTCACTGTGAAGTCCATCCTCGGTGTATGTACACTGGAGGCTTCATGTCTCTACATCACACTTGTGTAACGTGAATATTGATTGGACCAGGATTGGCTTCAAAAGTATTTGTGATGTCACAAATCATGCTTGGAGGTCCACCCCTTTAACTCAGATTTTCACTGAGCACAGAGAAACTTTCAGCAGATGAATGTGAAAACAGCCTTCTAGTTTCAAACTCTGCACATATGTCATTCTGTACAATGAAGCTCAAATATTCCTCTGTGGGAACAAGAAGCAAAACACATTTTTGAGTGGAGGGGGACTTTAAGATATCCAACTCACGCAGCAGCAGGGATGACAGAAAACACTGTGACACACTAAGGTTATTACAATTGTGTGATCTGCTAAGTGGAGTAGCTTGCTGTCTCCAGTACAGTAAAAGGTGGTGCTGAAGCTAAGAGCATCAGCTGTCAGGAGATACTAGGGTTTCTTTTTAAAGCACTGTTGCCTTTATTCATCAGTACACAGTATAGTCTGACAGGAAAAATGTTGATACTTTCTTGGAAACTAGAGATTTATTTGTCCAAAAGTACATCATTTTCCAATGTACTCTTGACAGAACATGAGGGAAAAACAAAAAATATGTTGTTTTTTTTTGTGTACAGCTGTGGCATCATGTCTGACAAAAGCGAGCTGAAAGCAGAGCTTGAAAGGAAGAAGCAACGTTTGGCACAAATCAGAGAGGAGAAGAAAAGGAAGGAGGAGGAGCGCAAGAAGAAAGAGGTATGTTTAATATTTTGGAAATGTTATCATGTCATGTAAATGTTTTTCACTGATATTGAATGCAAAAATGAATATGGTAAGTAAACACCTTCAAAACTATTAATGGCTCAGTGTGAACATGGCAAAATCATTTTCAATTCAAATGCAAATTGCCTCTGTATGCTTAATTCTTCTCCAGAAATCGACAAGATCTCACTGACAGCCAGCATTTGTATCTGAGTCAAATTTAGTTCACAACAATTTAAATAAAACTGGAAAACTGAAGGTTATTTTGACACACATGCACAACATGTTCTGAGGACTTTTACAGAGATTTAAGATTCTTCTGAGACAAGTGATGTACCGGTCCTTAAAACAGCAGCATTGTTTTTACACAGAAAGTCATCTGTAACTTGTTTGTATTTATTAAACTCTTGTGAATGAGATGCAATGCACATACATTTTTTAAAAACTTTTTATTTATGCCATACAAGTCAAATATTCCATCACTTGGTACATTAATATCTCCACATTCTCTTATTATCTTTACATATAAACTTCATGGAATATCATGAAGACATCATGTAAAAGAAAAACAACCACGGTATAACTCAAGAAAAAAACTTAATTAACATTATGATGGTAAAAAAAGAAGAAGAAAGACAGTGGAAAATTGCAATTTTCTATATTCTAGCTCTTTTTTGACATAGATAATATCCATGGACCATATATCCATGAAAATATCAATTTTCAGCTGTATTTTTATTTGTTTTAGCTGTGACCTTGTCCACAATAAACACCTCATTAACCTTTTTTGTCATTGTTTTAAGTTTGGGAGTTGTGGCTGGAGCTATAGGGTTGTAATCTTTTTTTTTTTTAGCTATTAAAAGTAATAAATACATTTTCTTTTTCACCATTTGATTTCCCAACGGTATGCCTAAGATAAATAGCTTTGGGTCAAAGTTTAATTTTGTATGCAAAATTGTTCTATTTCCTTTTTAATATCCTCCCATATACCCCTGCAGTTTGGACAGGCCCATCACATATGTGGCAAATGAAATATTAAAGTTAATATTTAATCACATAATTAGCTGTGTGATGTATATGAAATCGAAAAATCTCTCTTAATGATCCAGGTAATGTGCAGATTGAGATTTTAAACCTGTTATTTGACACTCTGTATCATAGTTCTGTCATCAAGTACTTCAGATTTGTGCAGTTTATATAAATATGCGTGTGTGTGTGTGTGTGTGTCGAGTAGAAAATACATTGTACATCGATGATCTAAGACATCAAAATAAAGTTAGCAAAGGAAAATGTTTTTCTAGTGTAGTTTTTTGCCAGTTGATTGAGAGTAAGTAGAGTTTATGAAAACACTGAACTTGGCCGTTACATCATACAATCAAAGCAAAACAACAAAACAATGCAACTAAAATGAGTCCATGTGTATTATCATGTATCATCTGACTGAATTTTCATAACAATAATAGGCAGCATACAGTTTCTTTTGAAGATAAGAAAATAAGCTCTGATAGCCTTGTCTTGACATCTCAAACTACTGTGTGTGCAGACATCAGCAGGAATAATGTACGGTAAATGAAAGCTTCATACACACCTGCACCCTGTGATTTGGTCTGAAAATGGTTGAGACAATCTACATCTCCACCACAGGCTGAAGGACAAATGATACTTGTCACTCAAACGATGGACATGTATGCAAAGCTGTCCTTTTAGTATACATGCATTAAATTAAATACTGCTTTTGGGTGTCCTCTTTTTTCATAAATCAATGTTCTGTGTACTCAAGGTGTTACTGATGCTGAAAAAACACACCTTTAGCAAGCTGTTACAGTCATTTAAACTATTTTATCAGGCACTTTAAGTTGGATTCTTATTCACTGTTGTTAACTTTGGACAGCTTCACTGGCAGTGGGTTGACTGAAATACAATAATCTGCAGTACTGACCATGAGCAATTTTCACATGTACTTCTCATCATTGGAAAGTAATGATGTAAACATAGAAAAACTGAGGATTATCAACTGTGGTATGTTCACTGAATGCATCCTACCCTGAAAAATGTATTAGTGGATAAAAACATGGTACAGCTGTGAACAAGTTTAAGTCCTCTACACTGTATTTCTCAAAGATCAAAGCAATGTAATGTGGATATTTAGAGATTGCATGAATATATGACATATTTTGTTTCAATGACCAAACAGGCGGACAATTTGAAAGATGCAGCACTTCACCAGGACGACTCTGACCTGGAGAAAAAGAGACGTGAAGCTGATGCCTTGCTACAGAGTATGGGCATAGCCCCAGAGGTTCCTGTTGGTATGTTTTATATGACCTGTTGTGGGATTGTTCATGCTTAGCTGTTGTGATTTCCGCCTTTAAATATAACCGTAGGAAAAACATGTCTTCAAGAAGCCTGTTTTCATGTATCCTCTAATACACCTGTTTAAAAACAAAAACAGTCACAGTAGCTCATTTGCCAGTATATGTCACACACTTTGCTGTCATGATATTTGGACAGTCATATTTTTCCTTGTGATGGCTTCTACAGTATATGTATAAAGAGGGCAATAACTTAAATTACCAAATTAATGCTTAAACACAGCAGTTTAATCTCATAATCATTCTCATTCTAATAATTCTATTATTATAAATTCAAATCCAATATGCTGAACTACAGATCTAAAACATGTAGTCAGCGTAATCCCCTAGCAGCTCATTTCAAGTTGGTTGGCCATAATATTATACTTTAATATACTTTGAGATATCTGGGCTTTGAAAAAGTTGCAAAACTGCCTAGAAGGGGCAGGAAACTCATTGGATCTACTCCCTCAACACCTTGTCCCCTCATGTTTTAAATGGATATACCTACCTGCCCTTCTTGTAGACATACGATGAAGATGATTATGATGTCACTGGTCATTTTGCCATATTTGTATCCCTCGTTTCCTTCCTGTAGGTATTTTCCTCTGGAAGCCCTGTAGTTGGTTAAAATGTTGCTAAGAAAATTAAAGAGAGCTTTGATTTAGTGTGCAGGTACTTCTTGTATTGCAGTTTAATTGATTTTTGTATCCATCACTTATTCCACTGAGGCTTTGTGGATGTGCACATGACTACTCTGACATGTTGCAGTTTATACTACAGTTTTTTTCTCCTAAGCAACAGAGAAAAACACAGTTAATAGTTTTAAAGAATAAAAGTTTCAATTTATAGATAAAAGTAGATTTCACAATAAATACCTATACTGTACTAGTGGAAGAACTGATAAAAGAAACAAATATTTGTAAAATAATACTAGTATCTGCTGTACTTGTGTTGGTTTCCACCCAGAGCTGGATTTTTAGAGCACTGTCACTTTTTGAACAGCAGGTGGCAGAAGAGATCCATAAAAGACTCTGTAGAAGTCTCAAAAAACCTTGAACCGGAAATGAGAGAAAAAAAATCATTTTCGTGTGTTTATCTCATAGTCTTTCTGTTCTGCAAGGTATTGCATTTTTTTCAAACATTCATTTAATTAAAATACCACAAAATAAAAAACACAAAGTCAATTTAGGCAGGCTGAGCTTACCACAGCTTCTGATTTGTATGTTTAGCTTGCTTTGCTACCAGTTTCAAGCTGTACACACATTACAACATGCTTACTGATATTTTAGGTGGCAGGAAAACTACCTCCCAAGATTTGACAACATTTGATTGAACAAAGCTGCCACTGCGGCACCGATGCATTTGTACTCATTCTTGTGAACCGCTTAGCATCTTTACATTGTAACAGATTATTATTGTCTGTCTCATTATGTAGTCCCTCCTCCCATGTCTCCGACTGCCAAATCGGCGGGCACGCCAAGTGAGGCAGGGAGCCAGGACTCTGATGGAGCCGTGGGACCCAGGTACACACACACACACACACACACACACACACACACACACACACACACACACACACACAGTCTTCAGAAAATGTTTGAATCACAAAGATCTTTTTCTCCCTTCAGTATATTACAATTGTAGAAACAAAGTCAAGGTCCATTTTTGTAAGAAATAAGTATTTCTCTACCTAAGCCAAAAAAACGCTTTATTCGTATCTATATCTGTTTTTTTAAAGCTCTTTTGTGCTTTTTGCTGTAACAGTTGTGCTTATGCCAGCAAGAAAATGTTCCACTGTCCTTGTAATTGTTTTTGCTTTGTGAGCTTTGTAGCATTCAAAACTCTAGCTGATTATATTAAGAGCAACTGAGCTAAAACCTTTACAAAGTCTCATACCATTACAGTGAATGATGATGAGTTTGTGCCAACAGAGTGCATGTTTATTTAATTTGTGTGCCGTTGAATTAAGGCGATCCTAAATTAACAATAAAACAGCAGGCTGCTGTGATGCCTGGGGGACTTTTTAACCCCTAATTAGAGCCCCTTCCCTGGGCTGAAATTTAAGCTCCCCCAGTGTCCCATCAGGCCCAGGGAGCTGTTCCCCCTACGTGTTGACTCATTTCCCTCACCAGCATGGCCATTTCCTACACACATGGAGGTCATGTTTTCTCCCTGAGGGTTCTCTCTCTCCCTCCCTCTCCGTCTACACAACACTCTGAGCCTTTGGTGTGACACAGTTCAGGCTGTATCAGCCCCGCAGGCTGCACATTACACCCTGTGTCATCCCTCTCAGAGGGTCTGTGTGTCCATGCATTTTAAGCAGATGAATTCTTACATCTCTGGGTTCGTGTAGGCAGACTCAAGCTTGATCTGAACACAAAAATATATCAAAAAATCCAGTTTTAGGTGTGTTTTAACATCCAGGTTTAACCGACCAAGGATCCAATCAGCATGTTGTGTGCCATAATGCTAACTTTATCTCCTCTCCTCATTTGTGCTTGCCTGTCTCTCTCACTAATGCTGCCTTGTTGCTGTGACACTAACCAGGACTCTGCACTGGGACTCTGACCCGTCCACACTTCAACTTCACTCTGATTCTGAGCTGGGGTACTGGACACTCTCTTCTCTCCTTTCCTGGTCATTTTCCCTTCTCTCAATCTATGGCATGATTACTTGTCTCAGTCATTACTCAGTTAATACAGTCCAGTAAGACAGTCAAGTCGTGCATGCACGATTGGTCAGAGAATATCTTTTAATTTGCACTGGTTGATAAACTAATCTGAAGTCCATCACATGAAACACTCATTTACTTACTTTGATCAGCACAAGATTCTTCCTGTAAGGAGGTGAGATTTTTTTACAAAATGAAATGATACAATAGTAGGAGTATTGTTGTATATTTTCTCTTGATAAAATCATAAATGTTATACAGTGATCTTGATCTTTGCAAAGTTTGAGTTGTTCTGTGCTTTTAGGCGGGGAACTCCAAAACTGGGAATGGCCAAAATCACTACAGTGGACTTCCCTCCACGTGAAACTGTGTCCTACACAAAAGAGACCCAGACACCTGTCATGACCCAGCAAAAAGAAGGTGATACTAACATACTGTTGTACAGGTTAACTTTGAAAAACCAGGACAACATATACTTAACTGTGTGCTTGAATACGTGGATTCATAGAGAGTTTTACAGAAATGTAATTGCCCATTAAAAGGTAGAGCTTCTTTGCTAACAAAAGCTTATTTTGCTACAAGAAAAGTGCACCACTTCCTGACAAATAGCCATAACACGGGTATTGTGCTCTGTATGAGCGTACAAGTGGGTACCGGAAGTGAACAACAAGTGGAGGACATTTGATTTTACCAAGCGCTGAGATGAAAGTGAAGGAAAAATGAGGCCCAGGAAATGTAAGAAGTCAGGGCACAGATTAAATTCAGACAAGACCTGCTCCTCTGAGCCCCACACGCAGCTCTACGACCAGCGATGCTTTGGTATAATTAACGAGCAGGATGAGAAAACCAGTGACAGGAAGAAGAAATGAGATTGGGAGGGAAGATATGAAGCGCTGCACATACGACTGTTTACTGCCTCTGAAGCATGTCGATATGTATGTAATTGCCGCTCTGAAGCTTTCATGTGGTTGGCCAAAGAGAATATTTGGGCTAACGTCCACATGTTGAACACATGTTCTATAAAATATGCAATATTTGTAAGTGTGCCGCTTGTTTGTGGTTGATTTATGTAATGACAGATGGAGAATAATATGCTTCACTGAAATCCTGATTAGTATTTTACTTTTTTTTTCTTTTTCTTTTTTCTTTTTTTTTTTTTACAAAGACATATCAGAACTAGCCACAGATCCTAAAATACTTCAACCACTGGAATGGGTCTGTCTTTTTAGCTGTTTGCTCGATTTATTTGCATCAGCTAACACATCTTTTTAAATACGCCTGAAAGTCTGGTTAGGATTTTAAACAGTATACAGATTGTTGGTTGTCGTTCGATCAGGTGATGTGTAGAAAATTCTGAGGTGGCATGCAGAGTAAGTAAGATAAAAAAAAATTGTGTGATTTTGTGGAAACAGTCTTAGCAGAACTAGTGAAGGATGAAGAGCATCCCTCTGCTCCTCGTCTCCCTTTTACTCTGGACTCTACTGGGTATTGTAAAACTGTGTTAAACAACGATGGTTTCTGCCAGCTGTTCAACACGAGGCCCCCTTCCCCTCTCTGCCACTATGTAATCATTTCATCAACTCCCTCGCTTCCCTGTCTTCTCCCTTCACCGAACAGGCACATAACAAAACACACTCAGTGACATTGTGCATTTTCACACCATCACTTCTGGCACTCGATGAGACGGCATCCCCTTCCCAGCTTGCTCCCCTCGGCGCATTTTTGATGTGTGGGGTGGCGTCAGGCCTGTTCTCTGATTGAGCGATTTATCATGTTGTCAAAAGGAGGCAACGGCGCGGCACTCTCAAGGTCAGCGGGCGGCGGCATCAGAGGGAGCGGCTCCCGTGCCCTGGCTGCCACAAAACGAGGGTTCCCACAGTGTCTGCGAGACACCTCAGAGAAAGAAGTAAAAGATTTAAGATTTTTTTTTTTTTTAACATCACCCGCTCTATTGACCCAAAGAAAACCCCCTCAACAGTTAATGAGAATCTTCATTTTATGTGATTTTGTGTTTCTTGACAGTATCACCTCATTTCTAAAACACAAGATGAGCTGCACGGTCAACGTTAGCCACGTGTGTCCTGAAATCATCTGTGTCCTTTCTGTGTCTACAAATTTTTAAAATTTATTTTTAAATCAGTGCTATTCCATCTGTAGGTTCAGTAAATACATTGATTAAAGCCCGGAGATCGTTGAATATCTGTGCCGCCGCTACAGTGCTCCCACTAGTAGGTAATATGCAGCATCAGCATGCACTCCTCAACAAGAGGCTGTAATTATGGAGTAAGATATTGTTGGAGGTTGGGGGTGGGGGGTTTGGGGGATGTGGAGTGGTTGGTCTGGTGCAGTTTTTAAAAAGGCTTGTCAGGAATATGAAATATGTAGAGCAGTTTAGTAAATCTAATATTTAATTGAATGTGATTGTTTTAATCACTCTGAATTCAGAGGCAGGTCAAAACTTTTAATCACAAAAGCCCTTAATGGCCTTCTTGTTTGAAGTGCCACTTGTAATTGTGGTCAGCTTGTATGCACTTGATGATCAGTACTGTTAAATATCTATTGTGTCCCTCTGTCATACAGTAGCTTATCATATTTGAACAAAAAATTTTGTATATTCTCCTTTTTTCATTAGTGTACGGTTGTATGATTTCAGTATTGGCACCTTTATAATTCGGTCCATGTTTTAAGTCTCATTTAACAGATTATGAGTTTTCATGTTATGTGTGACAGACAATTTTTTGAAGGAGGCGAGTATTGGTTTAGAACCTCTGCTTTCTGTTGGCCTTTTTGTGATCTTTAGACTTCATTGTCATCAGAGACAAGTGTAACCACTGGTGGAAAAAACTCATGTTTCACACATGACAAAGTCTTAAACAGTGACTGCTGATGTGTTTTTATTTACCTTGCAGCAATTCTAAAAGTGTTGTACTTCACACAAATGTTTAGCAATATGATACAAGCACAAATGTCGACATTGCACTTGGATAAAAGTCAATCACAGTTTTTAAAATGCATTTTAGAAACTGGTGCTAGAAGTACTCTATTTCAGGAAACAATAAATGATAGTGCACGTGTGTGGGTTTGTGTATCGGTGGAGTTTTGTCTCCTGCCGTTTCATTATCGGCCTTTATACAGGAGAGAAAGAGGTCTGTAGTTTGTGCAAAGTGATTTGCACGTGGTGAAGTCAGACCCTGGTGCTGTTTGGGCATATAGAAAGGGAGAGACATCTGCAGCAGAGAGCAAAGGTCATTTAGTTTTACACTTGCACATCACTGGCCTCATGCCGTGTTTGCATTAATATATTGTCTATTGAATAAGACCTGTGATTAGTCCCCACTCCCCCCCTCCTGTCCGGCTCTCCCCCAAAAAAGCTTTTATTTCTTAAGTGGTACAAAAGCCATAATTGGGCTTGCTTTGAGAGGAGGTGTTAGTGGATGGGACATCGATGATCCGGGTGAATTCTGTTAAATGCAAACCCCACCCCCCACCTCTTCTTCCACCACCCACCCTCCCTATGTGCCCATGCTCTACTTCCCCCCTACACATCCCCAGCGGGGTCACCAGGATCACTAGCTTTTCTCCAAATGGCCATTTTGGCTGGCAGGTGCATTATACCCTTTATTTTCAGATTGTCTATCCGCTCCTAATGCCTGGCAGGTTGATTGCTCTGGCTGCCTCACCAGGGAAAGGGCTGATGAGCACGGCCGGGACTAGCTGAAAGACAGTGATTACTGTTTTCCTTTAAGCCTGATTGAGGCCCTTGAAAGGAAAGATTTTAACCTTCTCCTGTTGGTTGCAGAGTATGGCCGTACATTGAAATGGCTTGTGTCATCAACCCAGTTCTGTAAACTCATCAGTGCACCCAATACCCTTCTTCCCCAAACCTCCATCTGAGAAAAGGGGATAAATCACTTTATGGACAAAGTGACAGATGACATTATCATTTAGATTATCTCAGTAGGAAGGAAATTCTGGCATGCAGCGCTGTCATCTTAGATTAACTATAAGGCTCATACCAAGATAAACGCCTGCATGAACCAGGCAAGTATTTCTCCTCTCCTCATGAATCTGTTTTGTCCTTCTTTTGCTATTATTTTTTTTTACATTGAAAGCATAGGCTATATACCGTCTCTAAGAGATGTGTTTTGAAAAAGCGCATTCATCTTCTTTGAGGTAGAACCGGTGTGCAGTTTGCCAGCTGGTCTGGCCTGTATTTTGTTGTACATTCTCTGAGGTTGAATAGGAGTTGCAGGACCTCCTGCTAGGACGGTAATTGCACAGGCTTGCCGTTCAGGGAGAAGCTTGTCTCGGAGCAGCCAGGCGGAAAACCTCTGTGCCATCCCCATGCCACCTCTGAAGAGCACAAGACAATCCCAGCATCACCATCTGCTTTTGCACCATGCCGTCATCTGGACGGACCAATGGGATGGGCCCGGGCAGCTGCTCCACACCCCTCTGCCCTGCTGCCCCGTGGCCTAGAAGGGGGCAACCTGCTACTGGGACACAGAGGAAACAGCTACACTGACAGCTAGACTCTCTGTTGAATGGCTGCAGTCTCATTAACAGTTGGGAAAGACGGGGGTCCCTATGACAACAAGACACCCGCTGTGCTGTGTCCCTTCAACACAAATGACAAACTTCCCGGCTTTAGAGGAGCAGGTTCTTTTTGAAAGGCAACATTGTGCTGACAAACCAAACAAATGCAAGGCATCAGTCTTTTGCTGTCCCCATAATCACTGGGTGGAGCTTTTATTGAAAGAAGAAAATAATTAAGTTGGAAGATGTTGTGCCAAAATGTATGAAACCTCTGTATAGAGGCCTCATCGTTTGTTCTGTGAAAGTTGTTGGTTTGAATTATATTCTGACAAATCCGATATCACAAAAAAATCATTTACAGTTTTTAATGTATAGAATTGTAATTCATAGGTGTGGTTTTTGTAACGTTGTTCATTGTGTTTAACATAGTTCACATTTTGATCCACAGAAGAAGAAGAAGAGGAAGAAATTTCTCCGCCTCAACCGGTAGTCGAGACTCAGACTGAGAAACCGGACCAAGCAGAGGAAGAGGAAGGTACTCCACTACTAGCGATGATGCATAATTGACATACTCTGCAGAAATTGAGCCACTTCAGTTCTTCTAGGGGTTTTACAATTACATATTATAATAGTTTTCTGCAGAGTACAAAGAGGTTTCTTTTTCTATATCACAAAGGCAGTGAGCAGTGAGGATCTTCACTATATTTCAGTGTGTGTGTGTGTGTGTGTGTGTTTCTCCATACAGCACCCCCCCACGAGCTGACAGAGGAGGAAAAACTCCAGATCCTGCACTCGGAGGAGTTTGTGAATTTCTTCGACCACAGCACTCGCATTATTGAGCGAGCTCTATCTGAGCATGTGGACGTCTTCTTTGACTACAGTGGCCGTGACCTGGAGGAGAAGGAGGGGTAATAAGTAGACAACAAGTGTTTTTTTTAAAGCTTGTAATTGGTCTGTTGAAGAAGTGCTTTTATTGATTTGTGGTGCTTTTGTTTTTCCCCAGTGAAATCCAGGCCGGTGCAAAGCTCTCTCTCAACAGGCAGTTTATGGATGAGCGCTGGTCCAAGCATCGTGTCGTCACCTGCCTGGACTGGTCCCCTCAGGTCACTTTTGTTTTCTGTTTCACAATTGAATCAACACATTTCTCAGAGCACCGTTCAGACATGGTTTGCAATTATCAAAATGTCAATGTTAAAACAGATGTGTGCAGAAGCATTGCTAATTGACTGTTGAAACAACTTAGCTTTGCACAGCTATAATGCTTTATGATTACATAGCTTGAGTTTGACAGCATTTACTTTTAGCTACAAGTCCCGCAGGAAAAGTAAGTTATGTCCCACACAAATTGTCACTTACTCAGAGGCCGTAATGATTTGTTTCCTCTGGTGTCTAAGGTCATTTCATGCATGATTCTGCAATGACTTTTGACAGTGATTGAACACCAGCTCTTTGTTCGCAGGATTTACTTGCTCAGAGCGAAATCCATACCCTTGTGATTTAAGATTGTGTATTCACAAACTGTAAATTACAGATCAAGTATTAGAAGCAGCAGAGGTTAATGGTTTGTTTACATCTGGATAGTGTTTCTATAGTCTCTGCCTGTGTTTTAAACACTCATTGAGGACTTCAGTTTTAAAAGAGCCTTGTTTCAGTCTACTACTGTGTTCCTCTAATTGCTTTAAGCTTTTAGCTTTGGGTTAAAATTATGAAAGGAAATAAAAACGTTAATTTACCAAAGTTCTTAGGGGGTAGGGCAACTTTGACACACGTAACTAGGGTTACTCATTCTTTAAGCCTCTCAGCAGCACCACACAAGGCAGGACAGGCATGCTCATATGGAGCCAAGCCTGGGGGGGCATGTCTGCCTCCCCTCAAACATTCATTTGGGCTGATTTTTCTGTCACCAGTATCCTGAACTCCTGGTTGCCTCATACAACAACAACGAGGACGCTCCTCACGAGCCAGACGGCGTGGCCTTAGTGTGGAACATGAAGTACAAGAAGACAACACCGGAGTACGTCTTCCACTGTCAGGTACCCAAAGCAAATCCTCTCAGCTCTTTAATCTTCACCTCCTTCGTTGTCACTCTCCCTCCCCTCATCCTAACGAGTGGCTTCTTCCATGACAAGCGTGGAACCCCGCCAACCAACCCCTGTTTGCTCACCCTCTCTCCTCCTCCTCCTCCTCCTCCTTCTTCTACCCCCACACCCCTCACCCTCTTGCCTCTATCCATGTTGTGAGTTCACCGTGCTGGCATCCACCTCCACCACATCTATCCACAAACACATGTTTGTGAGACGCCGGAGAAGACCTGTGGCGCAGGAGTTGAATGGAATCCGAGCACTGCAGCAGGATTAAGTGTGTGGGGCAGGGGTGGTTATCATATGCATCTAAACAAGGGCCCTGTGTTCTGACAAGCAAGCAGGGAGAGCAGCAGAGCTCCTCTGCTCTGCCCAGCTTTATTATACTGCCTTCCCCGAGGCTCCTAGAGCAAGACAAGTTGAGTAGAACCACATGTTGTTGCCTCCAGAGCGGATGTCGATGCCGGCGTATTGCTCAGATGAATAAAACTGAACAGAAGTGTGAACGCAATTTGCACTGTGCCTTAAAGTTGGCTGGAAATGAGATTTCTCTCATCCATATGTTGCAATTCTGTCAAAGAAAAGTCCATTTAGAAAAAATATGAAGGTAAGATTGTGAAAGGTTAAGCAGTGAATGCGTGTGGACCTCCTAAACACATAATAATAAAAATCATGCGTAAAGTCATAATCTAAAAATAAATAATAATCCTGTTGGCCAGCCTTGGGGTTTGTTTTGTCTGTACTGAGGCTTGAGTGAAGAAAGATGTGTAGGGTTGTGTTTCAAGAATGAGGGAACACGCACAACAAGAGTTGTATAACTTTGAGATGAAGCAGGAAAAAAGCTGTTGCAAGTTGTTGTTTTCTGTGTACAAATTATTGGCAGCTTTGAAGATTTCAAGTGTTGCTGATATAAAACTTACCACCATTTAGCCAGACATTTGATACAGTTTTGCCTGGAGGTCACTTCCTTCTGTGGAAGATTTGTTGTTTTGACTGTAAAGTCTATAACAGTTTTTATTGTTCTGAATGGAAAACCAATTTCAGAGAAGATACATAAGTAATATACTTTCATGTAATTTCAAAAGACCTAAAACTAAAAACTTAAAGATGCTCATGCAGGACATAGGCCTGGATGTGTTCTTCCTTCATTCTTGTTTGATTGGATGTGACATTCTGCTACATGGCAATCGGCCTATTGCCGGGCTTTCTCATAGCTAATGTGCACATTTTCATCAATTTCTCCACTTTTTCTTCTCTCTCAACAGTCTGCTGTTATGTCTGCTGCATTCGCCAAGTTCCACCCGAACGTTGTGGTGGGGGGCACGTACTCAGGGCAGATTGTGCTGTGGGACAACAGGAGCAACAAGAGGACCCCAGTGCAGAGGACTCCGCTGTCAGCAGCAGCACACACGGTACAGTAAACACCTGACACAGTGAGTTTGTACTTTATTTTAATACAGCAGAAGATGAAAAAAGAAATCCTTGTTGTCTTTGCAGCACCCAGTGTACTGTGTGAATGTTGTCGGCACCCAGAATGCCAACAACCTGATCAGCATCTCCACCGATGGCAAGATGTGCTCCTGGAGCCTGGACATGCTCTCTCAGCCACAGGTAATACATACAGTAAATGTGTGTGGGATTTTTCCCCCTATAGGTGATCAGTGGAATATTTTTAAATTACATGCATGATTTAGGATTAAAGACTTATAAAATGTGAATTTTATGTCAAAAATACACCTTCTTTAAAGTGTTGAGCTTAGCTTTTACATTTTGTGTTCTTTCTGTCTCTTCAGTTTTCACATTCCACACACTTCCTTTCATGCTAAATGTCAAACATTTTGGCCGAACTCCTTCCTTTTAGCATTCCAGTTTGGTATTTCCCCCGGCTTTACCCTTATTTGTTCTACAACTCATTTTTCACTTTCAAGGAAATTAACTTTGCTAGCTATGTCATTTCATCTGTGCTGCCAAGACCTCAATGTCAAACTTCAGCTTTTTATAAAGTGCTAGTTGGATTTAGATTATTCATTAATAAACTGTCAAGTGATTTTTATAGGTTGTGTTTGGCAGTGTGTGTGTTAACAGAAAGCCTGAGCAGGGAGCTTGTTATGGATGTTGTTCCATGTTCCCTCCCCTCCGCAGGACAGCATGGAGCTGGTGTTCAAGCAGTCCAAAGCTGTAGCTGTCACCTCCATGTCCTTCCCTCTCGGAGATGTCAACAATTTCGTGGTGGGCAGCGAGGACGGCTCTGTCTACATGTCGTGTCGTCATGGAAGGTGCATACATAACCAACCACGTGTCCCTCCGGGACCCCGCCAGGAAACTGAGGCAACTTGTTAGGCCCACCTAGAACTGTGTGTCAAATAAATATAGCCCACTCACTTCCCAGTGCAACACAAATCCAACACTTGATCTCCTGCCGTTTGTGGTTTCACTCCTGCCCAGTCATCCTGTTTTTCTTTTCCGCTTGTCAGTTGTGTTTGTAAAGGTCGTTCAACATAAACAGGGCACACATGCAGGGGAAACAAATCATTTTTTCCCAGTCCTTTTTTTTTCTCTTTTGGGTACGTTCCTCTGGGTGAGAGAGTTTGTTTACAGTCGGTTGTCCCAGTGAGGATTAAAACTGCAGTTCATCCCACAATGTTCTCATTTAACAGACCGGGGCTCCGCTCATGGCGGATGGTCTTCTGTCAGGGCAGCGTAGAAATGTGGCTTAAATCAGAGCTTCCAGTGAGTAACATGTTCGCCCGAGACGAAATGTCCTGCACTGTGCCCAGAGACCGCAGAGAGGGGGTAGCTGCTAGGTTTTGCATAGCAGAATCACCTCTGTAATTGGGAGAATAATTTTCCACCTCATTTACAATGGTATGATACTCTCATCACAGTTAATAATGCATAAGCATCACTCATGCTGAGTATTTACCTCTCTACGTTAATTATTAGAGCCTCAGTTGGGTAACAGCTCTGCAACATGTGGTTGAGGGGTTGCAGACACTTTTGCCACCCTGATGGTAATCACATGATATAAGTAAATGATTAATATGAATACGTCCATCTGCACCCGATGCTTTCTTTCATGCTTAATTTAATGGCTAAATGATTTAGAAACAGGAATATTAACTGTTAACCCTTTGGGATTCCACTCAGTCCATAACTAATGTTTGTTCCCTTCATGCAACGTATGGAAATGTATATTCAAACGTCATCATTACTAAACATCGTCATCCCTTTCTTCTGTGTGCTCCACAGCAAAGCGGGTATCAGTGAGATGTTTGAGGGCCACCATGGGCCCATCACAGGGATCAACTGCCACACAGCTGCAGGGCCCCTGGACTTCTCCCACCTGTTTGTTACCTCCTCTTTCGACTGGACTGTCAAGCTGTGGAGCACCAAGGTATGAGGAAGTTCTGGGACATGTTTAAGATTTGAGAAAAGGTCCAAGAGAACCTTGGTATTACTTTATTTCATCAAAAAGGCTTGTCTGTGGGGAGAAAGAAGTTTTATTTCTCTGTGTGCTAAGCATATCCACTCTAATTTGTTTTTGACCCTTGTGGTGACATGAAGGTAAAAAAATAGCCAGAGGGTGGTGTAAAAAAAAGTATAGCATAGCTGGTAATTGTGCGCCTCCATTGTTTAGACAGAACATCACATTATCCGTTCAGATAAAAAAAATGGCAGACCATTTAGTCAAAGAACAATTTAAAGACCACTGACAGCTGATCTATCTCTTCTGTGCACCTTAGAGAGAAATTAAGGGATAATTAGGGGAATTGGTATGTGAGGGAATTGGATCATTCAATGAGCAGATCAAACACAAGAATCTTCAGCAAGAATTGTTACCACCATTGTTAGCCATACTCCCTGCTGCTGTTTGATCGTCAGCTCATAAAGATTCAACATTATACCTTCTGCCTACACTCTGTTTAAAGGATACATTCACAGTTTTTCAAGTCTGTCTTAAAACAACAGTCAGGTGCTCACATTAACACTGAAAGAGGTTTTCCTCACTGTAATTATTCCACCTGATCATACTAGCTATTTAAAGATCCCCTCCAAATGTACTTTCAATGTAAGTGATGGGGGCTAATTGCCAAAGTTTATCTGAGGCTTATATGAGGCTTCAACAGTCTGAGTTAGTCATATCAAGTGGATATCTGACACATTTAGTTTTTTTTGCATCAGATTCCCTCGTGTTTCCTCAGACAGTGTTTCCCTGTTGAGCTGCGGTGGTAGTATAGTAACAAAAAGAGGGACTTTGCCACTAAAAAGCCCGTAACATTGAAATATATCTACTTGACTAATTTGGACACCTGAAGCTTCATATTAGCTTCAGATAAACTTTTAAATAAATGTTTGCACAGAAGGCTTGTGGATTTTGGCCCCAATCATTTATATTGTAATTGCATTATGAAGGGATCTCCTAATGGTCAGTATGAACAGGAGGGATGATTACAGCAAGAGAAACCTGTTTCAATGTTCATTTGGGCTCCTGACTGATGTTTTAAGACAGACTTGAAAAATTGTAAAACCTGTCTTTTAAGCCTGTTGGTAATGTTTAGCAGTTAATTTTTACTGTCATAGTTTAGCCTATTAGCATGCTAACGCCTGCTAGAATGCTGATGGGAATGTCATCACTTTTGCAGGCATTTGGTCATAAAGCAAAAATACTTGACAAACTGAAAATTTGACCTGATGATGTTTTACAATTCATTCAACACGAATGTCTGCATCACATTTTTTTACCAGTCCAGCCAGTAGTTGTCAAGATACTTTTACTGCAGACCAGTCAACTGGCCAGTATCTCTAAACTGTCACCATTATTAGCGTGGCTAAAAATGAGGCAGTTTAAAAGGAAATGAGAAACGGATGGTTTTAAAAACATCATAAGATTATGCATTCTTTAACCATGTTTGACCAAATCTAAAAATCACGTTTGTATAGAGAAAGAGAGACATGGAAACCCCTACAGCATAAACTCATTTTAACTTAAGTCATAAATATAATGTTTTTTCTTTTTGCTTCTGCAGAACAACAAGCCACTCTACTCATTTGAGGACAACTCGGATTACGTGTACGATGTCATGTGGTCTCCGACTCACCCTGCTCTGTTTGCTTGTGTGGACGGTGTGGGCCATCTCGACCTCTGGAACCTCAACAATGACACTGAGGTACTACATCTCCACCAACTGTATACATGTTTAAAAAAAGCTGTTTTCTGAAACCAGATTGTGTACTCTGTAAGAGAGCCACACTCAAATCTTAATTAGACAAATCTATTTAAGACTCCATGTGTGGAAGCAGTATTAGAGGATGCGGAGCATGATCCTGCTCCTTTGATTGGTATTCTCCTGCGTTATGGTTTTAGGTCCCTACCGCCAGCATCACAGTGGATGGTAACCCAGCCCTCAACAGGGTCAGATGGGCTCATTCTGGCAGAGAAATCGCTGTGGGAGACTCTGATGGACGAGTTCTTGTGTATGATGTCGGAGAGGTGAGCAAGCATGACGCCGCTTTTTACCACTACATTTCTGATTGTAGTTTAATTTTAAATCCTAATGTTTTTTTAAATTATAATCACTTATGCATATTATTGGAGATATGAGTCAGCCCCTTACCTGCTGTAATTTCTACTTTAGCGATCAGTGATTAGTTCCACAAAATACGTGTCTGGTGAATTTAACTACGTGTAGAAGTTCTCCAACCTTTCCCTATGTTTGAGTATGATATTTAGGTATTAAACATAACATATAGAGTAGAGCAGGTGATTTGTGGCTGCTTTACCTGTGATCGCTCCTTTTGCTGAAGGCTGTTTGAAATTCCAGTCATGCTTCTATTTTGCCCCCCACCCCCACCCCCAGCAAATTGCGGTTCCGCGAAACGACGAGTGGACCCGTTTTGTTCGCACACTGGCAGAGATCAACGAGAACAGGGATGATGCAGAGGAGCTGGCAGCTCAACGCCTGGCTGCCTGATCTAGTCGCTGTGGAACGTGATGCTTTAGGGACCAGTGGTGTGCTTGTTAATATCAGCCCCGTTCTGATGGAAGGAAAAGAGGAAGTTTGGATCAGAAAGCAGTATGGACATCTCTCTCTGCAAACACCTGGTTTCTCACACCTTCTTATTTGCCTTCTCAGTTAGCTGGACCATCACCAGTCTTCCTTGGAAAAACACAAGCGACAGGGCTATCAACTTCAGACACTAACATGAAGCCATATTCACAAACACAAAACAGTCCTTTCTTCAACCAGTTGCCTTAAAGTTTACTTTTAAACTTGATTGTAAAATCCTATCTGTCTTTATTTTGGGCATTTTATCATGAGCCTTAATTTTCAGTGAAGTTCTTCAAGCCAAATAGATGATCTACTCTACATATTTATCTTCAATCGATCAATAACTTTCAGAGCTGCGCCCTGTGTCCACACAAGTTGTAGTAAAGCAATCACATCTTTATACACCCAGGAATGTAAACATCTCATAACTGTAGCCCATGTTGCCAATCTCTGTTCCTTCAGACTTGATGTCCTAAATCTCCACTTATTTGTAAAATACTAAAATGTCAAAAATCCAAATGTCTTTCTACTTCTGTATTGCTCTATAATGACCAGCTTCCACTCAATCGGTGCAGCTGGTTAGATTTGAGATAGTTGGAATATCCTCTATGCCTAAGAAGATGATCGTTTATGCTGTAACTGCTCAATGATTTCCAGATCTGTAAATGTATGTTGATCTGAATAGAGATTGTTTGTTTCCTTAAGAATCTCAAAGCTTGGTGTCAAATTTGAGAATGTACTTTTCACACGTTAGAAACAAACAGTTTGAAATGGTTTATTTCAATAAAATACAATAAATACATTTAAATTATTTCCCAAGACCCTGGTCATGATTTCAAAATAAACACTTTGAAAACATCTGTACATCCTCGTGTCTCTGAAATATAACTGACACATGCAAACCAAAGCTCTTGCTCACCGTAAAAACGCAGTAACAATCCTTTGTGATGCCATAATGTCCCTCTATAGAGAAGTACAATATGTACAATTAAGTTGTGCAAGCTATGCAAAGGAAACGCAAAAAAGCCATACTCATGCAGCATTCAAAGTAAGACTACCACTCAAATGCATGTAATTGAAACATGGTTCAATAAAGCCATTTGGAGGAAAGATAATGACTGGAGGAGCATGCAGCCCTCACAGTCATGACGAGTAACGGTTTACGAGGCCTGTGGCTCCGTTTTGGACTCCACGGGTTTGATTTTCACCTCTCCGGAGGGCTTGAACTTGGGGAGGTGCAGACCAAACTTGCTCTCCACCCCAGCAAAGGTTGCAGCAGCCAAACGGTAGCCACCCACATGGTCTGCAGTCACAGAGGGAAGGTCCTTGATCGCGGGTTTGTGAGTGGGCTCGGAGCCAGCAGGACGACTGAGGAGAGAGTCAGATTAGGGCAAGACGCACATAGTGGAATTAATAAGCAGAACATACTTGTGCAAACAGGGTTAAAGTACTTACTGTCCTCCAAAGTCAACGTAGAACCATCTCTGCAGCAGTTCATAGGTCACTAGGGTTACACCAAACTGCGGCGACGATCTGAAGACACGAGCTAATGGAAGATAGTTTGAAAATTACAATGTGGGATTTAATATATCTCCAGTGGCTTCTAGACAATTACAGCCACCACAGTGAGCCTCATTTCCCAGTCATGAAACCACTTATGGGAAAGTGAGCGTGTGTTTGTGTGTGTGCATGTGTATCTACCTCCTGCGCCCTTCCAAAATGCCCTGAAACCTTCCTCCTTGAGGATCTTCCTAAAGCAGTCGATGACTCCATTGTATGTCGTCTGGCCTGCTCGGGCCGCCACCTGGAGCCTGGTCTTGATGACATCAGCAGGGGTCACCAGTGATGCCGCCGGTACACCTTGGGAGACGTTTCACAACAGACATAATGAAGCGCTTTCACTATGCACAGATGTTGTTACATTCTGACATCCCTGCTGCAGCTTCAAGCAGGGCTTGAAATGGGTATCGCTTTATAGTGCAATATGACAAAGGCACTGTATATACAGCCAGGCTGTTGTGCGATTCAGTGGGTGGAGAGAGTAGAACATGGGAGGAAAATGCATTTGTTGGAGCAGAAAATATGACGCATCCCCCAAGAAAAACACAACATGTTGCTTTTTGAATATCTAGAGACCCCCAGCTTTCCAGATGTTTGTTACCTGCAATCGCTCCAGCAGTGAGCAGCTGCAGTGGACCCAGCCTTCCGTCATCATCTGCCAGCTTCTCCTTGGTGTGGGCATAAACAGGGAAGTAGATGGCGGAGAAGGGGATGTCACGCAAGAAGCAAGCTTTTGCTCCCTACCAGAAAAACACAAAAATATCATGTTAAATATGTGGACATCACAACAGGGCCGCTAAACGGGCAGAGGCAGTGGTTGAGGGGGTTTATCTTGGGGATTAAGTGGCCTGGGAGCTGTCTTGTTTAACCAACGGGGGGTTTTAGTGTTGATGATGGAGCCAAAGAGCCCCAGGCAGAGCTGCAGCACTGGGCCTCCAGAGAGAAATCCATCACACACACATACAGAGCACCACCATGGACTTTGGTCTTTTTTTTAAATAAGCCACACACTATCTGCTACTCATTAAAATATGGACTATGAACACATGACTGGAGCTGTAAGTAAACCCACAAGGATCTGGAAAGGAGCAGTAGCAAAGCATAATTCCTCACTAATTTGCTGTTGGTTGTTGGCCACAGTTCTTTTTGCATGTTCAACACTGTTTTGGAAAATTGCAAACAGTCAGCAAAAGCGCTGTGTGATCTTCAGATTTCAGATTCTGATCTCTATTATGACTGTGTACACACAAATGTTTGTACAAATACAGTAGTATTTCATCTGTACATCATTACAGTATGAAAAAACATTTAAGTACATTTACTCAAGTACCATACTTTACTTGACTTTATGCATAGTTATATATAAGTGTTCAGTTAAAACAAGATTCACCTCCACCAGTTACAAAATGCTTTTTACAAGTGAATGATCATTAATAATAAGCCAATAATATAACACTTGGAAAGGGGTCATTCTGTGTAAGGGCTACTTTTACTTTTAACGTAAATCATGCTGGTAATACGCATATATATATATATATATATATATATACATATATATCATTTTGCATGGAGGACTTATACTCGTAAATGGCAACTGTTACATTGTGGTCTTTGCAATTACTTTAAGTAGAGCTGAAACTATTAATCAATAAGTCTGTTGCCAAAAAAATAATCTGCAACTATTTCTAATTGTTTCAGTAATTTTTCAAGCAAAAATACAAAAATTCTCTTTTTCCAGCTTCTTAATTGTGAGTATTTCCGGCTGTTCTGTCTTTTCAGTGATAATAAATTCAAACATCTGAGTTCTGTTGGTTGGACAAAAGTCATCTTAGGCTTTCAGAAACTGTGAGTTTTTTAGAGCACACAATTAATCAAGAAAATACCCACCAAACTTCTTTCACTGTTCCTACGTACACAATAAACTCCTCCTGTTGTTAGTATTGTATCTCAGCAACGTCTTTCCCTGCCCTTGTATGACACTTAAAAAAGGTGGATGCTGCAGACGTCATGGTGCTGCAGAGGTGATGACCTACCTTGTAGAGGCCAAAGAAGCCCAGGTCTCTCACAACATTCAGGGCACTGACCCTGGGGCCTGTAGTGATCTCTCCAGCCACCTGCAGACGGATCTTAACGATCTCCAGAGGATTGGTGAAAATCACCTGGGAAGCTCCAGCCTGCAGGATTCAAGAGAACAAAAAAAAACCAACAGCTGATTAGCAGTGTACATGTTGCTGTTTGCAGTCAGAGGCATAGAGCTGGGTGTCTAAGTGCATTTTCTGTGATTAAGTGAGGTCACACATGTAAGGGAGGAACTTTGGTTTAAGGTAATGATGTGTAAGCATTTCTCCCTAGTAGGACTTTTCAAATTATCTCAGTAAACTTAGGCACAAAAGATACTTTTTATCCCTGATCTGATCTCACATTGTCAGAGAATGGCCTTGGCAGGAGGAGGAAAAAGCAGGCATTGATAGAGGAACAACTGGGGTCAGGTCAGAACAGGCGTAGGGTGAAGAGAAGCCCCGGCTCATGGTTGGGAGACGGTGACCCTGGCACCAGCCCTCTGCCCCCTCGCTTCCCCCTGAGGCACCTCCTGTGGCAGGGTGAGCGGCCCAGCCTGGCCCTCGCCCCGCACACTTCCCCAATTCAACCCTCATTCCCAGGGGAGAGCGCTGAATCACCCGGATGGCTTGGGGTCCGGGCAAGCAATGCCCCGAGGCACAGCACCCTCTGACTCAGGCACATTTATCACCCTCCCCAAATCTAATCAGGCCCCAGGATGGCTGCTGGGGACATTCAGGGCAGGGGTCTTATCTGTAAACATCCGAGCAAAGGTCTAAAAAAAGCTCCGGCACATTTAGTCATTTTCAAAGTGGAGGGGGAATATCCGCCGCTCTGAAGATGGATGCACTCGTCCCGTCTCTTTTATCATCTTCAGTTCTCTCTGATGGGAGCTATAATTAAACAGGCTTTCATAAAACAACATAAGGATGTGGTCCAATTCATACAAAGCACTCACAATGAATATTGCTCACTGAAGGAAGGCCATAGATGGGATACATCCTTTACAGATCCAGCAGTTAACGGTGTGTATTGGAAACATCTTCTTGTCCTATGTGTGAGTAAGGGGGACCTGTACTGTGTCCGTGGGCCTGCAGCTGACCGAGCCTGCAGGTATGCACCATGGTGTCAAACTCAATCACACTGAGCTATACCCAGCTTCATCCAGGTCCCTCCAGGGCCTCCTCCTCCAATTACATTCTGACAGGGGTCGCGACCCCACAGACCCTGCTCCTCTGTGAGCAACCTGCGGGCTCTGCTGCATGGCCCGCCTGTTTCACTTCGCCACAACCAAGCCAATGGAGAGGCAGAGTGAAGGAATTAAAATGTTGTAGAAAATAAGCCCGGATTTAAAACAAAACAAAAAAAAAAACAAAACGCCACATTTCTCGTGGTGATTCAGGAACAAAGGTTTTGTATTGAGGCGAACTATGTAAGATGGCAAATGGCGAGTTGACAGAAGAAATTAAGACATCATGATCTCCTACACACACGAAATAACTTAAGATTTACTGATGGAAATTTTAAATGAGAAGCATATGCTGATAAACTGAACCGGATGGAATTCAAATGGAACTAAATTACCTCAATTAATCAGAATACCAATTTTAGAATTTCACCAAATTATGGATCCACAATGAACAATTCAGTCTGAATGCTGGTAAAACGTGTCTTTGTCCAAAGCGGTAAATTAGTTAGGTTCCTCCATCACTCTAGCTGCTATGCTTTTTTACTTTTTGAATCACCAACATACACTCACCATACACTTTATTAGGAACACCTGTGCAATCCAATACAACAGCTCTGCCATAAATTCTATTTTTATGAAGCTTATACATTTTCAGTTTTTGATGAAATCCAAGTGTCAGAAAGGTGATAATTCTACTTTATGTTTATTATTGAGGTTGTAGTGGGTAGTGGTGGTGAACTGAAAAGTGTTATTGTCATATTTCGCCACCCCCATATATGTTAATGGGGTGGACAAAATATTAGGAACACTTTTAGTTTAATATATTTATATACATAGTCTTCAGTTTTTGCCTGTTCTCAAAAAGCCATCTAGTCCTGCAGGTATATGAGCATTTTTATATAAAAATAATCAAACATTCAAAAAGCAGTGTGTGATGGAAGGAGTATGCTTTACATTTTTAAATGCTTTCATTTAATTTGATTTCTGTTGTACTTACTAATTAACTAAAACTGTTATCCATCTTATAAGTGAAAAAGCAATTTGATTATACATACAAAAATGTATATTGAGAAGTAAAGTCATTAATTTGTTAAAAACTGTTGGCAAGTAAATATATTTAGTTAACCACCTCATGACAAACCAAACTGGATCTTATGAGTATTTAAATTGAACAATAAAAACAACCAAATGTACAAAATAATTTGAAATCTTTCCCCCCATTAATTACTTTCAATCATGCATCTCTTCCCATCCTGTTCTTCCCCTTGGTTTTTCAGCTCATCTACAGACTGACTTTATGATCACTAAAGTAATGCTTACACATCCACCAGCAAGAATCTCTGCAGGCACAGGGATGGTATCATCTTGTGTGGTGAACTTGTCTCTGACAAAATCATTCACCTGAAAAAAAAGAAGAAATAAAGAAAGAAAAAGGAAGAAGACATGAAGAAAAAAGGCAGATGAGACACAATCCCAATCTTGATGGCAGGGCATTAATGTTAACTTGTGGTTGCAGTCACATCTTGATTGTGAAGAGTGCGTTTTCTCTATGCACTATGCATGTTTTTCATTCACAGTGAATCATTCAGAGCAACTTTTTGAACACTCTAAGCTACACAGTGAAATGACTTGCCGTGAGTTTGATAGCTTTCTCCGGGGCAACGCCAATGAGCTGCGGGAGGAGACCTGCAAAATATTATTCATAGATACCATTAGAATACCTGACAGAGAGAGAGATAAAGTCTGGCTTGAAATGAATGCACATTTTTATCTTTGTTGAATGAATACATCCACTGACAGCTAGAACAATATAAGCTGCAGGGTTCTTGTGCGCGTAAAACAAACCCATAAATATTTACAGATGTGGATGATACATCTGATACACCAAAACACAAAGGGTCCCATTCAAAATGAACAAAAGTCTAAAATATGACACTGCTGGTGCATATGGGATCAGCACTGTTGAGGCCTGATCCCACTGTTGGTGGGGAACAGAGAGAGAGCTGTGTGGTCACGGACAAGATCAGGAGGGGGGAGGTTGGGTGCTACGGTGGCGATAACCGCCATACTGTTTCACCGTCTGTCCTTCATCAAGCCAGATAAACTTCTGAAGGAGCTGCTGAGTGACTGCTGCTGGTATGCAGCCAGAAAACAGCCGAGCGTGTCTGTCTCTGAGTCAATCACCCTCTTATCATGTGCAAGAGAGGAGGAAAGGGGGGCCAGAGTGAGGCAGATCACAGCAACAAAGAACTGCAGTGGTGGAGGTAGCAGTAGATGGCAGTCTTGACTTCCTTCATATGAACAGCCCAAGGGTCGAAGTGTTGTATGTCACAAGCCTTCAGCACCATTATCACCACCCGGGTAGAGTTAGATCAGACGCTGCTACTACATGAATTCTGCTGGTCAGTCTCCTCTGGGAGCTCTCACTGGTATTGAGATAATGAAAATGCGACCCCTGGGTGTTGCTTTATTCGCTGCTGAACAAGGAGGGCAAAGGTTTCTGGTATCAATTAGCAAACCATGCTGCTGACATTAGCACACTGACAAATCCTGATGCGTTCCCGTCAGACAATTTGTTTTGCACATGTTGGCCTGCAAACTGATTTCTGGTCTTTTTTACATTAAGTAAAACCTGCAATGGATTACCTCTGTAAAATCCGAAGAATCCCTCGTAACGGAGCACTTTCTTCGCGCAGTCGAAGCTGTTCTTGTACATCAGCTCTCCTACAAAGGAGCCTGTAGAGCGCTGATTCTGCATGCGTGTCTTCACCAGGTCAATGGGATACACAGCCGTGGCACCGGTGGCTACAAAACACAAACACAATAGTCACTGATTGAAATTTTTGTTCTGTATTTCTAGAAACAATATTTTCACAGTATTTTGAACATCTGAACAATATCAGTGAATACAAGTATATTAGCTTGTATAGTTTTCACAGACGCATACTTGAAACTGTAAAATAGATTGGGGCTGAAACTAATAATTATGTCATTGATAAGTTGTCTATACAATGTCAGAAAACAAGGGAAAATTATATTTTTCCAGAGCTCAAGGTAGGGTCTAATCCTTTGTTTAATCCAACCATCAGTCCAAAACCCAAAGATATTCAATTTACTATCATATATGACAAAAAAGCAGGAAATCCGTACTTTTTATAAGCTGAAATCAGTGACTGTTTGGCAAATACGCATAAAAAATAACTGAAACTATAAAAGGATTATCAAAATAGTTGCTGATTAATTGGACAGTAATCTGACGGGCCACCTTGACACCGTCATTCCCTCGTTAATACCTTATACAACTGAGCTATATAATAATTAGTAATTCAGTAGATATGTTTGGAGGGGGTTGTCTAATGATCACTCAGAATAGGAATTTTGATAAACATGTGAAAACTGTTGCGTAGAGTATATTTAGAGGGGGGGGGGGGCAAAGCTGTATAAAGTTTTGCTAAATCCTGCTCTCAGCTATGCTTGCCATGTCTTGTCTGACATCAAAGGCTGCTGAAGTGACTCTTCTCTCTCAAACATGCAAACAGCTCAGTCAGCGAGAAACAGCTCATTAACGCCACAAAGACATGGCAGTTTCACCATACTTTGTGATATATGTCTCTCTAACCCTGTCTGAAATAGCCAGCAGCGGTGAATGAGGATTGATAAGTCTTGGGGGGAGCGCACACACACACACAACCACACACACACAGAGTCGGGCAGTTATGTCAGAGGTTCCTTGTATCAGTTCCTTCCAGTGTAATTAGACAGAGATTCCAGAGAGTGCGGTTCCGGAAGATTTGTGTCATTCCAAAGCTCCGGCTCCAACGACAGCCTGGAGCCACCGGTGGCACGGCAGTACAATGCCGGAGCCTCATATCACAGCCCCTCTCCATGCAGCACAATGGCCAGCCCCGGGGCCTCAGTGCGCCAGTCTAGCCGGCTAAGGTTACCCCTCAGCAGGCTGGGGGCTCTGCAGCAGACATGTCACTCACCTCCAGCGATTGAGCCCAGAGCAAACCTATAGGCAGACTCTGCAACCTGGAGCCAGATGGGCCGAGACGTTTCGTGATCGTGCTGTATGGGAGAAAAAGACACCAGTGGTCAAATGAATCTGGAGAAAGATGGGGGATCAGAACGCTAACCATGAATCGGCTGGCTATTAAACTATAGTGAACCAGATACATTGTGGAAAGAAAAATGCAATGGAGTACTCAGCAGTGGAGGAAGGCGATGGTATGTGGACATGTCATGGTATAACGTCTGATTCATCATCAGCCGGTATTAAATGTCACAGACAGACCAGCTCTACAGTACAGTAAATGACTATGTGAACCTGCAGCCCAGTTTTCCACAGATGCTACATGTGGGAGGCTACAAGCTAAAGGTCTTCTTTTATTTCTACAACAAAGTATAATTTCTCTCTTATCTACTTGATCTCTGGATTGGTGTTTGATGTTGAAAGCGGAGCCCCTTTGTTTTCACTGTGGTGCAGGGGAACAGATTAGCCCCACAAGCCTTTTCCATGTACAGATAAGTATCTACATGAATATTACACAGTCCGAGTGAGACGCTATTAAAGTATGTGTGTGTGTGCAGGTCGAGGCAGTGAGTAACTTCTCCCAGACCAGACGAGAAGGGAGTAGAGCAGATCACTCTTTTCCTCTTCCCAGATACTTCCACCGAGGGTTGCATGCTAACAAGATCAAGGTCTTGATCAAAGGGTTTAAACAATTAGCCTACTTCCACTAAGGGCAGGCCTGAGAATTGCAGCATCCCCCTCAAAGGAATCAAATTCCAGACCTCTGAGCAGAAGTCCCAGGAGCATGAGTGGCCTGAAAGTTCTGACCACAGCCTGATATAGAGATGTGTTATCCGGTGGAGGCAGGAACTATTTTGTTCTCCCATATCCACCTTGACTCCCACTCCCCTCCTGCCATTAGCAGACTTTGCTAAAGGCTCCTAAAACTCCTCAAGCCCCACACTGATAAAAGCCTCTTATTAGCTTCTCAGATGTGTGATTGCAGCTGATGTGTATGTGCAACTATACTGAATAAAATGGGGGAGAGCCTTTCATGGAGAGGTGCAACGCAACAATCCATTCCTCTTCTATAACTATAATTGCTGTACTTTTATCTGGGAGTTTAAGTAATGCACTTCACAAGGGGAGAAAAACATGGGCACTCTGCTAATTCACTCACTGAACATTCTCTCTTTTTTGGGCTCCTTTCTGAGAAGGAAGCAGAGAGAGAAGAGCAAGAGGCTTTGATAAAAGGCAGGAGGATGTGAAAGGTATTATAGGAGTCAATCAGACTACCTGTCTCCGGGCCTCAGCTAGGTGGTACGGTATGGCTCCTTCCTCCAGCGGGGCTATCCTCTCGATGTCTGCGAGGTTCAGCCGCCTTAACACACAGCAGCAGGGGAGGCAGGGAGTTAGGCCAGGAAAAAAGCAAAGCCCTGCATCTATTGCGAGCTGCAGCCAGTGATGTAAGATTTTCCACAGACTTTTTACTGGCACATAACTTGAAGTTACAGCAACTTTAATTTAAGCTCATATAAACAACAGACAAACAAAGCTGGATGAATGCCTGTGGCCCAACAAGTAAATGAAAGTGTTTTGTTACAAAATGTTTGAGACACAAATATTCCCCACTGGCCTGACGCATCATAAAGCCTGTATCCATGTTTTATGTTTGTCTTGTAAATCAGCCAGTGGAACCACTGTTGTTAAACTGAATGAGCAATAACTTCATTTTTACAACCAATAAACAGAGCTGTAACATATTTATTCCGCTCATGGTGGAATCAAAAATGACACGGTTTTGTACAAATGTTTTGAATACACTAAGTGGATTTGAGGAACAGCAGCAGAACCTACCTGGGTGATTGTATGGACAAAACACACACAGTACAGTGTGATTTAAAACAGAGCTTACCCGGAGTGAGAGTGGAGACCAGAGAGCTGGTACAGGATGTCAATCTCCATTGGAGTGACTTGACCAAACTTATTAGAAACGTGAACAAACTCCTCTAAAATGAAACAAAGAGAAGAGGAAATCATACAATCATACAAACAGGACTTCACTTGAAGTCTCGACACATTAAACAGGAAGCACCATACAATATAGCTGAGGGTACACGCCAGGTATATTTTACAGGAGGCTAGTATAGTATACATAGTATTTGCAAATATTGTTCTTGCTGGTTTTAGCGTTATTGTAGATGCTTGCTGGTAAACAGGATATTTTAGGAGATTACAGAAAAATATTCTAAATCATTACATTACTTTTGCATTCATGCAGCCTCTCAGCAGCACCCTGTGTCACTCTCTTCTATGTGCTTCATATTCAGTTCTTTACTGTTGCCTGCTGAGAAGCTCCATTACCATCAGGTGGTCTTTCTCAAAGGAAACCTAATGGTAGCCCTGGAAGGAGGGAAAAGACTTATTTTTTCACTTCCCCCGCAAAGACCTTCCTGACAGGTCCAAGGACTGCAACCTTCAGTTACAAGCCTGCTTCCATGACCCCCAGCACCTCGATGACATACTTTTCTATGACTGACATGTGATTTTTTCCCGTTATACTTAAAGCCCAACCATCTGATATGTGTGGTAATACACATAGCAAGAATTATTTGCAAATACTATTCACCAAAAGTATTATATAAAGCAGGAAAATAATGGAGAGACAGTAGAGGAACAATCTACAGTTTGCATCTCAGTGGGAAACATACTTTTAGGAGAGGATGTGACTGATCAGTTACACAGATCTACATGTAGGGTGATGATCTGATTACCAGGTTAAATATTCTCATTTACCTTCGTATTTTAGTGCTACAGTAAATGTTCCCTGTGTGGTCACTCACACCACTCTGTCAAGAAAGTTGAAATATGATTGCACAGCTACATTTCATATCTCATATGACTGATTTCAGTAATGTCAGGTTGATCTCGCTCAGGAGTACCTTTGGTAACAAGCGTGTCTCTTTGCGTGCCGGCGAGGGTGCTGTAAATCTTGCGGACCAGCTCCATGTTGTTGAGGAGGGCGTTGAAGGCATTGAAGTAGGAGAAGCTCACCATGTGGGAGGTGCTGCCTCCTGCAGCCTAGAGAAAGATCCAGAGTCTGTCATTCCACCTGTATAGGAGGACTTTGGCTAGATCTTATTATGAATGACTGTTGAATGACTCTTAAAAATATAAATTACCAACATGGGTGTCCAAACAAGGACTGGATTGTTTCAAGTCTTTAATAACTGGTGTAAAAAAAATTTCTACAACTCACTGAAACCAGGTTCTCCTCTACAAACTTAGTCAGCATGTGGTGTCTGATGGTGGCCATGATGTCGCTGAAGTCCAAGGCAGTGATGGTGCCACTCTTGTTTTTGTCTTTTTGTGCAAAAGCCTGGCGGGCGTGCTCCAGCTGCAACTCCTGCAGCAACAGAGAGAGAGAGAGAGAGAGGGTCAAGCTGTTAGCTGACAAAAGTACCAAAGGGTTAGGTTCCTCCGATGAGGAGCATCACATTATAAGTAAGCGGTGAAATGGAAATTTGGAGGAACAAAGCATATTAATATCAGTGTTGGACAGATGTGAAAGTCATCAGATGTGACAGTGTCAGACACTGGCTTTTGTAATCACCACCGTCTCTCTGGAGACTAATGGAAACCATGTCCCGAGAAGTCTGATCCCGGAGCCGGGTGGAGCGGTTTAGTGAGACGACCAGCAGGTGTGTCAGCAGGAAAATGATTCAATATGACAACCATGCAATCAGAAAGGGATGCAGGGGGAGGCTGACCCCGGGTCAATGTCTGCTGTCAAAGCTCATCGTGTATAACCAGAGGATCAGAGAGTAACGTCACTGCAACATTCAGCTGTTACTTCCTCTTTACACTCTGGTTCTGATAACCTAATCAGTGGATTGTTGCTGAAGATTAAGTCTCACAATGTTTGCTGATTATATTGTTAAAAACTCATGATGATATGATGCCTCACAAAACATTATACTTACCAAAGTTTCCGAATGTTTAACTACTGAAGTCTAGCCAAATACTGCAACAACCACAAGGTGGCAGAGCCAAGACTGTTAAATGAGTAACAAACGTTAAATGAGTACAATAGACATGTACTTCTTTGTATTTTAAGTAATACTCGATGTGCTTGGACATGACAGAAAAGCAAACAATAATAATGATAGATGTAGACGAAAACCTGTACACACAAGGGTCTTTGGTGTAGCGGTGGGAAGCCCTAGTCAAGTGTGATAAACCACAAAGTGCTCTGAGGGATCCCACACTGCAGTGGAGCCGGAGCCCAGCCTCTCTGACTCTCGGACCACCCAGCTTCTGTCTAACACCACAGGTCTCGACTCTAAACCAGGTTCCTCTCTGACCGTGGAGAGCTGCTGCTGCAGCACAGAAGTCTCAGTACACTTCAGCTTTTCTCTTCACAGTTGTGCTACCTCACCACAGGATTGTGAATCGTTTAACCTTTACTAATGTGTATATACTGTCTAAGGTGTTGGAAAAAAATAACATGTACTGCGTGTCCTGTCAATATGTTCTGAAGCCCCCTTTACAAAAGCGTTTTCTTTAGGTTAGTGGGTATCTGTACCTCTTCTTATGAGCTGATAAGTTTAATACTTTTACACTGTACTGTCCTATCATGATATACTGGCTTCATACTATCCTGTCTTGATATTGGGGGTTAGGGTCAAGGGTTGGGATTTGTTTTCATGTCAGCTCTTGTTTCAGTTCCAGGTATGTTTTTAATACAAGCTGTAGAATTTAAAGCAATTGTTCATCATTTTGAGAAATACACTTTGCTTTCTTGCCAGGAGAGCACAAAAGATTGATACCACTCTCATATCTTTCTGTTAAATATGAAGCTACGGCCAGGAGGTGGGTGGCTTAGCTTAGCATAAAGACGGTACACAGATGTGCACACATGTGAGGAGAAATTGTTAAAATTCCCTGCAGTCCAGAGCAGCGGCTTCCATCTATTCTTAAACGCATCATCTTCATCACTCTGTATCATCTTCCTCTGCTATCTGAATTTTCCTTCTCTCAGTCCAAGCTCTCATTGTTACATTAAAGGCCTTTGATTTTATTTTGGCTGTACTCACTCAGATGCTTTAAAAATAATACATCCAAACACTAGCTAAATATATACAGTAAACTGCAATAAATGTGTTAAGTTCAACATATATTAAATAAGATTAAAAACATTTAGCCACATCTATAATATTATCCCATTTACAAGCAGGGTAGAAATATTATTTGATCATTTAATGTGTGATGAGACAGTTACGGGGGATCACATTTTCGTTTTGGTTTTAAAGGTCCTTCACAATCGAATTCTGTGACCTCTATAATTTCATATATACAGTATAAAATATGCTATTAACAAGAACCAGTGGGGTGTTATCACTGCAGTCTTTTATTATCTTTTTAATACCAGTCGGGTCAGTCAGGCACAGCCTTCAAAAGACTGTAAAACAATAGGAGGAAAATGCAGTGTGATCCATCGTTCCTTGTTGAAGCTCAGTTCTCAGTTAGTAGACTCTAGTGTGCTGATTGCTATGGAAACTAAGTGCTCACTTCATATCTGCCTTTCATATCTAAAATTAAAAGTTTTCATATCTGCTTTAACAGTGAACGCTGTTTTTTTTATCTGTGAAATAGTATTAGCTAATATTCTACAGAGCAACAGACACCAGCTGTTGTTTTTTGCATTGTGTTTTGTATGTTGATAGTTTAATTGCGGTTGGTTATTGTGACTAATTAATGTGAGCCAAAATAATCATTTGGGAAAAATGTTGTTATCCTACATATGTATGTACACTATGCAGGCCTACACAACCACTATTTTTTCATGACGTTGCATGAATGCCTGAAAGTTACTCACTCATATTGATTGTGTCTCTCTCAGTCTTCACTGACAGCATCCCAGGCAGGTGCACATCTTTACAGGGAGATCTATAGATTTTGACACAATTGTGCAGCACTATTTGCCCATTTAGACTAAGAAAAACTCACTTTTATTTACAAGGACAACCAAAAAAAGTTTAGCCTGTTGTAATAGTTATAGAGGAACAGATCTTTAGGACCTCAATGGTTGCTCCAGCAGTGCCTGAGAGTGATATTGGTCTTCTCACTTAGCATATCTATTTCCCAAAATGTTGTACTATTCTTTTAATTGTAAATATTGGTTTATCATGCAGCTCATCAGTTATAAAGTAAAACTCAGAAATAAAGTGTATACCTGCAGAAACTGGGTGAACTCTGTGTAGCTGAGGTGCCTGTTTCTTTCATGGCCGAAGTGTAGCTTGATGAACTCACAGTCCCAGTTGAAGGGAATGTGGTGATGTACTGTCGTCTGGCTGAAGATGTCACGTACATTCTCTGCAAGAGTGAGACGTGGGTCAGCGACAACAAGAGACAGAGGAAAAAACATGCAAGGCGCAATTGTAACCTCCACATCTCGTCTTCACTCCATCCTTGTTAAAGCAGAGGAAAGAGTCCATTTGGACTGCGAAGCTGAATAGGCTGTTTGACAGTCCCACTCCTTTTACATTTTGAGGGTTTTCAGTCCATCTAGGACATTTTTTGTGTAACCACTGCTCTCAATTTCAGTCGCCTTTATGGAGACCCATTGCACAGAAAGAGCATAGCAGCAGCTCCTTTGTAAAACGCTGCATCTCTTGGTTTATAACATGCTGAATTCATTCCTCCTCTTGTCAGATGGAGATAGTTATTATGTGATGTTCCTCAGAGCTTGCTTGCTGTCCTGCCCTGAGATGAGACCTTAAGAATACAAGCTGCTGGTGTCTATAATACTCTATAGGCTCCAGAAGCCAAGAATAGAGAATCATAGCTACTTGTAAATTCATTGACTACACATGCTTGAAGAAGAATAGCACCTAAGACCCACAATTTGCACTCAAACTTATACACACCCTGAGTCCCCCGTCTTAGTGACAGTAATTGTTTTAGGGCTATACAATCATCAAAGTTTTCATTCCTCATCCATGAAAACCACAACAAAATTACCCACATCAAGTCAGCATCTTTAAGCAAATAGAGTTGTTCTAATATTGTGTTATTTAAACCATGGGCGTAGATTTGGGTACGGACAGTAGGGACATGGGGTTACCAATATGAAGGTGTTGCTGGATTTTCCCTACGAATATATTTTTACCTATCTCAAACAATCTAGCCGATTTAAAGGATGAGTCTGTAGGATTTAGTGGCATCTAGCGGTGAGGCTGCAGATTGCAACCAACCGAATACCCCTCCGCTCCCCCTCCCCTTCCAAGCGTGTCGGAGAACCTACGGTGGCAGTGAAACTCGCGAAAAATGCAAAAGGCCCTCTCTCGAGCCAGTGTTTGGTTTGTCCGTTCTGGGCTACTGTAGAAACATGGCGGTGCAACATGGCGGCATCCGTGGAAAAGGACCCGCTCCTTACGTAAATATAAAGGGCCCATTCTAAGCTAACGAAAACACAACGATTCTCATTTTCAGGTGATTTATACACAAATTAAAACATACTTATGAATGTTATATTCCATTTCTGCCATAATGATAACAGTAAGATCTCTCAGAGTTGCCAGCTTTGTGTGTTTTCTGCATAAAAGGTGCACTATTATGATAAAAAATAAAAGAGCAGGATATGGGAGATACTCAACCTGATGATCTGGCAACCCTCAACTTCAAGCTGTACGCATTGTTGACTGGCAGCAGCCCGGCAGCAGCAGCAGTAGTGGAGTCGGTGAGGCTGAAGATCTGAAGCGGTTAGTATTTATAGTTTAAACGTCATACGGTCACAGAATTGAAAACGACTTCACTGGACAAAACTAAGATCATTTGATGTTATATTTAACTTCAGGCGTTAGGTTTTGTTAGCTAATTTGTGACTGTTGCTCAGACATGCTGTTTAATTAAACAACTTTATGGTGAAAAGTCCTCCAAAAGCAAATTAAGATATTTGGTGTTTTTTAAAGAAGAACCAAAGTGTCAGTAACTGTTGAGCTTAGTTAATAAGAATGTTCTGTAATCAATCCAAACATTAATCTTTGAAATTAAAGAGAAATAATTAGTGTTTAATGCCATCTCTCCCCTTTTCCATGAGTGGATCAAGAGCAGAGTTATTATTGCATATGTGTCATTAAGAAATGAACATTATTCATAAAGTTGGACAAGCTGTGGCTAAATTAGCCACAGCTAACATGCTGTGGACATAAGCTTGTCCGTCAGCCATCATATTATTATGTAAATCCTGTCAGCAGCAGCCTGAGCAGCACTGAGACACACAGACAGATGAGCTGCAGCCTCTCAGGTGAGCTCTGATGTCATAGTGAAAGATCTAGCCAAAAGTTCAGGAGTTGAATGAGAAATAATACAGAAGTTTTTGAGATGATTTAAAGATAGGTTTGAGCATATCTGTGTCATTAAACTCTTGACTTGTGTCGCCCAAATCCACAAACTGAAAGAAGGACAGAATGTCAGGTAGTGTTTGAAAACCTTACAGCAGCGAGTTACAGAGCAACATGTTACCTACAGGTTTCTATAAATTAATTATGACAGTCTATGATATGTTATTTTTTAAATTTTGGTCTCAGATTTATACTTAAGAAGTCTATCAATAAAAAAAAAAAATCTAAGAAAATATCATGAACCAAGTCTGGTTTCAGACAAATGCATATGCAGTAAATTAAACATAAAGAGACAGGCTCTTTATATGTGTATGTGTGTGTGCACATGTGCCTATGAAAGAGAAAAGAGTGAAAGCAAGTACACACACATGACAAAAAAATGTCCCTACCAAAGTTGAAACCAAACCTCTGCCCTTGGTTTAAACTACACTGTATGTAACATGATGCCAACATGAAGTACACTCCGACATCAGCGTGCTGATATCCACCACCATTTACATACCAAATGAGATGTTCCCTGTGCCAGTCTTGTCAAACAACTGAAAGGCAACTATGAACAGGGCGTCCGGGGCACATAGAACTGATTCAAAGGCCAGAAACTCCTGGAAAGAGATCAGTCTGTTTGGACAAGAAAGAAAGAGTGCTTGCTGAACAAAGGATATAAGTATGTTTGACAAAATTGCAAAAGCTACAACAACATCACAATCTATCCTGCCAGCTGGACTGACCGCAGAAAAACTGATACTGATAAGAGTGCTGATGTAAAGGACAGCAAGCAAATGCAGTCATAAAAAAATCCTATTTTTCAGCTGAGCTTCAAAGTTTATTCTTGACTTTGGAAAGAGTAGTTGATAAAAGAATTGCACCTCAAGGTCCATTTAGCAGCAGTTCTGGAGCTTCCAATCACATCACATGATCTTCATCAGATAAGATGAAGTTGTCATGGAAATTGTAGCCGTTCACATTTCTCTTATTTCTGAGCACTTTAAGCTCTTCTCATCCATGTTGGCTTAAATGTTGAGCTTAAAAGTCCATTATATTATATTTTATAATATATTATTATTTATTTTATGAGTTAACTATAATACATTTATTATTATTATTATTAATAATAAATGAGAATGAACTTTGAGGCTGAACTTTAAGCCAACATGTATGAGAAGTCCTTAATGCGTTCAGAAAAAAGGGAAAAATCTAAGGACCTTGAAGTAAAACTGAAAAAGTTTGAGGTTTTTTTCCTCAACAATTCTTCAGCTGTTCATAAGACATATTTGCTGCTCTAACTGCTGCTCTACGCTGTAATTATGAATATATATGCAGAAATGATCAGGTACTTCAGATATATTCTGGCTTATTTTATTGTATTTTAAATCAGTCGTAAGTGTAAAACTGACTAATAAAGACATATTGACTGATAAAGGTGGCCGTTTACTCAGCCGACACTATTGAGATAAATCATTAACAGTGTCTTTGGCAGCTCTTACACATGTTTGTTTGTTTGTTTGTTTGTTTTAGGGGTGTTGCACTGCTCCCACTGAATCTGCAGATTTTTAATCCAAAATTCTTAAACAGAGAACAACATGTGGATCAAGTTCATTCACGGTTGATGAGATCTGGGCGTGAAAGTGGCCTTAAAGATTAATTGCTGCTTTGATCATGTGATATCCAGATGGCTTGGTGGTTTGAAAGTACCTTAAGGCTCAAGTTAAACAGGAATATAAGGTTTGTCATAAATACACATAAAAGGGGGGCGGGGGGGTTATTAGATGTGAAATATTAGCCAAGACCACATTTTACATATATTATGTATTATGTAATAATAATAATACATAATATGTATATATATTATATATTAGCGAGGAAATGTATCAACAGTATGTGTAATTAAATAATGTAAGTACATACATTTAACACAACACAATCCTCATTCAACAGCCAAAAAAAAGGTCATGTAAAATCACAGTATTGTGCTGGCAGCATGTAATCTGTAAGTCCCCATCTTCCCTGGTTCTTATATTGCTTTCAGGACAACCAACTATGAAAAGCAATACATACCAAATATATTTATATGGCAGCAGCCGCCTCCAACTACAGAAATGTCGCCACTACTGGTGAAATGTAAACACAATGGAAAAGTCATGTTGTTCACCAAATAAGATAAAAATAGGACGATCAGTATACAGAAGAAGAAACACGAAAAGGCGATTTTGAACCCAAAAAAAATAAAAAAAAGGAATTAGAGCTTAAATTGGCTATAAAGATGTGAGGAGGGTTGTGCCCTAAAATTAAAACATTTGTCGGGGAAATACAGAAAGAGGAGCTACAACCTTTATACATGTATTAACATGTCTCAATATAACAGAGGACATACATAGGAACTTTCACATCGCTGTAACACAACACTCACCCATCTTTAGTGGTGTCAGCCACTCCAGCTATCAACCCCACAGTTTTGGGATTATGTTGAGGCTGTGTATGCAGACCCAGGTAGCGCTGCACAAAGTCTTTGGGGGTCATGTAATGCTCCCCATCTTCCACCACACTGGCATACTGCGGAGGAGACAGGGAGGCAGTTGAGGACACTGAGGACGTTAAACTTTTCACTACATGCGTGGCTTTAGATTAAGAATCTGTAAGGTAGAAATTACATTATGTGCATGGAAAGAAAATAATGTGGAGTACTGCATACAACGATAACAAACAACCAATGGGTGATGAATCAACAAGTGCGGGTCTCTGAATTGGCATCTCTCTGTGATAATAAGCTGTTTGTGTAGAGTTTTCTATACCAGCACAAATCATTCTCTATTTACTGGTCTTACACAGTATTTTAAATTAATGCAATGTTTTTCCATCATAACAAAAAGTATTGAAAAGCATCTTTTGACTTCATGTAGGGCAGAGACACGTCTCCTTGGGCTGAACACAACCATATACGTCTCATTATCAAATTAAAGAGATACTAAATTACATTTTTAAAAAAAGCTAAATATCGGATACACAACATGCAAAGTAAACACTGTGGTGAACGTAATTGAAGTGTTTTGCTTAGGTTTAGTTAGGAGAACAGTGTCTATTTTTTTACCTATATTTATCCAATGCTCTCTTTCTCAAGAACATCCTGTTCACAGTTACACGTTCGCTCCTGGAAGCTGCCCAGTAAAACAAGTCTGATCTGCTCATTGAGCAGCTCCACTGAAGCATTTGGGTGTTCAGAGCGCCTCATGGACGGGTAAGTGCTGCTCTTTCACTTTCCCCTTCTAGATTTATCTTGTTGGTCTGAAGGCAGAGCCGACGACCTTCTGATCACAAGCCCGTATCTCTTACCTTTAGGTCACCACTGTCAACGGAGTGATATGGATCAAATCTTCTATCATGGCACATGTAACATTGATACGTATTGCGATACAGTCTCAGGAACTTCAACTGAGTATTAATTGATACAATAAGGAGATGGGAATGTTTATTTTTGGCTAATTTTGTGAATTAAATGCCTGAAAAATCAAGACACAAATCCTGTGAGTCTAATATTACCATAAAGCAGTCCTGCTCATTGATTTGCAATGTCTTAAAACTAGATATTATAGATATTAAAGGGCTACATTGGTATAAATGGTACAGAAAAATCTCTGACTGGGTAACACACTTACATTGTCTCACGATATACTGTGTGTTTCCCTTCACCTGATTGAACCACGACATGCACAGCCAACACAGAGCTGTGCTAAACCCGAGATCTCAGTAAGGCTTTAAGACATACTGTAAGTTCATTTTTAGAGCCTGGGTTGGGTTTCAAGTTGGAACAGACATAGCTCTGGAAGCACAAGCGCCACATGAACTGGCAACAGAAAGGCCAGATTCACGGAGCGGAGCCAAGCTCAGATAGAGAGCGCATGAGACAGAGAACAGAGAAAGTGTGTGGGAGGAGACCTTCACGCCAAGTGTTTGCAGGGCTACAATTTAATGCACTCTGCTGAATTAACGTTTTAAGTGAAAATATTAATTCCAAGCAATTTATTGCCACATTTCTCCTTTACATGATTGTGTATCCATTCACCCTCACAGTAGGCCTCAAGTAGTTCTTAATTAAATTATACAGGCAGTCAGAATGAGCTTCCAGTAATTAACTCTTCCACCTGAATATGCATCACAAATTACACATTCCTCTTATAACGGAGAGATGCGGAAGGACCTTAACTTGTAACTCAAGTTTACGCTGCAAACAAGAGGTATGGCGGTTAAACAAACCTACAGCGGACAAAGAACAAATTCAATGACATGCTGAAGATCAAAACACAAGCCATACGCGCACACACACACACACACACACACACACACACACACACACACACACACACACACACATACACGTGAAGTCAAGGCGTGGAGAGATTCTCTGTTGAAGCAGATCCAAAATTAGTCAAAGCATTTTGACCTTTACTCAACTATGTACCCCAATGGACACCAGACACTACACACTGACTAGTTAGTAACCTTGTTATACACACTTTCTGTGTGTTGCCATGTATATAAATGCACATAAATGAAGGTTTCTATAAACAACAGTCTTACCTTCAGAAAGATTGTCTTCAAGTCATGGGGGTCGGCTCTTTTTGTTGCTTGCACCTATAAAACACAAGTTGCAATTTGCTAAAAGAAAACAAAGTTATGCATTCAGAGAGTCATAATATCAAGATGCTGCCTATAGATATGTTCAATCAGCAGATCAATAGAACTGAAGTTCAGCCTGTCACTGTTTAGCATTGATTTTTTTTAAGTAGTCGGCTCAGCAGGATCGATCACAGCCGATTGTAACAGCAACAACACCCCTGCATGTGAAAAAAAACAACCGTGTCTGCTGCGATCACTTCACACTGCAAAAAAAACCGCTTCAAGCCTGAAATCTCTGTGATACACAAACGCAACAGAGGAATGAAGAGACAGACGTCTCTCTACGAGGCCAGCAAAGATGCGCCTGTGGAAAGATGCAGGAAAAAAATAATAATAATAAAGGGGGATTCCGCTGCGTTTCAGCCAGACGCGTCAAAACACCGAGCTGCCCCTGCGCACCGTACAGCGGTAAAGTCACGGCCCTGTTAGCGCCTTTTAAAAGTTAATATCTGATAAGAAATATTGACGGAGTCACCTTGACCGCCATGCTGGGTGTGACGTCAGCTGCAGTGAAGTAGCGCAGGCGCTGGGCATCAGGATGACAGCAGCGGGCATGACAGGACACTCAAATATATATCCAGCCAAATATTGTCCTTTTCTGTCTGCGGGGCGGTGTGACCGCGGAGTGACGAGGCGCTGAGAGAGATGATGAGAAAGTTATCAGCAGACGTTTCAGCGTTTCCTGTCTGCTCGGGTCAAACGAGGACACGGTTCACTGTGCTGCACTGTTGCAGTGCTGGAGAGTAATTAAATACATTTGCTCATGTACTGTACATATTTTGAGGTACATGTACTTTACTCGAGTATTTCCATTTGATGCTACTTTATACTTCCACTCCACTATATTTCAGAGTGAAATATTGTACTTTATACTCCACTACATTTATTTGGCAGCTTTAGTTACTTTTCAGATGATTTGACACAATAGATAATATGACAAGCTTTTTAAAAACAACACATTGTTAAAGATGAAACCAGTCTTTTCCAACCTTTTTGGCTTTTGACGTCTTACAAAAAGCAGTGTGTAGTCGGGGTCACATTTCAGATGAGTTGTTAACAGCTCCACCAAATAGTGATTTTTCCCTCTAAACTTCACATGGTTTCATTACAATAAATGTTCAAATGATCCAATATTTCACCAAAGATCAAAAGTTAGAGAAAAACTCCCAAAACTGAAAACAGATTTGTGTATCTGAACTTTGTTTTTTCTTATTTCCTCTCCCATTACTCATCTCACGACCCCTCAGATTTATCTGGTGACCCTTTGGAGGGGCCTGACCCCTAGGTTGGGAACCACTGGACTAAACGACAGTAACATACTGCTTACACACTGATGCTTCAGTATTAATAATCTAATGATGTCATATATAATAACAATATATCAGTCAGAGGGACCAAACCACTACTTTTACTGCAATACTTTACCTACATTATACTGCTAATACTTATGTAATTTTGCTTAAGTGCGATTTCTCATGCAGGACGTTTACCAGTGATGGAGTATTTTTACTTTGCTATATTGGTACTTTAACTTAAGTAAAGGATCTGAATACTTCTTCCACCACTGATACTGTTGTAGCCTGCAGACTATATACAGTTCATTATAAAGTGTTCATTCATTCACTAAATGCAGCTGTCAAGTCGAGACGAGAGATGTAACTATTATTAAGCAGTTCACCTTCAAGAAAACTTGGAATATTTAGCCTCAGAAAACAAGTGTGTAGGGCTGCGGCTAATATTTGCAGTATGGCTTTATTGATTTTTTTTCAATTTATCGATTAATTGTTTCAACTAAAAGTATTGTCAAAAAGTAGTGAACATCTTCCATAAAAATAGTCATGTCTTTAAATAGCTTGTTCGTCCGACCAACAGGTCAAACCCCCCCAAACATTCAAATTCAAGTTACAGTGTCATAAAAAGAGAGAAAACTGACTAATTTGTTTATACCTTGACACTGCAACCAAAATATTCATGGCAGCTGTTATACACTCTATTTCTGTATGCAGTTACATTTACTTTTGTTCCCCACAACTAGAGCTAAAATGACTGATTGATCAATTAATGACATAAAATCAATTGGCAACTATTTTGATAATCGAGCAATTGTTTATGCCATTTGATGTGACAGTACAGTGAATACTTTTTGGAGTGTTGGTCAGACAAAACAATCAGTGAGAAAGGTCATCAAATATTTTTCAGCATTTTCTTGACATTTTGTAGACCAAATGATTCATCAGTTAATTGAAAAAATGACGAGCAGATAAAGCTGTAATGAAAATAATTGTTGCAGCCTTCCCCACAACAAACCCCTGTGATGTGTGACCTCAAATAACAATTAGTGATCCACTTTTTTACAAATAAATACATTGCATACAGGTTGTTGAAGTGGCCTCATTTGAGAAACCTATACAAGCTGGATATTAAGAGCTGGTTTTCTCAAATATTCAACTTCTTAAGAACATGAGTGAAGGCGCCACTATGTAAAGCAAAGTAAAGGAAATACAATGCACAGAAATAACTGCACAGGAAATTATTGCTTGTCCACCAGCACCACAAAACCTTCATCTTGTTTTTCTGCGCAACGTTTTGTTTCTTCTTCATTGGTTAATCTGAACGTCATTTTGTCCTCTATCATTTTGTTGTACTGTTGTGTCTGTTGTAAGCTGTTTGTGTTGCAGTTATAGCAGGAATCAGGCCGGCAATGTTTGAAAACTGAAAATCATTCAACATTTTTACTTAAAGTAGCCTAACCCTTCTCATAAATGTGTTTTTCTTTGTGTTCCTTCAGTTGGATGTTTGAGCTTCATTGTGCAGAATGATGTATGTGTTTGATGAGTTTGACACTAGAAGGATGTTTTCACTCTCATCTGTTGAAAGGGGAAAGTTTATCTGTTCTCACCTTAAATCTGAGTTCAAGACGTGTACCTACGAGCATGATTTGTGACATCACAACTAGGTTGGAGCCAATCGTGGTCCAGTATGCAACTTAAACAAGTTGGAAATTTGAAGCTTTCAGTTCATAGCAATGTTTAACTACTTTTAAGTCTTTATTTATCCAGGGAAGTATTACTGAAAGCAATGCTCTCTTTTTCAAGAACATCGTGTTCACTCACACATTCACACCTGGAAGCTGCCCAGTATTACAAGTCTGATCTGCTCACTGAGCAGCTCCACTGAAGCCTTTGGGTGTAAATATAAAACCTTTTATCATGGTATGTATCATTTTATTTCACACTGTTGATAGATATTGTGATACAGTTCCAGGAAAATCAGTTGAGTAACCATTGATTGATACAATGAGGATATGAAAATGTTTGTTTTTAGAAAATTTTGTGAATTAAATGCCTGAAAAATCAAGACAAAACTAACACAAGTATGATGTGGAAACTTGCAGTTCACAAACTCTGGGAACGGACTTTTCAGTGAAGTAAGAGACATCTTGAGTCAATTAAAAATATTTACATAGTCATGGATTCTGAATTATTCAATGAAGGAGGAGTAGATGTCATTTTAAGAATTTCTAATTAGGTAATTGAACTTTTGTGGAAAAATCATATCGGACACAACTTATTCAAAGAAGAGTATTTTTGTATGTTTTAAAACACGTCTGGTGGGAATCTTTAAGTGAAAGTAAACAAATGCAGTGTTTTTATGTGTAGCAATAAAATTCACTTAATTATCCAAAATGTTAAATTATAATCCCATTAAATTATTATTGCACTGATTGGTCGACACTTTAATGTTAGTGTTTTACTAAACCTCACAGCATTTAATTATATTTTGTGGGCTGATTTTTGTAGGTAAAATCGTAATCTTCTTATCAGATAAATGTGATGGAGTAAAAAGTACAATATTTCCTGTGAGATTTGTCACACTAAAGGAGTACAATCTTACAAAGTGTACAAACCAATGAAGAGCATCTCACAAGTGTACTCACTACAGTTGAGTAAATGTAATTTGTCACTTTTGGGGCTTAAAACTTTGGGCTGTTAGTCAGGAAGTTGTCTGGAGGTAAGAGGACTCATGTCCAGGAGGTCAAGGCTTGCTGTGCTATAAAAAAAAGTATTTTTAAATTATTAATGGGAATTCTGAGTAATTATACGGAACATTTAACTACCAAACTACACTGAAAACACAAAGACACCAAAACATTTAACTCTGCAACACCTACTGTATCTCACCACCTTACAAATTACAGTTTCACTTGTGAAATGATGCAGCAGTATTTGCTATTTCAGTATCTACTCTCATTTCATTACATCACATTCATTTTGCAGACTGTTCTGTACAAACTGATTTACTTCTTCCCTACACAAATGAAGAGCAATGTGAGGTACAGTGTTTTTATTCAAGGAGCCACCGGGGATCAAACCATCAAGCACACAATTAGTAGCAAAACTGCTCTACCGCCTGAGCTACACTGCCTCTTACTTGCCTGTAACACAGTCACACTGCTGCTGAAGTCAATTCAGACTCACACTATGAAATGTTATAGAGAATTTCAACCAGGTGATTGGACTGTAACAAGACTGTTTAACAATACAATATTGTATTTCCCCCCTCTGCTGTGTGATGCTCTCTTCCCCTGCATTTCCAGAAAAAAAAAAAGTCTCAACGACTGTAGTTTGAAGTTCAGAGATCAAGCAGCATGTATTGCCTCCATGCAGACACAATTTGTTACCTAAGGATTGTAAAAGGTATGGTATTGTTCAGGAAAGGGATAATCTAGTGCTGACAGTGCAGTAGAGGTAAAATTACAGTGGCTTAAACATGACTGGGTAGGTCATTCATTGGTGCACCTGGAGGACAGAATAGCTGAGGCCGGGATGATAGCACAGCATTACCCGGTGCTCAGAGGGATGTTCAGAATTGCACTTTTAGCCCCAGAGAGTCAATTTCTGTTTATTTTTATTGAGATATCACTCTAGTCTAACCTAACCACTTTTTTGAATGACAAGTTTGTTTTTATTTTCACTAACTTGTCCAAATGAGGTGGAATTTTATCCAAGATGTGAGTCAGTGTTCAATTTTTATGCTCCACATATAAACTGCAGGTCTGCTGTAACTCTCTGTTCTTTTAAATCGAGGCTGAAGACTTTTCTGTTTGTTGCTGTTTGTTGTTCTGTTTGTTCTGTGTATCTTACACTACACTGTAACTTTTACTCTCCTGTTTCATCTGTCTTATTCTATTTTAGCTTTTTTTTTTAATTTACAATTTAATATTTTTTAATTGTATTTAAATGTCCTTTTTATTTCCTTGTGTTGCTTTTATTTTCTGTCTTGATGCCTTTTATGTTCTATGTAAAACAATTTAAATTGCCTTACTGTTGAAATGTGCTGTACAAATAAACCTGCCTTGCCTTGCCTTTCATCTTACATAATGTACATAACAATAATCAGATGGTCATTGGGGTGGTATGGGCTCCCCTTCAAATACTTTCATTAGACTTGATTTTTATTGATATGTGGAAAGAAAATGTAGAAATAAGCATTTCACTGTCTCAGTTAAACACAACAAATCACTGTAATGACTCAGCATAAACAGACTTTCACTGGGTGTCGCTGACTTTCGCTCCGCTCTGCTGCATCGAGCAAACACAATTAGAGCTACTTTCTCAATTTATTGATTCATTGTTTGGGCTATAAAATGTCAGAAAAAAATGGTTTAAAAAATGTTGATTACTGTTTCCAAAACCCCAAAGTGCAACCTAAAATGTCTTGACCAATAGTCCACAACCCAAAGATATTCAGTTTATTATCATAGACGACTAAAGAAACCAGAAAATATTCACATTTAAGAAACTGGAACTAGAGAGATTTGGCATTTTTACCCAAAATGATTAATTGATGATCAAAATAGGTGGCGATTCATGTTTGTCGATTGACTAATCAATTAATCAACTAATTATTGCAGCTCTAAACACAATACAATACATTCACAAATGACAAAATATGATTCAAATTCATACCTCTTCAATTTTAGGTGCCAAATATAACTGTACCTTAATCATTTTTTCACCATGATGCTTTTCTTTCCATGACCATAAACGTAACATAGCATGACTGATACTGGATTATGAGACATATCCTGTTACTGATGTTTGGGAATTTAAAAAATCTGATGATATGTCAGCCCATATTCTGTCTTTACATAATCACATTGTTAACAAACAAAAACATGATAAGGATCCCTTAAATTTGGCTATTAAAGAATTGTGACCAACATATGCACTGAGCAGGACATTTTACTGTTAAATTAAAGTTGTCAGTGCTCTCAAAACTTGAATTGGGCTCTAACCAATGAATCCGTCAGGACAGAATCAGCCTGACTTTAAACCAAAACCATAAAGACCTTTGATAACGCTCTGCTGGCCAGGATAAAAACATTAGCAGTGAACATTTACAGTCAACATAACATTAAACATTTCAAAGTTATTTTGATTTTAAATGTAAAAGTGTAATCCACCTACCATTACACTGAATTAAAAACAAACTAGCTGAGTATTCTTGTCTCTTACACAGAGTAATGTAATGTACTTAATTAACTATAACTTGTATTACCATTTATATCTGCTTAATTTATCTTAGTAATGAAATTAAGTTCCTTAATTCATTATCATCACTATTAATTACTCATTTTTAAGCATGTAACTGCTTAGCATTTCTTTTTACTCAGTGTTTTTCAGTGTGAAATGTTGCAGCATTTTCTTTTTACAAATGGAGGTAAAAGTTTTTAGGGGCTATAATGGGACAAGTAGGTGTTGACAGTGGTTTGAGCTAGCTGTTATGTGTATAACCTAACTTAAGGAAGAAAGTTGAAGTTAATATTTCTCTTTGCAGTTATTTCATGACATTAATTGTCTGTCAGAACCATGTAAGCAAAACTAATCACATGGCTTATGTTGGTATATGCTGTTAATACAGATGATTTTTCCAACAATACACATATTGTGTGTAAAAGCTGCTTTTTAAGCTCAAAATTATCTTATTTCTTATTTGTCTGCTGATATTGTTGTTGTCTGTTGATACTAATGTCAATATGAGAAAATAATACTAATCTGCAACAATTTTGATAATTATTCATTTAAGCTGTATATAATGCTGAAGGGAAAAATGCAATTTGTTGATACCTTCTCAATATTAGAGGATGTAACTTTTGAAAGAAGAAATAACACAATCTCCCTGTTACAAATGAAAAGTTGAATTCAAAAGAAATAAAACACCATGTCTGAATTCAATACAGGTTTTGCTGCTACAACCATAATCTCATTATTGTCACTTGTGGCCACAGTGGCCACTGTTCAGCAACAGGACAACCTGGAAATGTTAGGGTTTACTGCTTTTATCTGTTTTCTTGTCATTATTAAAATTAAAATCTTTTGAAGAAATAGAACAATAGGACTGAAAACATTAATGTTCATGCTACCTTTTTCTCACATATTATCAAACAACTAGTGGTAGTCGATTAGCCAATCGAAATAATATTTGACAGATTATTAATACATAACAAAATAAATAATAAAAATAATATACACAATGAAAGTAAAAATAACCCATTTCAGTGTGTAAGTGGGTGTCTTTTAGTGTTTAACTCACCTTCCTTCAGTAATTCTCAATTTGCACGTGCAGTTTTTATTCACCATATGAATATGGTGAATATGTTAATATGTTGTGAATAAACAGGTCATATTATTAAAACTGTATATTTTTAAAAATGAAATATATCATTAAAACATCCGATGGTATCAGATTGTTGTCAATATAAAGCAATGCATTGCCTCAGGTTTAATGAGAAAATCCATCAGTGTATTTTTTACTAAATAATAAAATGTATTATTAAAGTATAATAAAAACATATTACAAAACATAAGATTAAATATGATTTAAATATATATATGCATAAATATAATACGTAAATATGATGTTAGAAGATACAGGGGCCGTTAAAAAAACTACATCCTGTTTCCACGGAAACACACGGACCCGGAAGTGCTCATGATTCCGCGGGTCTTTTGGGACAACACAACTCCGCACAACACAGTGTGTAGAAATGGCGGGTAAGTCGCTGAACGCTTTCATGCTTTCATTTTATCGTCTTCGTTTCAATGCATATTCACCAGCGAATGCACCACAGTCCTGCTTTAAGCCCGTCGGGAATGTAGTTTACCTTTGTTGCTTCGTTCAAAACACAGCGAGCTAAGCTAACGGCAGCAGTGGCCTGCTAACGGCAATAGCATGCTATCAGGCTGTCACAACATGCACTGTGTGTTTAGCTTTGTGTGTTTATGTTACGTTTGAAGGTGTGGATGGATGCTGGTAAAGTAACGTCTGTTTGATGCCTCTTTTTCCATATGACTATACTGTGTTGCTAACTGACAGAAAGACCCGTCTTTAACTTACATTTGAGCATAGTTTGATGAACGTTTCCGCCTGAACAAATTTTATAATGTTGCTTCGTTTTAAAGGATCCCATTAACAAAGCTCATCCTAAGGCTCTGGAGGTACCACCAGCTGACCTCCAAAATAACCTCTTTCATGACCTCAGCACTTCATACCTTACTCCATGGTGTGCACAGATGCAGCTAATGATAATAATAATAATAATCATAATAATGAGAATTAATTTCATTTATAGAGCGCTTTTCAGAGTACTCAGACACTTAACATAAGTTAAAATGATCAAAACTACATGTTGGTAATAAGCAGAGTCCACAGGAACATGTGTCTGATGTGTCCCTCTTTTAAACCCTGCAATGGTCACTTTCATATATTTCATCAAACTGGACTTAACATTGTACACTGCATTCAACCTCCACTGTTACAGAAGTGAATTATTTATTGCACATGTCACATTCAGTTGTTGCTCTTGTCACCTTCATATGTTTCATACACTTCATTTCTTTGTCCATAGTGCAGTCCATATTTCCTTTGTACAGTCAATATTTCATTTTAAATTTTATATCCTATTTCAAAACTATTACTATTCAATTCTATTAATAGAATATAATTTAGATTTCTCATTTAATTTTAGCACTACTTTGTTTATTGTATTACTTCATTATTATTACCTTGCTCTTGTTATATTTTTTCTTCTATGTTGGGTTTGTGGGAGACAAATTCTTTGTATGGTGCATACTTGGCTAATAAACTGATTCTGATTGAGTTATTAACATTTTGTAATCTAGTAAAGCCTGAATTCATGCTGTCATATAACTTAAATTCCCACACCAAAGGCTTTTATGGCTGAGCTGCCTGAATACTTGTCGTCAACAAGTGTCCGCTGTGTCTTCAGCACTGTTTTGATCAATAGTAGAATCTAAATATGGTTGTATGTCACATCCTGTTTTCGAATGAATAATTACTGTCATTGTGCAGCAACAGATCACTGAAACTCTCAAGTGATCTGTGAAGTAAGGAAAATGACAAAGTAGAAAATGAGTCTATAGAAACCACTAATGTTAAAAAAAACTAACCAAAGACTCTACAATTTCAGCATGGTTTATGGTTTGTTTTCTTTTCTTCAGCGGTAAATACCATGGAGAAGAAACTGGCCGAATACAAGTGTGACACCAATGAAGCTATATGCTTGAAGCTAAGTATGTTTATTTTTGTTTTATTTTAAAATGTTTATTATAAATGAAGATGATGATATGTATAAATACAATGACAATGTTGTTTGGAAGTAGCTTCAAATTTCTCACTTACACTGCTTGAATCTTCTTTTACGCTCAGTTCGCTTTCCAGAGGATGTTGAAGATGACGGCACTACATTCCACCCTGAGTACAGCCACCAAATATTTGGAGATGAGTGAGTCTCTTTTTCCATCATTACTTTTCATTGCTTGTTATAATAATACACAAACTGTTACACATTTTTCCCTGTGAAAAAGTTCACACATCTTCAGCAGTGCCACCTCACTTAACATTCATACAAGTGTCAGTATTGACACGTGTGCGCTACTAGATACAACCAGTCTAACTATTGGCCTTTGAGCAGCCGCACAGAAGCAATAGTGGCTAGGCCTGCAAAAAATGATTACTTTCATTATCGATGATTCTGTCTTTTCTTTCGATAAATCTATAAAATGTCAGAAAATGGTGAAAAATTGTTGATCAACATTTCATGAAGCACAAAAATCAACCAAAAATGTCTTCTTTTGTCCCAACCAAGAGTCCACAACCCAAAGATATTCAGTTTACTGTCATAAAAGACCAAAGAAACCAGAAAATATACATTTAAGTAGCTGGAACCAAAGACTCTTTCCTAAAAAAAAAAAAAAAGATTCAAAACAATTAATTGATTATCATAATAATTGCTGATTAATTTTCTGTCCATCGACTAATCGTTGCGGCTCTAATGTGTTTTACCCAAAAGCACATTGATGGTTGTATTTTAATCTATTCAAATATGGCTGAAAAGAGTCATGTGGTCCTGTTTACACTTACAACTAAAGTGTGTCAAGGATGAGGGTGTAACAATAGAGTCAGCTTATGATCCAGTTTAATACATCATACCAGTACTAGTCTCATTGTTTGATACCCTTACCCATATACTAGAGAACTACTGGTATTTCGCTACCAAAGCAGACATATTCCTGAGTCTCTCAGCCACTCACAATAATCCTTCAGTATGTGAAGTTGCTTGGAAAAATGAATTATAGGAATTAAATGGTGATTACAGTCTAACCATTGGGGTGTGTTGTGCTATCACTGTGGTGAGAAAAATCTCAAATATTTGAACTTGGTTTGACTAACATTCTCAAGAAACTGTAGTTTGCCACAAACCCATATTTCCAAAACCAATGTAAATGCTGCTGTTCAATCCAAAACAATATTTAGAGGCAACATGAACGCAGTCAACTTCACGTATGAAAACAAAGAACGGCAGATTTGTTTTTCGCACGGACACATGTGCTTGAGTTGAAAACCTCTGTGAAAATGTGTGGTTACTGTATACAAAGATGAAATCAAATGTGAGCAGGAAAGAAACATCCGATCACAAATGGTTACTTGATGTATTTGAGATACATGTTTATGTCAGCTGTCCATTGAAATCTGTCTCAATGGGCTCTGAACAGAATCTAGATCTACTGAATTACTGCAAAACACTGACTTTACTGATATAGTCACATAATTTATCCACTGTCCATCATATTCAGAAAGCAGTCCATCACTGAACCACTAAAGTAGGCACACACAAATTAAATTGTCAACCAACCTAAAAACATAGTTGCTGGTTTCTGTCCTCACTAGACTTGACCATTACCTCTTCCTAATCTGCTGCCTGAAAATACAGGAACTGACAAGCTGCTCTTTGCTATTATTTTTCAACAAGTCAGTACAAGTATTAGTGCGACAATGAGCCAGTTCAATAAGATACTTGTGCTTCCCTATTTACCTGAAAGGTGCATATTTATAGGTACTTAAGCCCAGTTCATGCTTGCTGCATCCATGTGGCGGCGATAGTCTGGCTGATGTAAAATTTATCATCTGCCAATGTTTGTGAAGGTCGAAATATATAATGCGTGACAATAAAACAAATTCATTAAATTATCAGCATGATGAATCTCAATCAACAACAACTTTTGGACATTTAACCAGACGTTCAGCCAACAATGTATCGTAAATCCAAATGATTCAACAGTTATCCATATATTGTGATGAATGTCACCTTTAAACAGGCTCACAGGCTGTAATTCCTGGTTTAAAAATTATAGCAGCAAAGGAATAGCTCAACATGTTGGGAAATAAGCTTTTAGTTTCAAGAGTGAGATGAGAAGATAGTTTTCAGTCTGTCTGTGCATTTAGTACAGAGGTGGAGTCAGGATGATGATAGCTTAGCAGCATAGACTGGAAACGGCTAGCCTGACTCTGTTCAGGGTCATAAAATACACCTACCAACTCCTCTAAAGCTGATGTATTTACAATGTTGGGCGAGTTACTTGAAAAATGTAATCAATTCCTCAAAAAGTAATTACATTACTTTACTAATTACTCAACAGCAAAAGTATATTTGTTTGTTTTTTACTCAGCCCAGCTTTATCAGGAACCTTTAAACTACTCCAAAGCCTTCGCAACCACTCGTAAAATCTTCTGTGTTTAGCATATGTAGCAATAGAAAATAATAAATTGTGGTTTAATAAGCAGCCAGCCTAAGGTGACCATCAACATGTAACGTTAGTTTAGCCCCAGTCCGCATGCAGCACTGAAGGCCAACAGAATATAGAAAAAGCTACTGGTGGCTAGCTGGCAGCTAAGAAGACACAACATGTTAATTAGATAACTTTTGAGTTACTGGGAGATGATTTTCTCATCTTTTGATAGCAGCTAACTGCCTCCCCAAACCTCCAGCCCTGGTGGCAAGCTAACAAGTGCCGTAGCAGTCAGCTCTCTGAACGCACAGAGACCAAACTGATAAACTTCCAGTAAGACAAGCCGACCCCCAAATTGTTAAAGTAAAGGAATGTTACTGGGATTAGTAACTGTAATCTTATTATTGAATTTCAAAACGTAATCCCTTACACTACTTGTAATCACATTACTGTAATACGTTACTAAGAAATGCATTACTGATTAATCTGAAGCACTTCTGTGCAGTCTCGAATTATGGCGCTAGGTTGCCAGATATTGACATTGAGCACAGGTCTTGATTCAGGTGTCTGTAAAGTTTGGCGACCTCATTGTGCCAACAAGACTCTGGAAAGATGTGCACAGTCACTGCCCCAAGCTGTTGTGGAGGCACCTCAATAACCTACTGGTAAACATGTGTACCATAAACTTCAGTGTCAGCGGTTCAATTCTGGCCGCGGGCATTTGATGCATGTTATACCCCTCTCTCTCTCTACCCATGTTTCCTGTCTCTGCACTTCCAACTATCAAATAAAGGCAAACAAATGCCAACAACACATTTGCATATGCCCTGCATGTAATCTTAAAATCCACTGTATTGCTCCAAATTAATCATAAATTAATTAATCATCTTTTGTGCAGCCAACTTGAAATGATGCCCGTCTCACACAAATGCCTATTTAGCCTCACCAGACCAAATGTGGGCTGGCTTGTTGAATCCAGGATTTTGATTAATTAACTTTCTGGCTACAAACCAGTTACTCCACTGAGTATTTACAGAAGACTCTGCCATCATATCTGTAATCCTCAGAGCCAGACCACCAACACTACAGAGTTTCAGTTTTCATGTACAGTCAAAAGTTTGGACACACCTTCAAGGGAATGTCCTTGAATGAGAAAGTGTGTCCAAACTTTTGATGATGATGATTTTTGATGTTTCAATCACATCATGATTTACTCAGAATTTGTATTTTGTCAGTACAATGGTCCAACTCAATACTTAACGTTATTACCAGTATGTAAGGATTTCTTAAAGTTTCTTGTGGTTTCATAAAACCTGTAGGAAAGTTTGCAGTGCCAGATATGCAAAGGGGAAAATAACATCTTTCTTGAATACTATTTAAGCCTCACAAAGAGTCACAGTGTTGTCCTAATGTGATAAAATAGGCATTGCTGTTGGACCTGAGCGAGACGACATTCTTGGCAGTGACACCTGTGCGTGCGTGTAGGCTTACAGTAGCATGTCGTTACGCTCTAAATTGCATTTCCAAATTAGTCAAAACTAGGATTGGTTATTTTTGCACTTGCTGCAATCAGCTCAAAGGGAACACAGTAATTGGAGCATTAATTATTTCAGCAAGCGTAATTGCTAGTAAAGCTCAATCACATAGTTGCATAATGATGAAATCTATTTTAGCATAAACTGTTAGTGATCTCGCAGTGGAAGAAACAATGCAACACAGTGAAATAAATGGCCAGACCTGCAGTAAACATTTATCATCAACTCCAGGTGTATATTTGACAGATTTCAGTATATGAGAATGATTATCAGGTGTTTTGTTATTGTCCTCCTGATATTGATTTACACTAGACTGCACAAGACATCATTTTATTGTTTTCTCTTTGCGAGTCACTTTTCTAGTAAAAAATGTGTGACTAATGATTTCACTTACTTCTGCAGTGAGGTGGCTTTTGGATACAAAGGTCTGCAGATACAGCTCTTCTACACTGCTGGAAACTTGAGCACCCTCTTTAAAGTGAAATATTCCTCAAAAGTCACTGAAACGTTTGACTGTGTGGAGGTAAGATTTGTATTTCTTTATTCTTTTAATTTAAAAGCTGTAGCACCCTTCAATGTGACTATTAAAGTTGTGGTTGGTTCACTGTCAGTTTGTCTTGATAGTTGTTCATGCCTACTCTACTCATTTTGCCATGATGCCATTTTCTTCTATTATTTTGATTATAATGGTCTGATTTCACCATCATCACCTTCAGATGCTTCCAGTATAAATAAACTATGCTTTAACATGCACAAATATCATGGTGTGATTTAAAAAAAAATACCTTTCCTCCATCTGAAATGTCAGAAAGCTGCACCATTATGTTTTAAAAAGGGCTTCTTATTGAAAAGTAGAATAGTCGAGGCTTAGGTTGGATTTTGCAGTTAGTGTTGTATTTTATGTCCTGATCAAATTATTTGGCCCCAATCCCGATGCGAGTCCTTTAATATTGGGTATCTACAAATACCTAGTCGTATCTAGAGCTGCAACGATCAGTCGATCGACAGAAAATAAATCAGCAACAGTTTTGCTGATTGAATAATCGTTTTATTTACTTATTTATTTTTAGCAAAAAAGCCAAGAATTCGCCGGTTGCAGCTTTTCAAATGTGAGGATTTGATGCTTTTCTGTGTCATACATGATGGTTAACTGAATATCTTTGGGTTTTGGGCTGCTGGTTGTACAAAACACGAAGGTATCACTTTGGACATTATAACAAGCATTTTTCTCTATTTTCTGATATTTTATAGACAAAATGTTTCATCAATTAATTGAGAAAAGTTGCAGCCTTAGTCGATCCAATTTACCTAAATGTTTATTAAATTTGTAGATTATCTGATACATTGAAACGCAGCTCTAGACTACTGAATGCTGAACATTATTTTTCATGAGCTACTTGATCCAAACAGCAAAGGTCCTGGCTCAGAACTACTGAGCTGATTAGCTTAAATTATTGATATATAAATTAAAGTTTAACAAGAGAAGACCAGAGAAGATGTATGACTCTGTTGGGGAGCTACATAAACACTCATGATTGTACCAGAGTAGTGTTACAGATGTGAGTTTCTTCTCTCACAAATGATCTTTGGCTGAGTACAGTCTTTGATGGACAAATACTGGGCAGCTTTACTGAGTGGATGCCTCCATAATTGGATGCGAGAAGGACTCTGAGATCAATTATTCTTTAAGGGGAGTAGATAGATCTATGGTACCTTTTTGTGGGCAGTTTCTGGTGCCTTTATGTTGTTTCTTCACTAACTGAAGTAACTCATATAATGGCCTCTCTGGGTGGTGACATTATTCCAGTAAGGGATCTCCTGTTTTGTTAGAATAATCTCATCCCTCCATGGCCCCCCGTGCCAGTACACTAATCCTACTCCTCCCCGTCGGAAGAGAAGGGTTTTAAAAGGTTTTGTGCGTGGGGTCTAACATGAGGCATTGATTTTTAGAGGGTTCTGTGATTGAATCAGCAGGAGGAGTAATGTCACTCTGTTGGGTATCTTGTGTGTGTGTATGTGTGTGTGTGTATTTACAGGAGTGAATTGTTCAAGTCATCGACAATCGAAATCTTGGAAATTGAATATCTGCAAACTGATCTTCAGTAACTTTAAGTTCAGTTTTATGTAATGATTAACTAGCACTGCTTACAAATGTAAAACTTTTTTGTCAGACATAATAATTTACATATCAACAGCTAGTATTTGGTCAAAAGTGGAAAAATGGTGAGACTTCACAAAAGGCCACTGAGAGCTTTGAATATTTTCCTCAAGCTATCAATGCAGCAAACATTTAGAACAAGTGCAAGTATTAGCGAGGGCCCCGTTGAGGTCAGATGATTCAACACTGGGACATCTGTCCTGTCTGGAAACAGCAGGGGGCTCCCCTACTGGACAATGTGGCCTCAACTGGTGCCAGTGGGACCAGTGGCATAACCTCTAAACTCAGCAGTCTCTTTAAATAACTCCATACAACAGTGATTGTTCCATCAGATAAGGCTGATGAGCACCACATCACAAAAAAATACCATGACAACCAGTTCAGTGTCTTTAAAAAAAAAAAAAAGAGCCATTACACATTTTGGGAACATAGTTTGAAGCCACAGCTGATATTCAAACCGAAATGTGACGGATGGCTCACGGTCTGTGTGTGCCGCTGCTTAGTGTGCTGCGCGTTGACCCCTGAGTGTTCACCTTGTTAAGGGTTTGAGTGCAGCTGGTGTAGAGGTAGAGAGTGTGAGGGGAGCAGCAGAGTTCAGGCTGCATCTGAAGAGTGTTTGTCTCCGAGTGCATGTGGACAGTCGGGGTGCGGTGCAGCTGGCGAGAGAAGAGAGCTAGAGACGAGGGGAGGCAGAGATGGAGTTTATGCAGCTGTCACGTTGATCAAAAATCACCTTTTCCCCTTTTAAATCAGCCAAAAACTCTATACTGCTGGATTTTTCATAGGCAACACTGATTTGGTGCCAGATCTTTTGTGTGCACAAGGGCTGCAAACTGGGGGAAAAATGCTGAACGTCTGTGGTAGTTCTATGTTATTATTTATAACATTTGTAATCCATATAGGTGTGTAAATAAGATTTAGAAATTAAAGCAGTACTTTACAAATAATTATAAACTGAAAATGACTGCAGATTTTCAGTGTAATATAGCCTTTAGAGCAGATGAAATAATACCAACACAACAAATTAGATAGTTTGTACTCCCTTTGTGCTTATTGTTAGAAATCAAAGACATTAACAAAATGTTCTAAAGGAACATTGTTAAGTTATATTCATGCCAAACTGAGGCATCTATTCTGGAAGGCTGTGCAATTTAGTGTCTAGTATGTAGGAGAGTGCTCGGGACAAAGAGACTTGTTTGTCCATGGCCTTTTAAGTATGGTCCTTGTTCCTTAGAAATGTGGCTGGACAATTACAATGGTTAAGAGGCATTCAGCTGCAGGTGCATTACTTCCAGTTAGATATTAGCTGATGTCTGAAAGGGGGGGAATTAGCAGCATGTTGTATTAGCCTTTTGTAGTGCATTTTGCTCAGACCTTCTTCATTTCCCAGTTTTCAATGCTGAGCAGCAAGGGTCTCTGTTCCGAAATAATGCCCATCACACATGTAAATGGTGTGAAAGGGCTGCTTAGTAAAGTGTTCTCATGTCAATCCTTGTGGAAATGGATACAATGCAAACATTACAGCTGAACTAACCACACGTTGCACTGAGTAAAAAGTCCAAGGGTAGGGCCCCTTTGTCTCGGAGGCTCTTTGAAAATGCAGGGGCAAATTCATTTGATTGGGTTCACTTGGCAGGATTAGAGGAGAGGCCTCTATTATGGATGCCCAAAGGTTTGTTAAGTTGAGATCAATTCATAAGATTTTATTTCCCAGTGAGAAGCAGAAATGCGTTATTGTGGCAACTTCATCACATATTCATGGTTTAACATAAGTAGTAAATGTACTGATTTAAGTGGTCTTTTCACCGGGGCAGGGAGGGGGGGGGGGGTGTGCTGCTGTGGTCTCTGCTCAGCTGACAGTTTTAATTGCCTAATGGTTTTCTTTTATTGGCTCAAAAACATGTATGCTTGCAGTTTTATTTCACAGGTTATTTTGTACTTTTCTTTTTTGCAGTCTCACCTTATCTAAGAACAAAAATTTTGCTGAACACGAAATCTGTGCACACAACAAAAAGTGTATTTTAAAGCTTTAAAGCAGTTTATTAGAAAATACCTCACGGGTCTCACAAACATATTCTAGATTATCTTTGATCGTCCTGATTTGTTTGCTGCGTTACTGAATTCATGTTGTATTTTCCAGCCTGATGATATCGAAGGAAAGATCCGGGAAATTATTCCTGCTGGCTTCACCTGCAACACTGACGACTTTATCTCGCTGCTGGAGAAGGAGGCCAATTTCAAACCCTTCGGCACCCTGCTTCACACGTACACAGTCCACAGCGAGGACGCAGGAGAACTCACATACCAGATTCATAAGGTGCACACCTCCCCATACAGGAAGCCTTTGAGATTATAGTATCAGTTTTTTTTTAATCGTTTCTAGTTGTCGTCACTCTTACGTCATCACGGCAGGGATGAGATTTAACAGTTAACCTCATCAGATATTTGTTTGTGTCGTGTCCACCGTAGGCTGACTTGACCTGCCCGGGATTCCAAGAGTACCACGAACGCCTGCAGACCTTCCTCATGTGGTTCATAGAGACTGCAAGTTTCATCGACGCGGACGACGATCGTTGGGACTTCTTTCTTGTGTGCGTGCCCTCCTTAATTGACATCATCCCCCCCTCATGCCCACCCCCCTACCCTGAAGCCTTTATTGTGTCATTGAAAAACAAAGCCCCCCTTTGAGGCGCTTGTGACCAATTACCAGGCCAGTTTGATTATATTTCCCCTGTAGGAGAATTGTTGATCAGGCAAGAGCTTTCTTTGTGCCAAAAGACCTTTTCAAATTTTTCAGGGGCAAGAGCTGAATTGAATACTGTTGTCTTTTGAAACACTGAACAATGTCTTAACAGTAAAAAGAGCCTCTGCCAGTGTTTTCTTTACCCTGGCACCTATTAATACTGACAATGGGGAAAATAGACTGAAGTGATTTTGAGGAGCTCAGTCCCTCCTCCAACCCCTTCTCTTCCTCTAAGTTGCAGTACTCCAATTAAGTGCATAATGTATTCAGGTTGTAGCAGGTGTACCAATCGGGCCTGGCTGCTCTAACATGCTGACGTCGGTGGGGGTGAGGGGTGGGCACGAGAACAGAGAAGCTAAAATGGACACTGCATGGGAGTGTGCCTGTAATTGACCAGTTTGCCTTTGTGTTTTATCTGCAGATTTGAAAAGTACAATAAAGATGGGGAGACTCTCTACGCAACTGTTGGCTACATGACAGTTTATAATTACTATGTGTACCCAGACAAAACCCGACCACGTGTAAGGTAATTGCCGGGGCAGCACGTGCCTTCCCATTCTTTTGTATGAAAAAGGAGTGGAAAATTATACATTTCTTTATCCTCTTTGCAAAGAACGCAAATTACTGGCTTATATAGCCAACCATTCAACCAGATTTTGTTCATTACGAAACCAGGGTGATTTGTATCTGAAAACAACTTTATAGATAAGCTTTTGATTTGTTGCATTGATGGATCAGTATAACAGTCTATTTTTTTTCCTGCTTTCAATCAAAGAGTTTCTGCTCCTACTCAGACACCACATAAATTTGTTATGTCACAAGACTTATTTTAAACAAACCTGCTTCCTCATTGGTTCTGTGTTTGCATGTATGTCTGTTCTTTAACTAAAACAGCCAAATGCTGATCCTGCCTCCGTTCCAAGGCGAGGGTCACGGAGCTCAGCTTCTGGAGGCAGTGCACAGATTTTATTGCATTCTGCCCAAAGTGCAAGACATCACAGGTGAGAGTAAAAATGGTATTTACTGTGTTGAAGAAGGCGTGGAAAAATATTAAATCTGAGGTCCTTGTGTCGCCCACAAACAGTTTAAAAGATTTGTCACTGCAGTTTTAGGGGGTGAGTTAATGAGGAGGGCTGGCATGTATACCAGAATGTGCCGAAGCTCTGTTGAAACTTCTTGGATCGAAATCATTGCTTTGCATGGAGACAGAGGATGAATACTAAAGAGGCATCACAGTTTTTCCTTTCAGAGAGGAATTCTTTCTAAAAAAAAACCCCAAAAAACTAAAAAGCTACTTGAAGAGATTTGAACTTCTGACATTTATTTCAGGGGGATGAGATATTTTCAAAGGTTGTGAATCACTTCAAAATGCTAACTAATTGTATTATGTTTTTTGCAGCTGAAGACCCCTCTGAGAACTACGTGAAGCTGAGAGACTATGTGCTGGTCAAGCTGTGTCAAGGCCTGCCATCCTTCGCTGCAGACAAACTGCCCCTCGGCTTCTCAGCCGACATGGTCACAGAGGCACAAGACAAGTTGAAAATTAACAAGGTGTTGTATGAGGCTCGAACTAACAATCAATTTCATTATCGAGTGATCTGTTGATTATTTTTTAGATGAGTCGCTTACTCTATCAAATGGTTGTATAACAGCTCAAGGTCACATCCTCAGATTTGTTGTTTTTCACTCAATAGTTGAAAACCCAAAAGAATTCAGTTTACAATGATTTAAAACAGAGAAAAGCAGCAAATCCTCACACTGGAGAAGTCGGAGCCAAGAGAATGTTTGACATTTTTGCTCAATACACGACCATAATCGAGCAATTGTTTTAGCGCTGGTGCTGCACATATGTAAACAGTTCCAACATTAAGACCATAGCTTGAAGCTTCACAGCACTCTGGAGTATAAAGTAAGTTGATCATAATGGTTGCAAAATAGAAACTTGAAAGAATATTTTACATTTTTAAAAAGTAGGCAGCAGATACATGCCTCCACTGTTCATTTCACTCACCTAGACCCATGAATATAGATATTAATGGGACTCAAAATAAGTTGATGTAACTCAGTTCTGACAGAAAGTCAGATCAAAACTTGTAATCCATATGTCAAAACGTATAAATGAAGATGTATTCTCTATTTCAACTTGCTATGCTCACGTTTTAAAAGTTATTTTCAATTATATAAACATTGCAAAACTTCTAGTATATTGTGTTCAGCAACCAAATTTACAGCTTTAACCTAAGTACTTTTCTGTTGGTCCATGTAGCTGAGTATCAGGGTGTGGAATCTGCGATGTAAATGTCCGACAGTACGTGGTGGCTTTTCTTGAGAAAAGTTTCCTGAGAACAGATAACTAGAAGTTCTGAGTAGCTTCTGATGTCATGTAGCCTTTGTGCTGGGACGTCCTAGGTTCCTGTTGAGGCAAACGGGTGTTTTGTAAGTTTGACAATAATTAAATGAAATTTCTTTTATTTTTAATTTTTTTTTTTTTTGTCCTTCCTCTACAGAAACATGCAAGGCGAGTATACGAAATCCTGCGTCTGAGAGCGACAGACATGAGTGATGAAGAAAAAGCAAGAGAGTACCGTTTGGAGGTGAAGAAGAGGCTGTTCGGACCATACAGGGTGAGGTTTTAAACATCACAGCTTCAACGGTGTATTTTGCATTTCAGTGTGGAGTTGGTCAAAAAGACGCAGACTGACATTTTGAACAAGTGATTTCTTCATTTATTCTGAACACATCTGAATGTCAACTTGTCTCTGTTGCTGTCAAACAAGACTCCAGCAGTCTTCCATCTTTGTTAGCATAACATTACAGCTGTTCAGTGTAGGGAGTTAAATGGCCTGATTACAGCATGCATCGGCTTGCAGCTCTGTATTGTCGCTGTTTATTATGTTGCCTTTTAAAACAGCAGAAAAATTGATCTTCAGCTCTGTGAAAATTGATAGATTACCACTGCCTTATTGTTACATCCACAATAGGGCGCACCATTTGTCTGTGGCATTACTAAGCTTTTTTCTATTCAGGCACACATGTCATTAGTCAGGATTTGCATTTCTTTGGGAGGAATAATTTTCATGAAAGTATGTTTGAAGCACTTTGTCAAGAAGCTGCTACTATTCAGAGTTCTGTAGCTTTACTATTGCAGCGCTTTTCAAACTTCAACAGGGAAACTGCGATTTTATCAACGCTTTTTGTTTCCTGGGGGGATTTTTGGGTCACGTTTTTCTTGGCAAGTTTTCTTCGGAGTTTCTAAGAGTTTAGTGTAACACTCAGATCTGGTGAACAGAATATTATAAACTCCTATGATACTGTTTCACCAGACTTGGCTGTGGGAAAGACTACATAGATCTCTGTGCACCAACATAAAGCCCTACATCCTGTTTGCTTGTGACATTTTATATTTGGGCTGCTCACTGCTCCTTTGCATACCAACCATTAGAGAATTTGCTGTCAGCGGGGTAACCGCAAGTCTCAAAAAAGGCAGAATCTGACGTGGAAAAGACCTATGTGGTGAAGTGGGAAATAGGAATTCCTTGGGAGAGTGGCAAGGAGAGATCTGGTGGCCAGATGCAGACTGTTCGTTTTTCCTTCCCTGAGGAGATTTAGCATGTAGTTAGTTGAATGGTAGAGGCCGCTGCTCTGTGAATGCGAGGGGGATTATATATTTCTGCTCAACCCGGGGTTCGCTTACCCCCAGTTCCCCAGAGACCATGTCTGCTTGCATGTGCGTGCAGTTTTTCAGCACTCTGACTTCACTGTAGGGCTGCAACTAAAGATTATTTTCATTATTGATTATTCTGACTATTATTTTCTCCGTTTGAACCGTAAAAACTCAGAAAACGGTGAAAGATGATCACTTCTCTCAAAGCCCAAAATGTAAGCTAAAATGTCTTGTTTAGTCCCAACCAACAGTCCACAACCCAAATATATTCAGTTTACTATCATAGAGGAACAAAGACACCAGAAAATATTCACATTTAAGAAGCTGGAAACAGATAATTTTTGCATTTTTTTTCCCCCTTAAAAATGATGAATCGATAACTTGTTGATTAATTTTCTGTCAAACAATTAATCAACTAATCGTTGCAGCTCTGCTTCACTGTTAATGTTTGCTCCACTGTTTCATAAGGCATACTTTATAAAAAGTTTATAAATTGTAACTAACAGCTTTAATAACCCTTAATAATAATAAGTTATTCATAGTTTATACTAGTTTATAGATTGATAATGAGCCTGGGATCCATTGTTATCTTACATAACGTGCTTTGTCTGTTTAACCCCTAAATGGACAACTTGACTACTTGCCGAGCTACAGAGCATCTGCACCAAAATCACTTCATCACATTTACTTAATAAAGGTGTATTTGGCCCAAATCCACAACCGTCTTCAGAGAAACAACTTTATTTATATTACTTTTAGAGGTGTGTTTTAATAGTTTTAAAACAGTAGCAGTATTATCACAGTTATTCACACTTACTTGACTATTAAACTATCGAACAGTTAAAGATTCAGCCTGTTAGAAGGTTTTTAGACGCTGCTGGATGATCCAACATGCACTTTGTGAGGAACCTTTTTATTAATGATCAACTTATTCTAATAATCAGGTCTGCTGTTTAAAATGTCATGAATAAAGGGTCATGGGTTTCTCTTGTTACTCAGACACAAAGAAAGTTGCTTAAAAAAGATATTACAAGTCATGTGAGAGAAGCATCACAACCTGAAAAACCCAAATCTGTTCTAGTTAATGGCTCGTTACATATCTATAAAGCATAAATTATATATAATAATGAATGGATTTAATAATAAGGATTTTTTTGGCAGACATTCGTAACCACTAACCATCACGTTACATAAACACACAGAAAAGTGAACAGTCTGGTAATAACCACATTACAACCAGACAATATATGACAGATATCATATCCATGTGTAAGCACAGAACAAGTAAAACAACCAAAGTCTACGACGATAAGCTCTAAAAATGCTCAGGTACCTTGTGTACTTGGAGGATGATAAAACCAGTTGTCCCAAGAAATATGCCCAGACTTTACATGCAGTTAGAGGTGCAAAAATTAGTTAGTTAGTCGATATAATGGACCAGTCAGTTGAAAGACAATTAATTGGCAACTATTTTGTGTATTGTATATACTATATAGTTTTTGGGGGGGCATCTTTGCTTAAAAATGAATTGGATTTGATGGTTCCAGGTTCTTTAATGTGATAATGTGATTTTTTTTGGTCTTAAATTACCATAAAGTGATTATTTTGGACTGTATGTCAGACATTTGAAGATGTCACCTTGGGCTCCAGGATATTGTGATCGAGAAAATAATCAATTGTGAAATAAATGTTAGTTGCAGCCTTAAATGCAGTATTAACATGTTTTATTCAGAGTTTATGCTGTCCATTAGGAACTGATGTTTCCGCTAGATTACAAATGCAGGTGGTGAATAAATAAAATCCAAAACCAGGACAGTCATTAAAAGACATTTTATAAGCCTTATAAAGTTAAAAAAAACAACACATATTCCTCATCACATGTTTGGTATTTAACATGTTTATATGCCTTTTGGAGGGAGTGACCGAACCGATGGAACAGCCTCACTGATGTGCGTCTGTGTCGTTTCTGTCGTGCAGAAGAATCAGAGGGAGCTGACGAAGATGAGGAAGTGCCTGCGGCCGGAGGAGCTGGTGTCCCACATGGGTCAGATGGACACTCAGATGCAGCACGAGGAGCTGGAGAAGAGTTATCAGGTTGTGGTGGAAGACTACAGGAGAATCATTGAGAGGCTTTCAGCGCAGGCCTGATCAGACTCTGAGACGCTGCTGGCCTGGAAGCCCACCCTCTCAACACACAGGTGGTCTGCCCCGTCTGTACAAAGCCCACATAAACTACAGACTTTAGCTGCAACCGAGAAGAAACTCTCCTTATGTAACAAAATCACAGTTTTAATTGAAGAGTGTTTATAGTAGCTGAGTCGGTCGGAGCAGGGATAGGTTGCGGTGGAAAAAAGGCCTGTCTGTTTCCCAGCTGATGTTGATACAGTAGAGCAGGAGAGTAGTGCAGCTGGAGGACGAGACTTCCTGTTTGTCCCACGTGTTTAATCACAGTGTGTGAGATTCAGTGATATGTCATAATTTACAGGTGATAGGAGGTCCAATATCCTACAGATGCTTCTTCTTCATTGTAGACATTTTCTGAAGATTTTTTTGTCAAACAATTCTCAATGTCTGTTTTGAAGCACTTCATACGGAAAATAAAAAATGGTTTTGTATATTGCTCAAATTGTGCGTTTGTTATTGTAAAGAAAATAAAACGGAGCAGTTCATCATCTTTCAGTTATTGCTTTATTACTGCCTGGGAATGTTTTATTCTAATTTTGAATAGCAGGCTATATTTTCTGGAGTATTTGTTGGTATTCTCATATGCTCCCCCATCATAGTCTGTTGATTAATGATGTGAAATTGCGAAGAAAACATGATTTTTAACGATCAATCTAATCAGGGCTGTAGAAACTTAACTATTCACCACTTAAATGTCACCTAAATGCAACCTAATATATAAAGGAGACAATATGTAGATAGTCATATGGAGTTTGGAAACTTTCTTAGTGCATTATACTGTACTATAGATCCCAGCTGGCCTGATTAATGCATTTTCCAGTATGTGTTGTATATATTCGAGCCGATTTAGGGATGTAATTTTGTTCAGGCACCCTCTTGTGGCTAATGCAACTTCTGATTGCCGCTGATGTTGAGTGTTACACTAATGAGTATTATGGTTTTCAATTGAAAACCTTTGTGCCACTGTATTGCCCCCGCTTGTGCCGATCACTGTGATGAATACCCATCATACTTTATGATACTTTAGCACATTGTCACTAAATGAAGGCTGCCGGGTCAATTTTCAATTTTTCCCCCCCTCTCCACTTGAAACAAGACAAAACCTTGGAACTCTTCACATCTCTAATTCAGATTGATTGAATCCACTCGTGGCCACAAGGGGCCTCATCTCACTGCAGTTTTCTCTGCTGCGAGTGCACATTTCGCATCGCACTGCACACGCTCAGCCGACTGACCTGCTAGTGGGAAGTGGCATTATTGTTTAGTAGGCACCATGGGTTTATGTGCTCATTAATTTCACTAGCAGTACACGGCAGTTTAATAGAGCCATGGTCAGGCTTTTATGTGGCATGTTGATACACCTACTCCAGTCTTCAGTCTTCGTGGACCAGGAGAACGAAGTTTGGATGATCTGCAGGCCTCTGTGTAGTTGTCACTGTAGTTTGTGAAAGCTCTTATTGGTCCTTCAGACCACACAGTTGGGTTTACAGGAGCTTAATTATGCACATTCAGTCTATCCTGCGCTCTCATGTCCCATCACACTTGTCTGTAGACATCAAAATATTAAAAAGTATGTTTAATTTTGGTGTCGCACCACATTGAATCATTTCTGACATCCTTTAGAGTAAACAGTAGTTGCTAGACTGTGCTCTTACCTGAAACACCTTGTAACTTAGAGATTTTCTTTATAGTCTGTGCCGCTTGGTTCAGGGTGGAGTGTTTACCTCTGATATGAATTCTCATCACAAGTGGTGATTTTTTTTCATTTGAATATTACGATGATTGTTTCTGATGTCAGAGTGAGTTCATTTGACACCATGAAGCCAAATTTCATGAACTTTTTGAAAATAACTCTTTGCTAAACGGTTGACTAAAACGATTTGTGGATTATTTTCATTCCAGCCTAATTATCATGAAAAGTCACAGATTACAAATCAGGTACCCTGATCATGAAGCATGTTTCTGTTTTAAAATGGTTGTTCTAGTATTTTAGATGTCACAAAAAGCTTCTTTTTTTTTTTTAAAAGAGCTATTCAAGATGTCAGATTTATATATGTATAAAATAACAAAGCTACATCCAGGCTGAGAGGCGCAACATTCAACATGTCCACTTCTACTTATTTTCTCTCTGCAGTCGATCAGCCATTCAGGTGCAGTGAATTGAAATCTACAGAAGGCAGTGCACTTTCTTCCGGAGTCGAGGCTATTACAGTGGATCCAGCAGTGGGCCCTCAGTTGCTGCGCTTTTGTAAAGGGGGACACAGACTGTCTATTATGCTGTGTCAGAGTGGAAATGTGGGAGGTTGATTTATGTCTGAAACTCTCATGAGTTTCAATCTCCCCTCTCTCACTTTTCATATTTCACAAGCAAAAGGGGGGAGGAACATCCATTAAAGGGGACATATTATGTATGTTTCCAAGTCTATATTCTGAAGTGCGAGCTCTACTGGAATATCTTTGCATGATTTGCAGTTAAAAAAAAATTTCTTATTTAACTCCACTGGCCCTTTACAAAGCCCATCAGTTCAGCCTCTGTCTGAAACAGGCTGTTATAGCTCTGGTCTCTTTAAGCCCCTCCTCCCGATGAGCCCGCTGTGTTCTGATTGGCCAGCTCTTGGAAGTTGCTCCTTGGGAGACTTCTGCTGGCTCCAGAAGCTACGTCAACAAACCGTGAAACAAAGTATAGCAGTAGGATTTCACTACTTTTTCTCGCTCTTTACTCAAAATGTCAACTTCTCCAATACATCTGTACATGTTCAAGCCAGAATCCGATCCAAAATATACGAGTGGACAACGCAAATAACACATGGAAAAACCTTAGCAACCAAAACTATGGAACAGACGGCCGTTTAAGTGGATGCGGTACGAGCTGGTGTCAGCTCGTTGGCAAGGTAGAAAAAAACGGTGCAAACGAAGCGTGACTTACAGGAAGCATTTTTACATACGTCAACCTCAAGTTTTGGAACTTTGACCATGTTCAGCATAGATATCCGACATCAAAACAGTACATAAATATCAGAAAACCACAAAAAGCATAATATGCCCCTTTTAATGTGTGCATTTCCTCTCTTTCTCCATCATCTTTCAGTATGTTTAATCATGCCAATAATTGCATTTAACTTGCATTAAACAGGCAGAAAGGCTTAATGCCATTATTTTGTGAAATGACAACAACAGTATCAAGCTTGACTTGAATATTTGGTTTCACCTGTTGGCATTTCTGCTACTGTTACCTTATGGCGCCTCCACATCTCTCCTCTGAGGCAGACAGTTGGAGTCTTGGACTGGAGCCCAGCTGTACTGAATATGATACCTGTGTGGAGGAGCTGCAGCGTCTTAGCTGCCAGGTTCCCAGGAGAGAGCGGGGCAGGAAAGTTGGAGTCCCCCCCACCACTGCCTTTCTTATCGTGTTCCAATTTCTTTTGTGCTCCTTGGATACCCACATACCCCGAGGCTACCTAGCCCCCTCTCTGCACGGCCGGTGAACCTGGCCAGTCCCTTTTCTTTGCTAAATGACTCCTCTTTAAGATAATGTTTGATGCGCTGACAGCCAGAACCAAAACAGTGTAAAAGAAACCAAGTTTGACATCTTTTAATTGTGTGTCAGAAAGCAGGAGATTGTGGTTCTTGGACTGCTTTCAGATCACGCTGCTGATATGGTAATTTGCTCAAGTGAAGGATGTGATGAAAGTGGTGGTGTTGATAGTTTAGTAGTAGAAATCCCTGGAGTCCAGTGTGCTGGTTCACCTCATAAACCTGACAAGGTTCCTTTTGAAGGGCATACAGTATTTGTTTCACCTTCAATATCAGTAAATATAAAAATAGCAGCAAGGTTTTGTTTCCACACAGGAAATCTAATCTCCTGCAATAAACAGACATGAGTGTTCATTATGATTTAGAGCAAATGACAGATGTGCATGAAATGAATAAGTCCTGGGAGTGTCAGTGCTTTTTTTTTTTTTTTTAAACAATATTCATGGTAATTGATTTCCATCTGTGTACAACCAGAGCTTGCGGTTGTGATTACATCTCTTGGCTAAACGATTTGGGATCATGGTGCATCTCAAATCGAGCATGTATTAAGCTGGATTTCTATTCAGATGACATGAAAATAGATCATTTCATGTACATAAAGCGCTGGATTTTGTTATGGTGATTGACAGTTAGTGAACAGCTGCATGACAAGACTTGTTATTTTTTTGTCACAAATGAAGCATGCTAGTAGAAATAAGCCTTTCCTTCATTACATGATGAAGATTACACTGTTCAGTGTAGCTTATTGAAAAACACATATTTTTTTAACCTCCTCTCATGTTTTCTGATGGGCTTTTTTAATTGATTTGAACAAATGCAAAAAAACAGCTTTTTCCTACTGCATGCAATTATCAATGACTGGAACCTGCTGTGGTATTTGGTTTTCGTTTACTCACTGTGCAGCACTAAAATATGACATAACATCTACCAGGGAGTTGGATTGTTGAATTGATGAAAAGCCACAGATGGTTGATTTCTAATGTGTGCTTTAAATAAAAAAAATAGTTGTAAGTAATTATTCATCGGAGGAATGGGAATTATTTCTCAATGTACTGCACAACATGGAGGATTTAATTGTCAAGTTACTTCTGTAAAAAATTCAACAGAAAACACCAACAGTGGGCTTTATGTTTTGATCTGTGCATGAATGGCCTCCTTGACTAGCTGTTACTTCTCAAGACTGACTTTTCTTGTACTGCAGGGCCCGCCTGAGTATTAATCTCTTAAATGAGCCATGCTGTGGAGTTGGATGAACATGTGCTTTGCTAGATGTCGTTTTCTAATTAAAACTGTCCCATTAGGCTGTAATTGGTGCTATCTGAGGCTGGGACAGAGCCGTATGGGAGTGGAGCGTGAGGTCAGTCTGAGATGGTATCGGGCCGAGGAGACAGGAAGCCTCTGTGTAATCTTGTCAGGTTGGAGATGGCGGCTGCGATCGGGCCGACTGGACTGAACTGTACTTGTCTGCTGCTGCTGCTGCAGCTTCACAGTGAGTGTGCTGAACTGCTATGAACTCCTCTTATCTGAGAACTACTGTACATCTTTGTTGTTTCCACAGGAGCCTGGATTTCACCTGAGTGTTTACATGTTGGAATATGTTCAACTTTATATATAAAGAGAGCACAGTTGATGCCCTGTTATAGTTTTAATATGAATGGATCAGTTTATGTTAAAACTCAGGGGAAAAGAGGAAGGGTGGCTTTGTGGAATAACACCAGTAAAGGCTAAACATGTAAAAACAGGTTGTTTCTTTGCTTATGTTTATGGGAACTAAAGTCCAGTCAGGTTGTGTCCAATTTAAACTCAAATTTTCTTCTTGTGTAATGTTCTCAGTTGTTCAAGAATCACAGAGAAGTGATTCAAATGTAAAGTGGCTGAAGGGCAAACAGACAGGGAACACTATCCTTTTTAAACGGAACCACTGGAGTAATAGATGTAGACAACAGTGATATCAAGACCTCTAAGGACGAGGGCTTTTGCTCTTGATTCCACTCTTAACAAAATCACAATCGGTAGCAAGCTGGGCCATCCAGGAGAATTAAACAAATCCATGTGAAGAGTATTGTTACTGCACTTACACAGTAATGCATATGTCGGCGGTGTGCATGTGACCTACAACCGAATGAGAAATGCTCCGTAAACCTTAACGGTATGCAGGAATCAGGGGATAGTGAGAGGTGTGCTATTGCATTACACATATGTCACTCACAATATGATAACAAAACACTCCCAGGACCTCGGACTGAAGCTCTGTGAAGCTCTCACGATGTTTTTTCCAGCTGAACCCAAGCTTACTAAGTAAATAGGAATGCTGCACACAGACACACACTGACATTTGCCAGATGCTCTGTGCTAATTAGGGCCAAGTATTCCCCCTCGTATGGAGTGTGTGAGAAACCACAAGTGCACCGCTGGCCGACCTGTAAGACCTGACTGGGGTGGAGCTGTGTGTTTGTGCTGAACACATGAACATAACAAACTCAGGGCAAGAATTTGTTATTTCAGTTTTCATACAAGGCACATTTTTTCTGGTTTTCTTTGATGTAAGCTATAATATTTGACTAAAATTTATTTATTGCAAACATGAGTGCTAAATAAGCAAGGAATTTTTCCAAGCACCTGGAAGTCAGCTGTTGTGACACCCATTTTCAAGGCTGGTGACCACACAACCATGGGAAACTAGAGACCCATCAGTATTCCACCCGTAGTTTCCAAGCTGGCCAAGAAATGGGTAGCAAAGCAGCTGACTGCTCACCTGAAGAAGGGCAATACCCCTCTGCACCCAAAGCAATTTGGATGTCACACCAACCACTCAACAGAAACAGCCAACTGCTGCTTTCTTAAAAGTGTAAAGTTAAAATTAGATGAAGGTGGTGAAATAGCTGCAGTTTTACAGGATTTAAAGAAGGCTTTCGATACTGTGAACCATGAGGTACTCCTGTCAAAACTATCCTTTTTTAATTTCTCCACTGATGCCATTAAATGGATGAACTCATATCTAACAAACAGGAAGGAAAGTGTATGTATTGGCAATACTCAAATCAAAATACCTTAACTGTAACATTTGTGTCACAGTTACCACCTGTACATGTGGTAACTGTGACACAAATGTCACAGTTACATATTACCACCTGTAGTACATGGCCCTATTTTGTTCAGCTTGTATATTAATGACCTGCCTTTAGTCTGCTCATCTGTCAACATACAAACATATGCTGATGATGCAGTTCTTTATGTACATGATAAAAACAAACAACAAGCTGCAAACAAACTAACTGCAGCCATGGTCTATGTATCTGATTGGTTCAATTCATGTTTATAACTGAACATAAACAAAACTTTCTGTATGTTTCTCACAGAAACCCACAGAAACTCACCAACCTGATGATTTTGTTAAAGGAGAAAAGCTCAAGGTGGTGTCTGATTTTAAACACCTTGGAATCATTTTCAAGTTGAATTTGACATTTAAAAAGTTGACAGATAAAAATGTTAAAAAGGTGGCCAGTAATATGAAATTCCACCTGACTAATTTTAGGAATATAACCATACTTAACAGTAGAGGCGGTTAACCTCTTTATGCATCCTATGATCTTCTCCCACATAGCATATTTGTCTTAGAAGCTGAACACAAGCAAGCATGACAACTCTGAAACCAACTGAGTCGCTTTACAAAGAAAAACTAAAAACACTAGACCGAAAGGCGAATAGCTATCACCGTTGCCATATAGTACAAAAGTACAATTTATTTAATTTTGATCATTTCAAACGTTTTGTAGATTTTTGCTTCATCTCTAAGGTCTTACATGGGCTTGCACCTCCCCCACTGAGCCAGTTCATAATGCAAAAGGATAGTAGCAGCAGGGCAACAAGGGCACCTACCAAAGACATGGCTTAAAGCAAACCAAACATGCAATCATGAGTAATCATACTACCTCAGCTCTGGCACTGCCTTTACATAAATACTCTCATTGTTTTTATACATTGCTGATACTTCTGCAATGTATTTATGTATTGTATTAAATTGTATTGTTCTGTAGTACTTGGTGAAGCATTGTATTGATGACATTAGGTCACAAATTTGTAATGACCTGCCCAGGGACTACGGATGAAAATTAGCTCATAAGCTAACTCCATCACATTTACATTGATGTGGAAACTAAAACGTTGATTAATGTGCACTGTTCAGATAGATGCATGAACAGATATCGCTCTGCCTCTTGTCATTTAAGATACTTACATTCTTGCAGTTCAGTGCTGCCTGTATCGGTGAACCACGGCAACATGCAGGTGCTGAGAAGAAAAAATGCTTTCGCCTTGTTGCTATTTTCCCCCAGTGAGCAGTTTACCATTGGCACATTCACGTATGACATTCATCATTTGTCATCTAGCCTCCATGTTTTCAAATCTAAGCCATCATGCCACCTACAAGCTCCCAAATATAATCTACCAGTATCAAAGAACTGTCCCACCCTCCTGCATAATAATCCACTCTGCAAACCCAAAATGGTGGCGGAGGGGCACTAAGCAGGAAGTGAAAGGAGACCTGAAAGCTCCAGCCACCCACAGACCCTCCCCTCCGCCTCATCCCACCTCACCCCTCCTCACCCCTCCTCACCCGGCTCTCCCAGGCTGCAGCAGGGGCTCTGTGTCCTGGCTCCTGTCCAGGTTCTGGTGCTGTGATGGGGAGGGTCACGATTTGCGTCTGACCCCGGGCCTGCATGTTGGATGTTGTTATTATTAGTGCGCTATGCCCCCCGGGCCGGCGGTCCCCAAAGCAGGAGGAACTGCGGGGCTCTGGAGAGGCTCTAGACCTGGAGAACAGCTGTGCGGGTTAGAGGCTGCTGGGGCCCCCTGCACCCCCATAGTCCCCCGAGAGCACCGCTGCACCGGCCCGCCAGGAGGTACAACTGGTTTTTATACAGACTCACTGCACAACCTCATCATACACGGCTGCACACCCGGACCGAGGTATGTTCCTGGATATAATGTGGAATGTACAGGAGGCGGACATGAAGCTTCCAAAAAAAAATGCAGTAAATCATAAAAACAACACAGACATTGACTTTACAAATGATGATATGACAATATTGTATATACAGTGAGAAGATATAAATACCTACTGTCAGACATATGTTGTTTTACCATGATATCTATTTCTTACATTTTTTTTTACATTAGACTATCAATGATCAGGATTTCTTTATGGCAATATTTAAATTTTTATGTGATTTTTGTATCAATGTGATGAAATACTTTGGTTTAATTCGCTGGATTAGCCAAAAACAGACAATCTTGTCTTGTATTTTATCCATTCACAATTTCTCACTAGATTTTTACAGATAATTGAATATATCAATATATTTATAGCTATATAAGGGTTTTATCCATATCATCCCACATAATTAATCCAACACCTCTTAGAATATTATAAGCGTCTCAGTGGTTCAGTCGTGTTTATTTCAGGGCTGTTAAACAGTGACAGGTGCTTCTGTTAATGTGTCAGCTCCCTGAATTTAGAAATGTATTTGTGAATGTGTCTGTGGATTTCCATCTATTTATGTGTCATAACTCACATGCTGCAAACTTATATTTTTAATTTAGCCATTTGTTGCTTTGTGAATGAATTACAGCCATGGGAGGGCAAAGGGTATTTAAAAGCCCACCTTACCTCTCTCTACCATCTTAATTCTGCCTATTCTTGGCAGTCCTAGAGGGGGCCTTCTAACTGTGTAAATAGCTCTGGAAATTGCGTGTGGCCTTTGACTGTCTCTGTAATTGCGAGCCTCTTTCAGTATTTTGCTTGGCAGTCTGAGAGGTTAACCCCTGAGGGCTGGAGGCCTGGAGCTCTCCGTCTGACTGGCAGAGGGCTCCTCAAAGCCCCACTTGTTCACCTCCCAGCCTGGGCAGCTCTAAGCTGCTGCTGATCCTCTTCTAGACGAGAGGGAGAGTGGGAGGCTGCTGCATTCAGCCGTGGCTGAGACTCTGCAGGGTGAAGCCCGGGGAATTGCAGGCCCACACAGACGCAACATACTCAGCCTCCCTATAGTTGCACCTGGACTCATGTAGCTTTGTCACCTCTGCAAGAAAGCAGCAGCACTCAGCCGAGGTTTTAATCAGATAATATGAACGCTGCTGCAGTAAGTGGTTAATACTTTACTTTTTTCAATATTCCCATGAAACTGTGAATGTGGACTGATGCTCTGGTTAATGATGTGCAGATCACATGGATGCACTTAGTTTGGTTATATTGAATGAGTGTTTGATGCTATTGTGTACTTAAATGTACAATTTATACAATGTATCACTGTTCATTTACAAAAACGGTCATTACAAAGCCTCAAAATGTATCTGGCAGCGGTGAAAATGATAAAGATACAGTCAGACGAGTATTCAGAAGTGGCCAACAATAATGTCATGTTAAATTAATTTGAACCTACAGAGAAAATAACACTTAATTCAAGCACATTAATTCTGTATTTTGAAGGTCTGCACATCCATGATACTGTTGATTTTGAACATTTCATCTCGGAAGAATTCAAGGGTCATGTTGGAGATTTGTGGAAAAGGAACAGGGTAGACGCTGCAGTCTAATCTGTCCGCTGTGATGGATGATGTTGCTGTATGAAATGGTCTGTAAAGATGCAGCCTCTTTTTGGAGTCACAGCAGAAACTGTAGAGAAAAGATAACATGTGCAGTTTCCTCCTTGGATTCCCACATTGTTCTCGCCAGCTCTGCTCCCCCTGGGCCTCGAGAACTACTCTGTACACCCCAGACAAAAGTACACAGGCAGAAAAGAAATATCAAGACACAAAGGCTCTTTATGTAATGCTGTCAAGTTGCATTGATTTTTTTCCCCCCGTATGTTTGACAGACAACATAAAATCATTGCTTCATGTCATGTCAAGCTGGGCCTCGGAGATCGCGTTGGCTCTGCCAGTATCACTCAATTCTTTGGTAGAAATGTTTCTTGGACCAGCCACTGTGGAAAGATGTCGACTGTGAGTAATTCATTTGTGTGAACTCTGTGCATGTTTGTTGCCTTTACACAGTGACACATACACAAACTCTTCCACAGAAAGTCAGGCTCAAATCAGAGTTAGTTATGTGACAAAACTTTGTTCACTGGACCACAAGGCAGTGTGGTGTACAGTATCTGAGGCCTGTTTTATTGGTGGGAGAGTGGATTGATGGATTCAAGGACTGGGGTGGGTTTGGGGTGCTGGTTTGTCTCTGGGTGTTTGTGGAGGATCAGCAGCTGTGTAATCAGACCTGACTCTGACCCTACCTGTCCGGACATTCCTCCACACCCTCCATCATGTCCATGTGTCTCGCACCCGCTGATGAACCACTGGTCGCGTGCAACCTCTGAGCTGGCTTGACCTGAAGTCTGATTTAGTGAGGATGTGCCACAACTACCAGCACTGTAGGAACTCACTGTAGGAATACAGTATATTATTCTTTTCCCTTTAACATTCATCAGGACTTTATTTAAACTCCCACTGTCGACATGTGGCTACTCAAGCTGAACACAGTGTCTGACAGAGTGGTGAAAAGTAACTAAGAGTATTTATACAATTTGGTGGTGCTTTGATATTTCCATTCTATGCCACTTTCTACTTCTACTGCACCACATTTCATGGGGAAATATTGTACTTTTTACTCTGCTACATTTATCTGACAGCCACTTACTGCACTTTTCAGATTCAATTTAAAACATACTCTATGATCATCAAATAACAGAATATAATGCATAGTTGCAGAATAAACTATCCAGCAGTATATAAAGTAGTTAGAAACAGCCCCCTTGACAATTACAATAATGGTTCAGTCTTGTACTTATACAATAACTCATTATTGCACATTAAGCACACTTACGTACTATACTGCATATGGCCTCTAATCTCAATTTGTTGTGCAGTTTGTTCTCTACGTACTGCCTACTTTTTGTCTCTGTATATAGATTTAATTGAATTTAATTTGGATTTATGAGTACTTCACATTCACATTCTCACACTCATTTTTATATTTATATTTCTATTCCTGGTTGCTCTGCCCTTTTTGCACCTATAGTATGTGGTCTGTATATTCTTGTGCTGCTGTAACACCTAATTTTCAATAAAGTGTTATCTTATTTGACCTTAAAATGTTGTCTGCACGTTAATGCATCAGTGATTATAATACAAATATACATATAAGTATATAGTATGGGTAAAGCACAAAGACTGAATTGGCTACAAAACACTTGTTAGTTAGTTGAAGAAAGCCAAGGAGACACTGGAAAAAGCCATCTATCAAGATAAACTTTAGGCTTGTAGCAATTTATTTTCTTTTTTATGCTTTTCAGTGCACTAAAAATCTTTATTTTTAGTTTGTATTTTGTTTGAAATTTTGCACGAGTTAAATTATAAATCGATAGTGTTATTGTTGATGTTTTTGTTTTGGTTTTGTCGTCTGAAGATGTCTTAGATTTATGATGTTTGATGTACAGCAGTGTCTTATAATCCCATGTGGATGGACCAAAATTCTAAAAAAAAAACTAACTTTAATAATATAATATAATATAATATAATATAATATAATATAATATAATATAATATAATATAATACAATATAACACTCTAAAAGCCTCCATTCTGTGTGATGAGAATTTTCACTTTTGATACTTTAAATACATTTTACTGATGATACTTCTGTACTTTCTCCGAGACTTTTACTTGTAACAAAGTATTTTTAAGTTGTAGTATTGCTACTTTTACTGAAATATCTGAGTACTTCCTCCACTACTGCTGTCTGGTAAAGAACCACATTATCCGCTGACACTGAATGTGACACAACAGTAGAAGTAGCCTGTGTTAGACATGTGGATGCTCTGTGGTCCCTGTTGAGAACACTAAGCTCTGTATTTGCACTCCTCTCACTGAGGATAACAGCCTCTCCAGCCCAGGTTAGGAGTGGGGCTCCCTGCAGCTGCTGTCTCTGAGGCTGATTAGCGCGATGATGAGCGAATGAGGGCCAGGGGAGCCGTGCACACACACTCTGAAAGGGTTAAGCAGCCGGTTAGGGAGGAGACCTGCTCTGTGTCCAGGATGTTGAGTGCTGTAGCGCAATGGTGTGCTGTTACACTGCATGAGGCCTCTGCTCCACTTGATTGGGCCTGTAAGATCACAGCCACCCCCCACCCCCACCCCACACCCCTCCTCCTCTCTCCACCAACCCCCTCCTCCCTGAGGGTTTCTCTCTCCACATCCTCCCTGCTGATTATCACCACTGCCAGAGCTGACTCTTGCACTCCAGCTGCTGTCCACACTCTGGCTCTGGGGCTAATTTAACCAGGCTGCATAGAGGGAGAAAACTTTCTCACAAGGCCTAGAGAAGCTGAGCTGCTGCACAGCGAAGCTCCTCCCAGGCTTTAGCTAGTTGCCCTCTGCAGAACTCTTCATCCACCACTGCTGCTGCTGCTGCTCACTGCATGCCTTTCTGTCAGGCTTTCCCTAGTGGTGTATTTAAACAAAATCCAGAGCTACAAATGTTCAGAACAGGGTCACAGTCCTCTTTACTTGGAAATAGTTCATCAGTGCAAAATAGACAGCGGAGACCAACATATGTCGCTCCCTGCAGGTGTTTCCTCTGAGCAAAGCCAGGGCAGAGTGCTGCCTTCACTGTCCAAAGGGTGACTCTCCACAGTCATCTTCAATGTGAAATTCAACCGTTAAGCTCCTAATATGAAACACACATTCACTATCTAACCAGCTACTGTATATGAAAGCATTGTGTGCTTCCATCACAATACTACCATGAATAACAGAGGTGAATGATGTTTGAGTCGGGAAGATTGGTGCCTTGATGACTCCCCTTTTTCCAAGACAGAACACAGAGGCTGCAGCGTGAGTTTGAGTTTCTCCCTGAATTGCTATTTCTGCATTAGGGTATTTCAAGTTATTGTTATTTGATAAAAGCAAGGCTGAATAATTCACACAGACGTTGTCGTAAGCCGGAGCTGTGAAAACATCCATTTGACTTTGTGAGGCTGTGAGGGAGAAAAACATAGTAATTGACCAGTCAAACAAGTGACTTTGTAGCAGGACAAAAGAGGTATATCTCAAAGAAGACAGGAATCAAAATGAAGAGCTGCCTTAAGGTTTTGCAAAAAAAAAAAAAAAAGATAAAAAAATGAAATGTATTCTGCTGAAAGTTTTCACTTATATTGAAACTAGCTTCTTAAATATATGAATAATATCAAAATGACAGATTATCACTCTAAAAATACAGTTTGTACACCCAGACATTTTATTTGTATCTGATTCTGTGTGACAGTCAGCAATTCAAACAATATGCACACCATAAACATCAGCTCTATCCTCTAGCCACTTGGACACATGCCAGCAGCAAGTCTTACTTGTGAGTCTGTGCCTTAGCAGCATTATATGAGTGTTGATGGGGAGAGTCCTCTGTCAGCCTGTGGGGCTCCGGTGTCTCTCTGCTAGGCTGTTCTGGGTCGTGCAATTGGACAGAGAGGGCAAGACGCTGCTTCACAATCCCAGTCCGCCCCCCTCAACCACTGCTATGTTAAATGGGAGCATTGTGACTGCAGACCTGCTCTCATCTTCATGTACACTTTCTTTTTTTCTCCTTCTCCCAGTACATAATGACCCTAGACTATGTGACGACAGGCATTGTATCCGACTGTGCCGACCACATAGAAATTAAAGATGAGGATCTGATTCAGAGGCAGCTTTTTCTGTTGTTTCACTGGGTCCAGAGATTGTTAGAGTGTGTAGGTGTATGTTTGTGTGTCTGTGTACTGCATGTGTTTGGTTTAATCTGTATCAAATCACTTTTTACATTCTCATTCTGCGTGTGGCCTCTTAAACTTCAAGCCAGTAACAATTGATTAAATCAAATTTCTGCCCACAGCAAGAATGCAATTATGGCATTAGACATGTAATCTGATGCATACCTTCCTTCACAAGTTGCACTGTGTAAATTGTCATTATGAATATCCATCACATTAATCCCTGTAATTCAACATTTTTATGTCGTTTTAGGCGTGTTAGGAGTTGCCGCAGAGATTTCACATGTGAAAGGATTTCAATATCCGATGTGTATTGTGTTCAGAGTGCATGGTTTGAATATAGATGAACATTTTCTGAGCAGGTGCAAAGCCGCAGAGATCAACAAGGACAAAACAACCTGTGTTCTTCGTTTCAAGATTGAAATCATTCAGCTAAACTTGTCAGAAAAAGAAAATCACAGCTTCTTCTTTCTTTTTTCCCCAATCCGCATCAGTATTTACAGAGAACAATGTGGTCACAGTACACCTGACAGGTATTTAATCTCTTGTTGCCATTTTATCTGGGAATCCCCCCTCTCTTTCAATTATGAAGTGCAATTTAGAAATCAAACCCAGGAGCAATGTTCACTGGCAGAGCAGTTATGAGAAGATTCTTTTTTTTTTTTGTCACTTAACTAAAACGCTTTGAGAACTCACCGAGCGAACACGCAAACTATTGTGCACAAATAGATGACACAGATGGGGGATGATGTTTTCTTTTCAAAAAGGTGACTGATGTGATGACAAAAACAATACAAATCACATTTAGGCAAGTTATACATGAGTTTGTATTACTTACAAAGCATTGGAATGTGCACTTGGAGAAACACTTGTTATACAAAGTATGAACATATGGTATGTTGTCAGTATTTTATTGTTTAAATGTAGTCTTTACATCTTTAATGTTGCTATCACACAAGTAGGATCAGCATCATAGAAATCAATACATTCTGTAGCTACTGTAAGACTATGAAATCGGCACTCTGGTGATTATGTTGCAAAGTCAAACTGTCCACAGAGATAACATCTCATGTCTCAGCAAGCAATTAAAAATGAATTAACCGAGATTGTGGCTAATTTTGTGTTGTCTGCTGTTTTTCTGTGTTTATTTTGAGAGAGTTTTCTTGGAAACTCCCGCTTTTCAATTGCACCAAATATTTATTTTAGATTTTCTCTCTCTCTCTCTCTCTCTCTCTCTCTCTCTCTCTCTCTCTCCCTCTCCCTCTCCCTCTCTTTTTTTTTTTAACCAGTCTGCCTTTTCCCCAAAAAGCTGTAGATGCTATCAACAATGATGTCAGTGTGGCTATTTCCATCTCTCTCTCTCTCTCTCTCTGTCTCTCTCACACACACACACACACACACACACACACACACACATACACACACATTATCCTAACCTCAACCATAACCACTACATGCCTAAGTCTAACCCTAATCCTAACCCTTACCCTAACCCTAAACTTTCATTCATTTTGAACCAAGTCTTCACCCTAACATTAATGATTAACATTAAGCGGACTTGCTTTTTGCCCCATAAGGGAGTCGAGTCTCCACAACATGACTGTGTAAACAGATTTACGTCCCCACAACATGTGGAATACTGGTACACACATACACACACACACATACACACACACACATGCACTGATCTGGTGTATGTATAAATAATTCACATAGGTCAAGCTTTGATCCTCTGATGCAGCCTCTCAGATTGCCAGTAGTGGCAGGAAAACCAGTAGATTGAAAATGAGGAATGCATCAAGGGGTGTGCTGTTTACTTGTAGCGCAGGCAGCTGGTTAGCCACCCCTTTGGCGTTTTACACCCCCCTCCCTCGCTTTTCAATTCCAGCCAGACCCCAGGCTCGGCAGCTAACTGGAGGCTGGAATATTGTGCACCGGGGATCAATGCGGTCCTGAGTGAAATGTCAACTGTGGCCCTGCGATGTGTCAGGCTGTGAGGGAGTTGTAATGGCTATTGATCCACTGTGCGCTTAATGCAGAGCTGCCCCGCCACGATGCCAGCCAGCTGCAGTAGAGAGATGTATGTATGAGATGAGATAAAACTGAGAAAATAGAAGAGAAAGAGCCCACAGTTTTTCCCCCTCCCTCTATCCCTCCCTCTCTGGCTGCAGATTGATCTTCCTCTTCCTGCTGATTCTAACTGGGGTCTGTCATTATCTTACTCTGTCATTAGGGGCTCCATTGACAGCCTTGGTCTGTCTGTGTCACTCTATTGAGACAGCAACACTTTTCCCATGCAGAGTCCCTACATTTATTAAAATCTCTGACAGCCTTGTCTTAGCTTTCTCCATAGATGGCTGAGTTTCAGGCAGCGGCGATGCAGTGTAATTGGAAGAAGCGTCTTTCTGTCCCTGGCTAGTAATATCAGTGAGGTACAGCTGTAGGTCAGACTGGTTTAGACTCTCTTTATTATCAGCCCATCCATATACAAGTATACATTTGGGATATATCAGACAGTTTATATCAGACTGCCTGCTATGAAGAACTAAATCAGACTACCTTTGTCTGGGGGTCAGCATCTATGCCAGTATAGGAATAGAAATGATTATGCCTACATCTGTGAATCTGTCATCACATGTGTATGATCAGGAGTTTTTCACACTGTCACTGTTGGGAAAAAATAATATTTCAAAAAAGTGAAGTAAGGGGAATAAAAGCCCTTTCATTTTTGGCTTGTCCACCGTGCATTTTGGCTTCAGCCAAAGAGTTTTAATCAGGCCAAAGGTGGAAGAATTTTCTCTACTATTACAGTCAAGACAGTTTTATTTATAAAGCCAAGAATCACAAACCTGCCTCAGAGAGGTTTAACCCAAAACATTCATAATCACACTATGTTATAGTCCTATGTTACATAAACAGGAGAACATAACAGCCATCATGTTTTTAATGAATGTTACTGAATGTGAAGAATGCAACAACATTTTTGATATATGGGTCAAATTTAATCTAAATACTACCTATTAATACCTATAATATCATGTACAAAAATGTATATGAGCTTCACAAAAATTTTTTTTAAAAAGTTGAAACATTTCCATTTTGTATATTATAGGTCACTTTAGGGAAAGTCATAAAATTTCAGGCTAAAAGAATGGTGTTAAGTGTGTTTTTACTGCTCTCAAATGTAAAAACGGGACCAATTTGACCTGAACGGTATGTAACACCCAACACCCTCCATCCTTAGGCCCTCAACAGAGGAGCATGAAGATTAAATGACATAGTACATGAAAAATGGTTGGTTTTCACAAGATGACAGAAACATATTATTTTAGTCCATTATTTTTGTATTATGTGCAACACAGTGTTTAGGGACTGTTCAAAAATTATTGGAGAGGGGTGGGGAGCTGAAACTTATATTTCACTTTTTAAAAATTGAAAAGCCCTCCCTGGTGTAATTCATCTTTTCATGACTTGGAAAAAAATTCCAACACCCTACCTATGATACCTCACAATAATTGAAGATTATTGAGTTCATAATGATTTGTTTCGCCATTAGTAACTAAAAATGAATGAATAATTTTAAGATGATGTATTTCTATTTAAACCATAATATCTTAATGAAGCAATAGCTTTCACGTAGCCACCACATAACACATTGGAATTATCTATTGCTAAAGTTATGCTAAATATAGTAAAATAGTGCATCTCATTAATTGAACATTCCAGCCAATGTGAACCGTTATTATTATTGAAAGCCATAACAGATGATATTTTGTAAATTAAATTAAATAGAATAGAATCTATGATGAGAAAAAGTTAAAAGAACCTCCCCTACTCTCCCAAAAAGTTCAGATAACCCTCCTCTTTTCTGATCCCTTCATCACTATAAACAGATATCTGCATATGAATGCAGAATCTGTAGGCAACGGGACCAGATTTTGGTACCAGTAGTGTTCTGGTTTCTGTTTGTACTCCATTTGTTGTCCGAGTAATATTGACCAATCACATTTAAGCGCGTTTTGGTTGCATGCAGGTAAACAGTTCATGCGGAGAGCAAAAGAGGCGGAATATATTGGCCAAAATGAAATCTGGGAACCCCATCTGATGATTATTTTGCTTTTTAAAAATTTATCCGCATTCATATATCTGTTTATAGAGATTAGCCAAAATGTTGTCTTGACCATCTCAAGTTGTTAATCAGACTGTAAACAACAACCGGCGCACAGAAGTGGAAGTCTTGTCCCGGATATCCGTTATCCAGATATCTGCTTGCTACAGATATCCCCTGAAATATTGGCTGCTGCCCCAGAGGCTAAATCGTCGCCAGACAGATAACCAATGGCTTCCGAGATTGCCTTCCCTCTAATAATTTTCATACAGTCCCTTACTGCATTTAAGCTAAATTAACCTGTTTGTAACAACTTGTTTTTGCTCTCCTACCACGACTGCTGTAACTATAAAGAAACATGTTTGAGGAGCCAGTTTGGTTCAGTGTTAAAGTGACCCAGCAGTAAAAATGTTTCAGTTTTCAATGTGAAACAAACTCAAAGCAGCAAATGAAAGAAACAGTTTTATTCTTACAGCCTTTACATAAACTAAACTTCTGATATTATGATTATTGTTTTGTTGTATTCACTGCTCCAGGACTATTACTGTAGGGAACTTGACAACTTGAAAAACATTTCTGGAGGCTGTCAGGAAGTGCACAGTGGGGTGCGTTGAATTGAGATTGGAGGTTTGTGGGTATCTGTGTGTTTGTGTGCTACACAAAAGCGATGTTGAGTATAGGCTGGTGGTGGGACCAAGCTGCTTCTCCATGTTACAGGAGGCACAATCAGGTAGGTCCAGGGGGTCTCTGGCTGTCTTGGCCTCGTAACACACAAGGCTGCTCAATGGGATGGAAGTTATTGGGGGGTTTGGGGGTGAAACTGATGACATGGTGTGTGACAGAGACTCATCATTTGAGTCTGATACATGTATTTGAGCTGCAAGGCTGTAATGTTGCTCGGCTTGTCTGTAAAGATTTATTCCAGATTGCAGTGCCTGAGGGGTCAGCGGCCGTACATGTGTGGGAGGTTTGTCTAAAAAAAACTGCTCCTTTTGAGGAAGAGGCTGTGAACATGAAACTTAACAGAAAAATAATTAAGACGTATCCATCCACCTATCTATAGACCAGACATTTCAATGATAGTTTCTCCAAAACACTTAGAGACAAAGCACTGAGCTCCCTTACAAGACAGACTGAAGAATTAATTTATTATTTGCTTTTATGCAGATGTGCAGATGTTGGACATTTTCCTAGAATACAATGAATTTTTGTCTTCACAAAAGTTGAATTTATGGCCCTGCTCCTGCCTGACAGAAAGATGTTTTTTTATTTTTTCAGCAAGGAGAAGAAGAAATGTTTAATCCACCACACGCTGTGAGAGGAAAAAGTAATGCATATCTCACTATCTCGCCTGTCTCCCAGCGAGATGAAATTGAAATTTTAATGCATTTCAGAGTTTTTCCCCTGAATGGAGAAGCTGATAGACATGGGGATGTCATATTTACAGTATGAACACCCATGGTTTAATGCACTCTACAATACTGCCATCTCCAAGTTCTCCTGAACAAAACATGCTCTTCAACATAAAGGAAAGGCGAAGAACAAAATTATTCCTCAAGCTTTCTATCAAGCCTCTGCATTCATGGCAAAGTCTAAAGGGCATGTCAGTCCTCCTGCCTCTGAGAGAGGTAATTATCCTTTTCCTGTCAGAGAACAACAAATGATAGCCAACTATGGGGGTGCGTTTTCAGGAGCTGAAATTTGTCAAGGAGGTTTAATTTTGTGGCAGCTGCATATCTACTTTTATCATGTTTTTTTTTTCAATGGTCATTTGATGCATGTTTTTTTCTATTCACAGGATCTTGCACAGGGTAGGGCTGTTTGTTTATGTCTGTGAGCTTCTGAGGGTGTATTTATGTGCCCTGCATTAATATACCTATTTATAGTCCTACACTTTCTTACAGTCATCTTTTTTTTCCTGTTGTGACCATTTCACAGATTATATATTGTCCAAGCAATTTCCCTTTCAGCATCTGTGTTTTTTACCTTTCAGAGAAAGCAGTGAATGGAGGGAAAATTATCACAATTACTCATATAATTGAGCCGTCTTTGTAGCAAGTGCAGCTTCAGTAGCCCTTTCTTCCATCAGCCAAAATGGTTTCATTATATGGGTTTTTCATATTCCCTGACACAGGGCTCTGCTGAGGGTCTGGCGCGTGGATGAGATGCAGGATGAACAGAGCGAATCATTAAGGTCACAGTAGGAATAATTATCCCAGCTATGGAAAGAGCATCTACAGCCTTTTTTCTCCCCCGGCACAAATGCAATGTCCACGGCTTTTAGTCACAAAGAACTTTGTTACAAATGGAGCTTCCACCTTCTACTTATACAAAGAAGAGAGGGGGAGAGCAAGACTTGTATCAACATGACAATTTTCCATCATTAAGACTAATGACAGGCACAGACTGTGGGGATCAAGGGGAGCACAAAAAAGAGAGGCGCATTCAGGTGTTGGCTGAGTGCTGACCTCCTTCCTGTCTTTGTTGGAGACTTAACTCTTAACAAAAACTAAAAAGGGGTTTCAGACTAAAGGCGCAGCTGAACGTCAAGCAGCCCAGCTCTCCATGGGCAAATGACTTAATTGGCAAATTTGCATGTTTTCCATTTGCAGGGAAATTAATTCAATAAGACCTACATGTAAAGATGTTTAATCAATCATTGTTTTAGTGGGTGTGAAATAATTTCCCCGGCTTAAAGCTATGTTGTATGGATTTTAATTCATGTAATCCATCTCCCTCGCATCACTACACAACCAAGAGTTTGTTACTTTCTTTCTTTTTTTTTTTTAATCGATTATCTGCTAAATTGATTTTATGATTAGTTGACCATCTGATGCTGAGATCTTCACTTAACAGGTGGGGATACTGTAACCTGTAGCAAGTATGAAGCGTCAATGTGACACTAGTTTCATAATTAAGTAAAAGCCATATTTTTCAAAGTCCTTTCTCCCCAGCCTTCACTCAGGTAATTGGTCATTTTGCAGCCAATTTCAGGCAGGTTGGATGCTTGCTGCCATGGCCTGACCCCTGCTGCTGCTGTAATGGGGACAGCATTTCTACCAGTTCGCTGGGGGCTTTTCCACACTGTGACCCCGGCTCTCTGAGGAGAGAGCTGCTCTGAACACAAAAGGGGAGGAAAAGGAGTTGAAATATGACTTTTCAGCACTGCAATGACCAGCTTTAAGTCCTGTATTACACACGTGTTAATTATAGATTCCTCCTTTTCATCCACAGAATATGTTGGTGCAGTCAGAGGTGGGGATGCTGGGGATGAAGGAGTTACTTGGGCACACAATTTTCCATAAATGTTCAGCTTCCCTCTGTGATAAGTAATAAAATGTAGAATCATGAGGGAAGAGCTACAGATTTAAAAAAAAAAAAAAAAAAAACAACAAAAAACTATACAAAAGCAAAACAATATTGTATTCAATTTAATGCCACATCCGCTGGCTCTTTATTTCTGTTAGCAGCAGGCTTCAACACTCAGTGACAGAGTGGAGCAACAAGTCCAGTTAAGAGTCACAGGAACAGTTCATCCCCAGCTGATGTGATGCAGGAGCTCTCAGAGTCTTCACTGCCTAAACACAAAGAAAGCAATCGTTATTTTCCTGCACACAAACACAAAAATACACATGATTTAACTGCTTCATAATTTAATTTCCCCCCAAAAAAACACTGATAATATTTTGTCTGTTAATAAAGCAAATGATTCTACTTTTTAGTGTGTGTGTTTGAAGCATAATGTGAAATCCAAACATGAACAAAAGAGAAGCACCAAGACTAAAATCTGAAGCTGCTATCACTCCCAAACTGACTGACAGCTCTTTTAATGAAAGGAATAACAAGTTATTCATCTTTTCTGATCTTTATAAACACTTAATTAGGATCAAATGAGAAACATAGAAATGTTTTAAATTTAGAAGTAAAATAATCTGGATAAACTTTAATTTATACAGATAAAAATGACCAGTTAAGTCCTTCAGAAATGACAAATTAAACCATTAATTCATACTATAATTTTATTTGAGTGTGACCTTACTTGCAGGTAAAAAAAATCAAGTTTTAAAATCTGATTGTCATTCAAAAATACACTACAGCCAATATGTATTATTTTTTTTAATAATTGTGAAAAAAAAACTGACAAAGGAAAATTTGACAGTCCAAAAGAAAATTTACTCCTCTAAAAATAACAAAAACTTCACATAAATTTCGTTTTTCCTCTGCATTCCTCCTGACCCTTATAATAATAATCAGTTACCCAATATAACAATTCTCCTTATTAGATATTATAACTCATTTTTTGTTTGCATATAACCCAGTAAACCAAATCAATTCGCATTTTCATGCCACACTGAACATGAAAACAGACACTGAATCGAGTTAATTGTAGTGCATCTAGTTTGCGTTCATTGACGCTGCAAATTGCAGGATGGCAGCGAGCAGCAAAGACAGAGAGGAAGCACAACAAAAGGCAATTTCGCTTGTTTGATTCACAGCCTTTAAAACGCCATATAAAAAAAAACCTCCATATAGTCTGACATTTCTGCTGGGAGTCATTCACCGAGTTACATTTGTGTTTGTAGGCTAGTTGAGGTGATGTGGTAATAATGTCCATCATGGGGCAGTTTCAGAAATAATGAGCTACTCTGTTCATGTAAAAAAAAAAAAAAAAAGAAAAGCATTGTACAGTGTGAGAACAATTTATTTATTGTTGTGAACATAAAATATAAAAATTAGGGAGGTTTTGTCTGTATTAAGATGGAAATCTGATATTTACAATCAGATTTTATAGAAAATGTAGCTGGAAAAAAATAAACATATTGAAGTGCATGTTGTAAAGCTGCAGAATGTCTCATTTATTGGGAATGGGAATAAAAAAAAAAAAACTTAGCTGTACCTCCATGACAAATATTAATCAGTGCTCACATGCAGAGTCTGCAGGGCTCACAGGGGAGCTGAGTCTTCACACAGCAAGGACGCAGTTTACCAACGCGCCGCGGTCGGGATAATATTTGGTGGCTGTTAAAAATGTGGGTTGGCATGGCAGTTGAGGAGGGCTTTCCATCACCGGACTGAAATGAAGTCTGTGACATCTTTACCCCCCCCCCCCCCCCCCCCTACCCCCTCTCCTCCACCACCACCACCACCACCACCTCTCTCTCTCTCTCTCTCTCTTTTTGTCTCTCCACCCATGCGCTATAACCCTCAGGTGAAGAGCAGCAGGTGTTAAAACACCCTCAGCCACAGAGCTACTCACTCCTAATGAGTCCTGCCTCCGCGCTCCAGCCATGCATGGAGGACTTTATTTTTAGTGTGGCTAGTTAGAGCTCCTGCTGCCGGGGCTGCAGGAAGGACCGCTGTGGCCTGCACATGCCCTCCTGCCGGCATGTGCAGGAGTCAAATTATAAATTAAAGTGGTAATATTATCACACGCCTGACCCGTCTTAATGACACTGAGGGTGGCTTTGAGGAAAATCACTCCAATAAAAATTTAATCCTTTAGGTTGATCAACACTTCAATGAAAATGATTCTTCAAAAGCCATTGAATGAATATAGTTTTCCCATTTGAGCCTCTTTAGATCTAAATTACATTTAACTTAACAAAAAGACTATTTAGATTATTATGATCACATTATCATTATTGATATTATTAGTAGCAGTACTCGTGGTGTTATTTTACTTATTTTTCCCTGCAAATTCTGCCTCTGCTCTGTTAATGGTTTTGCTCACAGCCGCGTTTCAGTTTGCAGATACTATAATCGTGGGAAAATAATGACAGTTATCAGTCGCACCCACCAAGTACCCATAAAAATCTGTCCTCTGTTCTGGAAGATGATAATTATTGGTTGTACTACCATTATCACTGTCGTTGTTGATAGAGCAAATCTTGAAGCATTTTTCGAAAGTAATTCCAGAGAAATCACTTCAAATTGGCCCATTTTTTGGGGGACAAGGGACCAGCTTTCGTTATAGCCTAATATTTCACAGAAATCTTTAAATTCAGGTGTCCGCAGCCTCTTGGCACACTGTGGCACACGCGCCGTGATGTCAGCGACTGCATTTTTTTTTTTTTTTTTTTTTTTTTTGATAACACATTTTTGCAACTTGCTAGTTCTGTTTTGAGTTCAATTATGTAATTACACTGCTAATCACAGTGACGGAATTTAACTGGCTTTAATTTGTTATTCAGGTGGAGATGGAGGGACTGCGGATGGAGCAGCCAGGCGGTGTTTCAGCTCTGCACAGACACCAGAACAAGAGCTGCAGCCTACAAATGAATCCTAATAAAATGAAGAGCTGGTGGATACTTTCTTCTTCCTCTTCTTCCACCAAGTGCATCCCGCGGCGGCTTTCTGACCCCGGATGGCTCGGATTTATTTGCTTCTTTTCCATCACATGACCTCTTAAGTAAGTCCATTGTTTTTAGCTGCTGATTGCAATTATATATTTTTTAATATCTATCTACAGATGCAGCAATAATCCTGCATGAGCTTTGTGTCTTTTTTTTTCTTCTTGTGGAGGTTTAAACCCGCAGCTCAAGAAAAATGTCTCCTGTTTAGCCGGTCGTCAATTCAATTAAATCAAATGTCCAGGGATAATTATTCCTGTTAGGCGGTGGGAGGCTGGCCGCACCCCCCCATCCTCACTTATATTCATAATCAGAGGTGCCAGTGTTTAACAAAACTGTGACCATTAATTGATTGCCATAGAAGGTGCGTAAAGTCGTTTGGAAAGCATTAAAATGTGATAAGAAAACAGGCCTACATGCGTGCATGGCTGTGTTGTTAAAAAAAAAAAAAAAAAAAAAGCTGTGATGGGGGAGGAGGGTGGGGGTGCTGAGTGGGAAAAATACACCCGAGTAAGAAAATAAACACTAAATTAACACTAATTTACCAGATGCTTTGAAAGACTTTGATTTAATTACACATTGGTAAGTCCAAACTGAGCGCAGAGTCAATGAAAAATCCTTGTTTTACTACATTTCCTGGCTTTTATAAGGTTTTATATCTTTATCTTTAGGTCTACCTGAGCCAATGAACCTGCTAACTTCACATCAGAGCACAACTGTTTTACCGTCCCGCACTGCTGCCAGGTGTAACTGAGCCCTCCAGCCACTGTAAGTGTTAAATACATGACTAATTACAGCCCTACTTATGAAAATTGAACGCCAGTGTTATGCTAATAAACCTTCCTCCAGACAGAACATTGGGGAGCTTTAATCAAAGAAGCTTTTTATTTAAACCGGTCAGACAGAGCAGCTTTAACGAGGCTGGAAATATTGTTTAACTTTATTAAATGTCGTTTAAACGGATATTAATTCATATATTAATATGACAGACCTGCTTCTGATATATTATGAAGCGCTTTAAAAAATATTAATGACAATATTCAATCAAACATCATAATTTTTGGGTTTTGTTGAGACAAAAGTAGATCAGAAAAAGATGATATCACCATATGATATCCAATATTTTGAATACTGGATATGTTGATGTTACATTTATGTTATTATTTGATGAATTATAAATAGTACTACGACTAATAATAATATAATAATATATAATAATAATAGTGAATCTTGACATGTCACGAGGAAATCTGAGGTTTTGTAGTTTTCCTTGACATTATCAGGTTCTTCGGACCCAGCCCCAGCGTCGCCAATCGGCTTCCCTCTTGGAGAGAGTGGACCAATCAGCGACAGTCTTTGATGAATATTCATGAGTCCGAGATTCAAACCTTTGAGCGAGTTTCTCTTGGTCCACAGCATCATACCTAGGACTTTTCACAGGCACAAACTACATTTTCTTATGAATGGAAGGAGAAAAAGTCAGTTCGGCTTAAATTGGGACCCATCCTTCACTGAGATCATAGAAGGAAAACAACAAAAGCAAGACAAGGGGAACCGCCAGAAGAGATGACAATGACTACAATTCCAGAAAGTCTTAATAGCCCTGCCTCAGGAAAAACCGTTTTCATGGAGTTTGGACCCCCGAGTCAACAAATGTCGCCTTCCTCCATGTCTCACGGACACTATCCCATGCACTGTTTACATTCTGCAGGTCATACCCAGCACGACAGCTACAGTCCAGCCTCATCGTTCCCCAGATCTTTGGGTTATCCATACGTAAACTCCGTCGGCAGCCATTCCACCAGTCCATATCTCAGTACAGTACAGACCTACCAAAACAGCTCGGCACTCACACAGACTCGGTTAGAGGAAGCAGGTAAGTGTCCAACAGCGTATTTGGATCTGAAATATTAACTTTCTATGTTTGGCACGGCTTTCTAATGTATACAGTCCTCGCTGCATCGAAAAGAAGACCCAGATGTTGGAATTAGGCTTGGTAATTATTTATTGCGTAACGCTATAAACAATGTATGCAATTAAGGGTAATTATACCTAAAGTACAGCCTGTAAAACTTGCGCTGGAGTATTCATTGCTGCGCAGCACTGTAAGCTACAACTGCCTCCTCATTTTTTTTTCATCTTCTCTTCTTTTGCTCTTTTCTGTCTCGCAGCGCCAGAAGCAGAGAAAAACACAGTGGTCGAAGGCGGAGAAGTTCGGTTCAACGGGAAAGGGAAAAAGATTAGAAAACCAAGGACTATCTATTCCAGTTTACAACTTCAAGCTCTGAACAGGAGATTTCAGCAAACTCAATATTTGGCGTTACCAGAGAGAGCTGAGCTGGCAGCATCGCTGGGTCTCACTCAGACACAGGCAAGTCCAACAAACTAACGCACAAATAGCTTCACTCTGCAGCAGCAGCAGCAGCATTTTACACCTTTTAACGTCATTCCTTCTTCCAAAGCCTCTAAAATTATTATTATTGTTATTATTGTTATTATTATTATTATTATTATTATTATTATTTACAGATTATATCTAATACAAGTCATCAAATAATATTATGATGCACAATTTTGGACACCAAACCAAGGATGCATTTTGTTTATCTCTAATTATTATCATGTCATTCATGCCTTAATATCAATGACGTGTTAAGATGGTAATATCATAATCAATGGCAAGATATTAATATCCTATTTTTCTCGCTCTGCATTTGTGTGTGAAGTCTACAACGTGCGTAAACTGTGCGTAATTCTTTTTAAACTGCCGTTTAATTTGTACTCTTAATTTTATTTTCTAATGCAGATTATATCCTTTGTTGTCCTAACAGGTGAAGATCTGGTTTCAGAATAAACGATCCAAATTCAAGAAACTGATGAAGCAAGGCGGCGGCACAATCGACGCCAGCGCTTTAGCCAGTGGCCGTGGACTTTCGAGCGGTTCTCCCTCGGTGGCACCTGTTTGGAGCTCGCCGACCACTGTGAAGACTTCAGTGGGGACGACCGGATCTTACATTCCCAGCTACACCTCATGGTATCCAACCACACACCAAGAGTCTATGCAACAGTCGCAGCTCATGTGAACAGAGACCTCAGCCATCGACTCTGCCATGGCTCGTGTATCAGGATGGTGAAGGGCCCTGCAGCCGCTCAGCGCGGCCCAGCACTGAAAATGCACAACACCAACCCCTGAGTTTGCTCCCGCATGCCGCCAGCTGACACAGTGGCCTCCTCATACCGGATGGCGGCAAGCAGCAAAGAAGAAGAAGAAGAAGAAGAAGAAGAAAGGGAGCTGAGAGACAGAAAAGGCACACAATGCGCCCAAGGGCAAGAAGTCCGTGACAGTCAGCGGAAATCGAAGACAAATGGATCCTTTTTTTTTTTTTTTGGCTGCTGTTTATCACATTTCTGTCAGTTTCTATTTCTTTTTTTAAATCATATTTGTGAGAGCAATTCTGTTGTTGAGCTGTAGGCTATATGTTTATAAGAAAACACATGTTTGTTTACACCAGATTTCGGACCCAATGTGATGAAAATAAATTTACATTCATCTACAGGTAAAGATCAATTAGGCCATGGGGGTGTTTCTTTCACCAAAATAATAATAATAATAATAATGACTAATAAATTCCACCAGTTACCACCAGGCCACATCCAGAGCATATTGTGCAAAGCCTCAAATCGCTACTATGTTGTTTATATGTTTGTTATTTAAGTTAAATTATTCAGACTAGTTTTTCTGTTGAGGTCAGTCTGTGTTCATTTTGTAAGTGTGTTTGAAATAACAACACTGTGTTGTTAATGCTGCACTAACGCAAGCAAAGCTTTTCTATGCCGTGCCCCGGTGTTATGTGAACAATGTAAAAGGCCTGACGATTTGCTGCTTTAGAAAAAAAAAAATATGATCCTGAGGGCGAGCAGCTCATTTGTCACTGTATTTTGTACATAATTTTCTGATTTGTTTTTGTGCTGTACTGGATACGCTGTGAAAAAGGGTTTTAGGCTTTCTGTATTCGTCGAGATGTGTTTAGTCAACATAGAAAATATTTAGTTTTGTATTGATCACTTTAATTTATTTATCAGTTTCTGGAGTTTATGTACATATTGTGCAAATTTTCAAAAAGCAGTAAAATAATGATTTAAATTATGTCAAGAAAGGTGTCTGATTCAAACTCAACTCTTCATCCTCCGCTCGCAGGAGAAAGAAAAAGGCTTCAGCACGATGCAGGTTTAATGCGAGCTGACACAAAGCAGTATCATGTTGGTTATTGTAGCAGACACCCTGTGAGTGCGTTTGTGTGAGCTGCAAAAGGCTCGTCGTTTAGATTTATGGTCATGTTTAACATTTAGCCCACATGGTTTTGTGCTGCTGCTGCTGCTGCTCACTGGTTGCAGATGTTGTCAAACATCTGCAGCGACTTGAGAATTAGAAATCTGACTCACTTATTCATCTACATCAAAATATCTTTACACGTGGCTCAGCTACATTTTATGTATTAAAAGGAAAAATTTTAAAAATGAACATACCAAGCTAAAAAATGTCAGAAACAACACGAATCTTTTGCTCGATACAAGCTGGATCATTTCTATATTTGTGATTTAACCGTCGCGTTGCGGGAGATCTGGATTCATTCAACAACACAGCTTATTTCTTTTCAGCTTTTCTTATAGATAATCTTCTTTCTACTTGTCACAATCCCCGTTTTTCTGCCATGAATGGGAAAGATCAACTGTGTGCGTTAAGTGAATAATTGCGCAAGAGGCAGGTGCTGTAAAAAGACTGGATGAGCAGACACAGAGGAGATCAGTGAAAGTGAAAAGTTCAAAGGCCTTCTCGTTTGAGGTTCACACTTCATTCATTTACTCTATTAGTCAATCTTGTAGCAAGGCTTCTATTTATTTTGATCGGGAAAAAATGGTAATAATTGTACCAGTTTGTGTATTTTAAAAAAATGTGTTTTGATCTTTTGATGTCTGTCTCAAGGAAAGGAAACAGAAACTAAGCTGTCCATTCAAACACCATTAACACTGGACTGGTTATACACGGTAAAATACAATTAAAATTAAATTAAGAAGAAAATAAATAGGAAAAAAATATTCACGGAAACTACACACACATTTATTTTCTGAAATAATATGTGCCTGAGAAAGAAAAAAAAGAATGAAATTGTAAATGCGTGACTTGTCCTCGCTCTCCTCCAGCTGCCACATGAATAGACAATGTTGTATTTTGCAATTATAAAGACAAATTTGATGCAAGTCTGCACAGAATCCCTTTAAAAACAACATGAGTCCAGAGATGTAACATCACAGCCGAGCACTTCATTCATTTACAATTAGTTTCATGCTTAAAAAGGGCAAATCAGACCATCATAATGACACATTAATGGATCATATCTGCATTTATTATTATTATTATTATTATTATTATTATTATTATTATTATTATTATTATTATTATTATTATTATTACAGTGCTGAAGGCAGTTTCTGCATTATCTCACCATCACATGTTAACAAAAAGAAAGCTCTGGCCTAGTTTATGTATATTATCTGTTCTGCTTCAACCTTTGCTCTCTTTTTTTTTTTTTATTCAAATGCAAAACTCAAAACATATACAGTCCTTCATGAACAAGCCTACTGAGAATAGGCCTATTCGATACCATTAAGAAAGAGTGTGAATTGTGCTGCTGTTGTTGCTGCTGCTACAGTGAGCATAAATCTGGCTACCCAACCCCAGAAAGGCGCAGCTGCACATCCAAGAGGGTCAGTGTTATTTCGCTGTATTCTCCCCTTGATTATACGAGCTGAGCCCATCAAACCCAGCATAATTACAGTAATTTCGCCCCTTATTTATTCTAATGCAGTTTCTTATCTCTGAGGTAATTATGGGCAATTTTTTTTCGCACGGAGGATCTTTCGGCGTTGACAAAAGAGATATGTGCTCTGAAAGAAATTTGCTGCTGCAATAGAAAGAAAGAAAAGAAGAAAAAAAAAAAACAGCGAAATAGGTGAGCTGCCATTTCGTCAGTGTTCCCCTTACAGACTTAGCCTATGTATAAGGCTGGCAAATTGCTTGCAGGTGTAGGCGACATCACGGAGTTGTCAATGCGAAGAGGCTTCAAAATTAGCAAAGCACAATGTAAGAGTAATGAGAGCTGCAGCGACTGAATTAAAGGACAACTTCTGTGTCTCCCCTTCCTCACATTTCCTCTCGATGTGAGTAGATTCCCCAGCTAGAGGACTTTTTATTTCAGGAAAAGAAGCTCCTTGGTTGCATGTTAGTTTAACCGAATTTAAAGGAGGGTATAAGGTATATTTTCACTTTTAATGAACTAGTCTTTAAAATAGTTTAAAATCATCAAATAATCCGCAACAGGCGCAGAGAAAAATAAATAAATGTGGGAGAGGAGAGGCAGGTAAATCAAGCATATAACGAGAATCAAGTCTGTTTTTAATCATCACCAATGCAGCAAGTCTCCACATTATACTTTCATTGCAAAAAAAAAAAAAAAAAAAAATCGAAGAAATAAACGGATAATACACACCTTCCAGCTTGAAGTTGAAGTGGAAAACTGTGTCTTTCAGAGATCAGCATGGAGGCAGATGAGCAGCAACGAGCATCCTGCAGCACACACACAAGATGAGCGCTTAAATCCCCACTAAATGCGTCCCATGTGTCGGTCTTGTCCGCTATAGCAGCAGAGTTCAGAATATGACTGAAAATGTCTGCTTTATTTCCCCTCTTTATAGCTGATGGAGAAAAAAATGTAGATTATTAGCATAAATGTTTACTCCTCATTACGCTGATGACATTGTGCACTCGAGATCTTGGTAATCTTTGGGGGAAATTATGAGTAATTTTTTAAAATTTAAAGCAGCAGTCACCATGCAATTCAGACTAATTCTGCGTAGGCTCCACACGGATATAATTATCGTCGAGTCAAGATGTTAGGCTAAAAACTATGCATTGATATTCCCATTTATTATGTACATACAACTTTGACAATGTTGATGCTTGAAATAGCGGGAAATTGTCTTGTGTAAAAATTACACCCCATATTAGGACATCTAAAATTGCGAAGAATTATATAGTAATTGCAGGCTTTCACGTTTGAAAGCCAGAATGCTCAAACCAGAGCAAATGTGGATAAAATTACAGATCAGGGTATAAATTAGGATAGGGGGGTATGGCATTTACAACTTGCCGAGACAAATGCAAAAGTATAAACCACAGCTCAAATCCATGAATGAAGTTACAACAACAACAAAAAAAACATCCAGAAATCCCTCTTTTAAATTTATTTTTTTTTAGGAGGAAATCAATAAATATTCTAATATAATATCATTTATAGGGAAAGTTATTGAGATGTGGAGAAAACCTGAGAATATTTTGCTACTTCAGTGCCTGCAGTGATCATGATGTTACACTTACTAACAGAAGAGACTAATTAATTCTACAAAAGGTCCACTCAGGCCTATATACACCTAGATGTAATGTTGTGTTGGCTCATAGCACAAACCTGCTGCATGCCTGGGATTTGATCCTGTCAGCCTCAGGAGGAGGAGGAGGAGGAAGGAGGGTGGTGGTGGTGGTGGGGGGGCTCCATCATGTAGATATACTATATAACCGCTGATGACAAGCTACAGTCCTAATTATGTACAAAAAACAAAACGATCCCACTTTATGGCCCGTGGTCGTGTGTGGGATATACAGTGATGGCTCTCTGTATCAATAACAAGCTCCCTACTCTACAACAGGCTCTAATAAAATAGCTACAATAAAATACTTTTTCTTCACTTGGATGCAGTAAATTGTGTTTTTGGACGTGTGCCTGTGTTTTCCATGTAGCCTACAGTCCCCCTACATGAGCAGGGGCGGATTTAGTGATTCGGGGGTTTTTGCTTTACTTTTCACCCTTTCTCCAACTGGGAATGTTGGTATTGGCAGTGGTAGAAGAAGAACTCAAAAACTTTTATTCTGAAGTAAAACTATTAACTATTATCCTAATAGTAAAACTATTAGAAGGCCTACAACAGAGTAATAGTTAAAGTCCTGCATTCAAATTTTTATTTAAAGTGAAGAGTGAAAGAGAGGTTTTACTATCACAATGTACTTAAATTTACTTAACGTCTGATCAAGGTGGAGCTTTTAACTCTTATATAATGCTGGATAGTTTAATGAATAATAATGCGTCATATTCTAATTTTGTCATATGTTAATTTTGTGAGTAAAATCTGAATCTGCAGCGTAACTAGTAACATTTATCAGTCAGGTAAATGTACTAGCACAATGTTTCCCTCTGAAGTACAAGTACACAGTAAGTAAGTACAGCTGCATTTTGTTTTAAGTGCTTTTGGGACCTTTTGTAAGTTATTTCAGGGACAATGAGTTAGAATAGTAACATAATTAAATATTTTTCATATCCTAGCATCATAATAAATCTCTATAGCTGTTCGGGGCCCTTTTAGTTGGGGCCCTTTTAGTTGGGGCCCCAGGCAGTTGTACCTTCCCTAATAGTACAGTCCGCCCCTGTACATGAGCCACCCACTGTAAATATGTAGGTCAATCTGTGTGTCTTCAGAGATCAGAGACTTTACTTGTGAGACGTGAGAAATGTTTCCATGATGTTGTAGCTCCAGGCTGTCTTGGACCTAGTTCCTCTCCCCTTTTTCTCTTCTTCTCAGGCTGAGTTCATAAAACGTCTGGAAAGCGACTCTGTGACTCCACCGAGTCTGAGGAGCTCGTGCTCATTCATACCCGCCCTCATCTTCCTCTGCTCGCATGCCAAGGCGTGTTGTTGTGCTCCCACCCACACCCCCCCTCCCCCAGCTCCGCCTGCGCCCCGGGCCTCTCTCTGCCTCTGCCTGCCTGCCTGCCTGAGCTCCGGCTCGGCTAATCATCTGTTGACGGACCCGGGAAAAAAATTTTTTATAACCCCCGAGACAGGAATTATCTTAAGCTTGTCCACACTCGGGTTATCACTCTAAAACTCTTGTGATACGCTACAAATCAATTATTTTTTGGTATTTTCCGACAAATTTCTGCCTTTCACATCCAAAAAACCCTGAGAAATTGTCATTTTAATAAACCAGCATTAAATATTTGTGGCAGCCTGCACCCATAAAGAGATGAGGGAACAAGTTGTATTGTGTGTTTTTGTTTTTGTTTTTTTTTTTAAATTCTCATGACAATTTCCTAAATTAAACCAGTTAATGTGGGAAAATCATGCAGCACTTACCAAGCACAGATGTTATGCTTTAAAATAATTTAAATGGCTATAAAATGAAATATTCTAAACTGAAACAGGCTAATAACAACATAACATGCAGACGTAGCTACAGGCTACTTGTAATGAGGCCCACTAAATAAATGCTAAATAAATAGCAGGAACAATATACAAATTCTCCCAGTCATCCATAAATGTCTGTTAGGAAAGAAAAAAGGAGGGATGCATGTGCACAGAAAACATTTTATTTAAATAACGTCTGGCCATATATGAAACACTGCTAAAATAAATAAGACAAAAATACAATAAATTGTGATACAAGTAAATCAGAGGGTAGGACAATCAGTAGCTTACGGTGGTTAATGGATTTGCACCAATAGCCTAAAAAAAAGTCAAAACGACATGAGCTATTAAAAAGCTGTGGTAAAATATTTACAAACGTGGATTCAGACACTTACCCCCCAATATATTCAAAACAGCTAATGACATGAGGAATGGATAAAGGTAAGCTGTTCTTTCTTCTTCTTTTTTTTTTTAAATCACAACAAAATGAGGTCATATTGAAAAAGGCACGATACAGTTAACTTGTGCTACATCTGTGACAGGTTTGTCCTGCTGTGAAGGTTTTTGTTTCGCAGGAATGGCAAAAAAGTGACGTCCGCGTTAAAGAAGGCTTTGCGCCCAGGCTGTGATTGCTTTGGGTAATAGTGGTTCATTCATCCCTCGACATAATCAAAATAAATAAATACAAAAATAACTGTAGAAATCTGTGTCTAACATTTTTTGCCAGCGCGACAACTGGCAAGGTCCATGAACCTGTCTGGCTCCATTAACTTCTCCTAGATGCTTGCGTGTAAAGTTCACATGGCGCACACACGAGGTCTGTAAAATGAAGGTATTGGCATTTTTCTTTTTTCACCAGTATTGTCCGATTTTTACCCGATGTTTGTTGTTTGTTTTTGTTTGTTTTGTTTTGTTTTTTTCTTAGAATATCGTCCCCGCACTTATGGCGGAGTTGTGGTGGTGCTGGAGCAGAGGAGGCTGCAGATGCGTCGTAGAGTTCGTGGTTGAGTACCAGGAGTAGTTTGCCAAAAACGATGAAGGCGCAGTCGTGTTGGGAGGGCTGCTGCTCTGAGGTAAACTGGAGTTGACATTGTTCATTCTTTGAGTCTGTGGAAAGTCCCAGGCAGTAGTTGGTGGAGACGTGCAGGGGGGTGATTCACTGGTCGCAACATGTTGGTCTGGGGGGATTTCTCCACTTTTCCACAGCTTTTTGAACTTGGAGCGGCGGTTTTGGAACCAGATTTTAACCTGAGAGAGTGACAGGTAGAAGCATAAAATTGATTAACCAATATGTTTAGGCGCATATCCACATTTGACAGTTTTAATTTATCTTCATATTAAACATTAAGTGGATATTTTATAGCCTACAGCGTCCTGTGTCTCACATGTACCCACCTGTGTTTGCGTAAGGCCCAGTGAGGCTGCCAGCTCGGCCCGTTCTGGTAGAGCCAAATACTGCGTCTTTTGAAACCTCCGCTGAAGTGCAGCCAGTTGGAAGCTGGAATAAATGGTTCGAGGTTTCCTGACCTTCTTTGGTTTTCCATTAACCAACCGGATTTCTGGCTCGCTCTCTTCTTTCTCTGGAGAAACATTCAAATGCAATTGACGTTATGCATGAAGATTATGGCCGTTTTCCAGTTGGCGTAGCACTGTTTGTGTGTGTACAGCTAGCCTGATAATTAATTTTATTCAATCAGATTTTAATATTATATTGCAGATGAAAAAATCAGGCGAAATTGTCAAAATTAGCTTGAGATGGTTTTTAAAATATATATGTATTAACTGAACATTCACTTATGCGCGTCTGTGTAAGAAAGACGTGTAATAATTTCTGACCATATAATAATTATCTTGTCAAGTATGTGTTGCATGATTCAACTTGCTCCTCAGATATTTCATGCCATGAGCACGTTTTGAAGTTCTGACCTTGAACAAAAAACATTACATTCACTTAAATGTGCTCAAAAACGACTTAAGACCGTCCTTACCTGTATCGGCTGGAGTAGGAGAGGGGTTGGAGCCGTAGGAGCTGTATGCACCGTACGATGAGTTGAAGCCAAGGTCGTATGACTTTGCGTTATATGGCACGGTGCTGGTGGCGCTGGCATGGTACTGGTAAGCGCCGAGTTGGCCAAACGGAGACCCCGCGCAGTGGCCGGGCTGCTGGCTGTTGTAATAGCTGCTGTCCGTCGCCGTGGACACCGGCAGAGTCGGGGACTCCTGCGATTTGTGCAAGCTGTGGTAATTGCTTGAGGTAATCTGGTTCGAATGCATATCAGTATTTAAGTTCTCAAAAACCCCAGTCATCTTCGGGTTGGAGCGGAGTAGTCTTTAAACCTACGCGTAAAATTTGCAAAATTGCGAAATAGCGAGCTGAAAACACGACTCAGATTTTGTGCTGATGACACCTTTACGTGAGTCAAAACGCATCCCCGTGTAAACTGTGGCAAAAAATCAGCGGAAGGTGTGTCCTTCTCACAGTGGCCTGTGATTATCTGCTTCTCTCGGTGGTGGGAGCGCATTTATGAGAGAGTGAGAGGGAGAGCTACTGTGTCTGAGGCAACCAATGAATAAGGGCTGCACGACTGACTACTCCCCACCGCGTCCACCCTCCATTATGTGTTCAGGTCTGTCGGTCCCGGTTGTCTGCAGAGTTTCACATCAAAGCATCTCCAAAGAATCAAGAGAAAGGTACCGTGACCAAACCTGTATGTCCCAACAGGTTCGGTCCTAACCCACGAACTCAGTAATTCATCTCTTTGCGTAATTAGCCGTGTAGAGCGAGAAAAACGTGACTTCATATGGATAATGTGTAGGTTTCACATCAGACAAACACCATTAAAATCCGTGCAACAAATTTGTTTTCAATGGCATAACGGTTACCCCCCTCTTTTGAATGTTTACGCTTGTCAGTAGAATATTTTCACGCGTTTTTTTAGTTTATTGTTGGAGCTTTATTGGAAACAGGAGCCTGCATAAAATCTAAAACTACATTTTGATCTAAACGTCTCAGACAACTAAGTGAAAGTAACAAAACAGAGTCGGAAAGATGGGATCTAGGTGTTAATACAAAAAAAATAAATAAAAAAAAATCACTGTGGATGATGCTGCAGGTGGTGTTGGGTGATGGTAAAGGAAAGCTAAAGCGCCCCCAGGTGTTAGAAATATCACTTGCAACCTTTTTTCTATTTTTGCATTTCCTTTTGTCTGCACTGGGAGCAGCAAAGTAGAGACGGACAAACCTCCTCAGACAATAACTCCCTTCAAAGCTGTGAGGAGGTCCACATAGTCTTGGTTCACCGGAGGAACTTAACATTGAGATTCTACTGTAACTCTAACGGACTGCAGTAAATAAAGTGATAAGAGTTCTTGAGGCACTCGTCTTTATTGCCACAAGATGGCAGCATATTTCCTTTTATTAACGCTGCGGGCACAGACTGACCCAGTTCAACACCACTGCATATGTTGTTCACACTAACTTCCAAAATCTCAAGTTGCTTTTTGGTTTCACTGTCAACTGGAGCATCATTTAGCACTCCGGTGGTAGTGTGATGTGGATATACAGAGATGGACAAAGTAACATGAACACATGTACCATCAATGCAAGCCAATACAATTATACAGTCTTTATAATGTTAAATATTTTGTTGAGTCTCTGTCGAAAACACATTCAGCTCTGGAAACTGTGAGGTCTTGAATGAATGGGTTTGCCATCTTCAATCTTTAAAATAGCATCCACAGACACAAACATTATTTTGAATCAACACCTTGTCTGATACAGTCTCAAGAACATTTTAATATTATAACTTTCGCCAAGCTAGTGGGATGTTTTTGCAAGGCTGTTGTACTGGATTATCTTGTTTATGTGTTGTTGATATTGTGTCTACCCCTACAGTACAATGGACCTGAACACTAAAGCTCTGTCTTGCCTGTTGGAGACTCCACACCCTTTTGTAAATAGCAGCACTTGTTAAATCTTACAGGGGTATAGGATGATGATAGAGGTTTTTAAAGGGATGGGAAAAGGGCAGAATATGTACAAACAGGCCATCTTTCATCACAGAATTAACCTGTTGATGAAATCCTGCTTAAAGGGGAACTGTAGTGATTTAGTACTTCCATAAAACACTTCCATAAAGTTTGGGGACTTGAAAGAGACAGATTTTCCCGACTTTTAGTCCTTATTGGTCCTTCCAGCTTCTACAATTCTCGTAATGCAACTCGACAGCGTCTTTTCTTAGACACTTTTGGACCGTTTTATTAGACCTGACATGTTTTATGTCAAGTTTGTAATAAGGTTTTCTTTCATAAATTTGGGTTCACCAAACTCAAGCCGAGATACCTGGATGTTGTGTTTTGTGCAATTTTCTTAGACGCCCTTCCAGAGCCACAGAGGACATTATACAATTGTTTTCACTGGTTGAGTAAAACTCTTTGTGATGGGTAAACGCATCTTCATAAAATCTGTGGATTACCCCTCCTAGTCTGGGAAAGCTTTACGCCGTTGCAGCTCTATTTCAATAAATCACCCTTCACTTTGATCCGTTTCGTGTTGCACATGTTGTTACTTTCCTTTATTTGTCCCAAATGTCAGTGCGTGCATGATGAGTTATCTGGCTTCTCTGTGGCAGGACCTCCAGCTCCAGTCTAGGGAGGTTTCTATCCGCCCCATTGTTTTCCTGAAAGGCAAGCGCTCCTCTCCCACCACGGGCCAATGGGGCTGCATGTCACTGCTCATTAGCAGAGCACAGTCTTCAGCTGCGAGGCATGCAGAGCCAGAATGAGCAAGAATTCTCCAGTCAGAGTCATGTAGAAGCTGAAAAAAGGCCTGTTACTGCAATTAATTATTCTCATAGTTAAAAATGGAAGTCATGTAAGCAATTATCTTCTCTGTTCAGGATGCTTTTCATCAAAGGTTCGGTTGATGAGGTTGTTTGATGGCTTGAATAAGTGTAAGTATGTTTTTTTGTTCTACATTACAGTTTTCTGGGAAAGAAAATACAAATAATTTCTTATGTCTATAACTTTTTGCACAGCTGAGTTTTCTTTGAAAGGGCCTTTTACCCATAAACCCAAATTTATGTAATTCATGCCATATAACTGTGATCCTGTATGTTTTCTGAGCTCCAGTGTAAAATATTCAGTTGTTTCACAAGGAAAATGAAAACAGCTTCAAAGTCAATTGAAAGAAGAAGAAGCTTCCTTTTGAGGAACAAAAGTCATAGTCTTTAACATAGTGGTCAGAGAAGATTACACAATCTTAGAGTTCACAGTCAATATCAGGATGTGCCAGAGTGTTCGAGACAGCACAGACTGTGAAGTAACAATTGGGCAGCATAGTTCTTAATCTACCTTCTCTTCCGGCCTTAGAAATAAATGATTGCAGCTAATGTTCTAGTCCAGTTAATTGATTATAATGTCAATGTTTTCTCCTCTGCTACGGAGCAGCTGGTACAGTGGAGCTTCCCAGTGTTCAGTGACACGAAAATGATGCCAAAAGACAGGACACAGACGTAGGCGCTTTTAGTATGCATTCCAAGTTCCTACTATTACAGAAGCTTCTCCTGACCTGCTCTTTACACCCATTAGTGTTTAAGTAGCATCTTTTCTTCCAGTTTGTATCATCTTTGTTTCTTCTCTGTGTTATTAAGGACAAAACTACACTGTACATAACAGCAGCATTTGCCCTTGTCTTTTGCTCTGCTATTAATAATTTAGCCTAATGCTTATTGAAATGCCCATCCATTATTTAATATTTCTTGAATGCTAGAAAACATCGCCACACATTATTAAAAATTATGTAAAAATGTCCATAACATATTTGTCACTGAAGTATTACTTAGAATTCAACACACTTATAACTTGCCATGTTTTATCCTTTTTATGAACATGTTCAAAATATATTTGAAGAAAAAGAAAAGTTACATTTAAAAGTTTGCAACAAGCAAACAAAGTGTATCTGACACCTTGTATTGGAGACATTCTCGCTATATACAGTATAGTCCATATAATTATACTGCAGCCTATTTCAATCAACACTGGATTATGATTACAGCCTGTACACGATGGCAGCCTCTGAGTTCCCCTTAGAAAGGTTGGGAATAGAAAACACACGTTCATAAAATGGCAACGCTGCATGGCTGATATTGACATTGTGTCTAGAGGAATCAAAGTGCAACAAAACAGGAAGTCATTGGGAAAACTAACAACCCTGACATTTGGAGGAGTTATTGAGCGTCTGCTATCTTTTTGTGTTGTGGAAGCTCAAAAGGCAAACAAAAGCTGAGGTCTTTCCAATGACACACCATTTTCACACCGTGAGTTGAGGTTTAAGAAACATTAACTGAAGTCAGGGCTCAATAGAGGAATGTGAGTCACAGAAATCATCATCACACACTGTCCATTTGCACTGGCAATGATGGTACTGCCATTTACAAAATTACCACATGATATAGAATAAAACACAATACAGGAGGGCTGACAGAGCAGGAGTAAATCTCTTCCTGCAACCCTGTCCTCAAGAAATAACGTTTATATACTTATGATGTGGTACAAAATACAAGAACAGGTAGCTACACCTCAAATTTCATGAGTACACCCTAAAAGTTAAAATAACAACCTGCAATAATATGGTCTATGAGGAACTGGAAAGATACCCAGTCTGTGTCACAGTTAAAAAGAGAATTATTGGCTTCTGGGGGAGGCTGATAAAAGGGTAAGACACTAAACTCAACCAGATAATGTACAACTATTTGCTCAACCTGCATAATTCAGGTGTATATACTATGACTCTTGCAGGTCAAGCAGATACTGGATGACTGTCTTACCTCTGACTGTTGAACAGAGGCTGAAGGATCAGTTCATGCAGAAATGGCAAAGTGGGCTCAAAATATGACAGTGTGTGATCTTTATGTAGAATTTAAACAAGAGCTTAAATTGGGAAAGTATCTATTAGGTACAGAAAGGCTATTTGTAACTTTAGGGTGCACAACACCAGAATTCCCCTGGAAGATATAAAGAGCTGGATACATAGATGGGCAAGAATCATATTTTGTAAATATAGTGAAATATAGGCAAAGGTACTTGCCAAAGTATTACTTATACTGCCCATCTATGCTTCAATTATTAACCAAAGGTTATTTGTAAATTAGGGGCTTTCTTGAAGAATTTAAGTAAAATATGTTGTACTTTATCCATGCTGAGTGCCATTGTTTTGTTATTTTAATATTTTTCTGTTTTTGCTCCACATGGGTTAGGGTCATGGTCTTGATTCGAAATAAAGGAAATGAAATGAAAAACATCTCTGAAGAAACTGTTCATTAACCTACTTATTTTATAATGTGTTCTGCATAATCTATTGTGTGCAGAACAATGATAATGATGATGATGTCTTACTTGCAGGAAGTTTGACATTGCTGCCATTTGGCAAGATGTGGATGGTGTACACACCTACAACGGTGAAAAAAAGATTCACTGTTTTTATTTTTTGGGGGTTTTTTGCATGAAAGTCTTGTTTGCTTTTGTTCTGTGAGGTGGGAGTCTCCATGTGTTTGCTGTTCTTGATTAGTGGACACAATATTTTACCACGTATATGAGCTGTTTTTGAGATTTTTTATTTTGTGAGAGCGTGTGAACTAAACTAACCCATCCCCTGTGATTCTGCTCTCACTAAAGGATGCAATATGTTTTCACTGTGTGCTGCACTCGGGGTCAACAGGAGCAGTATACTCCTGTGTTAAATGCGGGCAGGTTTCTAGCTCAGAGTGATTTGGCTGTTGGTGGATTCTCTTAGCTGGTCTCCTGCTGGGAGTATTGGAGCATTCATCACCTTGGCAACTCACCCTTTTAGTCAAATCACATTACCATGACTTTTTTCAGCTTTGGCTTAAAAGTTTAAATACCTCCATGAAACACTTTTGAACAAACCAAAGTAACAGTAGGTGGTTTATTTGTCCTTCCATTGTTTCCAAATGTTTTCAAGCATTAGCCCAAAGACGCATTGTCAGCAAATAAAGCTTCTGCAGTGTCTGCATATACATGTACCTCATGTGCTTCTTGTAAGCATGGAAATGATCTTACCAAGTGTTTCTTGACCTCTCTGTTTGAGGGGTTGAGCCTGTTCTGAAGCACTCCGGACACAAGAGGAGATGGAAACATTCACCAGGGTGTTCATGATTGAGCATGTGTTTCCTAAGCATTAGTCACAGCGGCTTTTCCCCCCGAAGAAAAGTTATTTTTAACAACAAAGGCTCTAATGACGAGCACTGTAAGACAATAACAATTGGAGGGAAGTGTTCAGTTTTGAGCTTGTAACAGATGCTTTGGTTAATGTTTGATGCTCCATCTCAGGACCTTATGTCTTTCGGATCGATTCATTTACCGTCAACTATAAAGTATATTTTAGATTAGCCTATCTCAGAGAAATGATGATCCTGATGTTGTATATGAAAACCAGAGAAATCTCAGAATTAAAAAATGCTCTACACACCTGCTAGTTCCTTTGTGTTCATGAAAATCTTTATTTCTCTATTTTGAAAGATGCGTTTTTCAGAAAATAACAAAGTCCCAACTCAGGTAAAATCCCTGCCTAGTAAATAACAAGATGGTCATGACATAATGATAATACACCCTCAAGGGAATTCCTTCACACCAAAGCAAAAATGATTTTGCACTTTGCAGGGGTAACAAAGGAATCCCCAGAATTCCCTGTGTCATCTGCACGGCCTGCCTGAGAAAGAATTCAGCGAGGTCTGCGAGGTCCCGCTCCTTTCATTGTTGATTCAGCGGCACACACCCCCACCCAGCAACCATAAATGGAGGCAGTCCTTTGTGCGAGAGGAGAGGAGCAGATTTACTGCGGATGGTCTCCCTACAAAGGACCGTGCCACTGTCACAACAGGACCAGGATCAGCTGCTCCCACTTTCACACAGTGTGATTTAACGCCGTGCTTCACACGGCCGCTGATGCAGACACAACTTCTACAGTCAGTCAGCATCCAAGCACCTCAACAGCAACACAGTGGGGATGAAATACACTGGTACTATTATCAGTATCTCTTTCAAGAATAGTGTGAGTTGTCCAGATTCCAGTACTGTCCAGAAGTCCAAAACGTACCCTTTATCTCTTTATTTCCCTCACAGCTGACACTTTTGCACTGATATTTGAGACTACATCAGTGAAGATTTTGGTGTAGAAGCGGTTTCATTAGTAATCTACTAAACTAAGATGTAGAAAAATAACAAAATAAGCATAATATGTCATCATTTTACATGCCTTTGGTGCTGTTTAAATGTCATTATAAATAAGATTGGGCCTTCAGTCTATCAGAAGTCCTTAAAGCTGCAACATCCATCTGTTTAACATTGTGGTCTTCAATACGGCTTAATTCCTTGGCCCACCAGCTGGCAAAGTGCCTATGCCAACTGTGCATTTTGGGCATGTTTCCTTGCCTCCCCGATAACTTCGGGGCTTGGTTTCCTATGTCAGTCCCTCTTATGTTGACTTAATTACTGTGAAATGTAAGGAGCTGGTCCCTCTGTCTCACCAAAGGTTTCAGAACTTCTTTAACTTAATATTTTGAGTCTGATGGTAGCTTATCAGTAAAATCTGACCTTTAACACTGGTATCACTCATATCAGCATCTCTCAGCATCTGTTTGCATTGCATTGTAGTCATCGCTACAGTTTTAAGCCTTGGCACACCAGGAACTTGCCAATGCCAACTGTGCATTTTGGGGATGTTTTGTCTGATTACTTCTGGGCTTGGTTTCCTCCATCAGTCCCTGTTATGTTGACTTCATTACTGTGAAACTTAAGGAGGTGGCCTGTCTTCTTGGTTTAGATTTCAGAGCTTCTACGACTCATAGATCCCCTCCAGACATGTTTTAAGATGTAAATACTCTACTTTGAATAATAATTTGTGTCTAATATAGTTTTTCCACAAAAAAATCAATTATCACACAAGATGTCCATTCTCAGTGTTTGTGTACAGGAGGTTTCACATTTCAACATCACACTTGTGGAAGTTGAATTCTGGACCAGGATCGGCTTCCAAACTAGTAGTGATGTCACAAAATATGATCGTAGGTATATGCCTTAAACTTAAACTTAGATTTTCAATGAGCACAGAGAAACTTTCCTCCTTTAGCAGGTGAAATGAAAACACCTTTCCAGTGTCAAACTCTGCACATACATCATTCTGCACAGTGAAGCTCAAACATCCAACTGAGGGAACATGAAGCAAAACACATTTTTGAAGGGGGGCTTTAAACATTTCAGCATGAAGGTGGCAAATCAGTGAAATCCATTGACAAACACAACCATTAACAAGTATGCTTCTCTGAAGAACACCTGTGTTTACGCATAAAGTGAGAAGATTTGAAATGGAAAGTTTATGGATTACAGCAGCTAGAATCGTCCAACTATAAAACAATGTTCAGAGGAACAGCCTTGCAGTAGTGACAAATAAGGGACAAAGTCAACTTTCAACATATGGATATTGTAAAAAACAAAAAGTATGTCAGTGAAAGAGAGGCTGCAACATTAAGAGAAATTTATATATTAGAAGGTGTTATTTCCTCAAATCATATTGAAAACTTTCAAGTGGTTGTTTAACTGTGAGGTAGCATGAGCAATATTTTACCTTTAACTGGCTAAATTTCAGTAAGCTAACATGTAGAATATATATGTAGGTAGCATTAGAAAGGGCTTCAAGTCTCTGTTCGCAAATGAAACTTAATATCTTCACCGGCAGATTGACCAGGGGGCCACACAGACCTTTCTCAAGTCGGTGTTCATTTTGTTCCTACAAAAGTAAAGCTAATCTGTGAAGAGAGGCCTCGTCACCTGCAGGGGTCCATCTGCTCGACCTGCACCATCTCTCTGGTTTCTCTGGTTTTTCTTCCCACTGACCTGAGACAATACAGAGGCCGGGCAGGTTCACCTCCTCCGACAGCTCGTGTTACACAACCACCCAGGGCAATAGTGGACATGAAAGTGCTGTTTGTGTGGTTGGTTGAACCCAGGTAAAGGCAGTTACACACCTTTTCGCTCACGGGGACACACACCGGATTATCTCAAACAAGCCATTGAAGCAACAGATTTTAACCCAACTTTAACCCAAATTAGCTTGGGTTAAAATTGCTATAATATACAATATATGACACATGTCGATTTCCAGCTTTTCAGTCTGTTTCAGTCCGGATGTGCAGCTGTTAACTTTCTGAGATAAATCAAGTTTCACATGTTTTTCAGTTAGAGAGTGATTTGAATTGTGAAATACAGCAGAGTTACAACCAAAAGAGGATGTGAAAAAGCGTGCCCAAAGTTGAAAAAGTTGTCTCACACTCAGACTGTAAATGAGCAGACATTTCTTATCACTGTACATCTGATTTCTAAATCTTTATTAGAATATATGTTTTCCATTATTGAGAGGCTAGTAGAAGAGACACTGATGTGTACCAGCCCTCAACATTTAACCAGGTTTTCTGCCAGCCGTTACTGGATGTAGGAGATCTCACACTTTCAGTAAAGAGGCTTATGATGATTAAGACTGATGCATCTGTTACCGAACCCACAGCAACAGAGATGCCATTCACATATCTCACACTGGAACCTCCTGAGTCATTTGCTGCAATTAGGAATGTGGTGAAGACCCCACTGAACCCCCCAACCCTCGCCCACTGACCCACAGAGTTACAGAAACACACTCACATACACATACACACACACACACACACACACACACACACACACACACACACACACACACACACACACACAAAGACACGCATGGGGCTTTCTATCTTTGACAATGCCTGCATTGTGTTGTACTCCACTGAGTGGTTGTGGCCCAGACTGGTTCAAACTTCACACTACCATCAAACATCGGCAGATATAAACGTAAGCGAGTGATACAATGGAGCTGTTTTGTGTTGCTGGCAGGTTTTTTAGAAGATAACACATACTGACTCATATCACTGCTAATGGTGGGTAGAAACTGCAAATCTCCAAAATGACAGTTAAGTTAAGTTTGTGTAAAGATTTATGAATCCTGGAGGACAATAAAATGTCCCAGATGGAGGATAATCCTTCGGATGAATTTAAAACCTTAACCAAAACTAGAAAAGATGACTTTCTGAAATGCAATCAGTGTTGGGATCTTTTGTTGTATATTGATTACTTATTTATCAGCGTAGTCACTCAGCAGGTGTTATTGATGAGAGCATACATTAATAATTCATGCATTTCTTCTTGGATGAATAATCCCTGTTCAAATCATTTTTTGAGTCAGATAACACTCCAATAAATCCTGATATAACTGAACTTCCAACCTTTCAAAGATACAACAGGCTGTTAATGACCTACAGCAGCTTGGCTCCTTGTCTGGCTGAAGGAGGTTTATTTGTTCAGCTGACTGACACACTTGCTGTTTAGCTGCTTCCACCTCAACAAAAATAGCAAAGTAATGCTCATTAGCATGTCTTGGTTGTTCCATTTGTCTGCTTGCTATTCAAATATATTACCCAAAGGAGTATGACAGATGACAACACAATACAAATACAACAGGATACTCAAAATGTAGGAGGAAAGTGGCCACATATGATGCCAAGATTAGGACAGATAGATAAATAATATGTATATTGTTAATAGCTATTCTGCAGTTGTTTTTTTTAAATCTGCAATCTGCAATCCAATCTTTAATTCTTAATATTCAGCAAATCTTTTTGATCTGTAAGCCACAAAATTCTTATTTTTCTTGTGATTCAACAACAGTGAAAGAGGAAGTCATGTATGGTTGTCTAACTTGTCATGTGATTTTGGATTTGACATTAATTTTTTGCATTTTCAGCATGGGGGAACATGAAGGAAGATGCAAGTCAATTATAATGAAATTGTTATTGTATTTGGTTTAATCTATAATTCAAATGTGAGCAAAAAAAGTAGAACCACCATCAAAACTCAAAATGCAAAACTGGAACATGTTAGTACACTCAGAATTATTGACAGATTCTTTCATACAAGTTAAGTCACTTTTTATTTATGGAGTCCAATATCACAAATCAAAAATTTGCCTCAGGGGCCTTTACAATCCGTACAGCATACATCATCCTCTATCCTCAGACCCACGATTCAGATAAGGAAACTTCCCCCCAAAAAACTTTAACAGGAAAAAATTACAAGGACATACTGTAGAAGGACTTAAACAAGCAACAATAAGCAGCAGAAAGTTTGATTCAGTTCCGTTCAGTTCAAAGTTCCATATTGTCCCTCAGGGGGCAAAAGGCCTTTTTCACAGAAGACATTTTGACATGTCACAGTACTTAAAACACAGACATTGAAATGAATGATGGCTGAATTCCATTTAGCTGCTTCACTTTCAGAGTCCTGGTACTGTTCATGTTGCCTCACTGTCACAGCTTACTGGGACACTTACTGTATAGAACAGATCCATTGTTAATGTTATTACCTGTGCTTTTCCTGCTATGACAAGTTGAAATGTCTGCTGCGGCCTGTTTGAGGCAAGCTGGTCTGCAAACATAAAACACAAAATCATAATAAACAACTTATTTGCACACAAGACTAAATATCTGAGAAGAGGAATACAATCATAAAAATGAAGAAAAAAATCCATGGCTGACCTGCAGTGTACAATGAAAACACATTATGTCAAAAGTGCAAGTGCATTTGCAAAATCTAGACATGCACCAAAGTTTATTGATAACTTAATTTTTCTAGTTTGAGTCAATTGGGCTCATATGTTTTTATATATATTGGGGCTTTTTATGCCTTTTTTTCATTATAGGGACATAGGAGAGGACAGGAGTTGAAGGGAGAGAGTGATTGTGGGTGACAGACAAACAAGAGTCCGGAGCCAGATTTGAACCACAGCCATTGCATTTATAAGGCGTGCATCTTAATCAGTAGGCTATCTGGGCGCCAGTTGGGTTCATATTTTTGAATTATCATCAGCTGAGAAACACATAAAACACAGATTGTCCATCTTAGACAAATGTTTCAATTATGTACATGTAAACACAACCTACATCATATTCATATAACTTTTAGTTATTTATCCAATTTTAAATGGAAATTTGATCTATTGACTCTTGGAATATAAATTTATTTTGTTTAATTATATTTACTTTTAAATATATGCATTTATTTATTTTTGTATATGGTTATTGTAGCCTTACTGTTGTTTAATTTGTTTCTCTTTCTGTAGGAATCTATTGTAGTTGTTGCTACTAGGATCTGTATCATAAGTACGTAAGTAAACAAAGTTGTAAAAAGTATAAAGGCTAGTCAAAAATATACTGAACACTGTTCATCCTGGTGACCAGTGGTGGCGCAGTGGAGCAGGAGCCCGGCCGGGAAACAAGCAGCAGCAGCAGCAGCAGCTTCCAGTCAAACTGCACCGGCTGAGCGCAGAGGAGCAGCGGGCTGAGCAGCTCTAACTTCGGACTACAGGACAACATCTGGACCGCACTGCAATGCTGCTGCAGGGAGCGCACTCGGCTGTTTATGTTGCACTTTTATATTTTCTGGATCCCACTTTGGTGCTCGCCTTCAACCTGGACACCACTCATGTCATCAGGAAAAACGGAGAGCCGGGGAGTCTGTTCGGGTTTTCTCTTGCCATGCACCGGCAACTGAACCCGGATAAAAGAATGTGAGTGATGTCTGCTTTCCATCTACCTGTGATTGTTTTTGTAAAATTGCAGCTCCGTTATCAGAAGCACCAGATCTAAACATTTTAAACATATCATTAACCTGACTTCTCTCCATCCGAAGTTATCTGGATTGTCCTGGGCTGTGTTTCAAGGGGCCACATCCTCTTAATTTAAACAGGATTCTGCATTGGCAGCACTCATGATTTCAGGCGTAGAAGCATCCTATAAAAATTTTGCTCCAGTACCAGTCTACTAAAGCCTTTTAAAAAGAGATTGACTGTCTCCATGGGATGCCTTGAATGTGAAATGGGAAGCAGTCTAAAGACAACAAGTGAATAAACAATGGTTATAACTGTCATGCAAATGCATCTGTAAGGTCAATGTAAGGAGCACTGAGAGGATAAATTATTGCTCTTAAACTTTTTCACAAAGAAGATTTTTCTATTAAGTTGCTTGCCTACATTTTTATCCTTAATGATCTACTGTTAAGTGATGTTTAGAGAACTTAAATGTTATTTTAATAATTAAACAGGTGCATTTCCACTCTACAGTTTTACCTGTTAAGTTTGGTCTGTGAACAGCAGTGAGAAGTTGCGTGAGGAAGCTTTTTAGTTGACTTTGGTGTGTATAAATGGAAAATTTACAGATGGCACATTTTTAGGAAGACATTCACATGTACACAAAGGATCCAGGTCAGAGAGGTGAAGTTGTAAAATGTGTCCTTGATGCAGGAGTTGTAGGGATGTCTGGTGATGTTTCAGTGCATACAGTAAGCCATTTCCTTTGGGTGGCTCTGAGGGGGTAGAAAAGACGTCAGCGTGGTGAGCCAGATCATCCTGCTACGGGGGCAAAGTGAGAAGAGGGGTGGCATGTCAAAGCCTGCGGCGAAGAAGCATGCAAGAGCTACTATATAAGACCCTGCAGTGGCATGTTGAGAGAAAGAGAACAAGGATGAGAAGCCCTGATAACAAGACTCAAAGAGAGTTTTGCCAAAGATCACATAGATTAGCTTTAACTTGTGGAATTTTATCTAACTGGTGTTTTGACTTCATGTAGGATTTGAACTGAACACACAAAACTGGAAGCTGTTTATAAAATGTGTTATCTTACAACACAAAGGTCTCTACATCTTAAAATGAGTCATTTTTACATCTGTCAGAGCTGACAAGTGTAGACAGAGTGAAAAGTCATGAAACTGAATGTAGTATTTGTTGGGCAAACAGAGGCTCGAAATGTGACACTGGCTTGATAGTTGGGTTTCAGCCAATAAAAGTCAGAGGAGAGTGAAGGTTTGCCGTGTTTACATGAGACCTAGTTTTGGCAAACATACACAGAATTCAGCTAACTCGTTGCTTCTTGTGAACAGACATAAACTGTGTTAAAGTTAGCGTGTAAAATTTAACAATGATTGAAGGCACCAATTTTTACAGACACAACAATTAGAGCTGCAACAAATGATTAATTTGATTATTGACTAATCTGACTATTATTCTCTCAATTAATCAATTAGTTGTTTCTTCTCTAAGATATCAAAAAAATAATTAAAAACGTGCATCACAGTTTCATAAAGCCCGAGCTGACGTCGTCTAATTGATTGCTTTGTTAAACCAACAGTCCAAACCCAAAAATATTCAGTTTACAATCACATAAAAGCAGCAAATCCTCACATTTTAGAAGCATAAATTAAAGAATGTTTGACATTTTTACTTGAAAGTGACTTAAATGATTGATCACTCGTCAAAACCTATTAATTTTCGGACTAATCAATTAATTGACTAATTGTCAGCTGAGCTCTAATCAATTTATCTATTAATGGACAAAATATATAGATAATGAAGTCAATCATTAGTTGCAGCCTTGGTTATAACACATCCACATTGTCTCTTACATCTTGGTTGAAAATATATTGAAACTGAGTTGCTGTATTGAAATGTTCTGCACTGCTCGTCGTTGTGATTAAGTAAAGTATGGAATAAACAGCAGCTCCCTCCGCGTGGCCATGATCTCCGCTCTAAATCCTCATGTGACCCTGAGCTAATCAGCCAGACGAGTCAAGTGAAAGCTCCGCTGAGCGCCGACGTATGTAATGCAACAAAACAGCCCTTACTTAAAGCTGTGAGGCACATCGGCCTCTCAGACCCACTGGGCTCATGAAACCACAAGTCAGCAATGTGTTACACACGCTGCATCTGTCTCTTTTGTTCTTGTACAGACACGTGTTTGATGATGATCACTAGCAGCTGTAAAACTCTGCTGGCCATCAACTGCTTTCATTAATCTCATCATAATAAATCATATGTGAGGAGATGAACGCTGGCATCTATAAACACTGAATCTGAGCAACATGTGTAACTTGATAGATTACATTTCTCTTATGTCAAACCCGAACCCGAGCCTTTTGTCCCTTCTGTGTCTCAGAGCTAAAACACAAATCTCTCCCACTTTACTGTAATTAAAAAACTAATCCTCTGCTGATTCAAGAGATATCCATGTTGTTCCTCTAATGGTTTCAGTGAAAGCACTGTGTGTTTACGTCTTCCTTCTCATATTGGTTGAGTGGAGGAAACAACCAGATCCATGTTTCACCACCAGACTGGACATAATGTGCTGTATTGGAAAGAGGCAACTGGATGCCTCTTCCATGAATAATGTGTCGGGTTGATGATGTGGTTAAAACATTCTCTCAGTGAAACCAGAGAAAAAGGCCATTTGACTGGACATGCAAGGCCATCTGTGCACATGTAACCTGATAGATGAAGTTTGGCTTGTTTGAAGAGACATAATGTAGCTTAGAAAGGGTTAATAAACACATTTTAAACAAGTGAATTTGAGACTATATAAATCTTTTAAAAAAAAACTTTACCTCTACTTAAAGTTAATCTTTACTAATCTAAATATTCATGCTTCCTTTTGTGATGTGCAACTAACCGATTACAGGTCAGCACCAATCATTACGCATCTGTGTGTGTGTGTGTGTGTAAACTGAAACAGTTAGAACAGCTGCAGTAGTCCTTGTGGCTTTAAGTACACAGCTGTGAGGGCACTGCAGCACATCTGCTAACAAAGACCAGTGAGATCACTGTGTAAACCCACACCGGTCACTATGCGTTCCCATTTACGCTGCAGTGAAAGACATGTTGCATGATGGGATGTGGTTTCACATTGGCTCTGCAGTGTGTAATTGGATTTACCAGGTGACTGTCCTGGGAAGGAAACATGGATTGCAGCTGTAGTCAGTTTGGTTATGACTTACTTCATAAAATAAGGGGGAGGATTTCTTGTATATTAGTCTCTCAAGAAAACATTGTGTTCATTTTTTCCGCAGAAAATAACACAAAATACTGAAATGCATTCAAATTGTAAACTGAAAAGCCAGTTCCTGTGTCTGCTAGACTGGTGTGTAAATGTCAATGTTACCCCTCAGTTACTTGCTAAATTCTTCAACTGGCACTTTCCTGAGAAGCCCTGCTGTTAAGTTGGAGGCATTTTTTTCTTTATCTCTTCACAAATGTGGTGTTTTCCTGCACATGACCTTGTGGATTTAAGTGGTCTTGCATTGATTGTGAATCAAAACAGCAGGAGGGAGCTATTAGTACTGCAAAACATATGTTTAGATAGTAGGGTTAAGTCCTACTTAGACAAATATTTAATTCATAGTCCCATAAATGTACTACTGCATTCTTTTTGTCATTGCATTTTCATCGTGTAAGTGCTGCTTCTTTGATTTGAATGAAATCTCTGTTTGTGGGAATAAATTGATGGACACCTGTGAAAGTCAATGCAATCCAATTTAGTGTATTGGTTTTACTTACTGGTCATTTCTGAGGCCGTACAGTAGATTGCAGTGTTATTGTGTTGGATTGCATTATATCACAAGGTTTATCTAATATAAAATAACTGAACGACGTTCTCACAGCCCTTCTAATTACACAGGAAATATATTTTTAGTTTGTATTCAGCTTGGCATTCAGTGTCACCCTATATGACACGTGTTAGGCTAAACTGCTGGCGCTCAGGAGCTGAAATGTCAAACTGTAGCAACTTTGTAAAGGCTCATGTTTATATTTGCATTTCAGTGGCCTTTGTTTGAGGGTTTGCAGTTTGGTCTTCAGTCTTACATCAGACCCCCTCAGGAGAGTCCTTGTTTAGCAAGTGAAGAGGCACGGGGCCGCATAGATCAATAGGTGGGTTACAGAGGGAACCACAGAACCATGGCGAGAAGAAAAGGGTGGAGAGGATTTCCTCTCTATCCTTTGAGAAAATTCCTACACTGTAAGCAGCGTCAGGTCTTTCCCACATTATACTGTAGCTTCCTTACATCTCTGTGAAAGTTCATATTCTAAAACAATGGATCTTATTTTTGTAGTTTTGGCACTTATACTTAAGCATGAAAAAAGACCGAATTGACATTTCATTATTACTCCATTATTCATACTTACTATTGTTGCCCTCTTGTTAGCCATTTCCTGTGAGGCAAAAATGTATTTGATTTGGCTCTAACCAATCATTGGTGACTGGCGTAGCCGTTAGTCTGGAGTCACATTCATTAAAGTCCTGATCTCAATAAATTTACTGTTAAACTTCTGGTTAAAAAGTCTTAAGTCTCAAGTCTTCATAAGAAAATTGCAAGTCAGTTGCAAAGTCTCTGAATGCTTTCATTTCAGTGCTGTTTGTTAATAGTTATTTTAACACAGCTAAGACCAAGTCGCTTCAATGCATAATGTCTAATAATTAAACATTCAACGTGTGCAGTCATACAGGGCTGTTACATTTTTGATTACAATACTGCACAGCAAATTGGCAACAAGGCTGACTGGCCACACAGTATCAAGTTCTGGTCTATAACCAGACTAATCATACTAAATAATTATGAGTATTAGAATATTTTACTTGCCAGCCTCTTTGCATAGACTCAGGGATGCAGTGATCTCATTTGTCCATGGGGCACAGTACCACAATCCATCAGTTTTAAACATCACACAGTTTTGTAACTGTAAAATTATTAAATAAGCTCTGATCACGAGTGGGGGCCTTTCACTTATGGAACAAAGTGTGGTCTGTTTTTTTGTGCCGGTAACTACCACTGACAGGAAGTTTTGGTTTTGTTTATCTCGCAATATAGCTTGCAAACAGTTTGCCAGTATGTAAAAGGTGAGAGACGTCTCTGCGTTCCAGAGGTGTGAAGAACAATTCGTGAACTTACAAGTACAGCAAGTTTAAGACCTGTTAAGTTAAAAAAACAAGTGTCATTTAAATTCTTTGTGATTTTTTTAGCTTGAGCCACATCAAGTCTTAGGTGTCATATTTTAATGTTATACATAGTTTTGTGTTATACTGTATATGCTGCTGAGAAACCACTCTGAATGAATCTGAAATATTGAGTTGAAATACATTGAAAACAGAAATGTAAAGCAGATTCTCAACACTCTTTATCTAATTTTTTTGGTTGTTGTATTACTGCTGAATTGTACTGCATGTGATCAACACAAACACAAAGTATTAAAATGGTGTCAGCAGTCAGACACAACTATATCTGCTGTAACCACATCAAATTATCCTTTACACAGGCATGATGCACATTGTTCATGCTTTTCTCTGCTGACGCCCTGCTGTGGTTCCCAACCTGTTTGGCCCCTTAAAACAAAACAGTGTCAACCTGCAAACCCTGGCTGCAGGTTTCATATATATATATATATATATATATATATATATATATATATATATATATGTATATATGTGATTCATGGTGGCTGAAATATCAAAGAGTTTCAGATTGTGTCATTTGAATAATTGGTTCAGAAGTTCAAAGAGGTAAAACTACTAACACTGACCAGTATTTCACAAAAAAGCAAGATTAGAGAAAAGTAAATCAAATCTATTTAGCAGAACTTTTCTTCTTGTTTCCAAGTCTCAGATTTACCTTATAAGCCACTGGAGGCTGCTCCAGTCAGTCTGTGGCAGTACCATATAAACCATATGGACATTGACTTAACAGAGAAATGAAATTACAAAAGCAATTAATACTGAAATTATATTATTAATTTTTTACTTTCTCTTTTGAGTCATGATGAGTCAGAAACTTGTAGGTCAGGTGTCAAGTCATCGATTAATTCAAAGACAAATCACATTATTTCTTTTCAAAGTCCAAATTCACAAATATTTTGATTGTGACGTGAGTTCACATAAACTCACACAACTTATAAATTATATAACTATACAACTTATAGACTTTCTATAATGTCTAGTTCACATGGGTCTTAAAACTGACATGTAAAAGAAAAGTTGACAAACCTCTTTCATCAGATAAGTGTTGCTAATTATGTCACCCCAGTGCCCTTCAACATGAGTCACCCTTGAATCACTTCATTCGTGTTCAGGCTACGTGAGAATGTGGGTTTTGGGGAGAAGCTGTGGTCTGCGAGCTAAGACTGGGCAGAACAAGTACATTATTGAACCTGCTCCAAACTAGATTGTCTGCCTATGTCTCCCATTTTCTTTTTTATCACAAAATACAGAAGCTCTTTTAGAGACTAATTGAACCAGTCAAATAGCCACATGACAGCTTTGTTTGGCATGTTAATAATATTTAATAATATTACTTAGATAACGATACTATATAATTACTTAGATCATGTTAGTTAAAAGTAATGGCTTGAACGGTTGGAATAACTATAGCATTAAAAGCAATGGATAAATTGGCGAGCCTGTTCTCCCACGAAAAACGACACTTTAGATCGTAAATTGACATGATGACAAAGGTTGCCTAACTTTAAAGCTATAATATGTAATTATTCCACATTAAAATGTCTAAAAACAACTAGACCTATGTTATATATTTTGTTGAGTTGTGTACTCACATTATCCCAAATGTTTCCAACAATTAGAAATCTGTCATTTTAATCAAGGTAACGGACCGTTTCATGTGGTCGCCTGTCAATGGCGTCATACCCCTCCACTAAAGAGTATAGTGCACAAGATGCATGCGTCGGCGTTGCGTTTGTCCACTACAATTGTGTCTACCAAAGAGTAACTGACACACATACAAGATAATATATATTGTGGTTGTTCGACAGAAACTGTTATAAATTGACTTTTATTCGGTTTTAAGCCACATTTTCATGATAAATTTAGGTTGTTTTTAACTATATCTTTTAGCTGGATGAAGGATTTTATTTATCGGACGTCTGGATCTTAAGTTATCAGAGAAATAAGCTGGGCAAACGTTAGCAGCAGCTCGGCTAACAGCCCCTCCAGGAAGTCCGGTGCTTGTCAAACATCATTGGAGAAACATTGATTTTTTAGGTGAAACAGCTTTATTCAGTATTTTTACTGATTTAATCTGTGTGTGCATTTATTTTTGGAGAGGAGGAGACCTCTGCGGATAATTTGGCTCAGCTAACAGCCCGTACCGGACGTCCGGTGCCAGCCGAACAGCGTCAGAAAAACACTGATTTTTTTATGTGAAACGGCTTTATTCAGTGCTTTTACCTGTAATCACCGGGTCTGTTTGTTTTGGTGAGGAGGAGACCTCTGCGGGTAATTCTGCTCCCAGTAAAAACATCCTGAACGGTGAACGCTGAAGTAATCCTATTCTGGAGAAGCTGGTTGTTTAACAATGAAGACAACAACTCCCATAATCCCACACTACTTCACACCATCATCACTCTCCGTCTTCTGTTATTGTGTTGATTGAGAGACCCCTAGCGGCTGAAATAACATATTGTACGTTTAAGTACTAACCACATTTTAAGTGATATTTACCCAAATACCAACCAAGTAGTTTTTGTGCCTTAACCTAACCAGACCTTAACCACAGCTTTGTCACACCATAAAACATCATTATTTTTTAACAGTGATTTGTAACAGTTTTGAAAAGCTGCATTCACACTATCATAGTTAGCTAAAAGTAGCCTAATGGATGAATGGTTTTAATACTAAAATTGTTAGCTAAAAGTAATGGATGATGTTAAATGAGTAAAATAGTTAGCAAGTTATGGATAAATGGTTAAAATTGTTAACTACAAGTAAAAGATATATGGTTTAGAAGTCTAGCTTCGGACACCCTCGGTAGTTGTTTGCTAAAAATAATGGATAAATGGTTGGAATAGCTAAAAATAATAGGTAAATGTTTAAAAATGTTAGCTAAAAGTAATGGGTTATGTTAAATGAGTAAAATAGTTAGCAAAAGTAAAGGTAAAAGGTTTGAATAGTTAGCTACAAGGCTGGTTGAAAGGTCCAGCGTGAACTCAAGTGGTAGTTGGACAGCTGGACTGTTCAATTGTATGAAAAAATATACGCTTTTATATCATGAATAGTTCAATAATGTCCAGTTATTCAAAAGGATGAGTACCTACTTGAGTTCATCTAATATGGCTGAGAGAGTACGCCTGACAAATGAGGTTGGGAACCAGTGCATTACCCCACCAGGACATGTTGTTGTTAATCCTTGCAGATGACAATTGTAATAGAAAATATAAGTGCTAAATGTCCCCTTTTACTCTCTCAGATTATGTGTTTTAGACTTTGTTTTTTCACTTTAACAATCAGATGGAGAAAAGAAGACGTGGAACGGATTCTTCTGCCAACATTGACCACAATGTTAGAAATGCAACCTTCGATTTTTTTGAACAAAATGTGGTCTGTTTTTTTTGTGCCCATCAGGCGGAAACTACCACTGACAGGAAGTTTTGGCTTTGTCTATCGAGCACACAAGTCTTGCAATATAGCTTGCAAACAGTTTGTCAGTATGTAAAACGTGTATGAATTTAAAACAACAGCAAGTTAAAAATTTGTTAAGTGTCAATTAAGTTCTAGGTGATTTTTTTTAGCTTAAGCCACATCAAGTCTTAGGTCTCATATTTTGATGTTATACATAGTTTTGTGTTATACTGTATATGCTGCTGAGAAACCACTCTGAATGAATCTGAAATATTGAGTTGAAATACATTGAAAACAGAAATGTAAAGCAGATTCTCAGCACTCTTTATCTAATTTTTTTGGTTGTTGTATTACTGCTGAATTGTACTGCATGTGATCAACACAAACACAAAGTATTAAAATGGTGTCAGCAGTCAGACACAACTATATCTGCTGTAACCACATCAAATTATCCTTTACACAGGCATGATGCACATTGTTCATGCTTTTCTCTGCTGACGCCCTGCTGTGGTTCCCAACCTGTTTGGCCCCTTAAAACAAAACAGTGTCAACCTGCAAACCCTGGCTGCAGGTTTCATATATCTGTGAGTCATGGTGGCTTAAGTATCAAAGAGTTTCAGATTGTGTCATTTGAATAATTGGTTCAAAAGTGGCATTTCCATAAAATATTAGAAATGCAACAAGATGTTTTTGTCATTCTTCTTGACAGAGTTCTTGCTGTTGCTATGCCATCACTATCACTGTTACTATCATTATTTATCTTTTCACATACATGTAATAAATTCAACAAGATGCTGCTGTGGAGCTTGTTGAAAGGTTGCAAATATAGAAAATTACTTACTGAAGGTGGTAACAAGCAACTACAACAAAAAGAAAATTTCTAGCTCTTATCACAGAATCTTGTAATGCTTCAGAAAATAATAGTTTCATTATATTGTTTTTTGTTTTTTTTTCTCCTTCTTTTTCTTCAGGCTTTTGATTGGTGCCCCCAGAGCCAGAGCTTTGGGAAAACAGACCGCCAACATCACAGGAGGCCTCTATAAATGTGAAATTACCCAGTCCAATGATTGTGAGCGCATTGAATTTGACACTGAAGGTGAGAAATGATATATGTATCAATCAATCAATCACTCTATCTATCTATCTATTATTACACTTTTCAGATTTGTATTTGAATTTGTTGTCATAATCTAAGCACAAAGTTTGACTTAATTAGCTTTAAAGCTTTGAAATCTCACATGCAAAAAAGATAGTAAGTAGACTGTTTTGATTCAATTTATTTATTTCCAAATGTCAAGGATTAATATCCCTGTTTATGTCATTGTCTTGCTAAATTTTGAAAGAGGACATATCCATTGAGAACAAGGAGAATCAGTGGATGGGGGTGACGGTCCAGAGCCAGGGTCCTGGAGGAAAGATTGTGGTAAGTCAAACTGAGTGTCTGAAAAATAAGTGATCTTTAGTCCTGGTGTTATCTTTCATCAACATATGAACTTAAACATAGATGTGCTCTGTAATTTCAGACATGTGCTCACCGCTATCAGAGGCGCTTGTTTGTGAACACCCCCCAGGAGTCCCGTGACATCACAGGGCGCTGCTATGTCCTGAGTCAGGACTTGACCATTGATTTGGCCTCTGATGAGGACGGTGGCAACTGGAAATTCTGCGAGGGCAGAACAAGAGGCCATGAGAGGTTTGGATCCTGCCAGCAGGGTCTGGCTGCCACCTTCACCAAGGACTACCATTATGTGGTGTTTGGAGCACCAGGAGCTTACAACTGGAAAGGTTTCCAACCAACAATAACTAATTAACCATAACTACACCTTAAATTTACAGTAATTATTGTAGGAACCAAGTTTCTCATTCTTTTAAACAAGTAATGTTATCATTTGTACTCCATTTGGTCTGTTTTTTGTTTGGGGTTTTCTTTGTCATCCTAAAATAAACATTTATAACGCAGGTATTGTGCGAGTGGAACAAAAGAACAACACTTTGCTGGAAATGGGAGTGTATGATGACGGCCCTTATGAAGTTGGAGATGAGAATCTCTTTAACCCTGACCTTGTGCCCGTACCTGCCAACAGCTACCTCGGTAAGTGTCTATGCACAAGACGGATATACTGTAGCTATTTTTATGTGTTTGCCCGTATCCTGTTGGCTCAATAATATGTTGTGATTACTTCCTTTGTAGGGCAGCATTGCCAACAAAATTATGTTGTGAGTCGTGATTTACTGTTTGGATATATTTTCATGCTTACCTTGAGATCAGTGTTCGTTATTTCTTGAAAAAATCATCTGTTGTTCATTCAATTTGTGTTCACAGGAACTAGTAAACATGGCATTTCATGTAAATTTTCACCTTTAGTTAGTTTTTGGTTTTGGATTTTTGTTTCAAACAAAGATACATGTAAAAGCATTTCCCACCAACACAGATGAGATGTTCAGTTCCCACAACAAGCCACAACATCAGTGTGTTCCACTAAAACAGTGGATCCGATACTGGGTGGCACATATGATGATGATGGAAAGTTGAATATATAGTTTTTCACAGCAGACAGTTTAACTTGTCAAACACAGGTGTGACTAATATTATGAATTGCTGCATTGGAATAATTGCTGTAACTGTCACAACGTCACAGTCATTATTGTTATTAGTTCCTCTCACGCTTTTCCAGTGGAAGTCAAAACATCTGCTGCGAAAAAGGTCTTTGGATCTGATTCATTTGGGAACAATAAGATTGAGGTTTGCAAGAATGATTTAGAAAGCAAAATGACGTGTAAAAGTACAAGATTGGCAGTGATGCTAATAAAGCAAACCTATCTAAATATGAAAAAGCTTATTTTGGTCTCAAGTTGACTGTCAATATAGCAGAAGAGCTTTGTGTCTTTTTGGAAAGTTTAACTTGCATTTTTTATTTTCACAACAAGTAACAAATGAGAAACATGCACTGAAGGTCATGTTCTTGATAATGGTATTTTAATAAAGCTCAACTTGGCTTCTTTTGGTACTAGTTTTCCAAGTATTGCTACCAGATGACAAAAAATGCAGTAAATATAAATTGGAAAGGGCATGCATTTTTGTCTTCCTTTGGAGAAGGGCACGGCATGAAAAAGTGTGGGAACAACTACAAGAGATCATGTCCTTGCTTCACTAGCGACTTCTACAGGTTGGTCAGGGTACCTGTGCAGAGATCGGAGGATACTGTGAATCTTTGTAGATAAAAAGAAATGGCTGAAAACTCCATTTCTATCTGAGGAGACACTTAGATGTCTACACCCTCCCCAAGCCATCAGTGGAAGTTGGCAATGACCGTACAACAGGGGGAACTCGCTCTTCTTCTTTTATGTGAGACAATCATGTTGTACAACATCTGTCGCACTTTAGGATTCTCCCTTGATTCGGGACACAGTGTCACCAGGAACCGTGGCCTAACAGTGGTGGCTGGAGCTCCCAGAGCCAATCACAGTGGAGCTGTGGTCCTGTTGAAAAAAGACAACAAAAGCTCCACCAGTCTCTCTAAGGAGCATACACTGTACGGGCAAGGACTGGCATCCTCTTTTGGATACGACGTGGCTATAGTGGACCTGAATGCAGATGGGTATGTAACATGTCTCACTGCCTTTTTTCTGCGCTAGTATGCAATTAATTTGTAAAAAAAGGACCTGACATCTTTTAATATGACTATGTTTTATCTATTTCTAAAATGTTAGAAATTAGCTTTCAGTGGACTAATCTATTAGGTTATATTCTGTATGATCCTGATAAATATTTACTTCCTTTGTTTGATCTAGATGGCAAGACATAGTTGTAGGAGCCCCACAGTTCTACATGAAGGACAGAGATGTTGGTGGGGCTGCTTATGTTTATATCAACAAGGCGGGAAGGTGGGACAGGGTCACTCCTCTCCGTCTCAATGGAACCAAAGATTCAATGTTTGGACTGGCAGTGGAGAACATTGGAGACATCAATCAAGACTCATATGAAGGTAATTTAGCTGTTGGTTTGTACTTTATTAATGGTTTCTCTATCAGTAGCTGTTACATAAACTGTTTTCTTTCTCTCTCTCATACAGACATCGCCATTGGAGCTCCCTACGCTGACGGCGGGGCAGGAAAAGTCTACATTTATCACGGGTCTGCAAAAGGAATCAACACCAGCCCTGCACAGGTTGGTTTTGTGGGCTTTGTTTAAGAAATTCTGGAGAAAACTTTTCAGATGGTCAAGACATCGATTTGTGGAGGGTGTTATGTGAAAAGAGATCAGAGAATGGTATTTTTATTTATGCAGAATTGATAATTATAGAGAAGCCAGCAGACAGGGAGGGAGAACACACTGGACACAGGATTGTCTTTAATGTTGTACTTTAAGCGTTTTCTGCTCTGTTTGTAGTCTTTTCACCCCTGTATGCACCACTGACCAAATTAATTTCCTCTTTTGGACAATTAAATTTGATTGGATTTGAAAAAACTTTTACCTATATATAAAACAAAATAAGAAAATTATATTATAAAATAAAATAGCTTAACAGGATTTTTTTCCTGTGTTAAATTATAATTCTTTTTTTATTAGATCCTTTCAGGAAAAGACCATAACATCCGAATGTTTGGATATTCTCTGGCCGGGAACATGGACCTGGACAGCAACTCTTATCCAGACCTGGCTGTAGGCTCTCTGGCAGACACAGCTCTAATCTACAGGCAATTGTTTCCTTACTCATGATAAGTGAATTCAAACCCCACTGATTGCTACAACAACTTCATTTAACAACCTTTCTTACAGGGCACGGCCTGTCATTAGCATCCGCAGAGATGTCAAAGTATCTCCACAGGAAATTGACCTCACAATCAAAACCTGTGGTAACAGCATTTGGTAGGTACTCTAATATTCAAACATTTCAATGGGCTTCATAGTAAAAACTCCCTGTGTTATAATTGATCAAAAATCCATTTTCTATTCATAGCCTCACTGTGGACGTGTGCTTTGCCTACAAAGCAAACCATGCATCTTACAACCCCAGAATAAGTAAGTGACAAACAAGTATTTCCCAGATCCAAGATAGTCCAGTCATTCTTTCTTACATGTAATTTCCCTCTACACTGCAGCTATCAGCTATTCTGTCGAGGCGGACCGAGACAGCAGGAAACAAGGGCTGCCCTCCAGAGTGATGTTCTTGAACAAATCCCGCACCGAAACAGACTACCAGTTTAACGGCACCGTGGACCTCCGTGGCCAAAACCAGGACACGTGCGTCAAGATAAAAGCTAAACTAAAGGTAAAAGATATTGATCACAGTTACATCACATTAGCGGGATATAATCCACTCAGAGAGCAATTTGGGTTAGTCAGCACCTGTTGGAGGAATTTTCTGAAAGATCTACTGAATTTAGAGTAGTGATGGCACAATATCTTAATGGTAGAAAAACAGAAAACTAACCTTTAAGGATCATGTGGCCTCAATTGCTTGATCGTGTCTATTTTTTGCCCTGAACATTATCAGGAAGATTAGATCCTACCTGTCTGAGCATGCAGCACAACTCCCGGTACAGGCTCTCATAATATCATGCATTTACTACTGCAACTCCTTACTGGCAGGCTTCCCCGCATGTACATTCAAACCTCTGCAGATGATCCAGAATGCTGATATCCCTCCACTGGCTCCCAGTCGCTGCCCGCATCAAATTCAAAACCCTGACACTCACTTACAAAACACCAACTAAAGCAGCTTCTGCCAACCTGAACTCCCTCATTCAGGTGTATTCTTGCTCATGCTCATTACGCTCTGCCAATGAAAAGCGCCTGGTACCGTCACCACAACAGGGCCTTAAGTCGCGAGCCAGAATCTTCTCTTCTGTAGTTCCCTGGTGGTGGAACGAGTTACTTCAGTCTTTAAGGAAAGACTAAAGACCCAGCTCTTTGGTGAACACCTCCGCACTTCATGGACTGAAAAAAAATAATGATCTGCTTCTATGCACTCTATGCATTGCCTCAATGCACTTAATCACGTTGTTTTCTCCTGACTAGATCCCTGCTTGTGTTGTATCAACTCTCAGATATATGTCGCTTTGGATAAAAGTGTCTGTTAAATTAAATTCTAAAATGTAAAAGAAAAGCTATATAAATGTATTTTTGTAGCAATTCATCGGAGTGCTTGCACATCATGTATCAATACATTTTTGGAGTTGCAAGCTTGTAGAAATCTTTTTTCTCGTCCATACAACTCAACAGTCACAATATCTCTCTGCTTTTCCTTTCTTGTGTGTATTGCATCACAAATAGAGAAATTCATGTGCACATTTTTGCTACAGTTGCTGAAGTGAAAATGTGTAAAGTCTGCATGCATACTGTGATAGTAAGCTGCAGAATATTTTGACCATCATGGTCTTGAACCTTAGTTGAGCCTCTCTCCTCCTATGATGGGAGCCGATCAAGACTAAGGCTGGTTATGATAAAGAAATGGCTTTAGACATTTTGAAAGACACCTGCAGCAGAGGATAGTAATTTAATTAATACAAGCAGAATATAATGTTATCTTTTTTTTCAATAAAATACTGACAATCTCTTCTTACATAGAGAAACATTCCTATTGTAAAATAGTTATTATGCTCTACACTACCATGACTGTTTCTGATTTTCACAGGACAATATTAAGGACAAGATGCGTAGCGTTCCTATTGAGGTGTCTGCAGAAATCATGAGTACTAAGCGTCACAAGGCAAAGAACGGCCTCCCCCAGCTTATGCCCATATTGGACTCCTCTCAACCGAGCAAAGAAGTCATTGAGGTAAACAATCAGGCTGGAATAATTATTATTAAACATAGAAACTCAATAGAGTTAATGACATAATGCTCACAGTTTGTATATGGCTTTGTTGTTATTTGTCATTGTTGCAGGTTAACTTTGTAAAAGAGGGATGTGGAAATGATCATATTTGTCGGAGTAACCTGAAGATGGACTACAAATTATTCTACAAACAAAACAACAAAGACATCAAAGACATTTACACTCCATTACCCATGTAAGTTCTAACATTTCAACTCTTCTAAAAAAAAAAAAGTGGTTAAATGCTATTTTAAAATTGTCTTAAGATAAGGTATCATGTATTAATTAAATCTGCATTAAACAACTATAGTACAGTATATGTGTCTGCTCAATGTGGCAAGTAATAATTGTTGGATAAAACATCTTGATAAGGCAATATTATTACATGAAAACAATGTACCACAAGCCTGTTTTCCTCCCCAAGCTCAACCTGAAATGAGCGGTCATGTTTGTGTATCTGCAGCGAGAACAACATCCCTGTGTTTTATCTGAATTACGAGAGAAAGGACTTGGCTCTGCGGGTGACAGTGAACAACATGAATGGAGACGACGCCTATGAGGCAAAGCTGGTGTGCTCGGTCCCAGATACTCTGTCATATTCTGGAGTCCGCTCACAGCAGATGGTAAACCAGCCACACCAGTGACCCCATGTGGGTGTAATGAATGTTGCATAGATGAGAAATGATGAGATAACTTTACTACCACTAGAAAAAGTAAAGTTTGGCCTGAGGTGAGAAGATCTCAGTCTCAGCCTCAGCTTGTCAGGCTCCTTCCTGCATTATCAGACTTGGCTCAGATTTCCTCTTTCTAAGCTGTATTTTTCCAGACTCGACGGTACTTAGGCTCACCTGTGCTTTAGTGTAATGCTATCATTACCATGATAACATTTAGCATTAGGGCTGAGTAGTTTTAAAACATGCTAAGATACAGTATAACAAAATGAGAAATTCAAAATCCTTTTTTTTCACATAGGAAGCCAAACTTCTCAAATGTTGTCTAACCACAAGCAGCTTTACAAGAACTTTGTCTAAATAAAATAATCTGAGATTGTCAAAACTTCAAAGAATATTAGAACATTTGATGCTACCTTTGGGTTACTGAGGTTTGATATCCAGCTGTATTTAACATGTAAATAATGTTACAATGTTAACATTTGTTCAGGTCCCATAAATATCTGTGGATGCATTCATAGGAATAATGGAACCACTGTTTCTAGGTCACCTCAAACATATCTTATGATTTCTGTTCAGCAATGTCTTGTGAGATTTTGGTCAACAAATATGCAGATATCTATCCATCTGAAATAAGATAATATTGGCTGATATGTTTATCGGCCGGGCGATTTATTGGTTGGGGTCTAGTTACAAAAAAATTGAAAATTATACTGCAGCTGCAATATTTCTAATGACTGTGAATTGTAGTTTAAACACCATCCAGTAGTATATGTATATATTTTTTCAACATGTTTTTCAGATGGAAAAGCAGATTATCTGTGTTGCCAATCAGAACGGCTCTCAGGCGGACTGTGAGTTGGGGAACCCTTTTAAGAGAGACTCAGAGGTACGAACTCGCTCTCATCACATGCTCATCCTGACACTTAATTGTTGTACGTCAAATGAGAGAGCTCTTTTTCTTTTCTTTTTTTTCCCCCAAAAGACTTCATTTTACATCATCCTGAGCACTGTGGGTATGACTCTGGACACCACAGAGATCGACATTGACCTGCAGCTCCAAACGTAAGTGCAGCTGCTTCATGTTCGTGCTTATTTCCTGTATTTTTAAGTAAGTTGCTGTTAATACAGATCAGTGCATGACACTATATTGGTGTGTTTTTGTCCTTCAGAACCAGCGTACAAAAAAATATTGGCTCTGTGAAAGTAAAAGCCAAAGTGATGATTGAATTGCCGTTGTCGGTCAGTGGGTAAGTGTGTTGTTGTAGATCATCTTGTCAAACAACATTTTGGCTAGAAATACAACAACTGCAACAGTACATGAAATAAAAATGTTTGTCTACCTCAGGGAAGTCAGCCCTAATTCGGTGTCTTTTGGAGGTTCTGTGAAAGGAGAAAGTGCCATGAAGACAGAAGAAGAGATTGGAAGTTTGATTAACTATACATTCAGAGTATGTTTATTAATCAGATGTTTGAATCAGTATTATCATATATTTTTTTCATATGAAATAGGCAAATCCAACCGTATTGATTTTTTCATTAGATAAATGACTTGTGGAAGTCGTCTGTCAAAGCATCACTACACATCAAGTGGCCCAAATGGAACAAAGATGGGAAATGGCTTCTGTACCTGGTGAAGATCACTGCTAAAGGAGGAACAGAGGACATCTTTTGCTCTCCTGAGTCTGAGATCAACTCTCTCAAACACATCCAGGTAGTGTTTTTTGAACCTTTATGCAAAATCAGGATTGGCCAGATGTCAGCTATCACAGAAAACCTGCGCTGGTTAGTTTAACTTTTGAATTCATGAAAAGAAATGTGCTTTCAGGAGTCCTCTGCATCCAGGACAAAACGGGAAATTGGAGAAATAAAAACTGGTCGCAAAAAGTCCTCACTGTCAGGCAAAAAGAAGGTTTTGGTGAGTTTTGGTTTAGATGCATTCATGTTTCATAGAGGTATAGATAGATATGATGTCTTACAGATCTCTTTCCTTCCTAGTCGTGTGAGAATGGGCTCAAATGTGTGGAGTTCAAGTGCCCCCTGCAGGGATTGGACGGTACAACAGTGGAGCTGAGATCTCGTCTGTGGAACTCGACCTTTCTTGAGGTAACACATTGTGTGTTTCAACCGTGTCTCATGATATTGCTGGAATCACACCTCTTGACACACTCTGTCTTATCTGAGCATCTGTTTTTGTTTTCACACAGGATTACGCTTCTCTTTCGTCCTTGGATATCATTGTGAAGGCCTTGCTCGTGCTTCATACTCAGGCTAAAAACATGATCCTGAGAACGCCTGACACTGACGTAAATATCACAACGACCAGACCAAATTATCAACTGTTTACTGTCTTAATCCGAACTCACATTTGATGTTTATTGCAGGTGATACTGAGGGTGTCTCCAGAAAATGTAGTTGCACAGTATGGAGGAGCTCCCTGGTGGATCATACTGGTGGCGGTTCTCGCAGGCATCTTGATTTTGGCGTTGTTGGTATTTCTACTCTGGAAGGTGAGTGCAGGGATGTTACATCTTCATATTGCCCATGTTTGGTAAGACACAAAAAAAAAGAAGACAATGAATGAAAATGGGAGATAAAACATGAAATTCATTAAACCCTGTCAGGACACTTTGAACTTGTAAAAAAGTAACATGAAAAAGTTTTGCTAGTTTTAATTTGCTGGTTAACAAGCTAAATTTTTTTCAGGATTTGCTGCTTTTCTCTTTTTTATATTATTATGAATATCAGGATTGCGCCGATACAATTTTTTCAGTCCTAATACCGATACCTGGGCTTTGCTGATACCAAGTACCGATCTGATACAAGTGTTGAATTAATAAGCTGTATGCCTCACTGTATGGAAGAGACTGGGATCATTGTTTTATGTGTAAGGCAACATCAAGCTTGACTTTAATGTTGCTTTCCTAACTTTGTAAAACAAAATGTAACATAGATATAAATTTACTGAATTGTTATTTATTAAAATAATGGTATCCGATATCAGATCGAAACATTGTCGCCGATACCTGATCCAGCTATTTGAGTCAGTATCAGACCAATATCTGATATCGGTATCAGTATCAGTGCATCTCTAGTGAATATCTTGTTGTTGTTTTGATTGTTGGTCAGATAAAATAATACCTTTGAAGACCTCACTTTGGGTTGTGGTAACTTGTTGCGGGCATTTGACCTTTCTAGGTTTAATTATTACTTGATTAATTGGAAATTGAAAGAAAAAATCCGATTAATCAACATGAATTAGTTGCAGTTGTGCTTTTGAATTTACATTATATTTTGTATTATACAAAATATAGTAGAGGAAAATATATAGAAAAAATCTAAAAGGTAGCGTGACTGAACAAATGTTTTATTCACAATGTGTACTACTGTTTATTGTCCAAAAAATAATTAATTTAAGTGGTGACTGATAGTTTGAACAGTTAAGAAGCAACAAACTTTATTTGGATAATGCAAACTGAAAGCAAATAAAAGCCATAATATCATTTTAATTTAATAAGCAACTTATTACCTGATTGTGAAATGTAATCAATAATGAATACTTAATATTGAAATATAAATACCACTGAACTTATAGCAGTGAAATGTAGTATTTTACTTGAAAAAAACGAATTTAAGTAGTGTGTTTTTAGGGTTCACAAATTCAGACTTTTCTTGTGTCAAATATATTTAAAAAATTGCTTAAATGTATTTAGTATTTTCAGTTTAAAAATCTAATTAGATTGGTCAAATCCCGACAAATTCAATATGAAAAATTCAAACATGATCTTTGGGCTACAGAACCTGATCAGACCTCTGACCTCTCGGACTAAGTTCTGTCATTATCTAAGAGAGAGAAATTCAATATTCATATTTTTGGAATTGCAAAACTTGAAATAAAGAGGGGAATTCGAACCACATATATTTGGATAGATGGTTGTCAAAGTAAAATATTATTCAGTCAGTGGCATTTAAAGGAATATTTTTGACATTTAGGGAATTTTTTTTTTCTCGTCAGGAGTTAGATGAGAAGATTAGAGTGGTATCGATCATCTCATCTAACTCTTCGCTAGACTGCGAATAAGCTTAAATTTCAGTATTCAGTTGCTTATAACAGTAAAACCTTTATTTGCTTCCATGTAAACCTACTATCAAGTATTGTATTCATCTGTGTAGAAAGATCAAGATTTAGAGTTTCAGGTGATGTTCATTATTGTGTGAAAAGGGAACATTTGAGCTGTCCAGTATTTTCTTAACATATATTTTCTGTTGTTTGCTGATAGAAGTCATATTGGCAAACTATTTTTACTGATTTAGTCTGTCACTCTTAACAACTCATCACCCTTGCTCCCCCTCAGTGTGGTTTCTTCAAGAGAGCAACAAAAGACCAATACGATGCTGCGTATCACAAGGCAGAGATCCATGTTCAGCCCTCTGACAAAGACAAACTCTCTGCTGAGGCCTGATTTATACTCTCTGAACAGGGGTAAAAACTAGCTGTCAGCATGTGCAGTGACTAATGAACTCACTAAAAAAAAGCTAAATCTGCAGACTTTATACTTTAAATTCAATCAGACACATATTGTACTGAGCTAATGAAACTGGTCATCTGGGAAAATATACATCACACAAAAACATTAAACCCCAATTGTGTATGTGTAAGAGTAGAAATGTGTACTCTTTCATAAGGTTTCTGGTGTTTGTACAATATGTGTCTCTGAATTTTGCCAAAAAAATCAATGCTTTTCATACCAACAGGCTTAATATTAATATTTTTTGTAACTGTGTGCTCTGCAGGTGCTTCGCTGACATCGCTTTTACTGCTTGGCTGTTTGTCCTATTAAAAACTGCAAAGCATGCTCAACTTTTCTACACATCTCTGTAACTCTGTTGTTTACAGTGTGCACAATTACTCCAGATATTTATCAATTTTAATAACACATTGTGTTTTTTTCCCAGTGTGGATTCTTCAAACGCTCCAAGCAAGATGACAATGTCCCTCGATACCACGCTGTGCGAATAAGAAAGGAATGTCCTCAGTATACAGATGGACAAGTCAAGCTGGATACTTTTGAGAAAAAACAGTGGATGACAACTTGGGTTGATAATGAAAGTTACTCGTGAACAATTTTTCTGTTAGATGATTTAACAGGGATAACCTGTTTTTTTTTTTCTTAAATAGTGTCACAAGCCACAAACCCACTGAACCTTGTTTTTTTGTTAATTTGGTGAACATGAAAAATGTATCATGTCATCATCATCATGTCTTTCAAGTTTTACACTGTATAGATGATTAAATGTCTTTTTGTATGTTTTGTATATATTTAAATACTTCTGCACACTGTATATTTATTTTTTTTGATAAAAAACAGTTTCATTCAGCCAAAGAGTTTTTTTCAGTCTTATTTTTGCCCTGCAAGCAGAACAAGAAAGGGGCAAAGTTTGCTACTGATTTTAAGGAGGCGTACTGTCTGAAACCTTACCGGACGTAAATCTATGCAAAGAAGGTACAGCTAGCTAAGACTCTTATGAATGTAAATCAATATAAATTTTGATGTTTAGTGTTTGACATTTGGATATATTATCATGAAAAATGTACAAATGACCGCAGCTGACTCAAAATGCGAGCAGAGGCCTATTTTCACTATTGTGGCATCCAGGTAGCATCCACTGTACTGTAGGTCATCACTGAAGCGAAGATAACTCTTTTTGTTCCATGTGAGGAATCCAAAGGGAACATAGTAAAAAGAAAAAAGCACCTGAATTGTGACTTTTTAAAGATTTAATGAATAGTGTCTTGTTGAACTGTCAAGTGTAATAAAAATGCCTAAAAACTGAGTGCTACTGTTGAATTTCATTACTATTAGTGTATCCTGTATACAAGTAGAGCTGCAATTAATGATTGATTAATTCTTTCTTTTAATGATTTTTTGATTTAGAAAACGTAAAAATAGTGAAACATTTCCAACTGCCCAATTTGATATTTTCAGTCAGTACAGAGACCAAAAATATTCTGTTTACTATCATATAAATCAAAGAAAAGTAGCAAAACATCACACTGAGAAACTGGAACAAAGGAATGTTTGGTGTTGCTTAAAAAAAAAAGTCAGATTAATCAATTATCAGAATTAATTTTCTGTCATTCAACTAATCAACTGTTTCAGCTGATTCTATCTGCCTGTGTCTCTTGTAAACAAGACAAATAATTGAATATTAAGCTTAAATATACAATAAGTGACAAAATCTGTTAACCAAAGTTTACCTTTGACTAAAACATTACCACTGAAATAACTGGCAGCAGTTCTTGTGTTGCTTTACGAACCCATAAGGCACATCATTAATCCAAAGATTTATTTAATCACACTATTTAGAACAAGCATTTACATGAAAACAGATGATCATTTTCACAACTCTATATAAAAGCTATTGCATTGAAAAATATTCATTTTTTATGCAACCCAAACAGCTGAGAGAAAAAGCAGGTTTTAACAGGAATAGTGATGAATGCTTTGGTTGTACATTCATATAATATTGACCCCTCAAAAGGCATCCCTGTTTATGACTACTGCCAAAACAAATATTTCAGTATTAGCATTAGGAGAATATACATATCAGCATGTTTATTGCGGATTAATCAAATGTTAAACGAAAGGTTTTCTCCTGCTCCTTGCGCTGGTTGTCACACAGTTTGGACACTTCCTCCACTCGTCTTTGCAGAAGAACTGAATTCTGATCAACCCACTGAAGTGAATCCATGTGGGCGTTAAGAATTTTGCAGATCTGCTGAAGCTAAAGAAGAGAGAGAAGAAACACAGATGTTAGTTTAAATGGTGACAATAAATGTCAAAGCACTAAACTTTGTCAAGGCAGGTTTAACTGATATTTTGTCTCGTCTTACTGGGTCACTGGTGTCTGCGGGGCCACTGGATGTGTTCAGGTGCTCGATGATCTCCTTCAGGTCCTGTGACATCCTCTTAAGCTGAGCATCCACGTTCTCAGCGAGCTTGTACGTTCTCTCACGTTCCTCATCGGCGTTCTGCATGTAGATGGTTCCACTCTGCTCCTTAACAGACTCCTCAAGCGGGCAGAGCAAGTCCTCCAGCTCCTTCTGTTGGGACAGGATGAAATCCAGCTCCTGGTTTAGCCTCCTCTGGTCCAGCTTCACCTTCTCCATCTCTTTATGCAGCGCTGTGATCTTCTCGCCATTCTCCACCAGCATGCGGTCCCAGGCGTTCACCTGAGTCGCCTGCTGTAGGAAATGTCTCTCTTGATCCTCAAGCTCAAGACTCCACTTGTTTATGAGACCTTCTAGCTGGGCGTAGGTCATTACTGGAGGAGCAGCGGTTGTAGTGATTGCGGAGGCTGTAGAGAGTGTCGTGGCACTTGTGCCGGATGCAGGTTTGAGCCCCAGTGAAAAGCTGGTAGCAGCGCCTGTTGTGGCAGCTGCAGTTGAGGCTGGAACAGAGGTGGAGATAGTGGTGGCTGCCCCCAGAGGTTTGAGCATAAAAGACAGGCCACTGGCTGCTGTGCCTGTTGCAGCAGCGGGGGTTGCTGTTGAAGTTGGAGCAACACCCAATGTAAACCCTGTGGCTGATGCTGGGGCAGCAGCAATAGGAGCAGCAGCAGCAGCAGCAGGTGCTGTAGAGACAGGAGCAGAGAAGAGTGAGGGGCCTGAAGGTGGGGCTGCCTGGGTTGATGCTGGAGGAGCTGGGGTTGATGAGGGCTTAATCCCAAAGGTAAATCCTCCACCCTGTCCTGTTGTGGCTGCGGCGGTGGAGGCTGGCTGGGGCTGGGGCTGGGGCTGGGCCTGGGCCTGAGGCTGAGGCTGGATACCCAGGGTGAGGTTGGAGGGAGCGCTGCTGCCAAAGGAGAAGCCTCCCCCTGTGGGAGCAGCAGTGGCTGCAGCTGTTGTCGTCTGGACTTTGGTAGCCCCAAAGCTGAACCCTCCAAATGAGAGGCCACCTGATGTGGTCGCTGCTGCTGCTGCTGCTGCTGTTGTTGCTGCTGCTGCTGCTGCTGCCGCCGCCGCCGCTGCCGCTGGTTGTGGTGCTGGTTGGGTCTGAGCTGGAGCGGCAGCGCCAAAGCTGAAGCCCCCTCCTGCAGGAGCGGCCGCAGTGGGTTGCGCAGACAAACCCTGGCCCAGGGTGAACCCTGACCCCGCCACTGGCGCTGTTGCGGAGCCTAACGTCAGCCCTGCTGCTGCTGTGGTGGTTTGAGGAGCTGCACCCAGCCCAAATGTGGTGGCGGGGGTCCCAAAGGAGAGACCTCCAGCGGCTGTAGTGCTCTTGGCAGGGGTACCAAAGCTAAACCCGCCGGTAGGGTTGGTATTGGCCGCGATAGGAGTCCCGAAGGTGAAGCCCCCTCCGGAGGGTGCAGGTGTGGAGCCTGTCATACCAAAGCCGGTGCCCGTAGCTGCGGCGGCGGTCTTTTGAGCTCCGAAAGTGAAGCCCGTGGGGGCCTGCCCAAAGTTGAATCCGCCACTCATCCTCGTTTCCCAGATTGAGCTGTTAACGTTACCGACTAACAGCTAACCTACAAAATGGTCACTTCCTACGCTGTAGCTTTTGGCGGGTCACAAATACGAGCTGGTTCAACGGAAGTTACTGGAGGAAACTTAAGTCCAACGATGACGCTCGACACGTTAACGGGTGATAAAGTCTGCCACAGGTTTAGTTAACGTTACCTTGAACGTGACGGCGACCAAAAACTAACAACACATCCCTCACGGAAACGTGGTTCAGAGCCTCGACGTTTCTTTAATCAGGCGTCTCTGTAGCTGACTAAAGGAAATGACGGCATTGAGGACCAACTGTTTTTGGTGTTCTGTGCCCTGAGTTTTGCCTGTCAGCCGCATTTGCACACAAGTCCCGCCTCTCTTAGTATGATTGACAGGTCCAACCACCAACCACGTGACCTGTGTAGACCCAAGCTTAAATTTCATTGGTACAGCTCGTTACCTGAGAAACACGCATCAGGGAAAGATGACGAAAAATCTTTCAAAGAGTACCTAGTTTACGAAGAGAAATCAAATCAACGACTGTTAAGCGTAAAAAGAAATGAATAAATGACGGTCTATTTGATGTTAAACAGTGTTAATATTGTTTGGTACTGATTTCAATATCGAATATAAACAGTTTTAAACGGCCTATAACCGGTGTAAGCTAAAGAAAGAAAGCTAACACTAAAACAAATGAGCACAATCGTAGAATATACTAATAAAGGAAAATTGTAATAGTTCCTACATGTAGATTTTTATTCACAAATGTCATTCGCCTTACAGTTTTTCTTAAAGACTGTGAAATTTAAATACACAATTTACCGACAGTTGCCTTTATAAACGTTTGAAATGCCATCATGTTTTTCTCTCTTTTTTTCTCGACTGTACTTGTTTTGTGTCATATAGCCGTCAAATTTCACAGTTTAACACTGTAGTTATAGCGAATATAAAAAGGAAACATTTGTCAATAAAGTTTTCAAATAAAGTATTTAAACAAAGTGGAAGGCTACTATCTTGACGGCGCCGTGACTCTTTGGGCGGACTAGCTGCCTGTCCGGACAGCCTTCTCGACATGTTGACATTTCTGCCTGTAAGGGTTGAGCAATTGAGATAAGGGACCATTTAACAGACATATTTTTGCTGTAGCGATGCCCATGGATGACCACATTTCTTCAAACCGCTTGATACCAGGATGTTAATCCCAGCAGTGTCTCTGCGAGCTGCTGAAGTTAGCATTAGAGCTAATGTCAACACAGATTAAGGAGCTGTAATCACATTTAATAATTACAGTCAGCGGAGGACCGGCGGCCACAATGAGGATTTTAAGATTTTTGCGGAGCAGCGTGTCCATTGGAAAGGACATAGACTATTATTCTAAATTTTCGCCATCCCCTCTTTCAATGAAGCAATTTCTGGATTTCGGTAAGAGGTGACACAACACACACACACACACGCACACACACACGCACACACACACATGAGCTCATAGTCACTTTTAGGGACATTACTTAGACTTACATTAATGTCCCGGAGACTTACCTCAACCATAACCACTACTTTCCTAACCACTGACCCAAAAATCAGCTTTTTCCCAATTGGGAACTCGGCTTTTGTCCCCAGTTGGATGAGCTGTCTGTCCTCAAGTAACTGGTCCTAAGTTTGAAATTTGTCTCCAAAAAGGGACAGACCACACTTCTTCAGATCATAAAAATCCAATATTGCAGTGAAGCACACAATGGCCATAATTGTATGATGATAAAATGTTGGCAGGCATTTTTTTTGTTGAAAGGTTTACTTTCAACTAAACTCACTCATCTGACAGTGAAGACAGACTGCTCACCTGGACTTTTATTTTACTTTATTACATTGTCCATAACATCTGTTGTATTTCAGATTCATATTTTGGGTATATGCTGCTGCTGTTATCATATGCATTGCGTAGATTATTCAGGTATCAATATTTAGTCACTCAAGTCTTACATCAAGAGACAATTCTGCACCTTATTACCATAGCGATATCCACCTAACCATGCTATCCTTTCTGTTCTATTAAGTTTTTATATACGAGTTAGTTTATGTAGTTATATATAATTCAGCCTTTAATTGCATTGTTTTCTTTTACCTTTCTTACCTCATTGTTTGTTTGTTTTTACCTCATTGTTGGCTGCTGAAACATTTTAATTTCTCTTTGGGGTTAATAAAGTATCTATATATCTATCTATACTGATCTTTTGAAATAATAATATCACAGATTTCTCATTATTTCCCTCCAGGTTCAGAAAATGCATGTGAGAAAACATCATTCGCCTTCCTCAGACAGGAGTTACCTGTGCGGTTGGCAAACATCATGAAAGAGATCAATTTGTTGCCGGACAACCTGCTCAGGACTCCGTCAGTCCGGCTGGTCCAGAGCTGGTATGCAGGTTTTCGTTCTCTTCTTTTTCCCTCCATCATCTCTCAGATCCGCCTGCATATAAAATAGACAGTAATGTGTTTTCTTCATATGCAGGTATATGCAAAGTCTTCAGGAGATTCTTGAGTTCAGAGACAAAAATGCAGATGATGAGAAAGTCACATATGAGTAAGTTAAATGAAACACACACATTATTGTTTTATTTCTTCTATTCAACTCTAAAGCTTGTCTGACCCTTACGAAACGTCTTTATTATAGTTTCACAGACGCGGTGATAAAAATCCGAAATCGACACAATGATGTCATTCCGACCATGGCTCAGGGAGTTGTGGAGTACAAGGAGGCTTACGGCACCGACCCGGTCGTCAGCCAAAACCTTCAGTATTTTCTGGATCGTTTCTACATGAGCAGGATATCCATCAGGATGCTGCTCAACCAGCACAGTGAGTAGATTAACTTCCACGTAATGAAATATGATCTCTTTCTTTTATCAGTCGTAGATTTTATAATGTTTTATCAATGAGGTAAAGTCGTTTCCTGCCACAGCATGCCAGCAGCAAACAAACCACCAGACCTGAAGTCATTTTCTGGCGTTGCCACGTTTGTTTTTGAAATGACTTGCACGTTATCCACACCCACAGTATGACTGAACGAGTTGCTAATTCATGCGTAAAGGATAAGTCAACCTGCTTAGATTTACACTGTGAAAGATAATACCACAAATATTCTTTTGCTCATGAAAAATATGTCTCTGCATTACTTTTACAGTCTATCTTTTGGATTCACTTCATTCAGTGGATCAGTTTACTTCTGGCAGAAAAACAGCAGAATCATGTTAAAAAAAAAAAAAACACGCTGTCAGCCAACTCGGATATAAAGAAAGCTTTTTCAGCAGGTTTCCGGCTCTCCCAGACAGTGAGCACAAAGAATCAATAAAATTATAATAATAATATAATACTGATGACAACAAAAACACACCAAACAGTAAGAAATAATAGATTGAATAGAAAAAATGGGATAATAGGTCTAAGTAACAAGCAGATTAAAAAAGTTAATAAAAATAACAAGTGGTTAACTGCATTTAAAAAGTTTTTTTTTTTTTAAATCTAGTCTATTTCAGGTGTATTTTACTTTTTATAATAATAATCACTTCATACTGCAGTGCATAGTCACATCCCTGTGTGTTTTATTCAAGCTCTCCTCTTCGGTGGGAAGGTGAAGGTGAATCCAGCACATCCCAAACAGATCGGCAGTATTGATCCGAACTGTCGCGTCAGTGATGTGATCAGAGGTGAGGAACACAGTTTTATTAGGAACCTGCTGTGACTCGGTGATCAAATATGCTGTTGTTCAAGTTTTCATGTGATCTTTCCTGTAAACAAACCCTCTTCCCTGTAGATGCCTACGAAAATGCAAGAAACCTCTGTGACAGGTATTACATGAACTCTCCTGATCTCATACTGGATGAATTCAACGGTAATTTGTTTGGATATTAGTCAGGAAAAAATATGTAGTGACATAAATATTCTTTAATTAATACAGATCGGTTGTTTGATTCAAACATATCAGTCTAATCTTTAATTATCTGTTTGTCCTGACAGTCAAAGAGGTAGAAAAGCCCATCACGATGGTCTACGTTCCATCTCATTTGTATCACATGGTGTTTGAACTTTTTAAGGTAGGATTTGCTTTTCAATCTTTTCCCCTTAAACATGCTGTGAGGTTGTTTGGGTTCGGACGGCTGCTACACAACATTTTTAATCTTGCACGTGACGTCTTTCTCTTGTGTTAAACATCTGGAGAAACTCTTGTGTGCTTTATCTTTTGTGTAGAACGCCATGCGAGCCACCATGGAGTTATATGGCGACTCCATGGAGTATCCTTCTATCCACGCACAGGTCGCTCTAGGAACTGAAGATCTCACCGTCAAGGTGAAGTTGTGCTGCTACAGCTCCGTCTGATCTGCTGAATTTATGACTAATTTATTCTTTTTTTTTTGTTTTTACTGCTGTCCAGTTGTAAAGTGAAGCCTAGAAATGTTAAAGCGACATATTTTTTTGTGATTTGTATGTATCGCTCTCGGCAATCAGCTGGATTCTTGAAGATGAAGTTGCTGGATAAGGACAGTGTTGATACAATAAACTCTTTTGCAGGTGAGTGATCGTGGAGGAGGCGTGCCGCTGCGTAAGATCGACAGGCTGTTTACCTACACGTACTCCACTGCTCCTCGGCCGAGCATCGACGGGTCACGTGCCGCTCCTCTGGTTAGTAATCCTGATATCAAGTTAACAGTGTTTGAACGACTGTGGGTGGATGTGAGCCCACAGTGAGCCCACTTTTCACACTTTGCTCTTGACTATCAGATGTGAACTTTGCACCATCAAGGTCTTGAAATGCTACAGAAGCACAGACTATAATCTTATACTTTTTAAAATCGCTTTATGCAGTAAACACTCACTACTTCAGACATTCGTATCTTGGCCTCAAACATATCAGACTGTTAAGATTGTATTGATCTATTAATCAGTAGTCAGTGTTGTAAAGTCCCTCGTTAACCAGGATACAGGATCTTTGTTCCGGAGAATTCTGTCATTCGTGTGCTTGTTTTGCTTATTTTATGTCATTAGCCGACTCGTAAACTCAACGGCGGTGAATTAAGACAAATTGATGTTCTGGGCTGTTGAACTGGTCAGTCACTTCTGTTTTCTAAAGCTGATGAAACTTTAAGATTTGGACACAAGTCAGAAACGACGTGTGTATTTATATTATATTACTGAGCAATTCAGTATTATTGACTTTTGTTGGAAACAAATCATTATGATCACATTGTTTTATCATTTTACAAAATGTCCAAATTGATTCCAACCGAATTGTGATTTAAAAAGTAACAAAATAAATGAATCTTTTTTTTGTTTTGTTTTTTACATGAGAGCATTTGTAGAGTTTGTAGAGAATCTGAACTTGTGATGCAGGAAATCAAACTTCCTGAATAACTGAATCAATATGAAGCAATTTAATTGAAAATGGTTCACTGTTTCGAAGCATTTGATAGTCAAACTAGCGACATCTGCTGGGCAACTCATGACATAGCATTTATATGGACAGATAAAGAGACCGTGATGAAACAGTTAGTCAGAATGTAAATGGTCTCACTGTTTTTTGTTATTGTTAATTTGTTCAATAACGTCTATACTATTAAATCTGATCACTGTTGTACATGTCGTGGCAGATTGTTGCCATGGTATCAAAACATCCTGCTGTGACACTGTAGAATAATCTGTTGAGAGCGAAACATCACTAGTCTGAACATAAATTTGATTATTTTCAATGTGATTCTGTAAAGATCTGCTAAATATATGTCAAAATCTGATCAATATTCTTCTTATTGTCGTATTGATTTCAATCACACCACAAGCTGTAAGAACAAAGGCTGTCATCAAAATCTTGTTGTTTTTTTTTTTCCCAAATCTTAATCTGTCCTCTTACTGAAATCATTGTACAATTTGGTCACAAAACAGACTCAACTCAAGGTCCTCTCACTAGCTTTTGCCAGAGCTTTCAACCGTGTCACACAGTCTTCACAACGAATGTTTCTTCTCGAGCTACAAGGGTTAGTTAACAAAAAATTAATCAGCAACTTTTTTGATAATCAAATAATCATTTTAGTAATTTTTTATGAAAAAAATCCAAAAATTAGCTGGTTTCAGCTTCTCATAAATGATTCTTTGATGCTTTTCTTTCTCTAAAATGATATTAAACTGAATATCTTCAGTTTTGGACACATATGAAGATGTCACCGTGGACTCTGGGAAATTATCACGGGCATTTTTAACAATTTTCTGACATTTTAAAGACAAAATGACTAATTGATTAGTTGAGAAAATAATTGCCAGATTAATTGATAATGAAAATAATCATTGGTCGCAGCCCTAGTTTGTTCAGTTGTCATGGAGATGGATCTGTTGACACTAGTTCATCATTCATAGCACTTTTAGGACTTCTTCGTCCAAGTTGGCTTAAAAGTTGATTCTTCACTTTGAAACAGACTAATAAATCCCACTCAAGGTCCACTTACTAGCTTTTTTTCTGAGCTTTTAACATGATTGTTACATTTCTTCACCGTCTTTACTCCAACACATTTGATTGTAGAAGTTTTGCTTTATACCAAAACACTGCTCAGTTATTTATTATTTATATATTTATTGTTAATTATTTTTTTCCCAGGCTGGTTACGGGTACGGTCTACCCATCTCACGCCTTTATGCCCGGTACTTTCAAGGGGACCTGAAGCTGTACTCTCTGGAGGGTTATGGAACCGATGCAGTGATCTACATTCGGGTAAATGAGTTGTGTGTGTGTGTGTGTGTATGTGTGTCTTTTTATACAAGCTAAGGAGCATTGATGCATAATGACTGGTCTTCTCTCAATCACCTGTTAGGCACTTTCAACAGAGTCCATCGAGAGGCTCCCGGTGTACAACAAGTCAGCCTGGAAACACTACAAGACGATCCACGAGGCCGATGACTGGTGCGTCCCGAGCAAAGAGCCCAAGGATATGACTACATTTCGTAGTTTCTAGAGTCAAATGGCTGCGATCCCGTAGCAAAGCAAGCAAGATTGTTCTCACAACATGGTCGGTGGACTGGTGTAAATGAATGGTGTGTGTGTGTGAGTGAGTGTGTGTGACGGTAACGAATCAGTTCAAATTTGTTTGTATGAACAAAGACAGAACAAAATTTTAGTGCCATATATTTCATACAGAACAATAATGTTGTTACCATGAACACTTTAGAGTGCAGCCGCCCCCACAGACCTAATGGTACTTACACCAATGGTAGTAACATTTCCTAACCAATGCTGGATTTTTTTAGACGTTTGAGTTTAAAATAATCCCGATATTGATAAACTGGCCAATATTTGTTCAGGATATCTTGAAAAGTCTTAAAAAGCATCAAGTTCAGTTCTCTCATAAAAGGCCTCAGAAGGTATTAAAAACTCTGAATTGAACTCTGAAAAAACTGAATTTCATTGACAAAAAGTCTTGAATATTTTACTACAAGTGAGGCTGGTGTGACGGTGGATTGTGCTGCAGGAAGCTGTTAAATCTTTTTTAGTGGAGATTCAGTCGGCACCATCACAGCTGTAAACACCGTCACTACTGTAGGAAGCTCATTAACTCAGTTTGAAGTACAAAATCTTTGTATTATTTTGTAATTGATTAATCCATCCATCGATTTTCTTTTATTTGAGCCCAGGTGACATTAATTGATCAATTATAATTTTATTGCCAAGAAGTACAGACAAAAATGTCAATAGATGATTGTACTTCATAAATAATTGGTAAATGCTAAAGTGGACTGTATTTATAGAGCGTAGTGTAGTCCTCTGACCACTTTACACTACATGCAAACATTCACACACTGATGGCTGAGGCTGCCATGTAAGGTGCCAACCTGCTTATCAGGAGGATTTTCTAATCACTCACACACATACACTCACACTCTTGGTACAGCCTTCAGGAGCAACTTTGGGTTCAGTATCTTGCCCAAGAACACTTTGACATGTGGACTGGAGGAGCCGGGGATCGAACCACTGGACCACCCGCTCTTCCTCCAGAGCCACAGCAGCCCCTAATTGTAGGCCTCATTGTCCGTCATTCTGTTATTCCGATATGACCATAAAACAGGTTTTAAATTGTGTTCAAGGTGGTATTAAAAAGGCCATAAAAAGTCTTAAATTTAATTTGGTGAAAACTGCAGGAACCCTGTTGTTGTTTTTATCATAATCACAAAACCATGAGGTTTGTGAATAAGATGTGTACTGAGCAGACACATCTGTCAGTACTCCCTGTAATGGCAACTCTGTTTTTAAATGACCTCAAACATTTCTGAACCCCTGATTTCTTGTTACAACATATAAAACATATATCAGCAATAAGCTAACATCAGCTGACAGGTAAAATGTCCTTTTTTTGATGCTTGGAGCTCCACAAACAGAATTCAATTAATCGTCCGTGTATTGAGGTGGTGGCCGAAGTTTTAACAGAGATCTCAAAACCTTTCAAAATCAAATTGGAGCAATCTGCATGGCGTGTTACAGTAGGTCATTTGGGTGACCTTTAACCTTTTGAGCTGATGTGTATAGTGACACATTGTCTTTACAATAAGTTTTCAGTTTGCTGCTTTTGGCTGATTGCTTCACTGCTTATATTTTGATGAAAGTAGAACAGTAAGCGCTACAGTTTGTTCAGCTCTGTCCATCCCCTCGACTTTGTGTGATGCTCTGAGAAACACGTTACAGAAGTAGTTGCTGCTTGTTTCTTGGTCATTTTGGTTTTCCTGCTTCCATAAAGGGCATTTCTATTTAAGCTGTATGGTAACTACAAGCAACATGTGATAGAAGTATTTATTTCACCATCTGTAAAGGTAAAGTGTGCACACACTTTTACTGTATGTAACATAGCTGAAGTCTAATAAATATCTAGGCTGATATGAAGATGCAGTCTTGAAACAAGCTGTTTTCTCATTAAATTGTGTCACCTATAAGAGCATAATGCAGTTTGGGTTATATTATTAGGACTCATGTTAAATAAGCTATGATTCATATTGTTCATATTAAACTACAGTCATAGTTAGCATGACAAAAGCATATTATGCTGATTGGATCATGTTCCGTTAAAAAATGACTATTTGAAGCAGACAGACTCTTGTTTTTGTCAAAAAGCTTGAAGCAGTTGGAGTAAAAGTGATGGAAGTCAACTTGAAATGGTAGATTTTTTTGATTTTGTCTAAAGGGACACTCCTTGAATGTGCAATGTAAATTTAAAATAGAGTGACAGTGATGTTCTAGTTGAATCCTGGCACAGTTCACCTGAGGACATTAAAATAAAAATCATTGTTAATATGGAAATGTTTGATTTCCAGGCTGGTACATCATTGGATGAAATGAGTTTGCAACAACCAGTGTCAAACGTCAACATCTGTATTTCCCCTCCAAAAACAGGCAACATTCCAGAGGAAAAAACTGGCATTAGAATCACTTCCTGTTGATCTTTTGGGTAAATTGATTTACATTCAACAGGTTGACAAATATGCTGACATGTTTTGGCATGAAGCCCTCATCAGATGCAGATTTGTCAGCCTACTGATTGTAAATAGATCAACACGGGGTGATAATTTTGCTATTTTTATCCTCTGAAGTGCCACATTTTTCTCTAACTTTGCTTTTGGTAAATACAGTCATTGGAGGAAATGTTCTCAGACCACCTGCCTACTGATTTGAGACTAAACAGTACAAAGTTTAGAGTTCACACCAGGCCACCGATTCTGAAAGTGTTTGTGGCATTTTGTTGGGAGGAATGCATCTGAAGAAATGTTATTTCTGATGATTTAACACTGTAAATGTCTAGAGGCAGAAAATATATTTTAAGAGTGAATATTCTGTATAATCTCAGGAGTCCACTGTGTATAAAAGTTACAAAAAAAATGTTTGTGCTTACATCTTCCGGCATATTAAATTATTGCATATAGAAAATCCTACCTGACAGAAAATTGTGACCAGAAAATCAACACCTGTACCCTATTACAAATGCAATAAATACAAAGACTTCAATTAAAATGCTCAATTTCTGTTTAGGTCTATGCTACGTATTGAAGCTGTAATTACTGTTTGGTGTATTTACACACACAATATATGACGGAGCAAAGATATGATGGTATAAGGCAGTCTAAAATATCAAAACTAGTCTCAAACATTACCATACAGGTAAGTTTGTATTTATTACAGGAGTTCTGTGTCTGATTGTATAATTTCTCTGGTGTTGATTTCTCATGTATTAAATGTATAAAAACACGTCAGTTTATTCTTAATGCAAATCAGGAAACCACATACAGTTAAAATCAGTTTATCGACGCTGCATGTACCAAGAAAAGTTTCTCTGATTCAGAAGATGTGAAAACAAATTTCTTGCAGTCCAACATGTCGTTTTCTGTACAGAACATGGAGTCACGCTTGAGAGGAAGCAAGAAAGGAAGCACTTGGGGGTTTGGCTGTGAACGCTCATCGTTCAGCCGCACATTCATACACGACACTGTGCTCCTGACTAACAAGTCCTTGTCGTAGGCACATCTTACCGTCTAACGGACCGGTGAAGCATACATGTAGCAGACCTGCGTGTTGTGTGTATTTACATGGAGCATCATGGTACCATCCCGGCGACATACAGCCAGAATCAGCAGAAGCAGCATTCATCTGGTCCCTACTTGATTTGTTTGTTGCTTTTCATTCAGCAAAAATCACGGCCTTGCTATTCTACTCAGTAGAAAAATGTAGATAGTATAAAATGAACAATGGTTTTTGAGTAAAAAAAAAAAGAAAAAAAAAAAGTTATGCAGTTAATATGCACATGTATAAAACTTATTTATACATTTAAAACCTTGTCGCCCATTGAAGCTTAAAAGACAAATATAGTGCTTTTATCTTAACTGTACAATAACCGTTACTGCATAACAGTTGTACGTGGAAACAGGCAAGTTATACTAGCAAAAATATAAAATGCTGACAAAACAGGATACATTTGACTTCCACAGGTACGTGTGTGCATGATCTGCGACAACTACTTTATAATTGACTTTTATAATTATAAGTTTCAAGCTTTATAGTGGTAAAAAAAATGTTAGGATACCTTTTTGGTCTCATATCCACCTTTTTTGATGTTCCCCATCTTGTAGTTAAAATATTTAGAGCATTTGTTAAAAATGTGGCAGAAACAGGAGCTAGAGTATGAACATTAATCACACCTCAGTTAGCACAGGTGCAACTGCTGGCACAGTCACGTCCTGTGGCTGTTGGCATTAACACCATTTGACAAGAACAGCATGGCACTGGTTTGAGAAAAAGGTTTTCTCGGGGTTCTGCATGGTGATGAACTTTATGAGCTGCATGAATTTAGACCACAGAGCTGCTGCCTCAGCAGACAGAGTCAGTACTGGCTGGAAGTCTCCCACTGCGTCGAACCTCCTTCTCTCTTTTCTCTCTCTGTTTCTCCAGCTTCTCCTGGGTCTTCCGCATGTCCTTCAGCTTTTTCTTGATGGTTGATCGGTCACTCTGACTTGACACACCAAGCATCTGAAGGGAAAAGTGCAGGTTTAGGGCAGAATGGTGTTACTGTATTTCTCTAACATGTCACAAACTAAGGACCAAAGTAGAGCTGCGACAAATTTTTTTCACTCATCAATTAATCTGCTGAGTGTTTTTAATCACCATCATTTATTAGTTTGGTCTAATTTGGTCAGAAAATACTAAAAATAACAAATCACAGGCTCCCAGAGCTTGTCTTTAGATTGATTTGTCCAAACAATAGTGCAGAACTATAATATTAAATTTTCTTTCAGGTACAACAAACTAAAGTGGGACATATTCACATTTGACAGGCTAGAGCCAGAACATCATTTTTACTTGAAAAATAAGTGTTACACATGATTCAATAATTATAATCTTTCCAATTAATTTTCTGCCAATTAAAGTTGGTGTAAAGGAAAATCAGAGATTTCTTTATAAACACATCACACATGTTAGAAAATAATTGCTGAAAACATGAAGAGACTGAACTATGCAGTATTGAATTGTAAAGTAAGAGCTTTAAACAGGATTTTTTGGACGGGCCTGAGATGGTGGATCCATGACGTAGAGGGGTTACTAGCATGACCCCCACCCACCACTACTATATAAACGCACGTACTCATAGTTACTATTTTTACACCAGGTAGTTTAACAAACTTTCATCAGAGACAACTGGGATTGATTTCGGTTAATCCGCTGTTACTGATGAATGAGGCCATTTTTGGTCAAGGAGTTATTTTAAATCCAACTGAAGTGTCTATTGACAGGTGGAGCCGCCTGCTGCCTCTTTGGCTTCAGCACCGGCTGTGCGGCTGGGAGGTCCCCGGCCAGAGGGAGAGCATTTGCCGGGCAACACTTCACCAAAAAGCACAGCGTGAGAGGCTTTTGCTCCAAGGGTGACGGCCACAATGAAGCTGCCAAGGACTTTCCAGCAGAAAAGTGAGTAAGTTTAAGTACATCGAAATCCATTGAAAAAAACTTCAATTTAACATAACGATGATTTGTGATGGTTTGCTTGTTAACTAGTCATTTAAGTTACATTTTTACATTTACCACAAAATATGCACAGAATTAAATGGTGGCTCCTAACCTTTATTTTTAGAATATCATCCATGTTACTTGCCTTACACCTACAAACAAGGTCTATTTTAATTTGTGTAGTTTTATACGGGAGTTTGGTATGAGCATTAACTCAGAGGCTGTTCAGTTGGACCGTGCTTTCAGCGCCTTCACGCCTCCAGTGTTTCTGAGCAGAGAATACTGCTCATTTTTCCACGATTTTGAAACCTAATTTTATATACTTGGCTGGCTATAATTTGGCTGGGTGGTTAGTTACACATTTTTCTGTAGAGTGACAAACTCAGAACACATATTTATTATTTACACAGACTTTAACAAATAGATTAAATGACTGTTTCATTATGATTTCACAGATAACCAAAACATGTTTACTCTTATCTTCCCACTTCAATATTCTTGCCATCATTTTTCTCATTAATATAACAAACTTTTCCTAAGAAATTCACCACAAATGTAAAATATAAATAGTGAGTCAGAAAAAACACTGGCCACAGGGTGGCAGTCACAGGCTGGCAAGGTCTGACTAATAATGATTCTGCATTGAAAGGCTTCTTTGTATGATAAAAATAAAAATAAAAACTTCATTACAGCCTCTGATACATCATACATTACATCATTATGCACATCATCAAAACTAAATTGCTCTTCAAAATGCTGTTTTTTACCTTCAACTTGTCACTGTCCAAGTGTAAGAGCTGCTGTCCGTCCACTCCCTTAGCTGTGAATTCAGCTGTGTATTGGTCCAGATTCATGCCCATCAACCAGTGACAGACCTGCTGATTGGTCCATTCAGAGACAGGCCGGTTCTGCCACTGATACTCTTTTCCTGTAGCTACTGGCTCATCATCCAAAGTCTACAGGGGACACAGATAATACAATCACATAGAAAAATAGATATACTCTTGCTCTGGTAAGAGCACTCACTCTCCTCTACTTTAAGTATCTCAAAGTGTGTTTATCTGAACATTTCTGTGCAGGATTTCTGAAAGTCTGAGTGGATTCAATCTTTTGTTTAACAGATGTGAAAAAATTTAAAAAGAAGTCCATAAAAATATATTGTTGATGTCTGTCACTGTGTATCAGTTATATGATGCCATGTCATGTATGTATTAGGTTTGGATGAGCGGTCCTAATGCTAACAGTCAGGTGACAAGTCATGTGATCCACTTCATTAACAAAATCACCTAAAATAAATACCATTTGAATGATTTCATATGAGTAAATGAATTCTTAGTATTGTGCTGAAAAGCAGTTCAAGTTGGGGGTCACCTACACCAACTACAGTGTGTATACAACAAACAAAAAGAACATATAGTGCGACTTCTGTTGATGAGTGTGCAGTGAACAAATCCCCATGCTAGCACTGAGAAAACAAGCGTGCATAGGGAGCAAGTTAATGAAAGCAAAACACCAATGACATTCTCAGATGCATGTCAGTGTCTTCACGTATTTTACTGAGATGGACGGAGACACTTGTAAAGAATTGACTAACATCAGAACAAACAGATGCTGAAACACCACTGAGCAGGCAGCAGAGCAGTCTAATTGTTCTGTGGTCTGCCAAAGCTTGTAAAGAACATGAAGCACTGGTTGATGGTTCTATCAGAGGCAAACGTACAAACTACTAACATCACAGCTGCCTTTAGAAAAGCTGGGCCGCAAGACTTGCTTTAACACAAAACAAAACAGCTTTAATACACACATGCAGCTCTCTTCTATTCTCTCTCCATTCGTGATTTAATCTCAGCTGTGAAAGGGGAGGCTCAAAGAGCATGCTTGAGAAAATGTCCCCTTTCAGCTTCATCAAGGCGTCACACACAGCTTTTGTGACTGCGCAACAAGGAGAGCACTCACCTCGCTGGAAGAGAAGATTAAAGTGTGTGAGCGCCCAGACAGACTGGGTTCAGCGACTAACCCAGAGATGTCTGAACTGGGACTGGCAGGGTTAGAATCATCTATGACTGAAAAACTCTGGAACAAGTGGAAACAAGGAACGCATTTACTAAAGTAACACATCACCAAACAACAGTTCTGCACTAGGAAAGGAACAAATACAACACGACAGGGGTGAGAGAAGGGCTGTTTCAAAAAGGACTGACATTAATATGATAAATGATTAAAACTGTGATCAGTGTTAGCAATCCAGGTCATTGATTTTGAGTCACTGTGATGTTCAACATGTGAAAGGAAAGAGAGAAGATCAAGTGTCTACTATGAAGCACAATGACACCCATTCACCACCAAAAACAATATAACAACTTCTAAACTACAACAACTAACACGACTACTGACAAAACACAAATATATTCAGGTATGGGGTAATGTTTTCAGTTTAGTCCGGCAGATGCTATTAGAGTAACTATTTGGTTAAAAGTTATTATATTTACATGTAATGCAGGCTAGAGTTGTAAACAATTAGTCAATTAATTCATTAGTTGATCGACAGAAAATTAATTGAAAATCCCAAATTCTCCGATGCCAGCTTCTCAAATGTGACTATTTTATAGTTTATTTAGTCTTCTGTAATTGTAAACTAAATATCTTTGGGTTGTGGACTGTTGGTCGGGACAAATCAACACATTTCAGGTTGGGCTTTGGGAACACTTTTTTCACCATTTTCTGACATTTTATAGACCAAATGACTAGTTGATTAATCGATAAAGAAGACGAGCTGTAGTTGCAGCCCCATCTCAAAGTTAAACTGTGGTTTGTTTTTCAGACTCAAATGTGCGAATATTATCCAGACCTGCAGGCTGTTGCACCAGCTAAGTACAAGCTCAAGTGCACTTTAATTTCAAAGTTGTATGTAAAACAGTTTGAACACTACAAGTTAGTTACATGTAGCAGTTAGTGTTGACTTAACACTCAAATCTCTGATCAGACTTCTTATCAGCTGGTGCAACAAACCCTAAAAACTACATTTGGCTTCATCTGTTTCCTCTAACATAAGCCACAAGGCTTTCTGAATGTAGATAAAAGAGAAATGAGTTAACATTAGTTTCCTGTAACACTACCACATACCCACTACAAAAGAAGCAGTGAATTATTCATAGGATGCGTTGAGGTGAGAAATCCCAGAGCTACATTTGTTAGTGATGCTCTACCGTGTCATCTAAAATCAAAAAGGTAAAACAAAAATGTGCATACTGTACCAAATCTAATGAGCGACTGAATAAAGAGGACCAGGAGAGATTTGTCTGTTTAAAGGAAACACGGTTCAGTGAGATGTATGTTCAGGCGGCAAAGCACTGACAAAAACTACCATAATGCACAGCGACATTCTCTTGGTAATCACTTCGTCTTGGCTCAGCCTGTGTCTTGAACTCATTAAACAGTATCATGGGAGTGCCAGCTCAACCGCAGCATGTGTGACAGTCAGCCAGGCTTTCACTGGATGCGTTTGATGTGTCACTATTTGCAAATTCATTGAAAAGCCACCAGATCCTTCCCTGCTAGCTCTCCCGATGGCCAACATATGGATTCAGTTATTGTTGCCTTTGCTTGGTGTAGCTTATTTGGAGAATTAGTCAGTGACGGCACATCTCTGGAAGCAGGAAAACAGCCTCCTATTATGTTTCTACTAGTTTTACCCTTTCAAAAGAAGACAAAAATATGTTATGATGATGGAGGACAGAGGATGACTGCCTGAAAGGGATCATGCTCTTGACCCCATTGACGTTATATCTCATTTATCTAGTGTTAAATACTATAAAACTAATATTAACTTAGTCTTGGATACAAATACTCTGTGCCTGGTATTTACTTTCACGGAAAGCGACAAGAAGCTTCGTACCTTATTCTTGCGATCCTGGCTTTGCTCACTGCTGGTCTCAGTTGCAGTGTATGGCAGGCTGCTGCTGGAGGAGGAGGGCTCCCTGTCTCTGTCCCTCTCTCTGTCTCCGAACCAGGAGAAGGGCATACAGGTAGGGATGGAAGTCATCGAGTCTGCAGGAGACAGGTTACCTCCAGACTCCTCCAGTAACTCCGCCGACCCCCTAAGCATTGGAGAAAGAGGATGTTAACAATAGTCAGGCAGCTTAACACATGATGTGTTGCATTAAAAATGAGTCATTAAGCAATAACCATAGGAGGAATAGGAGGAAACAGATAATCCATATTAAGATATGGCAACAATAAAGCAGAAAGTTAGTCCTGCTTAGCTAAGAGGGATTCCAGAAATACTGCTGTTAAAGTCTTTTACAAGCCTTCATTATCCAACAATGGAGTGACATTGTTTCCATTAATAATCCAATAATAAAAAAAAGTTTCCATCTAACTTTAAAGGCTTGTAGAGGCACTTCCAGCATTATCTCCAACAAAAGTGTTACAAAACATGGAAAGGGACCAACAAGTATATGTTGTTATTTATAATATTTAACATTAGTGAATTTGGACAGTAGTACCTGCTGTCCAAAGATGCTCTCATCGCCTCCTTGTCATGTTTTTTTCCTTTGCCACCTGACTTCCGGAGGCCCCTGTTTTGATCATTAGTAATGTTGGATTAGGAAGCACAAAATTGTGACAACTTGGAAATGAATGATAGTGATTACTGTGGAGATTTACCCAAAGTCAGGAAATCGTCTTTTAGGTTTTCCTGCTGTCACCGGCTCAATTAAGTCCTCTGGAATGAATCAAGAGTGATCAGATTCAGTAACAATGTAAGATAAAGCCTTGCTATTGCAGCCATCACATTTGGGTCTCTCATACCTTTGGACTCTTTTCCCTTGCCTTTGGACTCCCTCTTCTTCACGTTACGCATGAATCCAGGGGGGGTATGTGGTGATGAGGAGTCTTTTGGAGAGGACAAATAGGGACTTCCACTGCTCTCAATGCTGTCTGCCTGTGATGGTGACAAAGACGGGCTGCTGGAGAGCTCCGGCTTACTCCTGGATCCATCTCTCGTTTCGCTGGGATCGTCTTTCTGTCCGTTCCCTGGATAGCAGACAGGCACTTGGAGAGAAAGGCTCTCCTGGATGGATCTCCTTTGGGGAGATTCCTGCTCCTCCTGGTCGTCGTCCTCTTCAGTTTCCTGTGGGGACAGCGCTAATTATTTACAAGGACAATGCAAGGAAGCGAGGATAAAAGCTATTTATATAACAGAAAGTTCTTTTTAGTTCTGATTGGCTGAGTCATTTACAAACTCACTGTGCATGACACACCTGTGATACTTACATATCACAATTAGGCTAGGCATAATACAAGCAACGTTGTACTATTACCATGAAACACCTTTCAATTTATCAAACATTTATGCTTCATTAATGTGGTGTATTATTGTTTTGAAAAGGCAAAAAGACACCCAACACTGCTGTAAATTATAAGCTACCATCATCAGATAATATCAAACTCTGTTCACTGTGATTGGCCAAGTTAAATATTATTCATGTTAATGAATGCTCTGCTTCTTCTATACATGGAAGGCACAGGGTGCTTTTGTCACTATTAGTTTTGACTCAAGATGACTTGTTTTGGGTTTTGTGTCATAACATTACATCTAAACATTGATCAAAAATCCAATCTGGACACCTCAGTCCTCTCCAATTTTAGACCAATTTCCAAACTCCTGTTTCTTTGAAAAATTTTGGAGAAACTGGTACTTCTACATTGCAATCTCTTTTAAACATTCATGGCATTCTTGAGGTGTTCTAGTCTGGTTTTAAAGCCCTTCACAGCACTGAATCTGCACTTTTAAAAGTTTTTTTTAACAATCTTTTATTAGCTACTGACTCCAGGGATTGGGTTATATATGCTTTTATCTCATCCCAACTTAACTACTGTGATGCCCTTAATGTTGGTGTCAGACAGGCCTCCCTCTCACGCATGCAGTTGGTCCAGAATGCTGCAGCTAATCGTTTAACAAGAACACACAGCAAGAGCACATTTCCCCCCGTACTGGCCTCCCTTCACTGGCTCCCTGTACATTTTAGGATTGATTAAGATTTTATTGTTTGCCTTGAAATCATTAAATGTGCTAGCAACAATCTATCTCTCTGACCTTTTACAACCACGTGTCTCATCAAGGTCACTCAGGTCTGCTGACCAGTTGCTTCTGGTTGTCCCAAGATCAAGGTTGAAGCACAGGGGAGACTGTGCCTTTGCAGTTGTAGCCCCCAAATTCTGGAAGAGCTGCCTTCTCTTGTTAGGCTGGCCCCTACACTGCCTGTTTTTAAATCCCATCTTGAAACATATCTTGATTCCTTGGCTTTTAATTCAGTATGAAAGTTACTTTTCTTTTTCTTATGGTCTTATTGCTTTTTTATTGTCTTTTCGTCTTTTAAAACTAGTCTGAGTTTTTATTGTGGTGTTTTGTGGTTTTTGCTGTTTTGATTGTACAGTACTTTGGACAACTGTTGTTTTAACATGAGCTTCATAAATAAACTTGACTTGACGTCTGACCTCAGGTGGCTGACTCTTCTATCCAATATCATGCTGATACAACGTGGGTCTTTGGTTTGCAGCAAGTATTACACTTTCATCTGTTTCTGGCTGACCTGAGAGTGACATGAGGCCACAACAAGGTTCTCCTTCAGTCTGCTTCGAGATGGAGGCTGACGTTTGGCCTTCTGAGCCAGCAGGCCTTTTGCTTTGTGTGCGCTGGTGTCTAGCCGCTCAGTCTCAGGGACCAACTCACTCCAGTCTTGCTCTACAGGAGCAAGAAAACAAACACATACCAAATAAATCAAAGGACAGTGCACGGTTTAAATTATTTACCAGAGTTAACTGGAGTTTATGGTTTGCACTTGTGAATGTTTTACAGAACACAAAATTAAAGTGTGATGTTGTACTGTTGTTGTAAATTTTATTTTATTCCACCCTTTGTACCTAACAGTGAGTCAACAGACTGTGTGTTGGTCACTGGGTCTTGGCTGCTTTGTCTCTCGTCCACTGCTGAGTCATGACCACTCTGACAGTCCACACCTGAGGCCCCTCTGGACTCCAGGGCAACTACCTATGGACAAAACAACATCCAGATTCAATGTCTCTAACAAGTCTGCTGTGGTGTACAAACATTTTTTTTTTTTTGAGATTGGGTCTTACTCTGTTCTGCAAGCTCTCCATCTGCTCCTTGTACCACTTGTCTTTTTCATCTAGATTTTTTTTCAGCTCCTCCTCCTTCTTCACAAAGTCTATCTCTCTGGGGAGGAAAACAAGGAAATGTGGTTTCAGATCAGTCCTTCACCTTGTAAACATATTCTATTTTATGTGATTATCACTAAATTCATGGTTTCCGGCAGTGTACTGCAAGCCTGGCAGCCCGCCGGGCCTCAGTTGACCCCCCGCCAGGCCTGAGCAACAGGGATTTTAAAAAAATAAGTATTTTAAGATGTTTTCTAAACTAAAATGCATGTTATTTGAATATTTTGAATGTTGATTTATACAAGTAGCGTAGCTCCTTTAGGGAATAGCTCAGTGCGGAGCGAGTGTGAAGTTGAAAGAGAGCGTGCGTGTGACAGTGAGGCTGCAGCTAGTGAAGCAACCCGCCTACCATTCAAGAGCAGGCTGAGCAGGCAGAGAGCGGGAGAATTTCTGCCGCAAACAAGCACTGGGACTTGGGGAGTCATGAGAGCAGCTTCTCGATAACAGCTATGTGTGTTTACAGCAGAGAGCAGGAGGGAGGACAGATGTCTCACTCCGCTACTCTGTGCCGAGACTCTGGTGCTACGGATGTTCACGGAGCAGACGCTTTCAGTTTATAACTGTAACATCTGTCATCCCACTAAGTATTGATATCACGCTTAGTATTTCATACGGTTTTTTATTTGATGAGGGCGCTGATATGCGAAAATGGGTTTTATTTCTATAAAAAACCGAGCAAAATGACACAGGGGTCAGTGAGCAAGTAATGTAATGGGTGTATGCCCCAACACAGTGTATCACTGGTAACACCTTTACACATGGCAACACGTTTTGCTTGGCACCAACTCCCCTTCAGATTATTTCCAAAAATTCCCATAGACCCAAATTATTCAATACAATAAAAACAGTAATGAACCACAATGTCACTATTTATCTAGCTGCAACACCTGCTGCATATAAAAATTCCTTTAAACTGTGTATTGGCAAGATTGAAACGATAAAATTCCTTATCTCAACCCCTCCCACGATCCCTCACTCACTTCTGCTGGTAGTCCTTGAGTAGTTTCTTGGCCTTGTTGTACTTCTTGTCCAGGGTCTCATACTGCATCTGAGTCTCAGATAATTGTTCGTTGACGCTCTTACACAGGGCCTGGGCTTCCAGCCAGTAACTCTCCAACTTGAGGATCTTCTCGTTGCCATCTTCCATCTTTTGCTCCAGCGCAGACTCTCTGGCTTCCCACAATGATTTGTCCTCCTCAGACACTCTTAGCTATGAAGAGATGGTGTCATGTTACTTTGGTTGACTAAATTATATTTGTTTAGCAGTTGGGCCACAGCACTGAGACAGTTGGTGTGTCACTTCCTGTATAAGTTAATCGTTTAAAAAGAACTGGGTGACACATTTTGTTGAGCATTAGCCCATTTTCATCAATATTTCACGTACAACATTTTTTTGATCTTGCTACTGAATTTAAGTGTACAACCTAACCTAACCAAATTTACAAAACATAACTTCTGATTAAAAAACAAAGTTTAGAAGCAAAGACAGTCTACTGAGAAAACACCAAAAAAAAGATATCATATATACGGACTTGAATATTTTGAATGTTGATTTTAGTTCCATCATACCTTTTCCTTGAGTTGATGTATCTCAGCTATGGCAATGCTGTGTTTGAGCTGCAGCTATGGAAAGAGGAAACATTTTGTTACAACCATTATGTTATTTAATCTTTGGTTGCCTAAACAGAGCACTGAAACTTTCATTTTGATTCTAAATCACATGAGACTGAGAGTCACGGTGCGGCTGATACCTCTTTGAACTTGAAGGCCATCTGAGAGCTGTCCATGTTGGTCGGCATAAACAAAGACTCTGAATCAGGCAGCTCAAACACCTCTACGTTCTGCCCTGGAGAGAAGTTGGAGCCCAGAATTCTCTCATCCAGTCCGTCCTCTTCCTCATAGCGCTCCTCCTGAAATATGATATCACACATGGCATCAAATATTCCAAACGTAAACACACCCTACATGCCTGGGAACATGCTCAGCATGTGCCAACAACACTCCCAGTGGCAGAGTTCACCGCAGTCTGGGGAGAACATTGCAATGCAATCAATACATCATCATATCCAAACATCAGAGGGCTGGTCCACAAGAGGCGCCACAGAAGTTTGGCTACACGTCTGTAGCATGGCAGACATAAAACACATTAACATGAACTAAATTCTCAGTGAATACAGACACTGTGCATAACCACAAGGCTACCAAGAATGGTGTGAACTTCCTTCTTGTAAATTATGCCACATTCCTTTTTTGTCTTTGTCTGCTCTAGTAAATCCTACATATATTCGAAGCGGAGCTGCAACGATTAGTCGATCATCAGAAAACAACTATTTTGATAATCGATTAATCGTTTCAGTCATTTTTCAAGACAAAAATGCAAAATATTTGATGGTTCCACCATTCCAGCTTCTGAAAAGTGAAGATTGCAGTTTTTCCCTTTTCATATATGATATAATATATATATATATATATATATATATATATATATATATATATATATATATATATATATATATATATATATAATATAATACATTTTAATTGAATATCTTAACATTTTAGACCGTTAGTCAGACAAAACAAGTAATTTGAAGACATTACTATGGCCTCTGTGAAATTGTGAATGCCATTTTTTTTAACATTTCATAGCCTTAACGATTAATTGACTAATCAAGAAAATAATCAACATATTAATTGATAATGAAAATAATCGGTAGATGCAGCCCTAATTCTAAGCCCATATTCTCGGTATGTGTACTGTAAAAACAGAAGCCTGTGGCTGCTTGAACTTCAGAAAGCAAACATTTCACAACTAAGGCAGACAGCCGGCGGCTGAGTATCCACCACAGCAGAATGGTGACACACCGCTTACTCATAGCCAGCTGCTCGTTTCCCTGTTGAGCTCAGTGAACCTGGAAGATAGAGGGGTGGTAGAAGGGCTTAGGATCAGCAGTGACGAGACTTTCTGACCAGGTGACTCACCTCCTCTGTGGAGTGTTCAAAGGGGTCATCAAGGTGTTGTTGCTGCTGCTGCTGGTTCTTCTCCTGCTCTAGTGTCTCACTTATGAGGCGGGCTACCTCACTCTGCGTCCCTGGCTTTTCCCGACCAATCAAGAACCTGTTTGTTAGAGCATGTTAGTGTGCCATATAATGGTATATTTTACTAGCACTACAGCTTCAGTCATTTCTTGCTCACTCACTACAGGGAAATGCAAATTTTTGTGGATTCAGTTAAAGCCTGATCCTATCATGTGCCTAGTGTTTCCTCTTTTGCTTAAAAGGATAAACACTACTCATTCATGGCCTCTGGACTCTCAGGAAATAAAACAGTTTACCAGTTATTTCTAATGACTGTGAGATAACAGCGGCTCAATCTGGTCATCAACAAAATCTTTGCAATCAGGTTATTTCTAGGAGCGGAGGAGATGGCCTTTGAGCTGACCTCACTGTGCCTTTGGTGTTCTTCAGGACTGTAGCAGCAAACAGTTGGGTGACTCCCACCAGACTCACACCATCCACCTCCACTATCTGATCATTCACCTGTATGCTAGAGAGACAGAACACAATAATGACAAGGAGAGGTTTTCAAAGCATTTCCACTCAAGAGTTATGCACCATCTTTAAGGTAACTGCAAAGATTTACAAAACATACAGTAGCCTAAATGCAGCTGGCAATAAATCAAATCTAAATTTGCCTGGGAAACAGAAGTAGTGAGACTGTTTACTTAAGCTTCCTCGAGAGGTTATAAATAGATCTGGTTTGAGGAATTCCTGGAGTATGACATTAAAAACTGTTGTAGTGCAGTGTACAGTGAGTGTGCGCCATGTTTCCCGTTGTATCAAAAACATTAAGAGTGAAACCCTTATGAAGAAAAAGAGTTGGGTTGTGCAAAAAGAGGGTGTCAGCATTGTAACTCACCGTCCATCTCTCTCAGCTGCTCCCTGCTCTGTTATGGTTTTTACAAAAATGCCAAGCTTCTCAAGACCCTGGTCGGCTCCCACTCCCATTCCTATGATACTGATGCCAAGTCCATTGTCTCCTAGATGCAGGGACATTACAGAGGACTTAGAAATGAGCAAAGAATTGTATACAAATTTGCTTAATTCCACACATTTTTGCCTTTGACATTCAGACATGGTGGGAATTGTGGTACTGAGAAACAGCTTTCATGTTTATATATCATTTTATAGCATGTGTCAACATAAATATTGCCAGTTAACGCCTGAACCATCAACCCTCATCATAATTATCTAAATCACAACCCTAAAACATTCAAATACACAAACCAAAGTCACACATACTGTTTATCTTTGTAGGGCAGCACATATGAATATTTTCCTCCTTATGCAATGCTCCTCACCACTTGCTTATGACTCGCAGGAAATTATGTTCAGTGTTATTAAACTCACCTTTCTCAATCTCCACAGGGAACACATCCATCTTCTCCACTCTCTTCTCCAGCTCATACTCTGCAGACGCTGCAACAGGGTCCACATCTTCATTGCGTCGATCATAATCTTCATTAGAGAAGGTACTGAAGACCTGTGTTTGTCAAAATATAAATAGTGCTTAGCAACAATACAACACCTCTTGTGGCCTGACCAATAAGTTAGGCTTCTGACAGATTCAGGAGTATCTCTGGGAACTGCACACATATAGGCGTATTAATTTCACTTTTTAGTTATTTTAAATGATCATTTATCTGGGCAAACTGACCAAGGACGTATTCTTAATTTGGGAGAAATTACACGGGGAGGGAGAAATACAAGCATACTTCAACTCTTCACGGTGCCTTTGTAGGGAAAATCCAGGGTTCAGCGCATTCCTCAAGCACATTTAAACAGATGCTGATGAACACCAGAGAGCCCTTTGATGAAAAGTCACTCCTTTATTTATCAAACTGTGCCCATTGTTCTCATCGCCACAATAGTGTAAAACAGAGATTATAAAGCTTCATAATCTTTAGTCATCTAACTTTATGGGCTGCGTTTCTCTGCAACTCTTGATGAATGTCTTTTGTTTCTTAAGTGAATGATTTATTAAATCACGTGAAAATGTTGAACACATGTAAATCAAGTGTCATACTGACATTACAGTATGCGTTCCCAAGACATACTCTTGAGGACTCTGATCAGAGTTTTTAAGAAGCTGTGAACTTTGCAGGCAGGCCTCGCAAAAAGCTCTGGATGAGTCCCTGCGGCTGTTTTCTGGTTGGAATTACAAAGCACACACTCACACACACACACACACACAGTGCGCCAGAACATGAGCAGTGCAGAAAGTAGGGCACAGCTGGGGAGAGCTAAGCAGTGAATGCAGCATAGATCAATGTTCAGAGGTGACAAGTTTTGTCATCAGTACTATTTTTTAAAAAATTACATAAAATAAAGAGCAATAAAAACAAACCCCCCCAAAAAACAAATCCCATAACCTTTAGTGAACTGACCCAGTGCTCAACACCAGCCTTACGGGTTATTTCATAAACAATACTCTGTGCTATTTACCTTGAATAGCACTGATACTTTCAAGCTGAAATGGTATCCATAATCCACTCGGAAAAAAAACTCCCAGGGTCGAGCTAAATTGAGCACTACAGTATTCTGCATAAAATGGATTGGAAACGACCATCTGTTGTGACTCTGTTGCTACAGCGTAGTAACAGTATGCAGCTCATTCAGTATTAAGACAACATTAGCAGTACTGCAAGGCCCCGTGAATTCTCTTCAAGCCAACAAGGCCTGCTGGGATATCCAAGCAGATTCTTACAAGTCTTCTTTGAACTCTGCAAGATCACTGATCATAGTCTATTAAAATATTTCCAAGGAATCTTTTCATAACCAATGAGTGAGTTCATTCATGAGACAAATTTATGAATATAAAGCATTTAATCAAATAGATTAGATGTTAGAGCAGACTCCATCAGGAGCTAATGCCTGATTATGGGGATGAACCCAATAGTGGGTCCGTAATGTAAACCCCCTGCTAAGTCATCATCAGTCCTCCTAATCTGGGTGGAGTCATGATGGTGGTGGTAGAAGGATGTCAAAAGATGCACCCTACAGGTGTAGCTGATTATTTGGCTCCACTGTGTGTAAGTGTGTAAGTTTTAGGCTTATTGACGGAATGGAGCAAAACAGGAGAAATTTGCCTCTGGAAAATTAAACAGAAGACAGAAGGAAAACGTTATGGAAGGAATGAAGCTAAGAGTCATGATTTATATGAATGAAAAGGATAAAAATAATTGAATTAAATACATAAAAATGATTTAGAAGATAGTCTTAAACCTCACAGTTGCAACTTCAGAAACTTGAGATTTGAATTTGGGATTTAATTTTGGATTTCATCCTAGTCTTGACGCAGGAGGATAGACTCAAGTTTTTTGATTCATTATTCCATATAGGCACACAAGCATCTTGAACCGTGACTAATTGCATCAAGTATTGTGTGTGCTTTGACCAGATTTTTTTTGCCAGTTTCTCTTTTTAAATTACATTATGTTTTTTGTGGGTATGACATTATCAAATTAAGTTAAGTTAGAGAGCTGGGATAAAGGTTTCCTTGGAAGAGCAGGAGCCAGGCTATAACATGCACAAACCAAGGCATGCAAACGCCCGCAAGCTCAAAAACACCCTTTGTGAGGGCCGAGACAGAAGCAGTCTATTTGAGACATATTTTGGGCAAAATATGACTGTTTGTTGCCTGTGATACTGTATTCTGAATGACAACAAAATTTACAAATCAGCAAACTTGTAATGTGATGTACACTCACTGGCCACTTCATTAGGAACAGCTGTGCAATCTAATTCAATCCAATACAGCAGTGATGCCATAAATTGTACATTTATGAGGTTTATACATTTTCAGTTTTTGTTGACATTGTCAGAAAGGTGATAATTCTACTTTATGTTTATTATTGAGGTCGTAGTGGGGGGTGGTGCTGTACTAGGCTGCATTACATTGAATGGTGTTCCTAATATTTTGTCCACTCCATTGGCATACATGAGGGGGGCAGATTAACCTGCTGGGGGACCCCGGGGCATAAACGAGGTGTGGGCCCAAAATGACCCCCTGCTCATCCCCCTTTCTGTGCAATGTTCAATAACTTTCTGCTTTTACACACTGCAGACTATAAATAACATATTTTCCCCCAAGCCTCAGAAACCAACCACTACTCTGTATTTCTTCGGAGAGTTTGGGGATTGTAGGGAGCTCAGGAGATTTGGATTCTGCAGTTTAAATTTAAACATGGTGGGTATTTCACAGACTAATTCCAGCATTTTTGAATTTTGTTGACATTGGAAGTATATTAGTTTTTATATATGAACAATGCATGAACAAATATTCCTTGTTTGCCAAAATGTCATTCACAGACAAAGATATGTACAATTTGTTATTCTACATACTGCAATGATGTTGTTTAGAGAGGTACAACAACTATCTGTTGGAGCTATATTGTAGTTATAAGAATCCAACAACAGAATCCAAATAGACTTGGTTTGGGAAGGGTAATGCTGTGAAAAAAGTGCCCTCAACACAATTCAGCAATACACCGCATATGAAAATCCACTGTATTTTACTATAGAGAAGTGAGAATTTTCTGTAGTGGGCATTTGAAACATGTCATTGGTATAAAATCATGGTTAAAAGCAAATGTCATAGAAGTCAGTCTTAGGAATGGTCAGTCAGCATTAAGGTAAGGTCCAGAAGTCTGAGAATGGGAAAGTGGTCTCAGACTTTGGATGCAACCTTGGTTTGGTGTCACGGTTCCGTTTTCGTATAGCAGGGGGAAAAATAAAAGGTAGAAAATAATATTTTGGTCCTTAATTTTGAAAAATGTAAACATCCAACAATGGCTCACAGTTTAGTTGCTGCAGTGGAAACTATTACTGAAACAGTTCAGTTGTGCTGCAGTAGAAACTATTACTGAAACACTTAAGTTGTGCTGCCGTAGAAAAGAAAACACCTTTTCTGTTTCTTGCAAGGAGTCAGAACCCCTGCTAATAGCTGTTTTATTGTCTAACTGTACATAAAGCAGTTGAAACTAGCTCCACCTCCAGCAGCTACAACAGTAACATGCTGCTTACACACTGATGCTTCAGTATTAATAATCTAATGATGTCATAGATAATAATGTATGAGTCAGAGGGACCAAACCACTACTTTTACTTTAATACTTTTAAACTACATTTTTCTCTCTCAGAACTGGTTCTTGCGACGTGTTGTTTGAAATCAAACGTGTTTATCGCTGTTCTGAACGGCTCCACTCAAAGGCAGAGTGAAAAGTCGACCGTCACAGAGAGGGGAGGGGGTCAAGGGGACACAGTATTGTTTCACTACGAAGATAATGGAGCATATTTTAATAATAGTGTTGCACTTGGTCAGTGTTATGGGTCTCTAGTTTGTCATTCTGACGACAGCGACACTACAGGGCATCCATGTCCTGTGATATTCTCTGAGCTTTTTTGCTACATTTCTCAAATAACAGTACAACTCTGTGATTGCAACTTCAAATCCCTCAGATGTTATTTACTGTTAGTGGTGAATCATTACAATCCAATGACTCATCAAGCTCCAGCATGTTAGAACCTAATAAACTGGCTTACTCAACACACAAAAATTGAGCAGTTAGGTGATGAGTTGCATTCTACTGTATATCTTAGATATCTGAAGCCACTTATCCTTGTCCCTGTGGCAAATGTTTGAGTTGTGTTCCCATTATGTAAAGAGTGGCAACCCAAAGTGTGGTTAACACAATCAAAATCATTCCAACAACAAGAGGATATGACCATTAACCAAGTAAAAAAAAAAAGGGAGTAATGCTATAGGACTACAGGATTGACTCAGACATTTGCCATGAGGACGTCTGATGTAATCAAGTAAATATTTCCACTCTGGGCATCAGAATCTGAGGTCTAGATCCTGCAGCATGTCCAGACTTGAGGAATCGGCCACAAACAATCTCCTTCTCCCACTGTCTTTCTGTCTCCTCACTGTGTAGCCTTTGGACACGGCCCAGAACAGCTGTGCAGATAGTATGTTTCCATAATAACTCACCAAACTCTTACATGGGGGTTTCAATATGTCATGGTGAATTACTACCATTTCCATTTGACAACATCCATGCTCATTTTTTTACACACAGGGTCCAAAATTAACTTTTTGACTCACCTGCAAGTGGACTGGTAGATTAAAAAAATCCACCGTTCAAGCATATTTTTTTACCAGCCAAAATAATAAATTGTCAAATATACATTTGTTTCAGTACATTTCATTGAGATAATAAGGTATTAATTTAGTTTAGTGGAGAGCTGCGATGTTGAGTAGCTGATGTCCTGTATGGTAAACAGTGCCGCGAAACTGTAGGAGGACTCGAGACGGTCTGTAGCTGGCACTCTTTCACCTCAGACCGTCTCAAACACTCCTCCAGTTTCACCGCACTGTTTAGACACACGTAAAACACACATATGGTGCTTGTATCTACACTGTATAAGGACAAACATGAGTAATTTCCTCCGAGCCATCATGCCAGATATTTTATTACATGACTGTTTTGGTACAAACATTTACCCACCAGTGTGGCGGATAACCTCCCAAGATTTACTTGCCAAACGGAAAATCTTCCTGCCTTTAACAATTGGCGGGTATTAATTTCAGATCCTGTTTACACACATTTTATAAAAGTGGAATAATACTGTTTTATCATGAAAACAAGATGCACGTGTATTTGGTATGTTTGCAGGTACCCATCTCATGCAGCCTCCCAAACCGAATGACAGAAGAATGCTAATCATGAGGCCTCTACCCTCTGTTAACCTTTGTGAGTTCTCCTTCCTTTATCTCTTAAGCAAAGCTTATAACAAGGCTTTGTTCCCTCCCCCAAAAAATTATTTTGTGTTTTCTCCCATGGCATATAGATCTCTTATCTTTATTACACAAAGGCGAGGCCACTGCACAAAACAGTGAAGATTAAAACTTGTTTTCAAATAATCAACAAGTAACTCATTTTTGCCATGCTTGCGTCTTGAAACCAAAACTCCATGTCTCTGAACAACAAGTTTGAAAGGGCTTCTATTAATAGGACAGACAAAGCTTATCAACTTCTAATTTAGATGCTTAAAAATGGATTCACAGAACTAGAGCAGACAGAAATGTCATTAAGGCTGAAAAATGCTTTTCACTTTCTGACTTTGGAGACTGAAAGTAATCAAGGATCAAAAATGTAGGTTAATAGAATATAGGGAGCCCCACTGCATCCTGAGCCCCAGCAGTTCAGCTCAACTTCTCCCTCCTACTTCCCCTCCTGACTCCCATGTCTGACTTTCCTGTTGCCATGGACTCCCAGGCCTTTTTCGAACAATGTTCTGTTCTTTGCTGTAACCTAATCACTCAACCACTGTCTTATTTGCAAGAAAGACAGAAATCAATCTCTTTATTAAGCACTCCCTCTGGAAAAATCTTTACAGACAGCTCATTGTTATCACTGTCTCCAGTAATCAGACCGAACACACCACTTTTAATCAGGCAGGCAAAAAAGTATTCAAGTTCATACGTAAAAGGATATTTAATGTGTCCTTTTGATGCCAATTTCTTCTAAAATATTACTGTGGCCACTACAGTTGTGATGCGGATCAGTAGACTGTTATGCCATCTTCATATTTCCATTTCCTCCAGAACTCTTGGTTCCAGCAGTATGTGTGGGCTGGTCATCCGTCTTCAACAACTACAGTGGTCTGTTTAATCTAGATGTGCTCACATGCACAGATGTACACATGCCCACACCCAAACTGAATACCTTTCCATCTTTCCCTCATTCCCATTCCCACAACAGAATACCAATGTGGGAAATGAGTCAGCAGCTGCGAGGAAAGCAAACCAGAGAAATCTTTTGCCAGTGCAAAACGAGGGCTGACCACTGGATTGGAGGGCTTGTAATGTAAGCGGGCCTACAAAAAGACAACAAATCAAAACATGCTGCGTGAGCCAGCTGGGGCAGGGGTGGTGGCCTGGCGCTGATCATAGAGCAATTAGGAAAGAAGGCATGAGGCCCAGTATTTTAGTCCAGTGTAAACACACCAGGAAAAAGAACAAAATATAGCCACAAGCGGCAATGATCAGGGTCCAAGCAGATTGCGAGCATTTGGATGCTTGTGTCTTTTTTAATTGACAAGGAGCAAAACTCTTGATTTTCTTTAAATTAAATTAAATTAAATTAAATTAATTGTGATCATCACTATATGCTGATGCTCTGTTGAGGTATGAAAATCTACTCTCAGTAACATTTAGCTTACGACCTACAACCTTCGGTAAAGATGTGTTTCACATGACTACAGCTGTAGCTATTTTAATAAGAATTGATTTGCTTGTATAATTGAAATGGATTGATGTATCAAAATTTCTCAACTTAAGATCAGTGAAGTCTGTAGAAGATCTTGACTAAGTTTGGGATGATTGGTCCAGAAAAAAATATATATATAAATTGCAAAATTTGACATTTTTAGAGCAGAAGACCAGTTGAGCAAAGATGCAAATGAGAGGTTAAAATGATGAAAGAATTTTGACTCTAGGCCAAGATATATATATATATATATATATATATATATATATATAGATAGATAGATAGATAGATAGATATATATATAGACATGCCCTTGAAATAATTAACACTTTTTGAAGTTCGCACTGATGAACTAAAACAGATACAATCATGTTTATATGCCTGAAACTTCAAAGTGTTAATGCATGACCTACAGCAGGAATAGGTGGAGTCAGAGAGGAACACAGTGACATAATGGAATCACATTTCCAAAGAACATCAAACACAAACAGGCTAAACAGGTTTGTTTATAAATGGCCCACAAAAGCTACTTTTGTCCCACAAGGGCTGCTGAAAACTTTTAACACACAGTTACTGTTAACATTCAGTAAAAATACACAGCACCCGCAGATGTGTCTGCCTTTAATCACATAATGAAAGTGTTCAAGGCAATCGCAATCAGCCCGAGACTCATCCCATGCCAAGTCGTTTAATGAACAGCATTGAGCTGCCCGCATTAGTATTCCACCCATGTGGCGATAGTCTTGTCAGATAGTCACCCGCAAGCCCAGGTGGCTGAAGGGAGCCCAGATACTATGAGGGCCTTTCTGCTGGTTGGATGAGGGTGGAGTCTTGTCAGACATTCCTCTGGCCCGCAGAAGACCCATTTCAGATAGGAAGTGGAAAGTGTAACACTACCGGATGAATTTGCTACAGGGGCCAGAGTCCAAACTGTGAGTATGCCCTTTTATGCTTTTCACTCACATGAAATACAGATGGAGAAGCCCTACTGAAATCAGATGTTAACTTTCCAGCATATATGAATTGGCAGAATGTGCTTCTGCAAAGACACCACAGGGTACAAATTAAAATTTTGTCATCATGCTCCACATTACTGTCTACAACCTGTACTCTACCTGACACAGGTGAAATGTCTACAGATACTAAACACAAGTTTTACTTTTCATATATGGGACATTAAACTGACAAAAGGAGGTGTGTGCTTGAACAATGCCCAATGTGGACAGTGTAATTATCTACAGTGCAAACAAAGAAAGAAATGCTGAATTCTCTCCGTTACAATGAACTCTACAATCCTTCACCACACCCTGTGTGTTGGAGACGTGACACTGAGTTCACTTGACCAAGAACTGCTGGCGGTACTTCCTGATACTCTGTGAGGATGGGGAAAAGCAGCAGGTGCCTGGTTTCAGACATTTTCTTTTTCTGTAATAGTTAACAGGTTCTCGACTCCATTTCCACATGCCCTCGTGTGCAACGTGACACAAGACACATAAAATCCGAGTTGACCTCTCCAGATATCCAACATAACTGCCCTGGAAATGACTGTGTAGTCTTTGTCCTCAAGCAAATAACACACCTGCAGCTGGGTGTGTGAATCATTCAATAAACCTTGGCTTTTTGCTGCTACTATAGGGTTCAGCGTTTAAATAAATTCCAGTAGATGCTAACCTGTAAACTGCTAAACAAATGTGATCTGAGGTTGAAAAGTTTCTCTGGATAAAAACATTTCCATGCACGCAAACTGAATAATACAGGCCTGTTTTTCATTTGCACTTGTAGAGGAAACAACATCCTCTCTATGGAGACCAAACTTATATTTTTAAAGCAGTGGTGCAATATTTATACGGCTCATACAGCCAGAGGGTATAGCAGACTTATTGATACAGCAGCAATGGGAATGCAGCGAGTGTGACTGTGTTACCATATATGCAGAAGAATCTTCCTCTCACAAAACATCATAAAACAACTGTAATACTTTTTTCTTTCAAACACATTTTGGCTATTTTCATCACAATGGAACTACATGCCATAGCACATTCAATAGCAACTGTAGACATCCAATATTTGCCTTGACATAGGACTTTCACTTCTAGCAATCATCAAATCACCCTCTACTAATCCTGACTGTCTTAGAAAATCCCTGTTCATCCAGTTTGTCTTTTCAGCATTGATAAGAGTGATCTATGTTGAGAATGGACGTCTCCTCTCCTTCACAAAGAGAACCTTTCTTCCACACAGGACACCTCCCCTGTCAAGAAGACTTGGGTTACGTAGGGACCTAATCCCGTTGTGAGCCAGAAGCACAAAGCACTTCCTCTCTCCTAGTCGGCTACAACACAAGAGTGCTCGCTCACAGTGGCAGCTCTGACTAGCAGACTGTGGAGAGTCATGCAGTGCCAACGGGAGGCTTTTGTTAGCTTGGTCACAGGTAGAAATGTTGGTTGAGGGACATGTGTGTGACTTAGTTGGCTAACACGCATACCACGCAACCTTGACCCCATAGTTTTAATCCAAGTGTATGTCACTGTTCTGAAAAATCTGTTCCTTCCAGTCTGTCTACTACATGCTCCAATTCATGCAATTATAAACTTAAAATAACATGCAGACATTTTTGGACTGGCTAAGTATCTTCACATTACATTGATTCTACTTTCCATATTTCAAAGCAGACAGGTGGCAGGGTGGAATAGGGACAGGGTGCAAAACTGTCTGAATTCTTTTAATATTGTACATACTTACTAATATTTTAAGTATTTACTGAACATTACATACTATTAGTCCATACAATTCAATATCGAATTGACTTTCATGTCCAAAATACATACAAGAACTTTGTTGCCATATTATTTAGCTTTGATGCAAAGCTAACACATACTTTATGATCAAGATGTTAGAAATATACATCGATTATAATTTGGATTGATCAACATGGATCACCATTTTTCTTGCTCAGTTGCTATTCAGAAAAAACCCACTGACATGGACAATACCATAATAACCATAGTACTTGTCCCATTAGTATTGTGGGAGAGTTTGATCATTCTGGTAGAGCTGAACCAATTAGTAAATTCATCAATAAGTCAATCATCAGAAAAATAATGTGCTATTTTGATGATCAAGTAATCATTTAAATCATTTAAGCTTAAATTCTGCTTTGCTGCTTTTCTTTGATAGTGATGGTAAACAGAATATCTTTGGGTTTTGGACTGTTGGGTGGAAAAAACTCAAGATGTCACCTTCTTTTGCATTTTTGTCTTCATGTGACAGCTGAAAGTGCACAGAGACCAGAAACAGGGGTAAAGAGAAATCTCCATAAAAAATATGCATCTTAACCAATAGGCTAGACCAAATGACTAAGCAGTTAATTGAAAATATAATCTGCAAGTAATGAAAATAATTATTAGTTGTAGCCCTTCATTCCAGGACAATCAGCTTGTAATACCTGGTCCATGTTGTATGCATACTCATACCTTTCACATAAAACTCACATAACTTTACGTGCTAGCATTGCACATGCTAAAATGTACAATGTACAACAACTGGACACAGCAAGTGTCTTTCAACCAACCCTGGTTCAATCATCTTAACTGAAAACACCGATCCCACAAAAGAACACCAAGACTGTTTCCTTTTTTAGCACAGAAAAAACTTTCTAAAAATAATTATTTGTCAAGATGTACACTGAAACAAGCTAACATATCAACGGCTACAACCTTATGTCAGCTATTCTCTTTTGCGTAAAGTCTCCCTGTTGTTATGAACAGTATGTGAACTGCTACAGAGAGGAGACACAATCTAGCAAATTGTTGTGAACTATAAAAGTTGTGTTTATCTCTGTTACTGCTCTACTTGGAGCAGAGGAGACGCACTGTTGTTTGTGTCGCCTCCAGCAGGTCAGCTTCTGGTCCCCTCTCCCAGGACCCCCTGCCAGGATGACTGGGATGGTGGGGAATCCACACCCTGAGATAACAGCACATTTTAAAGCCTGGATAAACACTGAGCTGTTCACAAGCTGTGTGGAATGCACTAGAGTGATTTGTTTTTCCCTGTTTTAGCAAAAATGCTGATTAGATATGGTGATGGTGAAATCTCTATGATGGAAGATATTACCTCCACTTCCACCACACCCCTAAAACACCCACTGGCAATGTTTACAACACATGATGCATGGCAAAACCAAAACAGAATACGCCAGCTGGAATACCAGTTTCAAATACAAAACTGTTAAGCTGGAAGACATCAAATATGAAATATGGATATTATGATATCAGTCTACACACAACATTAGAGATTTTAGTTGCTGTAATGCTGTTATAAAGTGCTTTGTTTTCCTGGTCATCATTTGATACAATTATCAGAACTTAGTTGATTGTTATAGGATAGTTAAATGAATGTTGCTCCTCTCTCTGCTTGGCCATCATCATCATCACTTTTTCCAAACTATTTCTCACATCCCTAGCTGAGATTAGATAATATACAAAAGCGGCTACAATCGTATTTAAAATATCATCACATAATTTACACAGATACAGACTTAAAAATCATGTGATACTAGTGACTTCAACATCACCTAGCTCTACAAAAACAAGACTTCTTCCCTCAGCCTGACTGCTTTTCACAAAAGATTTATATCCTTAAAAATATATGGATAACAAAAAAGAAAAATCAGGAATTCCCCAGCAGTAATAAGATAACTTAGCCATGGTCTATAAAAGTAATTATAAGGGGGAAAAAAATCCCTTTTGATGGGTTGATGGGTATAAGTGAAAAGTCCCTTATGAGTGCAACACATGATTCACAAATTGGGGGAACCACTCTAAAGGAGTAAAAATACCCATCCAGCACACAGAGTCAGGGGTGGCCATGATTTCTTACTGTACATTCTTAAGTTTCTCATGTTTCTACCTCACTGCTGCACTCATTCAGCTGTAGCTCTGCTCTCACAAACTCTTATGCAATGTCAACAATGTCTACAAAAATACAGCAAACAATGTTGTTACCTCATGTCACCAGACTACCCCTACTACTCCTGATCTCCTCCCCAGGGTTTACGAACTAGGAGATAAGGCTGCCAAACTGCCAGCCTCCCTGGTCAATAAGATTAAATAAACCATAGTTTAGAGTTTCCAAACTGTGAAAACACTTGTCTAATGATACAGTGCAGTAGCTGTGACGTCAACATGCCCAACACAAGCATTCATTCACAGCCTCATATACTTGTACTGTCTTGTGTCTACAGGGAGACACCTAGGCCAGACACATTTGCTGAATCAGTGAGACGGCGATTTATAATGAAGGTGCTGTGCAATATGTTTTTAGGAGCTTGAGCTGAGCAGCAATGATTCAGATGTAAACATAAAGTACTTACCAGAATGGGGTCTGTGGAGAACTTGATTTTCCTCTTAAAGGGAGGTTCCTCCTCATCTGACAGACCGGGGGCCTCATAAAAGTCATCATACTCTCTGTACATTTGATCCTCCTCCTCTTCCTCTTCTTCATCCTCTTCTTCCTCCTCCTCTTCCCTTAGGACCTGGTCTACATCCCTGTCATCCACAAATGCTGCGTTCTCAATACCGTACACTACCGGTGAAGCTCTATCCAGGATGCTCTGGCCCCCTTGCTCTCTCTCCTCCTCCGCTACCTCATCATCTTCCTCACGATTCTGTTCACCATCTTGACTCATACCTAAACTGCCTTCCTTTCTCTCCTCTTTCAGCCCGTTGTCCTCCAAGACTCTACCTTCACCAACCGTCTCTGCTACCCTTCGTGTCTCTTTTGTGACATCTCTTGCCATGATATGACGAGCATTGTTGCTGTTCTGCAGGTTCCGAAAGATTCTTTTTGGGTCTGTTGGTGGGTCTTTGTTGCTTTGCACCTTCTGCTCCTCAAACACATTACCTTCAACGTTCTCATCTTCATTCTCCTCACTCTCTGAAGACTCATTCTGAACAACTACAAGTTCTGCCCGTACCATACCCACACCCTTGGGATCCAATGATGATGTTTGGCTGGATGTCTTATCCCTGGTAGGACTATGTACCACATTGTCATTACTCTTGGCTTTTTCAGAGTGTTTGGCCATGTTGGTGTTCTGAAAGCCACAAGCGGATGGAGGAGGCTGCTTCCCATCCCTTGGGGGCGGACTATGTGGCTTGCCTTCATCCCCACCAACAGATGTCCTACTTAATCCATCCCCGGATGATGAGGAGCGCTTGTAGCCTTGGCCAACCGGGGTTGTTTGCTCTGGTGACAGGGGTTTGTTAGTGGCATCAGTTGTTGGAGAAACAGATTTGTAAGCTGCATTGGAAACTGGGAATGTTGGTTTAAGCCCAATACTAGACCCAAAGGATGCTGCCTGGGATATATTTTTGCTAGTAGCATCAGTTACAGGTGAAGAGTTAGTGACTTCTTTAACAGGAGAAGTGGGTTTGTGTATGCTGTCCCTTGTTGGAGAGGTAGGCAGTAAATGTTCAGCGGTGCTGTGTGGTTTAGCAGACACCATTCCCCCTTTAGTAGCAGATATGTTGTTGTCTTCCGAGTCATTCTCAGCCATGTAATTCTCCAACCTCTTGGATATGGGTCCTGCATTTAGTGACACTCTAGACACATGCCTTTTCTCACTATCAGCATTCTCATCTGGTCGACATTTGACTGTTGATGTAGGAGTTTGCTCTGATTTGACAGTGGTCTCAGAGGATCCCGATACTCTGCGTGCACTTTTCCCCTCATCAGAAGCACTTCCGAGAGACAAGCGAGTTACTCCTCTGTTTGGAGACTGCTTTTCGGCTGCAGGCTGCTCTTTGATGCCCCTCTCGAAGAGTTTTCTGGTCACAGAAAACTTCTCTGCCAAAGCCACTTTGTCAATCTCAACATCCTCTCCCTTGGGTGTTTTATCTAAATTAAGAGATTCTGGGCTTGTAGCACTATTTACGTTAGCTCTGTGTGTGTTGACTGGAAACTGCGGCTTTGGCGGGGACACTGGGGCCACCTCAGACTTTAAGGGTACTTTCGCATCTTGGCACTCCTGTTGCTGACCATCCATCTGTAGGAATATGTTCTTTATCTTGTTCACTCGGGTCCCAAAAGGCCTCCCCCTGGAGTCCTCTCTGGTGTCACTGGATCCATTTGCATATGATTTGGCGGCGCCCTCGGACTTTGGCCCATCAAAGGAGCACTTAATGGCGTGGAAGTCAGACTTGTATGCATTTCTGTGAGGGGACGCGCTCCTCAGGGTCCTCTCGCCTCCTTTACTTTCCGCTTTGATCATTTTTGTTTTCTTTTCTATTGATCAATTCGAAAGACTGTTTGGTTGGAGTGTTTTTTTTTGGTGAACTATTATTCCCCCACCTCTACGCAGGCGGTGCCATGGGTCCGGCGGAGCTTCTTTGGAGCACTGTTGTTTCAACTAACGAATCAAAGTGAAGTCATCTGAAGAGAAGAACCAGTAAACTATGTTAATATAGAGACCAGATATCATTATCTCACCATCCCCCATAGTTATTTAAAATGATTAACGTTAAATGTAGGAAACGTTATCTCTATCTACATGCAAATCAAAACAGAAAAAGTGACGTTAAGTAAGCTAAAGGTACGTTAGAACTTGAAGTAACGTTAGGTTAACGTCAACGGTTAGTAACTTATAACGTTAGTTAACGTTCAAAGGTTTTTTTAGTGCTAGTAACTTAGCTGTAGTAGCTTTATGTATTTCGCTGGTTGTCTGACTACTGGCGTTAGCTACACAAAAGTTGACCGTGAAAAATAACTTTAACACGCCATGACTTTTTATTGTACGTAGTTGAACCGGTTAATCAATGTTAGCGTTGTTGGTAGCGCCACATCACAGACAAAAAGACGGAGCAAAGTTACACTTATTGGGCCAACAGTTCAATTCAACCCGGACGTTTAGTGTCTCAGTGAACAATTCATTGTGGCAGTTTGAAGTCCGAGCCGTTGAAAATGTGAACACTGGTCCTGAACACAACAGCGCAGAAATGTCGACAACTTTACAACGCTCTCACCTCTTACTTGCTTCATCGTGTAAGGCGCCGAAAGATCGCCTACAACGTCCCAGTTTTACAGTATCAAACTTGTCCCTTCTTCTTGCTCACCGCCATCATTCCCCGCTCCAGCGTTTTCCTGCCTCCTCCTTGCACTTCCAGACCTGTCGCGGGCTGCGCGCGCACTCGGGTCTGTCTGTCTGTGCGGCGCGCCGGATGAGAACAGAGAGACTCCGACTCGGGAGCGCGCACACATTCCAGGACTGAACCCACCAGTCCACTTCACTCCCTCCCTCCTCCTCCTCCTCCTCCTCCTCCTAGTCCTCCTCCTCCTCCTCCTCCTCCTACTCCTACTCCTCCTACTCTCTCAACAGCACGGCGCGGACACACGAGGAGTTGTAAGACAAAAGCGTGGGAAAGAGCTTACTGTATATCAGACCTCTGCACTGGCAGAAGTCCACACCTAGACTATAAAAACAACTTACACGAGTTCATCTACGCTGCGAAGGTTTTGTAGCCAAGGCTTTAAGATATTTCCAGTAGGAAAGGAGCTTTCCTTATAACCCTTCCACTAGCCTGTGCAATGTTCTGCGAGTTATTATATTTGAGTTATTATAGTATCTTAGCATTAAAGTACTTTGCTGAAGCATCAGTTTCCTTTCAAATGATGTAACATTACTGTACTATGGATGGGAAGTAGATTTGGCAACTGTGGCCCCAAAGCCCCAGGTTCACTGCATGTCAGTGGGTTTTGGTTATCTGATTAATAGGCCCTTTTCATAGAATAAAAAGCACAATTAATACAATTTATGATGTTGAACTTCATTTATCTTAATTCATGTGCTTTAGTTTCAGGGTCTGGCATTGTGAATGCTGGCTGACTGTCACACTGTCATCACGGCTTACTGGAACACTTGAATATTAACAGACCCATCATTAATGTTATTAGTAACACCTGTGTTTTTCCTACAATGACAAGTCAAAATGCCTGCTGTGGAAAAAGCAAGCTGGCTAAATTTGATCCCTGGAATTTGACCCACTCAAATAAAACATAAACTTTGGCAGGTCGTTATTAGCTCATTTTTCATCTTGTAGATGAGCTCTCTGTCAAAGTCTAGTTATAAGATTGTTATTATTGTATTTAGTTCATATTGTACATATTTCTAAATAAAGTTGTATTTAATCAAATTACAGAAATTACTGGAGAACTGATTGGGCTTCATATAACCAAGCTGCCATACAGTCTTCTGTCTGCACTGTACCTCATACAGGCCCAACAACAAATTTGTGCCCATGCAGGAATCCCCTGACCAGGTAATCTGGCCATGACTTGGCACACAAACACAGTAATAAACCCTTTTCCCTTTTCACAACAGACATTTTGACTTGTCAAAGCAGGAAAAGCACAGGTGTTACTAATAACATTAATGATGGCTGCATTCCACTTAGTTGAGCCAGTTCCAGCGCTCTATTGTGCATGTTAACTCACTGACATGGTTTACTGGGACAAGTAATGGAATGGAGCCATCGTTAATGTTATTGATTACACCTGTACCTTTCCTGCCAAAAAGGGGGGGGGGGGGGGGGGGTCTATTACTGAGAGGTTGATTTTGAGGTCACATGCTTCAGGGCAGCGGTAATTTTTCCTTTTTCACATTTTTTTCATTTGAATGAATTTTATGGGCGTAGAAGAGTTGAAAGTATCCAGTATTTCACTAAAAAAGTTAGCTTTTGAGAAAAGTCAGAAAAGAATCAACCAGATTTAGTGTGAAGTGCAGTGTATGTATATGTTTTTCTTTGTTACCCCTTTAATCATCCTTCAGATCCATCTTGGAACAGACCCCCAGGTTGGGAACCACTACAGGGCTCCCTTTAAATCTCATCTCACTGGAGCAGGGCTGCTCTTAAAGGACAGGTTCACAGTTTTATCAAGTCTGTCTTAAAACAATTGTCAGGTGCCCAAATGAACACTGAACGAAGTTTTGCTTGCTGTTATCATTCCTCAAGTTCAAAGTTCAAAAATCCACAGTCCTTGTTCTGTGCAAAATTGTATTCCAAAGTTTATCTGAGGCTAATATGAAGCTTCAGATGTCCAAATTGGTCAAAGCAAGCGGATATACATCTTCCAAAGTTAGTCTTTTAATACAAATTTCCCTCTTTTGTCACTTAAACATGGAAGATATCCACTTGATTTGACTAATTTGAGTGGCCAAAGCCTTATCTGAAGGCTCTGTGAAACTATGCTTTAAGGTCTAAAGGTCTCTCAGTAGGTCTACATCCCTCTGTGTCACCTCTTGTCAGGTTTTAATGTACTCAATGCATTAAAAACAATAAACAGGAAACACAGCATAAAATATTCAGACATAAATAAGGGGATAAAACAATTTAAACAAATAATTAAAGACAGGTAAATATGTAAGTGCAAGGCAGATAATGATGGGTGCTCAATGTTAAGTCAAAGGCAGTGAAGAACATGAACGTTAGTCTTTGTCTATTTTTAAATCAGTCTGATATCCTGTTGAAGTTTGTTCCAGCTCTGTTGTGCACAGTAAACAAGCTGCACCTCCTCACTGTATGAATGAACACCTCACTAGTGTTATTCCAGGTTATGATGTGGGATTAGTGCAACTTCTGAAGTCACAGCAGGTGCGTCTTGTGGCTCAGTGTTCCTTCGCATAAAATTGTCGGTTCATCTGCTCACATTACATTTGGCCTCGATAAAAGTGGGTCGCCAGCAGAGATCCTATATTCTGCATACATTTAGAAGGCTGTGCATGGTATTGTGAGACAACTTCTGATTTCTAACTTCATTATGCTAAAATGATCTGTTCTTCAGTGACAACTGAAACACACTTCATGGATAGAAAGCTGGATAGAAATTGAGCTCTCTCTCAAAACATGATGTAGATAGTTTTAACTTGTCATACTCAGTTAAAATTAGGCCCCTTCCCCAGAGAGCAATAGTGTGCAACTCTTATTATGCAAAACTGTCATGTACTATATTACAGGTTGTACCTGCTTGTTTGAGTCACAGAATACAGAGGTATTGTTTTCATTCAGATCGGTCACAAAGATACTGAATGAGAGTGCAGATAGATTTCCTTGGTGGCTGAGAACCTACATTGCAAAAATATCATCCAATCAAACATAACCTAGGAAACGCAAGACAGATTAAGTGGGAGAAGATATTCTTTGATCTCCACTTTTATGTATATCAACTGAATATTTGAATATATTGTAGAAGATAATGAATTTGCATTGCTCTTTTATATATTTAAGATTATATGTTTTCACTAGTTTTGTATGTTAAATTTGATAAATTGTCTTTGTTTCCACCTACATATTGAAATCGTTTAAAACCATGTATGCAGCTAAACATGAGGATAATTATGTAACAAAATACAAACAATAGCCTGGACTGCAGCGAGAGGCATAAACAGATGGTGATCTATTTAGCAGGAATGTTTTTGTGAGAATAACAGTTGCCTAAAGTGTAATCCCATCTACATATTTAATTACACAATACATAAAATATTGAACCCTCATCAACACTGTGAGCTTTTTCTTCTGGAAAGCATCACTTTTTGCCCTCCTTATCAGATTCTCTTGAAAACATGCTATGAATATGTTGCTGCATTTTAGGCTACTTCAACCCATCGTATCAAGGTTATAAATTAGTGTTTTAAAACATTCAGAAAGACCTCTCTGGAAAAGGTCCAATCCTCAGGCATTTCCTTTGGAGTTATCTGCCCTCGCATTCCATTTGAGACGTGGTTATCTGATATGTGCAGTTTTATATAGATTCTTAAAACTACTCACATATACATTATTTATTTAAGTGTCTTGTTTGATTGCAATGAACATTATGGCTTTCTGAGGTGTTCTGTATTCATTTGTTGTATGTGAATCCTATGACATTTCACCACCATGGTGCTGTGAGCTCTCAGAAATGGGAGTGAAAAATCTTAACAGTGTCAATTATGGAGCACACTGTCCTAAACATCATTTCCTTTTGACTCTGGAATTTAAACTTTGCTCTTTTTTAAATAAGACTCATGACTGCTAAAACAAATCTCAAATTCTCATCTGACAAGAAGAAACAAATAAATTTTAACTGAATCTAAACATACAGTATTTTATAATTGCATGAGTTTCTAAGAGTTTTACATACCAGCAGTAACAAACATATTTCCAAGTGCTCTTCAGCATTTGAAATTATGTTGTGTGTGCACATAAGGGCTGCATGTGTCCGTGTGTTTACCATTTCAAGCTTGCTGGATCATCTCCTAGCAACTGTGGGTCTGAAAAGCCATATATACACAGTCAGTGGGCTTTTTCCCAGGGGTAACATGGCACGCCGCAGCCAAGCCAGTGGTCCCTATGGCAACCTCTCAAACAACATCGAAAGACCAAGACTAACCAAATGGAAACAGGAGCAGGTGAAGATCTTTGGTCAGAGCAGCCAGTGGAACCTTTGAGACAATGTCTCAAACTCAATCCAACACAAAACTGTCTCCACACCTGCTGTTTTTACCTTTTGCTGTAATGTGTTTGATGTTTAAATACTGTCACTGTCAGTCAGACACTTTTCAGTATAGCAAAACTGGAGCCTTTTCAGGATGCAGGACTGCTTGAAGATTTACATGCAAAGGTTAAAAAGATGAATTACCCACTCGTGTCATTGTAAACTTTAAGAGTATCCACAAATGTGTGATTAATTGGTATCTCTGAGAGAACTAAGCGAATGCAAGTGAACTTGTAGCATATGTGAAGTAATACCAAAGGTGTAGTACTGCAGTGAGTAGTGACATCGTCGCACATTGTTATGTGTTGGTCTGTTGCTGCTGTGAGTTGGTGGTATGCAGCACTACAGGAATGTATGTTTTGTGTGTGCATGCCCCAGCCTGAGCTCAGTCTGGCATCCTTCTCACTATTTATTATAACAAGAAAAGGGGCAGACTATGTGATGGGAAGTGCTGATGCCACTCACTCTGAGGAAAAAGATGAAGATTTGCACCCATAAAATGTGAGCATTATAGTTGATTTTTGTCCTTAAACAGTATAGTTTAACAAAATAATCTGAACTCAAGAACTTTGACTTTTAGTTGAGTTTATTTTGTCAAAAACATGTAAAACATGTAAAAATTGTCAACATTGTTTCCAAAATAATTTCAAATGTATTACATGATGGATAACATTTATGAGAACCCACAGTGTTGTGGACATTTTTGCCCATATTAGATATTTCATTGTCAGACTGAGGCCTTGGTTCAATGTTACTTGTTCTTTGTTATATATACTGTTAAGTGGAGTGAATTGCCACTGTGAATTGTGCTTAACATGCAATGACAATCTATCTATCTATCTATCTATCTATCTATCTATCTATCTATCTATCTATCTATCTATCTATCTATCTATCTATCTGGTTACAGATGTAAACAATCTGTTATACACAAGGTAAGTCAGAATTTTTCTCATTTTTCTCTCTAAATGGGGAATTGAATATTTGTCCTATGCTCATACTTTGACTTTTTACAGAGAGAATGCTGCCCTCTTCTGGTATATGACAGTACTGGATTTTAAATATTGATTCCTAAAATGGAATCAACAAAAGCTAATTTATCACACAACAAAAACACTATGTAGCAGCTTCACTTATTAATAATGGCAGCTAAAGACTTGTTTACATCGATAATGTTCAGAAACACTGGTGAAATGGGCCTATTCTTTTAATTATCTATATAAATATTGTTAAATTAAGATTGTATAAAAAAGACTGATTGCACCTTTAATAAGTCAAGCTTTCAAATAAAAGGCTTATCTTTACTTTGGTTATCTAAGGTATTACGGACAATGAGTCATATAACCCTCCATTCTACATGATATAAGATTTTTATTTAAGCAAAAGGACTTAATTGTTTGTTTTGTGTTATCTTGGTGATTTTGTGATGTTTTGTGTTGATATAATGACAGAATATAAAAAAACCCCTTGTAATAACAACCGCAACCCAAATAATGTTCTCAGTTTAAATCAAAAAGAAAAAACGTAACAACATAAACATACAAGCTGTTTTCCTCAACATTTCGTCTTCTGGAGCTGCACCGCTGAATCTCTATACTTCTGTCTCTGTCGCAGTTTGTTGCCAAGGTAACTGAAAGAGACCAATGACCCTTTCATTATGTGGCCTCTTATTACAAGCCATCATTTTCTCAGGGCCATTATGGAAATGTTTCCCATTTTTATAGAAGACGAGGTGTCATACCAGTTGAAGTCAGCTATACAAGAAGCTGTTTAACTACAGACATTCATGTTGGTAGTTTACATAATTTGCTTGATCCCTGTATGTGTCCCTGTATATTCCCAATGAGCTATAATGTGGATGATGACAGTGTGGATGTTATTCTATAGGCTTCCCATAAGGTTACCACCATGTCCTCTATCCCCCTTTTGCAGCAGTATGCTAATAGTATACATCAGAGAAGTGACTTATTGTGCTGACTGGACACTTTATTCAGGTCACATGGCCCCTGTATGCAGTCATGCACTATCACATCTCAACTTTAATTTGATTCTTCTTCTTTTATATGATTTACTAACTGATCCTATTTGTACACCGGCCTCACTTATTTCCATTCTAGCACTTGTTTAAGTTCCAACATTTCAACTGATAATAAAATTTGTTATATTTAGAGCCAAAATGATCCCTCTCAAAATAATATTTCTGCAAGAATGACAAGGCTGCTGCAACTGCAACTCACGAATCATCAAGCTTTCGTTTCCATCATGTTTTCAAGAACAATGTGTTGTGGGAGTGAGATGGTGTTGACAAAAGCAGAGGCAGATTCAAGGCATTAGTTGGTGTGAGCTGCTGCACTATGTGGGCTACATCTAACACATCACTGTTAATATTTTACAATTTACATTGTATCAGTTAATTAACAAGAGGGATATTGTTTACATCCAGGTAGAACATTGTTACTCACCAGGTCATTATTAAAGGATAGGTTCACAGTTTTTCAAGTCTGTCTTAAAGTAATAGTCAGGTGCCCAAATGAACATTGACACAGGTTTTGCTTGCTGATACCATTCTTCCTGTTCATACTGACCATCAAAGGACCCTTTCTTAATGCACTTATATTGGAAGTGATGGCGGACACAATCCAGAGTCCTCAATTTGTGGAAAAATGTATTTAAAATTTTATCTGACATTATAAAGAGACTTCAGCAGTCTGAGTTAGTCAATCAAGTCAGTCATCAAGTGATATCTTCCAATGTTACAGTCTTTTTATTATGAAATGCCCTCTTTGTGTCTGGACAGACAGTGTTTCCCTGTTGAACAGCACAGGAAGGATAGTAAGAAGAGAAAGAGGCAATTTGGTACTGAAAAGACAGTAACTTTAAAAGATATCCTCTTGATTTAACTAGTTTGGATGGCTGACGCCTCATATTAGCTTCAGATGAAACTCTAAATGCATTTTTGCACAAAATGAGGACTGTGAATTTTGTCCCACATCACTTACACTGAAAGCACATTAGGAAGGGATCTTCTAATGGTCAGCATGAACAGGAGGAATTAGAGCGATAAAAACCTATTTTCATGTTCATATGGGCACCTGACTGTTATTTTACAACAGATTAGAAACACTGTGAACCTATCCTTTTACCTAAAACAAATAACATTTAACTCATACCACAATAATACATTTAATTTAACCAAAATCTTGAAACAAAATCAGTTACACACAGCTGCCGGTTCATTAGGTACACTTAGATCAAATTAGTGCAGTCTGATAAAACTGCAATAAAATAAATTTTACCGTGATGGAGGTTTGTTGGGTTGCACTTATACAATAAATGATGTTTTAAAGTTTGAATAGTTGTCCTCACTATAAATGGGGTGGATAAAATATTACACACACATCTCAGTAAAACACAACACAGGTCAACAGGACCACAAACTACAGCCTCCAAAATTACCTCAAAATCATTAGATTGAACAAGCTGATCATTATTTCTTACATGAAGGTGGGAATTATTACTCTACAGCATTCCTGGCAAGGTGTACCTAATAAACTGGCAAAGTGTGTTGTAGTTATCATGTTGAATTGCATCAACTGTGCAAAAATGGGCAGAAAATCACCTTCAGTAAATGGCCTCTTGCACATTTGTCTATAATTGTCCATCTCAAAGGAGTCTTTGCACACCAAGTTTTCTGTGATCACTAAATTGAAGTGACTATGATCTTCATCTCAACTCTGCTGACAGAAGTTGCCATTTCTGAGCTGTGCAGTCACGTTTCCTCAAAGAAATGAGCAATGGTTGGACTGGCTTCACACTCCCGTCCCCCAACACACACCTCTCGTGTATTTCCTGTTGATGCAGCTCCTGGACAGGTGAGCTGAGCAGCAGCAGGGACGGTGTGGACTGTTAGCAGAGACTGTTATTTTGGTCCAACCCTCTCCTCCTCTCCCGCCGCCGCCGCCGCAGCATCAGCATCAGCAGCAGCAGCAGCACAATCGCAAGATGGTAGCAGCGCACACTTCTTCACATTCGTCGGAATCTGCCGAGTGGATTATTTGTCTGGATAAGAGGTAACACATCTATATCATGTCTCTGCGTGTATACCGACTCATTTGATATCACTATAGGAGTGACGAATAAGGGGGTATCAGTGCGATTTTGATTTTACACCATGAGCAGCTTGGGCGTTGTGTTTCAGTAGCTGCATTAAAACGGCTCTGTTGCTTTGATTTAAGACTTCAGGCTCCAGAAGTTGATGTAGATCATCTTCGAAAGCGCCATGTGTAAGATTACACCACTCATATATCATATCAGGACACGTGTTCTTACCTACCGGCTTGAACGGTGTTACCTTACTGTTGGACAACTACTAGGATATAAATCAGTGGGCTATACAACTGTAGCTCAGAAATGACCAGGGAAATATTGGAGGCGTTTGATAAGCTATATGCTGTTAAAATGTTTATTTGCACCATGTGCATTGACTACATTCATCACTGTCTGCGTGGATATTGATTTCAAGGGCAAATGCTGTGAGGGTTCATTCTTGAAACTGTTGAAATAGTCTGCTTTGCACTTAAAACAAGAACATGGAGGTGAAAATCTGTAAAAAGACATGATAAAAATCTTCTGTCTGCAATAAGCAGAACTACATAGATTCTTGGACGATGACCATACTTTGAGTTGCCAGTTTTTAATACAAACAGCCCTGAATTAAACACCATCTTTCTGAGGTTTATGTGTCAGAGAGGATGATGAGGGTGATTTTCTGTCTTTAATCAAACTGTATGATTTCTGTATTTCAGTGGGTCACAGGTTTACTTGAGAACAAAACTAGTAACCCATTTAATATGCCATGTGGACCGCTCAGATCATTATGGACTGTAATTTTTTTTTTGTGCTTTGCAACCATGAGCTTGTTCACATGAATTATTTTCATTATAGGTTAACCTGTCTATTTTCTCAATTAGTAGTTTGTTCTATAAAATGAAACATGTCAACCACTGTTTCCCAAAGCCCAAGGTGCAACCTCAAATGTATTGTTTTGTCCCAAAAACAGTCAACAACCCACAGATATTTAATTTACTATCACAGAGGCCCCAAGAAACCAGAAAAAAAGCTGGAACAAAAGAATATTAGTGTTTTTTCTTAAAAAATGACTCAAAACGATTATATCAAAGTAGTTGCTGATTAATTTTCTGTCAATCGACTAATTGATTAATTGACTAATTGTTGCAGCTCTGCTAAATTCTGCTCCAATTCACAGTTGAGCACTTGATGCCTAATCAATAAGTGCAATTACTGTGTTAGAAGTATCAAACCATCAAGCAGCTGCAAAGGACTGCTTTAAAAACTGATCGAACAAGACAATACCCCATCATGAGTGAAGTTAAGTGAAGATCTAACAACATTTGATATCATGTACGCCACAGTGGGCATTACATGACATTTATGAATCATCATCATGTTGCGTCATGTGGGATTTTGACCAAAAAAACAACGTAGGCTGCATGAAAAGCACACTAATTTATCCATTTCATTTTGGTTTTTTAGATGACCACATAGTGCATCATTTTAACACTTTGAATTCACACACTGTTACAAAATGGTGGAAAATTACCATAGGTGCCAAACAGGCAGAGATATTGGACACAGCTCAGGTGTAAATGGGAGGGAGAGAGGGAGGGGCACGTCACAAAGAAAGGTCCAAAGTACATCAGCTATAAACAGCCAAGTGACGCAGTGTGCCAGACGTGTTTACACAGTAATGTCCTCCGGTTAGTCGTAGGAGCCACCTGTGTTGCTCAGATCAAATGGTTCTTGTATGACTCACCTCTTCCTAGCAAATAGTGTGCATGCTTCACCTTCACCTGGTTCTGTTAATTTTTACAACGAAATGCACGTTGGGTGATGAACATGTATATTTCCATGCATATGTCACTCCATTTAAAAACAAAGTTAAGTGTACTTCATTGGCCTTTTTCACAGTTTTCATTATAAAATGGATGGATGTCCCTTTTTAAACTGTATATTACTTAAACTGTTTCAATTAGAACAGTTAGTCGATTAAATTAATTGCTTACATCATGTATGAAGCAAAAAATCATTAATTTCAGCATCTTTAATGTCAGAATTTGCTAATTTTTTTATTTTATATCTTTTTTACCTGAATATCTTTGTGTTTTGGCAGCTGGTCAGACAAAACGTGACATTTGAAGAGATCAAACTTGGACTCTGGAAAACTGTGATGGACATTTCTTGACACTGTAGAGTCTAAATAGTTAAATGATCAATCAAAAGTAGATTGTAGTTTAGTTGATAATGAAAATAGTCTTCAGCTGCAGCCACACATAGAGTAACATGCTGCATCTGACAATATGAAATCACATTAAACTTTGTAGTCTAACACTACATTTATCATATCATACTTATGTTGTGTGATTTATTTAATTAATATTGACATTCTTTTCTCCATAGCGTAATTCTACTGCTGCTGCCCTCGTCTATGGTGTATACAGCTCCTATTTGCATGTCTGTCCTTACATTTTCCATTTTGATATCAATGATGTAAGGATTTAGAGTGTAGTATGTTGTATAGATTGTAAAGCCTCTAAGATAAATTGATGATTTACCTATAAGTAAATGAACTTGACTTGATACTGTAACAAGCTGCTTTATTCTTACAATTAAAACATTATGTCTTCCCTTGGACCCAAAGGCAGCACTTTTTTAAAACAGGTTTCCTTGGTGTCATATTCAACACTTTGCGCTGTTTCTCACGTCTTTGTTTAGTGCCTTGTTGTCCTCACTTTGTAGTGTGTGTTATGAAGTGCACAAGGTTGTAAAAATGGAGGGTAGACTCGCCCTCTTCCTCAGTAATATTACGGAGACGTTTCTCAGATGTGGCCGCAGGTGTGATTATACAGTCCAATCAGGAAGTATGTGCATAGTATAGACATAATGTGACTACTGTGAGTTGAAAGGCTGCCAGGGAACACATTATGAAGAGTCATAAGCTTGCAAGGTGTTGCTCCATTGAAGCAAGTTTATTGTATTATGATAGACCAGATAATACAGTACAATGGATAATTGTTAGAGCTACATAAAGCCAGACCAGAGCTTGTTTCTCTTTCTGAATTATTGATACTGTTTGGTTTCATGTATTTTAAAGGATGGCTGCAGATTCAAAGGTGATGTAAGCTACAGTATAAACACCCACATGTTACATCAGAACCTTCAGTGTAACAAATGCGAGGCAGGCAGTGTAATACAAGTTACAGTGGAGGGATATGACACGCACTGACACATCTGTGATCTTGTGAATGTGATGGGCATTATCTGCCACAGCTTAGGTCACTCACTTTTTTAGAGCTTGTGATGAATTTCTCTCTGTGATGCCTTAAAACTGAACTTGAAGCAACTCTTTCCTTATGTAAATAGTCTCTTTTTAGATGATCCACCAGAAACAAATGGTCAGTGAACAGCTTGGTGAACAGGAGCCAAGACTGCTTTATAAAAAGACTAAAGGAGATATATTTCACAGCTGCAAAGCTCTGTGTGATTTTTCATTATGAAATAGTAACTTTGAACAAATTTGCAATTGAAATTAAATTTTTATTTCAACCTTCAGACCCTTCAGAATTGCCTATCCTGATATATGGATTGATTGGAAGATGGGCTTCAAGAGGCTTCAAGAAATTAATTTATTTGACATAGTGTGCTCAATAATAATAATAATGATAATTATGATAATAATAATAATAATAATAATGATATTAATAATAATACACCTCTATAGAACAATTCATGCATAAAATGCAACATAATGTGCTTAACATTAAAGCAAAGATTCATAACATTTATATTAAAACTGTAAAACAAGGATAAAAGTACTAAAATATGATAAAGTTAAATTAAAAAGGCAGGATAAGACAAGATAAAATAGCCATAAAAACACTTTAGGAGAAAGCAATGTTAAAAAAACACATCTTAAGATTTCTTTTCAAAGGTGTCAACAGAGTCCCCACAATAGAAGAAACTGAATAGATATGTGAAGAGTCTTTGATGATTTTTGGCTGAAGAGAAAATTGTGGAAGCCCTTTGCCTCATTGAGTTGGAAAAAAAAAATCTAAATAGAGTAAGAATGAAAGATACTCTTCCAGATTTCACTAAGCTTACTGTACAGAGCCGTGGAGCTGCACAAACAGCAATGTGTGATTTTTGTTTGTTTATAATGAAAATGAATTATTAATAACAATATTTTTACTATTCTGCACATGTTTCTTAACTGTGATCTGCAGCACACAGTTGTTTGTTGTCTAACTTCATCAAATGTGCAATAGACTACAGTTGTAATTTCTGACCTTCTGTCTGGGATGCTGCTATTGTGCAAGTGTAGATGCCACTTATGTTATAAGAGCTTAACATAAAACCAAAGTACAGTGTTCCTCAGAGATGAATTGGTGTCACATTTCTCCTGCGGAGCTTCAGATAATTTCAGAATCTAGGCCAACATGAACTCTTGCTGCTTTGGCTGACACAGGCTCTGAAGCATATTTAGGTAGGCCTACTTTATGTACGTTCATTTTGGCAGTCACCTGTACATTGTCCTTTTCTTTTTATTCCTCCAGACCGGCAGAACGCTCTGGGGAAGATGTTGACATAATCTTGGCACGTCTGAAAAACGTTAAGGCCTTCGAGAGATTCCACCCCGGTCTGCTGCAGCAGATATGCCTCTGTGGCTTTTATGAATGCTTGGAGAAAGGAATCACCTGTAGGTCAAAACACACTCTGCTCTGAAACTTTCACATATCTGAAGACAAAATGGTTCATTAAAGAGCAATCTGTGCTGTGTTTTCCAGTGTATCGCCAAGGAGACATAGGCACCAGCTGGTATGCCGTCCTCTCTGGTTCCCTGGATGTAAAAGTGTCAGAGACATCAAGTTATCAGGTACGACTGATATGATTTCCCACGCATGATATGATACACCAGTTTCAGCTGAAAGATAATAAAACAAATGGGACTTACAGGTGGGGATGGCTCTCTTCTTTCTAGCCTGTTAATATATCACTTACCAGCATATCAGGCATGCTCACATCTGTTTTTTAAATAGATGTTAAAATAGTTTGGTGTTCCAATCCCCACAATTTGCATCTAAATCTGCACTTTCTCCTAGATTTTACAATCGTTCTTTGACAATTTGAATGATTTTGTGTGCAAAGCCCCACTTGAAATGTATCACACATGCAAAAGAATCCACATCTAACCTCAAGCTTGTGTGAAGTGTGGGCTGTAAAGAGCATTTTGCTTATTACATTACTGAATATTTTTAATCCTACAGCTTCATGCAACTCAGTTTGTCTGGGTGCTGATTGGAGTAATTTCTTTGCAGATTGGAGTCTATTCATCTATCTGTCACAAGTGTTCAGGTGATTGCCTCTAACCTTCGAGAGTGATCTGATCAGTGCCGAGCACTACTCCTCAAGTGCCGAGCACAAAAGCCCTTTTTTTTTCAGCAGAATAAGGATGTTACATTAGCATTGTACTGTGTCTTACTGACATGTTTCATCTTTTCCTTATGATAGTGGAGGAGTGATCCCTTGTCTATTTCTCTTTTAGGATGCTGTTACTATATGCACACTGGGCACAGGCACAGCATTTGGGGAGTCGATCCTGGATAACACTCCCCGGCATGCTACCATTGTCACACGGGAATTCAGTGAGCTCCTACGCATTGAACAGAGGGAGTTCAGGTCTCTGTGGGAGGTGAGTACCTCGGTTTGCTCCATCTGTACTTGTATCAGCCTACAGAAATTCTCCGACTACAGTTGCAATCTGTGACACATCTCAGATATTAACTCAAGGTAAGAGGTGTTATCTGAGGATCTGAAAAGATTGTGAACTAAACTGAATGTTAGTCTTTTCTTTAGTCTCTTTTGATTCCTTTTAGTCATAGGACTAAGATTAGGTACACTGATATAAATAATAGATGGTTCTTAAAAACAAAAATGCCAAGGACGCATTTAAAGGTGCAGTATGTAGAATTTAGTGGCATCTAGTGGAACGGACTTGGCAGAGATATAATATTCATAAGTATGTTTTAATTAATGTGTAATCACTGGAAAATAAGAATTGTTGTGTTTTTGTTACCTTAGAATGAGCCCACTATGTCTAGGGAGCGAGCTGGTCCTCTTCCACAGAGGCCACCATGTTGCACCGCCATGTTTCTACAGTAGCCCAGAACGGACAAACCAAACACTGGCTCTAGAGAGCCCACGCTTGGAAGGGGAATGAATCTCTGTCAAGTCCTCTTTTTTCAATGATTCAAACAACGAAGTGGAACAAAATCAGCGTGATTATGAAGCTATGATGAAACAGGAATTGTATGTGTAGAATGATCCACAATAGGTACTTTTTACATTGTTAAGTAATTGATTGCAGAAACAAAACAAATACCTAACAATGGAGTGGGTTACTTAAAGACAGCCCTCATCACTGTCCATTTATCCTTTAATTCTCTGATCTACTCAGGCTGCTGCTTCAAGCTACTCAACAGCCACCCGTCCTAGTCTGTTCTAGTTGGAAATGAAATGTTGAACGAGAAAACTGTGTCAAATTGAGCTGAGTGAAAGCCAGTGTAGGTGGTGTATAAAGTGTCTTGTTGATTAGTGGAGGTCGGATCATGCATTTATTGTTTGAATAACGTGAGCTGAACTACTTAGGACACTGTTAACCTTCTGCTCCAATGTAGGTGTGAAAACGCTTCCACCAGGTTTCACCAGGACACTGGTGGTTTATGCCTTTTGACCACTAGATGGAACTACAGTGCTGAGAAACTCGCTCTGGTTCTGTCTGTTTACTGATGTCTTTATTGCATGCATTATTTCAGTCACCCAAACACAACACAGACTCACTGTTAACGTAGCATCACATGACATTCATGTATTTATATATATTGTCAGCACAAACATTACATTTAGTCTTGTAAGAGATGGCTTCAGAGTTTAAAATGCATATGACAAGACACTAAAGATTAACAGTATTGTTAGGTTGTTCCTCTGTGCTTTCACGCTCATTTACTAATCTCCTCAGACTACATGTTGTCTGGTAGGTGTCATGCTGTTTAGAGGCCCCTCTCCTCTCTCAGCTCCCCCTCTGCTGGAGCTGCTGCACTGGGTTGGTTTCCTGAGTGTGACAGCCCATTTCCTCTGGGACCGAAGGGCATAGGGGCTGTTAGATCAGGGGCTGTGTGTCTGTGTTAGCGCACTCGCCAGCAGTGTGACTGGATGCTTAACTCTGGCTGGATGAGTGCGGAGGATCACGTGGAAGTACTACTAGGCTACACATATCACCTCTGCCCTGGGGCAACCTCCTCAGTAAGGTTTGTTTCAGATGTGATTTTACAGCGTCTGATATTCCTTCCATCCTTCTAGCTTTGGACTGTTTTGTGATGTAACGACACACTGTAGAGGGACTGTTTTACGATGTAGTTTGGCACAGAATGTTTAACAGATAATATTGGACTGCTTTCTTTTGAAGATGTCTGGCATGGTTGCAACTTTGACACTTTGGTTGTCTAGAAGGAGCAAAACATCTTTATATCAGACATTGTAACAAGTGCAAGGGGCTTTTTTTTTTTTTTTTTTTTTTTTTACACATTTTAACATATTTCAAATTATATTTTTGGTTTAATCTAGTATTTTCTGTTTGAATAATTAGGCTGACAGCAATGAGTAAAATATTTCTCTCATCATGTATCATCTTTCCAAGCTTATGTCTTTATTGAACCAAATAAGACTTCATTGGAGATTCATTTTTTTCATTTTGAAACATTCACATCAGTTTCATCCCTCATGCAGATTGATTTACAGGTTTGCCAATAAGATGTTCACTCTTTTTGCTCTCAGTGGGGTTTTACAGTGTTTCCAGATGCACTTCAGCCAAAAACCATTACAACCATTTACAGCATTTGCATCACTACATCAATCTTCTGTTGTTAGATGTGCTGTTTTGACTGTGTCTGACAAGTTGGCCGAGCTGTGACTAAACTGCTATTGAGTCAAAATCCATATAATCAGCTTGTTAACAGATAATCATCACACTAGCTTTTCAATGTTTTACAATTTGCTCATATAACAGTTTCACCAAATAATTCTGCTGGCTATGGTGCTTATTTATTCCTGCCAGTGTTGCCGCAATGCACAAAGATTGCTTATGTAATATCTTTTTACTGGTGGCATCAGACTTCAGATTTCATTGTGCCAGTTTTGATGTACTGTGGCGACAAACTGCTTCAGACTTCCCCAGGTGGCTTCCCGGCTGTTTTAGCAAATGAAGTTCAGCTACTTCACAGAGGCTTGAATTACATTTTCGGCTCATGAAAAACATTAAAGGATCTCTGATCACCCTGGTTTTCAGGGCTGGAAGAAATACGAATACGTACCTCATGCAGCTTAAAGGATTAGGCTTGCGAGTTTCTATATTTTTCTTATTGTCAACAAATCTCATGTACAGAGCCAAACCAACAATGAGCTCATCCTACTTACAAGTATTGTGCGTGTATCCAAAGCTTGATAAATCGCAATCCTATGTGCCGTAGACCTCCATTGTTGTCCAAAAACTATTAAAAACACGTCAGTGAGCCACACCGTTGCACTGGGTGACATGGCTACTGTAGTTTGTTTAGAAATGTTTCCAAAGACTAACAACAGCAAACACATTTTCAGTCTCATGAGAGAAGTTCCTTGTACATGGTTCCATTTACAGAGCTTTGCTAGCTTGTCGCTCTACATATCACATTGTGACTTTGTAGTGAAGTTTTTTGGGAAATTTACGATGCAGCACAAAGTCAAGAGGTTGTGTTATGTATTGCAACAAGCAAGCGAAGCTCTGTAAATGGAACTACGTACAAGGAGCTTCTCTCCTGAGAATGAAAATGCTATCGCTGTCATTAGTCTTTGGAGCCGTTTCTAAATAAGATATTTTAGCCATTGCCCTCAGGGTGAAGGATCATGTCACTCAGTGGAACGGTGTGGCTCACTGACATGTTTTTATTAGTTTTTGGACAACAATGGAGGTCTATGGCACGATATATCAGGCTTTGGATACACGCACAATACTTGTAAGTAGGATGAGTTCATTGTTGGTTTGGCTCTGCACATGAGATTTGTTGACAATAAGAAAAATAGAAATAGAAATAGAAAGCCTAATCCTTTAAGCTGAATGAGGTATGGATCTTTGACGTGTTTTTAATAGTTTTTGGACAACAATGGAAGTCTACAACACAGAGGAATTTATATATCAGATATAGCATAAGATATATCAGGCTTTGGATACACACACACTACTTCTAAGTAGGATGAGTTAATTGTTGGTTTGTCTCTGCACATGATTGACAATAAGAAAAATATAGAAAATCGCTACCCAAATCCCCTTTAAGCTGCGTGAGGTCCATATTGTTTTTGCTTAGAGCCCTGAAAACCAGGGTGAACAAAGAAATACTGTACACCCTAACACTGATTGATGCCAACTGATATGGGGGGATGGCAAAGGAGCGTAAAGGGAAAGGCACTACCTACTCCACTGTAAGCTGAAGAGGAAGCCCTGAAACAAACAAACACGCCTCCTCCTCCTCCTCCCACACAGATCTGTCCGCCTGCAGAACGCCTGTAGCCAAGCGCTCTCAAAAAACTATGCCAGAGTGAGCACAGTATTGCCCTGATGAACTGATGGATAATATTTCTTATTCATGACTGTTCATGTCAATTATTCAGTATATACAGTACCAGCCCAAAGTTTGGACACACTTTCTCATTCAAGTGAATGGGAAGGTGTGTCCAAACGTTTGACTTGTACTCTATCTCTCTCCAATCTTTGCTCTTTCTCCTAAAATCTTTATGGAACTGTTCAGTAAATGTGAGGGTATGTATATGTCTTTTTCAATATTTCTTGCATATGGCTGTAGAACAACCACATGTGGCAAAGTCCCTGCATGTATGAGTGGTCCATGGTTACCACTCATACATACAATATTAATATTTATTTTCCTCATGCTGCTGACTGCCACAGTTGCTACAATAATGGCTTTCATGCAGCTTGGCACGTGACAGAGGCTGGATTCTGTTACTGGGAACGGGCAACCGTGTGCTTGTTTGTTTAACAGAGCAGAGATGAGCCGAGCTGTGCACGCACTGACCGAAGCTCAGATGGCCTGATCATCAATTTGCTCTTCACTTTGTTTCCTGCTTCCGATGGCCTCGATGATTGAAACAACTCAATTGTGATTTGTGTTTTTAGGGTTGTAAGGCAGTTCCCTCACAGCCAGGAAGCTTTGCTGTTTTGGATTAGATGTTGCAAAGTACACATCATAGAAGGACAGTTTTACAGGCCTGCTTTGCACATGCATGTAACATGTAACACAGTGTTACAGATGCTTACGGTTGTATGTAGTCTGCACGTGTGTTTATGCTTGGGGCGTATCTGTTGGGTGCTGAGCTGTGTGAGTGGGTGGATGGGATATGCGTGTCACTATCATCAGTCCGTAGAAGCAGCCTGGTGGGCAGTCAGTGCAGAAAGCTGATGAAAAAGGAAGTGGCAGGGACAGAGCGTGCCCTCTGGTGTCTGAGGATTTTGGGTGGAGGGTTGGAAAATGAGGCCACATGGATCCTCTGTGGGTTCAGTATCCAAGTAGCAGGTCACTTCCCAGGCCAGAGTCTCTCCAAGTGTCCAGCGGATATGTGCATGGAAAGAGCGGGAAGATTGTATCAAAACATTTTTGTATTACTCCCTTATCTCTGCTCACAGAGTTGTTACATCATCAAAAGCCTGAAATCTGAACTCTAACCTATAAAATAAAACAACCCACAAAGAGACACTTTTTTTTTTTTGGGAAAGCCACTAGGTTCATTTCAGAATTTAGTCAGAAGGATTTAAATGAACCAGATGGATGAAAGAAATAGAAAGATGTGGATGAAAGTCATCTGTAAACTCACAAAAACAAACCTTCTATTGTGCAGGATAGAAATGTGCTGATGTGAAATCATCAAAATGGAACAAACAAACCAGCTTTCTCTTAGTTTTAGTCTTCCATATCATTGCCTTGAAATGAGGCGTGTTCGTGTATTTACACATGTGACAGATGTTTTGTCTGTGTGTGCTTTGTTGAACCCGTATCTCCAAGTTAAACCCCAGCATGTAGGAGCAGAGTAAATTGAATTCAAAAGGAAAACAGTCCTCATTGTTACTAACATGAAGAGAAAAGAAGGAACATGTTTTCTCTCTGGTGCTTCTGTTTGCCTCAGTCCCTCATAAAGTCAACCGAAATACATTTTATAAATCAGCTTTGTCTTAAATTGGTGCCTGTTTAATACAAGCTTTTATCCCATCAAAATCAGGACGAGCTATGTCAAATCCAAAATAGGACATGATTTCCAGTCTCTTGATTTCCCTGATACTGTAGTAGCTAAACTGTTTTGTTCTGTTCTGTTAAGTCAGTAGGGAGTGTAAAGTGACAGATTTAACATGGTGATTCAGTGAAACACATCTACACCTGCTCTGTCTTTGACCCCTCCCCCAATTCTCTCTGTTTCTCAGTCACATATCCATTTGATTCTTTTCCTCTCTCACAATCAGCAGGATCACAAGATATATCAAAAGTTAAATCACCAACCATGTACAAAAACCATGTACAAACCCCTTTAAAATGTGCGAATTTTGATCAAATTCACTCCCGAAGTCAGTGAGCATCTTATGAATAATTATCAACTCTTTTCTGTCATTAAATTCAAATTCACAAATTAGCAGCAATGAAATGAGTTGATGAAGATGCTTGTGTGATTTATAAATGTGATTTGTGTGATTTTTGAAATTCATAATGAACATATTAATGGAAAGTTTGAATGAGGTAACAAAGACAGACAAGGATCACTTCAGTTAATGGGGGACCTATCAGAAATAAACATGTACATACACACACACACAAATGAACACAAACACTGACATCTTTGGTTACATCTTTGACCTCTAAGTTACAGATAGCCAGGCAGTGAAGGGGCTCCATATAAACATACAGTATATTGATGCATTCATAAGCAGCAAACTGAGAATTATTGTAGCCCATTCTTCATAAGAGGGTTGACATTATTAGCGTGATTTTTTGCTGACATTTTTATTTCCTTTACATATTTTTAATTAAAAAACGGATGTTTAGGGGATGTTATTCGTAGTGGAAGTTTTTGATAATGTGGTGAATTTCTTGATTGGAAAATGCTCAGGGAATTCAATACAGCTGTCTTTTGGCCTTGATAAGTAACAAAGTCAAAGATAAGACACCATCTGGTCTCTGTCCTTGAGAGGAAGGAGCTCACTGATAGGAGCAGGATACTGGATAGCACTGTCTGTACATTTTAGAGTTGGACTGGATGCTCAAAGGATGATTCTCAAGTTTAACTAAATTCTGCCGCTATATTCACAGCTGGACATGTCTCACTGAAGATTTAATGGAGAAAGCAGTGACATTTTTACAATATATTTGTATATTTCTGATTACTGATCTTTACATCCTGTGTAACTGACCACTTATGTGTGTGTGTGAGTGTGTGTGTGAGAGAGAGAGATGGAGCATGTGTGCTCAGTGACTGGAGTTGAGTAATCACCTAGCAACTGCTGCTCAGAAGAAGTCAGCAGCTGACTTGCACTCGGCTGTGCTCTGAGGCTGACACAGTCTGCTCGCTCTGCTCTCAGAGTGGTGTGCAGGCTGTTGTGATGGAGCTGCTTGGATCATGTTGGACCATGCTCGATATGACCCATGACTAGTGTGGCACTCTTGGACGTACTGGACGTGGATTAAGAGGGTGTGGAGGACCTTCCTGTCATTAACAACAATAATAGGCTAAGTACATGTGTGGGACGCTGATAGCGTCTTTAGGTAATCTTTGCTAAACTTTTGAACAATGTAATGCATTTGATTCATGAGAAATATTGTATGAGATTTGGGGAACGTGAGAAATAGTTGGATATAAAATTTGTGCAGATTTTGGAGCAATACAAATGCAGGGATTGTCTTCCAAATGTCAAAAGTAAAATTTAGCATTTTTCATTCCAAATATAAATATGAACATGTAATAGAAGTGTACAAGTGTCATAAGTATTTCTTACCGTAACTGCAGACATGAAATTGAACTCTTGGGAGGGTCTTCCCCCAATTGTTCTCCCAAGTGGCCTGAAATGTGCCTGTAAGAGTTCAGAATAAACAGAGAATGGTTTAGGAACAGTTTGCACCATGTGGGTTATGTAATCTGGGGTGAATTATTCAAAATACAGGAGTGCATTCATGCACGTTGATGCTCACAATGCAATAACGTGCTCAAGCATGAAAGACCGAGGAGTGGCTTGTACTGAGAATGCACTGAGATAACAGATTTGATATCTTCACTGATCTCTTGTTATGACACAAATAAACTTATCCCTGAACTCCTCAAAGCTTAGTAACCTTGTGCATTAGATACAGATATAGGCTGTATATTTGGCAGTATTTCACTCCAAGGTGAGAATCTCTACATGTGTAGGGGGAAAATTAAAATTTCACATTATTAGTAGAGGACAGGGTTAAGGGATATGTGAGAGCTCTCCTGCTGCTGTGAACAGTGAAGTCAGTGTATCAGAGCAGATAAGCACAACAGTTGACCGAGCTTCACTGGATACAGAACGGCACATCTGTTATTGCAGACATTCCCTCTTTTTATGTCAGGATAAGATCTGTGTGGTGATGAATGCAGAATCATAGACAATTTGGGATTCATTGGAACTGTATGATCATCATTTGTTTCATCATTAGACTATTGTGAATGTTATGTTTATCTTAAATGTGTCCTGTATTAATGGGGGCAAAATGTTCAGTGTCTGTGAATTTTAGTATTTTGTTGGCCATAAAATGCTTCTCATTTGACCCAAGTTTGAATGCTTTATACCTGTTACTACAAAGGCTATTTAGTGTATTTTTATAATGCCACAACACTGCCCAGCTACATGCTCCCAGCTCGCTTAACAGTTCCGGCAGTTTGAGCACTTTTTGGATGGGCATGACATTTTTCCAGTTGAATCATCATTAGTTGGAGATGAGCAACTGCAATAAAAAAAATCTGTCTCTTTTATGGACAGTGGGCTTAATAATGTAAGGAGAGAAGACTCCAAAAGAGCAAAGTGAGAAACATCCACTCACTGAGATTAAAATGCAGTTGCCAGCACCACTAATGGTGGGTTTGAGATTGTGTAGGACCCTGTTTATACATTTAGCCATTTAAATCAATTCACCCTCAGATTGTGGGTCAATTTTGGATGAATTTATTATCAGCTACTATGCAGCAATTTGTTCTTGATTGCAATGATTCTAAATTTGCTACAGCTCTGATTGACATTTCCTGCTGCGACTGGTGGGAACCCTGTTTAAAGCCATTTTCCTTATCAAACTGAAAGTGAAAACAACATTGTCTCTTAGCAAATATGTCGAAATACTGTATGTAGCACTAAACCTATACCTATACCTGCTAAAATACTGTGAAAACTGGTTATTTGTGTAAAGAACTTGTTTCAGTGAGATCTCTGTATGAGTCCACACTCAAACGCCTGCCCTGAATATTCCTCATCATCCTTTTTTGGTCAGTAAACCCCAAAACTGTTGACTACCAAATAGCCACAAGTAAAATTAAATATCCAGAAAATGCTGCATTCAAATTAGTCAAAAACCTGAAAGATTTGGAGACACAAGTGGTAAATTGAAATATTGTAATCTGTGATCTGAAACATCACACTGAGATTAAAACTTAAAACTTCTGCTGCAATGTGGACATGCAGTGGTAGAAATCTGTCCCACAGCGTTGCTATGTTGTAAAACATTGAATGACAACTTAAGAAAAAGCTTGTGCACTTAGTAATATTTTTAAAACCATACATTATGGTTTTGAAAATCACAGACACTGCCACCATTAGTCTAAGATCTGTTGGAAGTGAGTGTTTATTCCCAGTGTCAAGTCATGACGGGATTTAGACTCAAACACCTCTACCTGATTAATATCACTTCAAACAACATACGTCTTATTCCTGAAGTGTTTTTTTAACACCTCTCAGCTATTCTGAGTAAATCCACATGAAGGAACAGATCATAATCTCCTAATGGGATGGAATCAGTTTATAAAAATAGCACAATAATTCATAGGAGACAGGATTGAATCAGAAGCAAACATTGAGCTTAATGTCTGGACGTCAAACGTGATGCATTATTTGACCCAGTCTAATATGCCTTAAGGTCTGTCTGCCAAAACATTTGCAACGCCAGTGCACCTTCTGTGCAGAGCTTGCTGTGAGTCCCAGTGGAGCTTGTTTGTGTCTCATGACTATTGACTGTCCATTTGTCAGTAATCTGCAGTAATAACTACAGTGATATAGAGTGATCCTAAAAAGCTTGTACAGGTCTATCTTATCCCCATGACAGGAGATAATAGATGATTAGGACATAAAGTAGCTGCATAATCAGACCCAATGGTTGTTAAAGGACTGTCATAAATATTTGAATCCACCTTTCAAAGGAACATGGCAAGCACATTTAGTTCTAGATGTCTTTATGAATAAGGCTTATATATCTTTTATGTTGGGATGTCAGACATGCCTTTTATGCATTTATCATCACATTTCATCACAATTCAAATATATCTGCACGTAATCTCTAAAGTAGTATCTGTAGTTGACGTGTTAGATGATTTAATGCTCTAATATTCTCCTGGGATTAAAATGATAAAGGTAAATATGTGAATAATGTGCTCATTTGCTAATTTTCTTGCTGAGAGTTAGATGGGAAGATCAACACCACTCTGATCTCATGTTAAATATGAAGCTACATACAGTAGCCAGTTAGCTTAGCTTAACACAAAGAAAGGAAGTAGGGGGAAACAGCTAGCTAGCCTGACCATGTCCAAAGATAACAAAATCCACCTCACTATATCTCGTTTGTTTTATCTGTACAAAAACCAAAGTGTAAAATCGACAGAGCCAGGGTAGCTGTTTCCCGCTGTTTTTATGCTAAACTAAGCTAATGGTCCCCCAGGTTCGTATTTAGTGTACAAACATGAGAGTGGTATCAATATTTTCTTCTAACCCTCAACAAGAGAGCAAAAAGTATATTTATCCACTCTTCACTTCATAGTTATGAAATTCTCAACATTACTTTATTTACAGGGTTTCCACACGACTCCTAATTCAGCACGACGGAGTAATGATGAAGGTGGAAACCTAGATGCTTTAAATCTTGGTCACATCTCACTTCCCAGAGCATTAATGCTAACACTATGAGATGTTAAGAGATATACCGTAATTTTATAAATGATCATTTGCACTGTCATAGATGAAATAGACTCAAATAAGAACATGCATCATTGTAGGAAATATCTCCTGTTTATCTTTATTTGTATGGCACTTTTTATAACAACAGTTAAATATATCACAGAGCACAAACAAAGACAAGAATATTGACAGACAAGAGAGAAAAATAATAAAATGTCTTCTAAAATGCTCTAATATACATAAAAATTGTAAAACCAAATCACACCTGAAAAGACAGCATCTTACAATGAGCTGGAGGTTGCAAAATGGCTCCTTATGGAAACAAATGCATTGTGTGTTATGTGAGTCAATAACGTCATTACTAACAAAGTAGAAACTAAATGCTTTTTACACACCTGACTATGGCTCTAATCCTCTGCTAAAACAACACCCCCACCCTGCCTACTGGATTCAACCCCTTAGGGAGCGCAGCGTTATTGGCTCAGAGGGTTGAGTTCATTTGTTCATGTGCTGCTCAGTTTAAGTGCTCCTCCCTAATCCTAAATCCTTTAATTGTCAACAAAGTCAGTTAGGCTTGTCCAAGTGACACTGAAGGCTTCATTACAGATGAGCGTCTGTACATTGATTAACTTTGAATAACTAAATCTGTACACAATTCCCCTTGTAGACTCAAACCACAGATTTTCATAATTTGAGCATTGTACTGACATTATTCTATTTCATTTAGTATTTCAATGAGCAGCAAGTCAGTCCTCAATTTGGAGTATATATGTGGTAATGCTTTTAAAAACAGTGAGACATTTCTAAATGGCTTCCTAGTTGAGGGGGGAAGCTGCTAAAGTGATTAACTGACATCAGGGGGAGGAATTGAATTTAAAACGTGACCTCTGAGAATACATTACCATCCAAATGAACAAATGGCTTCAGACTTCTAGCTTTCATTCAGTCTCCTCTGACTAGAAGATAGGAAGGTAGAGAGAATTGACCAACCACTAAGTGATCCTCAATCAGCTTATTATTGACCTAAAATGTTGTTCCTTTTGCACATAACCAGTTTTTGCCTGTCTTTTTCTTTATTTATTTATTTATTTTTACCACAAATTAATCTTGAACCATCGGCTTAGTTGACAAATTGTTTAATAAATGAGTTTGAAAATCTCTATTTCTTGGACTTGTCTCAAGGAAAAAAATGTTTAGATGTAGGTGATGATCAGGACATTGAAATTCCAGTAATCATTTTTTAAAGTTGGAAATCGATCTATTTTGGCAGAGGTTTTTTTTTTTTTTAGCTTGCATGCATTGTATAAGGTGGCATTTTTTATGGCTCATTGTCTATGGTTGGATTGACCTCTTTGTACATCAGTGTCATGAACAGAAACATGGCATTTACAAGAGTGCATGGGTTCAGTATAATGTTCATTACATAATATCTGTGATGCTGCAGGGCACACTGATGGTATAAGTCACGTACAGTCATTTTTTCATGCTCTGTTGGCTCTGAGGCTCTCTGCATCTTGCACAGCATTAAGGAATAAGTAATTGAGAAATAACTAAAACTAACAAGTGCATAATAGGGAAAAAGAAAGAGAAATATGTAATGTTAATATATAGGTTTTTAAAAAGAGGACTAGAAACTGAAATTAAGAATTTAAAGTTATATTTAAAGTATTATCAAAGATGCTTTCATTTTTAATCGCTAAGCTGTAGTAGCCTCACATTTTCAAAATAATCTGGTCTTCTCCTCACTTAAACTGTGATTATCACTCGACTCAACCGTTTTTACATTTGTGTGTTAGGACTAATGAGGATGAAATATCAACAAACACTCTGAACTGTCGCTGAGTTGCTTCTTGTCCTCACAGCCTGGGCATGAGTAAGACAGGACATCAATGAGAGCTAGAAAGAGACAGGAAATGTGGGGGGAGAGAAAGAGAGAGGGATGACTGGCAACAAGGCTTCCAAGCCAGAATCAGACAGGGGACTTTGCATGTTGTCTCAGACCACTTGACTACCGAGACACCCCAGAAGGGTTGATTTTTGATGACCAGTGTAATCTCCTGTCATTTATTTCCATCTTTTAAGCAAAGCAGATTTAGCTGTTTTTCCAGATAATGTACTGCTAGTTGGTCCAAGTAATCTGATCTAATGAGGAGTTAGAAGTCCCACTTGAGGTGAACAAAGGCCACTGAACAGAAGTATCAGGAGTATATTTTCATTTACTAGCCATGTGTGAGCTGGTAGAGAAAGTATGAAAGTCTAGATCAAGAAATTATCCTGAATCGTAGGACTTATATCAGCTGTGAACATCAGCTGTTTGATTTACAACATATAACCCACCTATGGTTAAATTGATTAAGTGATGAGACAAAAGGACAAAGTTTACTGTATCCACTTTTATCACTGCTACTATCTTAAAGATCTCACTTACTTATCATTGGTACATAATGTGATGATGATACAGTATTTTTTGTAATTTCGTTGTTTTTTAGATGACAAATGATGATGACAAAGCTGTCAACTGCTATGTTCTTGTATTTTCTTCATCTTTACAGAAATATCATCAGTGTATGGCCGGACTGCTCGCTCCACCCTATGGTGTGATGGAAAGTAGTTGTAGTGCTGACAGTAAGTAGCCCTGCATTATTTTTTATCATTTCTGAGTGGTTTAGACCAAGCAATCACACATATTAATCATGAAATGTGGTGAAAGCTGTGGTCGTGAATCCAAGATCGAACTGTGAGACACATCCGCTGATGACTGATGTGGAGCTTTGGTGACCAAAGACACACTGAGGCAAAAGTCTGACCAAATTCTCACAATGTGACTGCTGATGACCCACATCTATGAAACAAACCAATCAGACTACAACATGAAATTACACAGAATACACACTAGCATGATGTTTTGTAAATGCAGTTTTTGAAAAAAGTAAAAAGACACTCATTCTCCTTAATACATCCATGGCAAAGTGAAACAAAAAACACTGTTTGTGTTTGAAATGTTATTTTCTTGATTAATTGATTAGTTGTTTGGTCCATAAAATGTCAGAAAATGATGAAAAATGTCATCACTGTTTCCCAGAGCCCAGTGAGATTTGCTCAAATGTCTTGTTTTGTCCAAAACAGTCTACAACCCAAAGATATTCAGTTTACATTCATAGAGCACTAAAGAAACCAGAAAATATTCACATTTGAGAAGCTGGAATCAGAGAATTTGGACTTCTTTTCTTAAAAAAATATTCAAAACGATTAATCAATTATTAAATAGGTTAACAATTATTTAAATATTTGGCAACTGATTGATTAATCGACTAATCGTTGCAATTCCAATGTTATTATTGGCATGATGTGACATGCATTAAATGTACATGATTGTTGTTGTTGTACAGTCTAAAGAAGCCTTTATTCATTACTTTGTCACAGTTATCGCTGGTTGCCAGCTGTTTTAGATCTGAAAGCATTCTTCAAACTTCACAGTGCAGATGTTGCCAAATGTTCAAACACATCAGTCAGTTGGTGCTCATGGTTGGGTTGGATGTTTTAAAAAAGGGTTCAGGGACGGTACCTCGTCAGAAACAGGCACAGCAGTGCATTTGGACCATTTTCAGCTGCTTTCACATCAGTTACTTGAGATATTACTGCATCGCACAGATAAGAAAAAGTATGAAATTATAAAACTGAGGAAATGTATTTCCTCACTTTCAATTTATAAATATTCCCAAAAGCAAGCCTTTGATTCTCCACTTGTATGTGTAATGAGATTTTATATTTTTTAAACTGGTGTAATATAACATAGATTCTCATTTTGTTCAATATTTTTGTCTGACTAACTGCATTAATGCCCGACCCTCTTCTTATCTTCTTGCATTGTGATAAAGGCTGATACTTTTATTTATGGTTTTCTGTTGCAAGTTAACTCAATATTGACTTAGCTTTGCTCAAACAGAGCACTTAAGTTGCTTCAAAGTCATGTACCATAAAAATGATGAACAGCAGTGTGCAGTCTGCTGGCTTACTGGCAGTGGGTGTACTGCATATTGCAATTTATTTTTTTTATAAAGATAGATAGATAGATAGATAGATAGATAGATAGATAGATAGATAGATAGATAGATGGATGTATAGATAAATAGATAGATAGATAGATAGATAGATAGATAGATAGATAGATAGATAGATAGATAGGTAGATAGATTAAACTGTTCATTAATTTAAGTAAATGTCAGCTATCTGTATAAATAATAGATTTGAAACAGGCACATTTTCTTGTCCGAGGAACACTTTCCTCTATTGTTGAAATTTTTTTCATTGTTGCTCAAGAATCACACAGAGACATGAAGAAAGCATCAAACGTTGTTACTTGTTGAAGCAGTTGTAGACACTGTACAATCCATTACACCATCAGTAACAATTATAGAAATGTCCAAATACAAAAACATGAAACAAAACTACAATTGTCTTGTGTTTTTGGGGAGAAAGCATGTTGTTCAGCCAGCCCTTTCCCTAAAGATTGCGAACACAAACCAGACAACTTTATACCTCTTCAGAAGCAAAGGTAAAAACAGTCAGGTCCCTAAATGGACACTTCCACAAACTGTTACACCTTGTTACAAACAAGTATGGTCTTACAGAGACCTATTTTTCTTAAATGTTGAATGCATTTTCAAGAAAATGTTTCTCTATTTCATGTTTCAGGCTTTTTTCAGGACTTACAATCTCAACCTCACTCATGCTAAAATACAGATTAACAAGCCTTTTGGGTAGCTTTTAAAATTTGATGCTTCTGCTTTAGTATTCATCACTCTAATGTGCTTTGGAGCACTACTGTAAGAGCTGGGCTCTGAATATTTTTGCAATATACAGTAGAGTACTTAGGGAATTCACAATATGCACGCATGAATACACCAAGACAGAAATCACATAAGCATCAAGCAGCTGGAGGCTGATGCACTCTCCTGTACACCCACAGCAGCTCAGTGGTTTTCTAACTGTAGTGGCTAAATCGACGCATAAATTAAACATGTTTTAAATCGTTTTCTTACTTACAACAACACTGCACTTTTATAGCACTTTAATGTTAACAGGTGGAGCTTTTAAAGTCAGCATTGTGTCATTCACTCCACTCATGCATTCAGTAGTACTACTCCACCTGAGCACCTTTTAAAGTACCAAGCAACGATGCACCATTGCAATGAAATGCTTTGCTTTCAACTGTGACAAAATAATAACTTTCAGATTTTTCATGCTTCATTCCTGCTGATGTGATTGAACTGATGTGACACTTGAATGAGTGGCATGATGTCACATGGACCGGCACGACAGCTTCACAAATAAAATGATGGACAGCTGTATTAACTTCTCAATACAACAACAAACAAGCACTGATTCTATACAGACACGCAGCGTATAAATAGAAATACAGTTCAAGGGCATGCAAGAAGAGGGAAGACACCAAAATAAGTGTATGATTCCAGCAACTAAAAATCACATATCCTATATCCATATCCTCACATATCACAAGTCCTCCAGCCTAGTTGACATACAGGTTATATATGTAGGTTGTTTGTTGGTGCTTTCCAGAATTAAACATGTAAGGGTTTTCTGGTCTGGTGCCCCTATTGTTAGGACACTATTTGTCAGTACTTTGATGGTCCAAAATGAAGAATATAAGCGTTTTCTGATCTGCTAGCTCTAAATTTAAGGTTTCGTTACAGTAAGTTTAGGCTTCTAAAACTATGGTTAGGAAAAGATATTTGTTTGACACCACTCTCTCTTCTGTCAAAATTGGACACTTTCCAAGGCTATAAATAGACTGTCGTCTATTTTAGCCCTGTACTAAAAAAATATGGCACTCAGTTTAGGAGTGAATGTAGGTGACACATTTGGATGACAGATTATATTTTTTTCCAGATTTTCCAGAAATATTTTCCCTGTTGGACCTTGTTTGCCCAGTAGTCAGATGGTCTAAATGCTAACACATATTACGCAACACGAGGATAACAAAAGAAAAATCTTACAGAGAAGAACATTTACAAAAATAACCAGGAATTACACAGAACACAATGAACAAAGTTAAAGCTGGAGTGCGGGACTTTTGTCCCCCTCCTCTGGCTGTGAGAGTAAAGGGGGCGCTTGGCATGCAGCACACTCTCATATGCGCCCTGAATGACAGGCACACAGAGAGGGACAGTAAAAACGGATATGTTTTGACAACCCACCAGCCCACTTGGATTCGTCCCAGTACATACTGGCCGTAACTTACTGTTGCAGCTGTAAAACAATGGATAAATTGTTTTGAGCATCACACAACCCCCGCGAAATGACTCATTATCAGAATTTGATTCATTCGGTCCGATAACGTTTGAAAAATCTAGAGGAGCTGCACGAATAACGGCGAAACAGCAAGCACGGGAATGTCGTGCCCGACATGAGATTTAAAAATTCTGTATACTTGAAATACAGAGAGATTTATCTGGCGGTGATAGGCTTAATTTGCATTGTGTGAACTCATTTGGCAGGGTTTGAATGTAATGGACGTTCATTTATATGTAAAAGTTCCACACTGCAGGTTTAAAGAGATACAGACACTTTTCTGTTATTCCTGGATGTTGAGCCACAAGCGTAATATTACATGTCTCCTTCTCTCTCTGTGTATTGTACAGATACTATATCGTTTTTTCATGGTATCAGCAGTCTGAGAATCAAGTCTAAGAATAGAGTTTTTCCTGCAGATACAATTGTGACTGAGCAGCCATGACTGATTATACTGTTTGTCCTGAAGGGGAACAGTCAAGCTTTAAACTCTTAACACTGAAAAATAACTGCAAGCCTCAAACAAACCATCTCTGAGGCTGTCAAGTCGAATAAGAAGACTGAAAAAAGTATTTGTTTATTGATTTTCATTTTTTACATCACTTCACCACCTCCTTACAATAATAATCACAACCCCATGTAGTGAATCACTGTCTAATAGTATGTTTAACTAATGAAAGAAACCTAAATTAGAACATTACCGACATTATTTGACTGTTCAGTTTAGATTTCTGAATATAAAGATAAACACATGAAAGCCCAAATGGTTCATTATGTCTCTACAGTTAATAAAATTATGCAAATGAAAAATAGGAGCTGTTTAACATTATGGATGGTCACATTCTCTGGGTCATAATGGTTACAACAATGGATTGTTTCTCATTTGATCTCATGAATAAAGAGAATCTATTTCTAAAGTAAAAAAATGCATAAAAGCTGCATAAACAATTAAGAAGACAATTAGTGTAATTAGACAATGTATGTTGAGTATTATGCACAATATGTACCATATATGTATATCAGTACATATTTCATACAAATTAATTTAATGTATTTTGCATCCATTTCAAAATTCAAAAGTCTCACTACACTTTATGTAAAAATGATTTTGTTGTTGTATCCAGGGTTAAATGGATTCTCTCTCTGGCAACTTTCATGCAGCCTTTTGTTTATATGTTTTCCAACAGGAAACTTTACATAATAGTATGAGTTTCTTGGTACTGTATGTTCAAGTAAATTACACTAACTAGTACATTAACTACTATTAAATACATTAAACTGTGCATTTCTCCTGGGGTTGGTGAGAGGACACTTCTTACTCATCTCAGTATTTATTCCCACCTTTTTCACAGATCCAAAGGCACTTTCTAACTAAGTACTCTGATTTTTCCCGACCAGGAATGCCGGACAAAGAGAACATAAGAAACAACTCATTTGTTTCTGTCTCCAAACATCAGAATAAGGTACTTTCTCTGACATTGTACAAGCTGACACACATTACTTATTTAAGTCAAGACTAATTTTACATCATTTAGTGACAGAGAGAAGCTGTTGTGACAATGCTCATTTATTACCTTTGTTCCTGTCTAGCAAAGACTTCATGTTACTAGACTATAACTCATTCTGTACTTCCACTTCACCTGACGTAACACCACCCTTTACGGTCACCCACTTCTCCAGAAGAGGATAGAAATAAGAATGGGAAGTTTATTTAAAGTCAGTCTAAATATAAACAAGGTGACTGGAGTTCTTGTCTCCATACAACATTTCCTGTCCCACCTTTCTCCTGTTGTCGTTTCCTGGCCTCTGACTGGGTTGATAACGTGGCACTTCAGCAGATTTATTGTGCCCTGTGCTCTGTTCCTGTGGAGGGATTGACACAGAGTTTAACCAGAACATGATGACAAGATTAGTCTGTTATGTAAAAAGGAGAAATCCATAGCTTGCTTTGCTGTTATGTAACAAACAAATACAGCTATAATTTTACTTGAACATATACAAATAATAACCATGAAAGCACAGCTTCTTTGGCTACTGAATGGGCTAATTTACTTGTAAATAAGTGATGATACTTTAAGGCCCTCACATAAATACATGAGTCACGATGTGCTCTGAAGCATGCAGAATGCATTTTAAATGTCACAGCCCAGCAGCCTAACCCATGGACTCAAACAAACAAAAACATCAACAAATCCAACACTTACATGAATATCTGTGTCCTGTTTAAGCAATTAAATCCATCAGTCAAGACTCTGCTAACAGACTATTACTTTAGCTCAGTGGCAATATAGAAAACCATAACTTCAATTAAAATTGGCAGCTAATAAACACATGATGTCAACTGTGAGTCACACAGCAGCAGTGAGGAAGACATCATGTGTTTCACAGCAAGAGTAAAAAACACCCGCTATTTATCGTGACTTGTCTGACATGTTGTTTTCCTGTTGTCTTTTATTGTCAGTTACTATGTGCAACAACAAACCTTTCATTTCACCATTTTCTGTGATGTTGAGTCTTATATCACCAGAAGAGTCTCGGTTTCTTTGTCATCTGTAATGTGTTATTTATTTCAATCCCTGTTATTTTTTTGTTTTCATTTCATTTTGCAGACTTCATTCATTGAAAATCCAGCCAAACCTCACCCTAAATGCATTTCTCAGGTAGTAAACACAATAACCTCTGTATGCAACAGTCAATTATTGCCTGTTTATGTGGCAGGCATTCTGCAGGCCTCTACTGTGCTGAGATTTTATCTAAATTCTAATTTGCAGGTGCCCTCTGAAAAGATCCTGCGGGCGGGGAAAATTCTCCGTAACGCCATCCTCTCTAGAGCGCCTCACATGATCCGAGACAGAAAGTACCATCTGAAAACATACAGGTTAGTTGGCGTCTTAATACTAATAGAAATGTGTGAAAGAAACACACTAAGACACACAAACAACTCATTCACAATCAAAAACTACAAAGATGATCATGTAAACATTGAAAGACAGAGAAGAAAAACTGAACAGGCAACAAACAGGTAAAATAAAACAGTCTGGACAGCACTGACTTAAAGCTGCACCAATCAATGTTTTTAATATCAACAGTGGATCAGATGTGTCCCTCGTGATGAACTCACAGAAAATTATTACCCTCAGCTCGATGAAGCGTTTTAGTGTCTTTCAGCTCATTGTTTTGGTTTCACAGTCCACAACTTTACTGTTTTGTTTACTCTCACCGGTGTCATTTCCAACTGTAGCAAGGCGAGGCAATTTTATTTATATAGCACATTTCATACCCAGAGGAAACTCAAAGTGCTTTACAGAGTACACAGGCAAAAGCCCTAAAAACAAATGATAAAAACAATAAAAGCAAACAAAACAGCACAGAGAATAAAAATAATAAAAACGTACAAACAAATACATTTGAAAAGAAAAATCATAAGGACAATAATAAAAAAGTGCAAGTCGGATTGTAATCAGTTGTGCATGTATATAAAATTGTAGATCGGACCACACAAAATACAGAGCATTACACAATTACACAAAAACAATGGCAAACAGGTGAGTCTTTAGTTTGGATTTGTAAGTAGTCAGCATGGCAATTTGTTCCACATTGGAGCAGCATAGGATAAAAGCAGCTTCACCATGTTTAGTTTTGACTCTGGGAATAACCAGTAATCCATAACCAGCTGACCTGAGAGGTCTTCAGGGTTTGTATTGGGTCAGGAGATCTGACATATATCTAGGATCTAAACCGTTCAATGATTTATGAACAAGCAATAATATTTTGAAGTGAATTCTCTGGTAATCAATGTAATGATGTGATAAGCATCTAGCATCTAACTGGTGAAGAAAGTGGAACATTCAGCAGCTAAAGAGCCTGATATTTCCCTCAGGAGTTGATGGAGGCCAACAACAAAGCTATAAAAACAGAGTGATTATTGCACTAATATACATCGGATGGACACAAACATGTCTCCAAATGAATGATAATGTGATCTGCTGGAGATGTAAACAGACAAATGTTTGCTACACTAGACGTTTGCTGTATCAACTTTATAAGGTGATAATATGTGTTGTGTTGACAGGTTGTTAAAAAAATGTATAACTGCAGGTTGAAATTAGTCATCCAGTACATACATAGACATTGACTGTAGTACATGTCTTGCTGTTTTGTCTTGTTTTTTTTTTTTAAACCAGTTTCTTGATCATGAGCAGGCGTAGGTGGGTTACTTAGAAAATGTGTTATAATTACTTGTCACATCATTAATTATCTTTTATTTTTTCCACATGACTGTAATAAATCTGTCATTATTTTGTCCAAAAAAACAATATAAATCAATTTGGTTTGTCGTGGGAATGTGACACCTTTGCACGTATCTATTTATTTCTTTTTTGATTTAACCTTTATTTATACAAGGCTATATAGTTTCTCAACATTCAGGCTATTATATGGCAACGCCCTGTTTAGGGACATATGACGTTACAGCCTTATATAAGTTCTTATATAGATTTGTGTCTTTCTTAGGCAGTGTTGTGTGGGGACAGAGCTGGTCGACTGGCAAATGCAGCAGAGCTCATGCATCCACTCTCGCATTCAAGCTGTGGGCATGTGGCAGGTGCTGTTGGAAGAAGGTGTCCTCAACCATGGTGAGACTCCATGTGATGTCGGCGTCTGCGCACATGTAACCTGCAAAGCCGAGATTTTGAATTTAAACCCTGCTGTCTGTGCTGTGTTGTTGTGACGCAGTGGACCAGGAGCTGAGCTTCCAGGACAAGTACCTTTTCTACCGTTTCCTGGATGATGAACAGGAAGACGCTCCTTTACCCAGCGAGGACGAGAGGAGGGAGAGCCTAGAGGAGCTGCAGGACACCCTGCTCCTTCTCTCGCAGATCGGGCCCGACGCCCACATGAGGATGATTCTCAGGAAACAGTAGGGTTATGAAGCAGTTATCTCAAACAATATTAAATAAAATGAATCAGTGTGATGGTGTTGTGATTTCATTTACATATTTCCTGTTTTGTAGTCCGTCTGAAAGAGCAGCAGATGATTTGGAGATAATTTATGAAGAGCTGCTCCATATAAAGGCCTTATCTCACCTCTCCACCACTGTGAGTACAGTTTTGTATAAATCCTGTTGTCACTGTGTTTTTAATGCAGCAATAAAAACAATGCTTAGCTACTTTTTTTTAATCACATTTGAGACCAAAGTGTTGACAGTAAAGGAAAAGATTCAAGCATGCAAACTGCACAACCACATGCTTGTGTGTATTCATTTCAGCACCAATCATCACATACAATATTTATAAATGTTCTGCAAGTAAAATCATCAATTTGTGTCGCTGCTTTGTGGGATTTGTTGCTCACTGCATATCTTTCCATGAACTCCAATTAAATTTTTTCTGAATCAATTATACACCCCGTACCAGTAGGGAAATACAACTTTGCACAGATAAAATGCTGCACATTTTTAGTGGCTCCCTGCTGCAACAGCCATAAATAAAGAGTATGAATGCTGATATTAACCTTCCTGGGCTATAAATCTGTCTCCTCTGCTTGCACAGGTAAAGAGAGAACTGGCAGGAGTGCTCATATTTGAGTCCCATGCAAAGGCAGGAACAGTGTGTAAGTAATGTGATGAAATAACTGATGTAACCCTGACCACACTTTTCATGTAGTTGGTTCTAAATAAATGAATTTATAAATGCATTACAGAGTTGGCATTAGTCCAGAAAGTCCCAGATTAGGTTATATAAGACTACCAATTCTTTTCTTTCTTTCTTTTGTCTGTCAGTGTTCAGTCAAGGGGAGGAAGGCACATCATGGTACATTATTCTAAAGGGCTCAGTCAATGTCGTCATCTATGGAAAAGTAGGTGTTTCCCCAGATTAAATCATTCTGTTTGTTAAAGCATCAAGCTAATCATGTTGCACTGCCCATGACATTGATTTATCAGTTAGCGTCTGCTGTGCTCTGCAGGGTGTCGTCTGCACGCTTCATGAAGGAGATGACTTTGGGAAGCTGGCTCTTGTCAACGATGCCCCCCGCGCTGCCTCCATTGTCCTGAGAGAGGACAACTGTCACTTCCTGAGAGTGGACAAGGAGGACTTCAACCGGATTTTGAGGGTGAGTTTCTGTTTAACACATCTCCTAATGGTGTTACAGTAACAGTGAAACAGTGAAAAAAGCACTATTGCCCTCTGTTGGCAGAAACTCAGTAATGCAGCAATGTCCCCTCGTGAGATAATACACCAGCCCTCTGCACCCTTTAAGATCCTACTAAATATGAAACATGAACATAATGACTGTTGCTTCAAGCTAAATTAAATTGTAAAGAAATGGCATATTTGGGGTTAATTAGCTGTGGATGCAAACTTGTGTGGAAAACTTTCATCTGTGAGCTCTGTGCTCAACATAAATTCCTGTTCAAAACATTCCTGCTTGAGTTGAGATACAGCAGCAGAGACATAATATATTATAATCTAATAATATAATACCTGAAATATGTAAATGTTATGAAATGGTTGTGAAAAAGATCTGTTACTGTAGAAGTGCTGGATAACTTAATGACATTACATATTTTTATAACCAATTTATTAACATGCAGTTTCACCTTTTGTTTGTCCTTACATTACTTTACGTTTGTTATTATCAACTTATTCCCCCTGAGTGAAAGTATTACATTCATGTATTCTGTATCAGCTTGTTCCATTTCATCAAAGCTATATGATGTTTACAGATTCAAATATTCAAAATCTTTCCATGGCTGCACCATTTCATCAAAAGGACATATTCTGCATTTCTTGTGCATGATTTTATAGACATTTGGCAAATATTCAGCCTGGTATACTGTATATGGTATGTTTGGAAGCTTTGGGATCTCCACTAGAATTTAAGGTAAAGCTCTGTGATGTTTGGCTGCACAGACTGAGTTTGTAAAGACTGAACCACCATCATGATCGCTGCTACCTTATAAGGGGTGTAATGCTGTATGTTTGCCATTGATCATCCAACAATAATACTGAGAAATAATCTACTCTCTTGGAAGAACAGTTAGAACTTATTAAATAAGTACTCTACTTAAATAAGTAGTCCAATCCCTACTTTCAATATCCTTTATTGATGTAACAATCACCACTTGACACCAGAAAAACAATCAAAGGTCTGATTAATTTTGAATTTTAAAATTAAGATATACCTCTCGTCAGATTTACAACAGCAAACTAATAATCATAAGTGTGTTTATTCCCTTTGTGGTCTTTTCCAGTTTGCAAGAAGACATTGTAACATATTAGGCACTTGGTTTAAACCTCCTGCTCACTAAAGTTATTGTAGCTTATGTGCTGACTGTCTTCTGAAGAGCCCAGTAACACAGCCCAGTGTCATACCGCTGCCTCTGCATTAGGAAAAATGACAACTAGTTCTTCAGAAAGCAAACGTGTCTGCCATTTTAGGATGACTGGTGGTGTAAACACTGTGTTTAGTTTATGACATACCATTCTCAGTTGTGGAAATGTCTGTTCATACTCACTAAAACTACATACAACCCTCCAGTGTATCGTAAACATGATCATGGCCGTTTTGGATTCCAACTCAATCAGCTTCTGTTTAGGTCATCTGTTTTTATAGTAAAATGCTTAACTGATGTGTATTCACTGTGAAGGATGTGGAGGCCAACACGGTGCGTCTGAAGGAGCATGGTCAGGATGTTCTGGTGTTAGAGAAGAGTCTCAGCAGCAGCCGAACCTCCGTCCAGGGAGCCTCATCGTCCCATTACAAGTAAATGCACCAACTCTCACCTGTGTGTATCTATTGTTGACCTTATTTAGAGCTGAAATGATTAGTTGATTCATTGATTCATCAATTAGTTTAACGACAGAAAAATAATCAACTATTTTCGATGAACTGATGAATTTTTCAAGCAACAATAGTGAAAAAATGGTGAACATTTTCTAGTTTCAGCCTCTCAAAATGTCATATATGATTGTAAACTGAATATCTTTGGGTTTTTGGACTGCTGAAGGTATAATCTTGGGCTTCTTCATACATACACTTAAACTCAAGGTGCTTTAAATAAAAAATAAATAAATAAAATAGAACATTTAAAAAAACAAATAAATTAGATGGGGGCAAATGGAGCATTAAAATACAGGAAAGCAGGTTATAATAGGAATAAAATTTCAAATAAAATTCTTAAAAAGAATTAAGAAAACTTTCAATAAGATTCAGTAAGTGCCAGGAATACAGAATACAAAGTTGCATGGCAGATATTTATGAACAGATTGTTCCACAGTTTTGATCCATAATGAGAAAGCGCTGCTTCTCCATATTTCTTTGTCATAACTGTTGGTACATTTAGTGCTGTAGTGTTTTATGACCTAAGGCAGCGTCTAGCAATATCGTGGGAGGGATACTGTTGTCGTACTAAAAACGGAGGTGGTAAACTATTCATAGCCTTGTAAACCAGAAAAAAGACAGGGAGCCAGTGTAAAGATGATACTATGGGTGTAGTGTGCTCCCTTTTACTTGTCTTTGTTTGTAAAAAATGTTTGTAATAGTTTTTTGGGTGACAATGGAGGTCTATGGCACAGAGGAATAAGCTGCATCAGGCTTTGACTGCATAGAAAACACTTTTCAAGGGATTTGTAGCAATATGAAAAATATAAAATCTCACCAGCTCTATCCTTTAAAACACTGGAAGTTCTTGGTGAATACTGGACTCTCTCAGCCAGTGTGAGCAGCTTCCTGAGTGCGCAGGCAGCACGAGCACAAGAGCGATCCTGTGCTCTGCGGCCAACAAGTGTTATCTTAATTGAGGCATCTGTCACTGCACCGTGGTCGCTGTAATATAGAGAGACACATTAATGGTAATAATGGCCTAGCTCCTAGGGGAAAAAGAAGGCCTGGCAAGTCACAATTACTTGTTCGGGGTCGCCCTCTAATCAACTCTGCTCCTCACACATAAGAGTGTCAAGACTGTGTTCTCCCCCCCGTAAGTGGGGAAGACACAACGTGGCTTGTGCGACTCCCTCTTATGATCCGGTTGTCAAGTAATGAAAACAACCGAGGCTGGATCGTGTTGATTCTCCTTCACGTAAAGATGCCCCCACATTTTTTTTTTTTTTTTTTAGCCTTCTCTCTCGCGGCACTTAGCCCAGACTGCCCTTAAATCTTCAGCCGGCCAAGAACTCTGTGATTGTAAATAGGATTGTTATCAAATGAAGCAATCACAGGCACATGTTCGAGTAACACAAATCAGTGGAGGGCCACAGCCGTGTCATTAAGCATTAAGAGCCAGTGTTTCTTGATTAGTGGAGGGTGTGTGTTTTATTCTGTGTCGCTCCAGATACAAGGTAATGTCGGGGACGCCGGAGAAGATTTTGGAGCACCTCCTTGAAATGATGCGATTGGATTCTCAATTCACAGAGTCAGGTACTGCTCACCGTGCAACATCCAGTGTGCCAGATTAGTGCCATCTAATACAATCTATCAATATGAAGATCATTTACTGTGAAGGGTTTCTGTGCAGTGTATTTACTCCCTCTGGCTCAGCGTTTCTCTCTTCTGTCCTCTGCCTACTGCTCTGCACTGACCTGCTTGTTCTGCTCTATAATTAGCCACACATCACAGAGCTGATCTAATTACTCTCGCTTGTGTGGATCCATATGGTTTTCATTTGCTCTCACAGGTGACAGAAACAGGGCCGTGTAGATCAAGGTCTGATGGCTCTGGACAGCCTTTGATCTGCTCTTACACTGGCGTCACAGGTGTTTGACATGACCTCCTCTCTTTTTTTTTCCTCCACAGATTCAGCTTTAGATGACTTTGTGCTCCTGCACTGTGTCTTCATACCAAACACTCAGCTATGTCCGGTGTTGATGGCCCAATATCCTTTCGGCATCGGCACCATGTTTCCCAATTAAATGTTCTCCCCCCCTCTTCCTTCTTACATGTTTTGATCTTTAACTGCTGTGCACCTACCATGCTCAGGCCTCGCAGGGCTCTGCGCAGGAGAAGCTGGATTACACACTTAACAACAAGCGCAGGGTGATCCGCCTGGTGATGCAGTGGGCCGCTGTACACGGGGATCACCTGCAGGAGGAGGACGTCTCAGTAGCCTTCCTAGAGGTCAGCCTGTAGATATGAGTGCTGTTGTAACCACTCTTATAGGTCCAGATTATCAACAACAGCAACACTTTAATAATCAATGTAAAGTAAATCTGTGTTTCTATTAGAATGTTTTTGTAATTTAGATTTTAGTGACAGTGCACAATGCTGCAGCCTAACAACATGTAACATTATACAAAGTCAGAATAGAGACATGAAGTACTCCAAAGTCATCATACATACAACATACATGACTGACAACAAAAAAGTCACTAAATTTTTCATATTTTTTTCTTGATGTCCTTTATGTGACTTTATGTCGTTGTTGCTGTTCTTGTCTTGATTTTAATACTGCTGCGTTCATGTAGAACTGACGTGTCCAGTTACTAAAAATTAATGGACACCTGTCATCCAATCAGAACCGAGAATTCTCAGCGACAGTGGTATAAAACAAATCTTGAAAACAAAAAGCAAAGCCACAGGTGTGATTATCATAGACGTGGGTTTCATGTCGATTCAGAGATCCATGATAAGACTCGCTCTTATTAGATATTTGCAACATGATGTAATTTATTCACAGTTTTACTGCTTGTTAATCTAGTTTTTATTTTTGGGCTTTCCCTGACAAAAAGGCCAGATGATGAATATTGATTATATGATATTGACTGTTTGTTCTTCCATTTGTGCCTCTAATCTGATTTCAGATGTTAAACTGAATTAATTTGTGGTGCCTGATACATCAGTGATTTATATATTTTGAAGACTGGTCACTCAGGCGATAGACAGACAGACAGATATGGTAGATGGATAACACAATAAAGCTAAAAGCTTATTTCCATATTTTCCAGCAATCCACCTCAGCCAGACGACCGAATTACAAAATTACCTCTCGTTTTCATTCGCTTATTACTTCTTCTGAAGCTTCTTCTTATTCAGAGGTTGTTGTGTGTTGCAGGAGTTTCTCATGGCGGTATCTAATGACGCAAAAGCGATTCCACCCCTCAGGGATCAACTGACAGAGTTGGAAAGAATCGTAAAGCGCAAGTAAGTTCACTTTTTTTTTTTTTTAAGATGTTTTGGAGAGAAAGATGAAAAAACTGTCATGATGCAAAGAGCCCCAATCTCAAAACTGCCAAATCAAAGCTGCAACTACCTAACTTTAGTATGTTTATTTGTTTGATTGTTACTTTTTTTCCCACATTTTAGTGCTGAAGATGCCAGATCCTCACAGAAAAAGGTATGAGACTTTCAAATTAAAGTTCATGTGCAGATAATGTTATATAGTTTTTATGTAAATGTTGTGATGACTGAACCTGTTTAAACTCTGTCACAGCACAAAGTTCTGCTGCGGCAGTTCAGTATGGGAGATGAGAAGCTTCAGAAACGTCAGCCCATCAAGAGTAATGATGAAAGTGAGTAAAGGGCATATCTACACAAGCCTGAGTCAGTGTATCATACAAGGATTGTCCTGAGGATCATATACTGTTGTTGCTACTCCAGGACGACTGTCCGCCACTGTTATATTAGATCTACTGTTTGAAACTTTTATTTAGCATTGACTTGACCTCACCTGATCTTCAGTAGACATACTGTAACTTCATGTTGGAGTAGAGTGTTTTTGTTAAATTTGAAACAGTAGGAGACAATGTCAGTGCTATGTAAAGGATGGATGTTTCACAGTTAAGAGTTTTAAATTCACTCAGAAACTCTATACTGAAATGGAATTAATGTTTTTAATTCTTCAACTTGTCTCTCTAATCTGTCTACAGATGATATACAGATTTTTAAACATTCATTTTTAATGATTTAGAATGATTTATATGTCTTAGATTTATGTCACTCAGGCCATGCACATGCTACTGATAACAATGTAATACAATACAAACACAATTCTGTTGATGCAGATTTTTTGTGCGTTTTTATCTCTTCTTTTGTCTGCACAATCACACACATGGACATTTCTGTTAGCATATGCTTGATTGAGGCCAGTTCTTGCTTGGTTCTCGTTGAACTCTGACTGTGTGTTGGCAAACTCCTGTCGTCACAGGTTACAAATGTTTATGAGTTGTGAAAAGTTTAACCAAGGAGTAATTTTTCCTTCCCAGGATGTGTTATTTGAATATTTTTATATGGTTAAATGGGTAAAAGTGATAAAAATTAGAAAAAGCATTTACAGTTAAGCATCTATAAGCAGTATATAAACTAAAATAAATGTTTTGTACAATATTTATCAACAATTATAACGTCTCCTATGAAGACATATTTTATATTATTACAACTGTGCTTTACTATATTGTCATTTATTATCTATTCATACACCAGCTGCCATTTATTGGTGTCCACAGGAGGAGTTACAGTTGTTGTCAAATACATTAATAAACTCTTATAATCGGCTCACAACTACATTATAGTGTGTTATAAACCATTTATTAAATGCTACTGTCTAATGTTAAATAGGAGGACATAAAGTAAGGTGTTCATATTTTTTCTTCTTCTCTCCTAAGATGGGAACAAGTGCATTAATCAAAGTATTACTAACTGTCCAGTACTGCTTTACGTCTTCATTATTCCTTTGTGCTGACAGTCCTGTGTTTGCTCTGATTCATATGTCCAGTTCTGTTTAAAGTCTTCTGCTGTGACCACACCTACACCACAATCCGCTCCCCCGTAGCTGCCTCAGTCAGGGAGGTCATCAGTGCTGTGGCTGACAAGCTGGGGTCAGCAGAGGACCTGCTCCTGGTCAACCTCAGTTCGGCAGGAGGTGAGAGTGGCGGCAGCTACATGTTAATCAAATGATTGGAAACACCGCAAGGGACAGCCCGAGCAGGGTGTTATACTAATTAATCCCTGACTGATTAAGTGGAAAATTAATGGCTTTGAGTTTGCTGACTTTGACTGGCTGCTACATTAGGTGCTAAGGAATGGCCTTCATAGCATCTTGAGAAAAACCGGAGCTCAGTTTGTCTCATTACATTCAGCACGAGGCTGCTGCTGACACTTACTGCTCCCTACTGTAGTGCTGTTCCACTGTCTCTGCCAGACAGCTCCACTGCAGCTCTTACTAGTCCATGTTTGATCTGGACATTCTTCACCACTGGCAAGTAAACAAATACAGAGCTGCGGCTGCTCTCTTGCCTGGAGACTATTATCATACAGCTCACATATCTCAGATCAGTTAACTTTAGCTTAGCAAGACAAAATCAAGGCTGCAGCTTGTATGTTTATAACCAAGCAGAAAATTACTTTTTAAGGACAGATAGTATGATATGATGATAGTACTGTATATGGTGTCATATGATAATAGTACTATATATGGTGTCATATACCATCATCGTCTCTCAGATTGTCATTAGTGTGCAAAGGCTGTTCAGTATACTCTGGATTTTCAGAAGGCAGTTAGGAAACTGAGACTTTGCAACCACCTTGTACAGTAGTTTTTAGAAATAAAGACATACAGTATATATATTTAAACAACGTTTATTCACACAAGTCTATAGCCATGCAAGCAACTCTGTGAGGCTGTACTTTGGGCCGAATACCAACATTAGCATGCTAACATGCTCACAATGATGACAATACCAGCCTACTGATGTTTAGCAGGTATCGTTTTTACCATATTCATTATCTTAGTTTAGCGTGTTAGCATACTAACATTAGCTAATTAACACGAAACGCAAAGTACAAATGAGGCAGATGGGGATGTTATTAGTTTTGCAGGTATTTAGACAGGCGAGCAAATTAAAGTTTTGACCTGATAATGGCACAAGATGAAAAGTTAGGGGTCCACCAAGAGGGACATGATTTTATGACAATCAATCTAAAATTAGTAAGACATTCAACAAATGTGAACCTTGTGATGGTGCTAGAGGAAAAGTTAGAGGATCACCAAAGTCATTAGGATACGTCCTCTGGGGACCATTAATGTCTATACAAAATTGTGTGCTAATCCATTAAGCAGACACTGAAATATTTCAAAGGATATGTGAAATGTTGACTTACTGATGGTGCTTGAGGAAAGTCAGAGGATCATCAAAGTCAGAGGGCTTCAGGAACCATGAGTGTCTTTACAAACTGTCATGGAAATCAATCCAATAGTTGTTTGGATATTTCTCAGTCTGAACTGAAATATATTACCATCCTTAGACTGCACTGCTAGCGATGCTAACTAACTTAGTCACTTCAATATTTCTTGTGTAGGATCCATTTTTTGTGTTTTTGTTACATTGAATTGATTGTGTGCATCATTTTCCATAAAATGCCAATTACAATATGTAATCTTTTTTTCACCCTTGTGTGTTATGCTCTTGTTGTACAGAGAAAGTCGTCTTCAAGCCCAACGATGTTTCAGTGTTCTCCACACTCACCATCAATGGTCGGCTGTTTGCCTGTCGGAGGGATCAGTTGGATTCTTTGGTGTGTTTATCTCTCCCAGAAAACACTTCTTACACTCTCTCATCATATAAAAGTAGAACTCCACACCAAGTTGTATGTGAAAATCTGTTGCTGTTACACGTTACATACATGTTTTCTGCTGATCTTTGTACAAAAATTGACCCCAAAATCATAGATTATATGAATATCACATATAAAATATAGTTTTTTCCCCTGTTTTCTAGACCCCTTTACCTGAGCAGGAGGGTCCCTCTTCAGGGTCACTGGCTGGCTTTGAGTTGATGAGCTCTAAGGATGTGGCTTACCACATGACCTCCTATGACTGGGAGCTTTTCCACTGTGTACATGAGGTATGACTCAGATACCGGGTGCCATTAACAGAACTGATTTAATATCAGTTGGCAAGATCGATATAGTAGTTAATCCACTATTTTTATTCACATGAAGGTCAGTTCTGTTTTTCTTTGGTATCCAACAGCTTGAACTCATCTACCACACATTTGGAAGGAAAAATGTCAAGAAAACCACTGTGAACCTGGATCTGTTCCTGAGGAGGTTTAATGAAATTCAGTTTTGGGTGATCACAGAGGTCTGTCTGTGTTCTCAGCTCAGCAAGCGAGTGCAGCTTCTCAAGAAGTTCATCAAGATTGCCGCTCAGTAAGTGGACCTCTTTTCATCATCTGCTCTCTGTCTCACTTTGTTTTCTTTGACACACTTTGTAGTTTTGTTTACTTGCAACTCTTTCTTACCTTTTTCATATATCTTTCGTAGCTGTAAGGACTACAGGAATCTGAACACCTTCTTTGCTATCATTATGGGATTAAGTAACCCAGCAGTGAGCCGACTGAGTCAGACCTGGGAGGTGGGTATCTGTCCACAGTCTATGCTTGTTTATTAATCATATCAATACAGCATTTTAACCTCCACTGTCATCTGTCTTTACAGAAACTTCCAAGCAAATTCAAGAAGTTTTATGTGGAATTTGAAAACTTGATGGTAAATTGAGACAACTCATTTTATATGTCCAATCATACTTTTTGTTGACTTCAAATCATCTCCATTTTTTTTAGGTTTTATGTCTGAGCAAACGCTGAATAGAAAATCAGGAGTCTAGCAGAGTCAGCTGGTTGTTAGAATTGAATGTGGGTTTAGCAGCAACATCTCTGGCTGACACTGTGATGGATCTGTTTTAACACAGTGACGGTAGATCTCAGAACAGTGTGACTGTTTCCACAGGACCCGTCCAGAAACCACCGAGCGTACCGACTGACAGTTGCCAAGCTGGAGCCTCCCATCATTCCTTTCATGCCACTGCTGATCAAAGGTCAGAGTGTCGGCGTGACCGTTTATTTTTAATGTAACATTATTTTGACCTGTGTGTCACAGTTGTTCTGTTGTTGAACTGCTTCTACAACAAACTTCTAACATCACTCCCTGTATTTTTCTTGTGTTTTTTTCCCCCCAGACATGACATTCACTCATGAGGGCAATAAGACAGTTATCGACAATTTGGTCAATTTTGAGAAAATGGTGAGGCTCTGAAGGTGCAGATTGTCGTCTGACAGTCCTTTTTAACTGATCAATTAATTGCTGATATCTGCTGCTGATTATAGCTTTTTGTCTCACAGCGGATGATAGCGAATACAGTGAAGATAGTGAGATACTGTCGGAGTCAGCCATTCAGTAAGTCCAGAATGATCATTTCATAACAATGAAAACTGGGATGAAATAGAAAATAATCACCCCGTTTTTCTCTGTTGATTTTTAGGGATTACATTGTGACATTTTTCTCATAATTTGTGACATTTTTCTGCAACACTGCTCATCTCAGGTCCAGATTCACCTCTGGCCAGCAAGAACCACCCAGAAGTGCGGAGCTACGTACGTCAGCTCAATGTGATCGACAACCAAAGGACGCTAACCCAGCTCTCTCATGGACTTGAGCCTCGCAGGTCTTGAAACCACTCAGGGACAGAAACGTTAAACGCTGATGCTGCTTCACTACATGACATGTGCTTGCGCTGGTATGAATTTACTCCAACACAGGCAATCACTTGGAGGACCTAATGACGTATCAGATAATGAGATATTGTTTCAGATGCCATTGCCTGACTTCTTAACCCTTTTATTACAGTAATTTTAACAACAGTAATTGTTGGCGGATGAAGCACCTCTCATATTACTGCGCTGCAGTTATAACCATCATCTCCAAGTCAAACAAGAGCAACAATTGAAGAAATTAAAGATCTTTGGGGGATCTCTTCATCAGATTATTGTGTAACATTTCAGATGTAAACACTATGTGATGCTGAAGCTTTAAAAATGCAAAGTCTCGATATTCCTGATATTCAGTTGTTTCTTATCTTTTGTATCAAACAATATTTATACATATTTAAGTTTGTGAGATTGTTACGTGCTGTAAATTGTATACAAATATTTATTTTGTCATCAGCATGCAAACGGTTCTGATTGTTTGACTTTTTATTAAGCATTGAGCACATTCCTCTTTTAAAGTCTGAGATACAGTAAATGTCTGAAAACCTTTTGTGTGCTGTAAATATTAAATATTTTAGATGTATTTCTGCCTTAATGTCTTTAATGTTTTGTTATGCTGTTTCATTAATATGTTAATTACAATCATGGCATGTTAAAATAGCATACTTTCTGTAGTCTGCAGGGAAGTTCGGAAGAGTTTATGATTTCTTATGCAATAAGAACTAGTCTGTTAGTCATTAGGGCATGTCCAGGCCTCCTCAGAGTGATTTGCCATGTTGATTTAGGTTTTTTCCCGGGAACCTTCACACGAGATGGTTGATGTCAATACTTAGGTCAGCAGGAGGAGGGAAAACTCAGAAGAAGTCAGTTATGACTCATGGTCTCTTGGTTCAGGCTCCTAATCTATTGAATAACGTGTTAAATCACATCCTGATGACAAGTTTAGTTCCAAGAACACTTGGGATGATTTGTATTGTTGACTTAGTGTAGTGTAATAAAAGGGAACTCAGTCAGTCATTTTGAAGGCTTTGTGGAAAAATTGTATTTGGGATAAAAGCTGCAATTTGTATTAAAGAAAAGTATGTATTTTCATTTTTATTAAAAAATTAACTGCAACTTTCCGAAAATAATAATAATCTTTTTTTTCAGATGATATCAATTACATTAATAATGTTCTGAGAACAAGTAAGTTAACATTGGCTATGATGGTTGTGTCTTACAGTTGGTTGTTGGTAGGAGAAACTTTAGATACATTTAGGCTTTCTTAAGATACGCGCATTTGTACAGCACCTTTCGATAAAATAAAGGCAATTCAAAGTGATTTACACACATAAAGTCACTCAAATATACTTAAAAGACACTGAAAATGGAAATAAATTTAAATGAGATACAATGAAACAACAGAGCCTAATAACTGACAAGAGTAAAAGCTATATTGAGTTCTGTTAACTTAAAGGCTACCAAGAGGATTTTCCCCAAAGTTGCCAAGTAAAGGACTTTTAAGAGACCCACTGGACACTTGACACCGCGGTCCCAGGACATGTGGAATAAACAGCAAAGAGCCATGGAGTGTGTCGACTTTAATCCAGTGGGGGGAGCTGTTGTCATCAGGATCGTGGCTGGACAGAGGCCAGTTCACTGGTAAAACTACTCAGGCGGCTGTAAGAACAAGTTGTGCAACCAGTAAAACCACCGTGAACTCAGTGAAGAAATCGAAAACATCACGAGATTTTCCGGAACTCAAAATTTATCAGTTTTTCTCATTGTAAGTTTATCTCTTGCGCGGTGTAACCTGCACCCACGGCCCGCTTTGAAGCCGGAAACCTCACATTTAATGTCGGTATGTATGTTGGTAATGTGACTGAGAGTCAAAGTTAAGTGCGTGCTGGTAGCTTTAGTGGCATCCATATGTACAGCGTACATAGTCTATGGTGCATGAAAAGTTTCTCTTATAGTCATACTCACTTCCTGTTGATTTTACAAGGATGCATTTGGTTCAGACTAAACAGGATGTTTGTTGGTTTACTGTTGTTTTAAGGTTTCTTACGATCACACAGAGAAAACTGTGTATTTCTCAAGGGTCGCTTAGACATAATCTAATGATATTTTTAGCCCTAATCTTGTAGTGAACTCTGCTTTATGCCTTTTCATGGTAAAATCTTGTTAAATGTTCATAATGCATTATATCCCCAGTTATATAAGACAGTGGTCCTCAAGCTTTTTTAAGGACCCCTAAACTGACAAAAATTAGACCCCCATTTGATAAGATTATGTCCAAGGGTCCTCACCTGATAAGATTTTTGCTTATAGATGTTTTATTACAGAAAATGTGTGAAACCCATGGACAAAATAGTCATACATTCCGTCATTGTGTTACTTATGGATTAGGGCTGGGCAATATATTGATATTATATCTATATTGTGATATGAGACTAGATATCGTCTTAGATTTTGGATATCATAATATGGTGATATGGCATGAGTGTTGTCTTTTCCTGGTTTTATAGGCTTTATTACAGTAAAGTGAGGTAATTTTCTGAACTTACCAGACTGTTCCAGCTGTTCTATTATTTGCCTTTGCCTACTTGGTCATTATATCCACATTACTGATGATTATTTATCAGAAATCTCATTGTGTTTTGTGAAAGCAAAATAATCATCCCTATGATATTCTCACAATATCGATATTGAGGTAGTTGCTCAAAAACATTGTGATATTTTATTTTGTCCATATCACCCAGCCCTATCATGGATGGAATTATAATGATAATCAATTATTCCCCTTTTTACTGAGGACCCCCTGGAACCCTCTCAAGGACCCCTGGGGGTCCCCAGACCCCACTATGAGAACCACTGATCTAAGCAACCCAGATTTCAAAATACATTTCTCATACGCTGTAAATTCAATGGTTAGTGTTTAAGATTGTGCATCAACATGTGATAGCCCTGTTTTTGGATATTACCACGCTGCTGACTGTGAAGATGTGAAATGGAAGCTGGCAGGTCACCGCTTTGTGTAATTAATTTTTCATTTAGTTTTGATCACAGTAACTACCTGCGGTTTGACATATGGCTATCAGGCCCTTATTGTTGCAGTGTTTGCTATTAAGCGAGAACTGGCAGGGAGGAGTGCTACCATATCCCAGTAACCCTGGCGTCTTGAGTGGACAGACAATACTGTGGGGGCTGGTCCACTGAGCAGATTGGTGTGAGGCTAAGTATAGCATGAATACAAGTAAATCAGCAGAAAGCAATGGCTCCCCTCTGTGACAATGGAGGCATTTCCCGCTGGGATGGATAGCAATCCCAATGAAGACCCAGGTAACAGCCTTTTAAAAGCCGTAATTGCTCAGCTGTAAATGAACAATAACAGAGCTACAATTTCCTGTAATGATGGAATTACTTCTTTACAAGATGCTTTTATGCTGTTACGGACAAACAGAAAGGATGGCATAATCAATCTGTGTGGAAGCGTTATATTTCTAACCCTGGCTCACATAAATACTGCATATGTGGCCTTTATGCAGATAGGAAGAGCCACTTTTGAAGGTGACAGATAAAGATAATATGAAGGGGGTTTTCCAGGTTTTGGTCTTAAAACAGACAGTTAACATCACACACTTTTTTCTGCTATGACACTTGTGCTTCTCTCTCTCTCTACATGTGGCCTTACTTGTACTGAACACAGTAGGCTGTGCTGGAATAGTCTGTGACTTTGGCTGCATGATCACAGCATACCAGGCATGCCATCGTCCTTATACAAGCAGAGTCTGGACCCTGAGCTCATTGCTTACTGGTACTGATGATGAGGACTGTGTGTGGAGTAGACAAAGCGACAGATGACGGTCAAACCGGGCATATTACACTGACACCGCATGCAGAATCAGCTAATGGCACAGCAGCTTCTTTTCGGGTCACGCTGGAGTCCCGTCTAACCTCTCAATCTTTGAAGTGTCTCGCACCACAGGAGTTTCTTTTACCTTTGTTGAGCAAACCAGACTTCTTCCCTCCCTTGTGATCCTCCAGAAGCTGAGTCGGTGCTGAGTGTCATTATGAGATGTCGTCTCATAGCGCCTCCTTCGTGCAAATCAAGTTCGATGACATCCTCTTCTACGAGAACTGCGGCGGCGGTAGCTTTGGGAGTGTGTACCGAGCCAGGTGGATCTCCCAGGACAAAGAGGTGGCGGTGAAAAAACTGCTCAAGATTGAGAACGAGGTAGGAGTCATAATTGCTTGGGCTTTTCATATACTTTTTTAATTGTCAGTATAGTAATCACTTTAATTGCTACCCCATTTAACAGGATGTGGTGACTTCTGTACTCATCACTCATGGTCATTATACTCCCCCACTCTGAGGATTGTGCTGCAAAAGAAACATTATTGCCAAATGAGAGGATGTATTTGGCCCAGTTACAACACACACTGTTCTTGAAACTTCTTTCAAAGCACGGGCTCATTATCTTAAAGACAAAAAAATAATTATCTTTGAAATGTTTTCAGGGAAATTGTATTACATTTGTTGGCCTTGTGATGGGATGTTCAGAAAATTATTCATCGTTTCTTCTATGAAAGTCTAAAAGATCACAGATATCCATTCAATTTCACTCAAGTGTTGGAGAGATGATTGTTCACTGAAAATAATAATGTAATCCTTTCACACTTGAAGCAATTGTTCATTTAATTATAGTGTTTGGCTACAGTTAAATGAATTGGTTTTGTCGGGTTTCTGTTCTTTCTGGTTTCACAATGATCTTTCTCGGCCAGTACTTACTTTAATTACTTTACATACTGTACACTCTGTTTTTTCTTTATACACTGATTCGCAGACTTTTGTATAGAAACCTTTTATGTTGTCTTCTTGCTCAGGCTGAAATCCTCAGCGTCCTCAGCCACCGTAACATCATCCAGTTTTATGGCGCCATTGTTGAGGCTCCCAACTATGGGATTGTCACTGGTAAGTTTTTTAAAAATTATATCTCATTATTAAACAGCATAAAGCAGATCTACTGGATCACATCATGTTGGAAAACGCAGCAGCTGAAATCTGTTTGCGCCAGTTGCACGGTTTGCTCAACACTGAATGGTTCAGAGGTTTCTATGGAAGCATTAGTGAATGACAGAAGGTTCAGGAAGTGCACACATTGATGCAGTACGTAGTTGTGTGCCCCTGTTTTTTTGTGTCTAGGTTAGAAGCTGAGAGGAGCAAAGCAGCCTCTAAAGCAGCAGTAAACTTCAGAAAACAAGAAGGCCTTGATGCCTCTGGATAAACTTTCATCATGCAGGAGAGTAGAGGTCGTCCTGTGGAGATTTAATATGAGTTTCTCATTGTAATAGTGTTGATCTCTGCTATATACTGTAATGATAAACATCTGCATTTGGATTTTAGACTATCAACCGGATTATTTGGTCAAAATGTTTGTTTGTTCGTTTGTTGTTTGTTTCCTTTTGTTGATGAACTGGGAAGTGTTGGAAGTAAAGGAATGTTGACGCTTATCTTAATTTGTACCGACATACTGTCTGCTGTCCAGATGGTACTCCAAATCACAAGTTATTGCTACGTTACTACACAGATAACTAGGGCTGCAACTAACAATTGTTTTCGATTAATAGATTCCTCATTTGGTATCAAACATCGTAAAACAATGTAAAATGATGATCACAATATCCTGGAGCTCTAAGTAACATCATCCAATGTCTTGTTTTATTCAACAAACAGTCCAAAACCTCCAAATTATTAAATTTACAATAATTTTAAGAAATAATTTTAAAGGTGCAGTTTGTAGAATTTAGTGGCGTCTAGCGGAACGGACTCGGCAGAAATGGAATATAATATTCATAAGTATGTTTTAATTAGTGTATAATCACCTGAAAATAAGATTCAGCCCTTTATATCTTTATATCTGAGCCCTTTATATCTACATAGGGAGCGGGTGCCCTTCCATGGAGGCTGCCATGTTGCACCGCCATGTTTCTACAGTAGCCCATAATGGACAAACCGAACACTGGCTCTAGAGAGGGCCTTTCACATTTTTCATGAGTTTTGCAGCCACTGTAGGTTCTCCTACATGCTTGGAAGGGGTTAGTAAGGGGTTATCGATAAAATCGGTAAATTTTCTGTCAATTGACTAATTCATTAATTGATTAATTGTATATATTAACAATTACTTTATCGATAAATCTGTTATAATCTGCTAATAGTTTCGTCTACATGATGTCTGTAAATGGTGGAACTCAAGATACTGGGTGTCCCCGACAGTCCAAACCCAAATATATTCAGTTTACACTGATATGAAGCAAAAAGACATTTGAGAAGCTAGAAACATCAAATGTTTGACATTTTTGTTTGATAAATGAATTAAACATTTAATCAGTTATCAAAATAAAATTTCTGCTGATCAACTAATCAAAAAATTGACCAACTGTTTCAACACTATTTGCTGTTGAGACTTTATTTGCAGTAGTACAACTTAAAACGGTCTTGCTGAAAAGCCAAACAAAAGAAGCAGTTTATATTGAAACAACAAACAGAGCATCACCAGCTATATGTCCACGAGGCGGCCCTAGAGCAGCAGTTTAGTACAAAAAGCTACATTTAGATGTGGAGCTGCGTTAAAGGCTCTTAATATATTTACTCTACATCAGAGGCTGAACTTCTGAGCCTCTTGTCATATATGAAGAAATACAGTTTCTGTTTGACTGCGACATTATTAAACATCTTGGACATTGATTACTGCATGTTTGACAAACCTAGTGACTACCCCCAGGTCATATATTTTTAATGTCTTGTCTACATCGCTACAAAGATTGCCTTCTCTTAAAGGAAAACAGTCAGTAAAAATGTAACAGCCCAGACTCACATCCTGAAAGGGGAGTATCACCTCCTTTCATCATGTAGACAATACAAAGCGTCTCATAGTGCAGCTGACAAGATCTTCTTTGTTCCTTTGGTCACTGAAAACAATAAATATAAGCCTCACAAGGTCACATCTGTCCTCAGTAAGTCAAATGTTTATGACTTGTAACCTAATATAGAAAAAAACTGCGATTTGTTCCTTTGCCATAATCAGGGGTGTTGCTGTTTTTCTAATGTGCAGACCCAATGTCCTTGAACAATAAAACATAACATTTTACATAACATTCATGTGCAGACGCTTTTGTCTAAAGAACTTTGCAAAAAGTGCATTCAAACTCTACAGGAACAAGAACTGTATGTAATCAGAAATTGGAAGAGCATCTCTCTTAGACAAACAACTAAAGGTGTGTAAAGTACTACGATACAACTGCTTAAAGTTCTCAATGTACATAAGTAAAACAACACTATCAAATCTCAGAATTGTATTGAGAGAATATGGTATAAACTGAATTTATATTACTATATCAGTATGTTTGGGAAACATTTATGCAGAAGCTCATGGTTTGTTCTGTTACATACATTCATATACTGTAGAGTACAAATTCTCCCAGAATTTAAAAGATAAATTGATTGAAAAAAACCCCATTTACTCATATATGTAGTTGATATACTTATTTGCATGTATCTGCTTTTACCTGGATTTATGTTTTTCTTCAGTTCATCTTAAACTCCTGTGATCTGGGAGCCCTGGAGGGTCATGTAGGAGGGACTGGGGGTGGAGAAGGAGGGGCTAAAGTGAGGATAAGGCTGTTGACTGTAAATAGAGAACCATGAAGTGTATTTAAAAAAAGCCATCACAGTGAACATGATGTCTACGATTATGTTCAGTTATCAAGTTAAGCTGTCATTGTATGGTATTGCAGTTGAATGCACAGCCTGATTTTTGCACCACATTACTACACAACAGTTATATAACTAACAAAACTCGCAGTGGGCATAATCTTCACTGTGATGGATCCCAAACAAGTTAAATGGAGTGCTCAAATTATTAGCTTACAGTAAATAAGACAGCAGTGGAAAACATGTCAGGTCAATTCAAGTCAGGTTAATCTTTATTTTCCCGTGATGGAAAATTTGGTTATACATGCTGTAATCATTTTTCCTGCTCATACGGATCATCAGAAGATCTCTTCCCTAAAGCGCCTTCAATGTAAATGATGAGGGACAAAATGTACAATCCTCATTTTGTGCAAACATGTATTTAAAAGTTTATTTGAAGCTTACATGATGCTTCAGATGTCCAAATTAGTTGAATCAAGTGGTAATCTTTGAAAGTTGAAGCCTTTTTAGTGCAGAATTCTTTCTCCTTGGACAGTGTTTCCGTGTTGAGCTGCAGTGGAGGAAAAGTAACAAAAAGAGGGATATTGGTACAGAAAAGGCTGCAACTTGGAGTGGACTGCAACTGGAAGATATCTACTTGATTTGACAGATGTAGACAGCTGAAGCCTCATATTAGCTTCAGAAAAATGTTTGAACACATTTTTTGCACAGAAGAATGAGTGGATTTTGGCCCCTGTCTCTTACATTCAAAGCATATTAGGGAGGCATCTTTTAATAGTTAGTATGAACAGGAGGAATGATTACAGCAAGAAAACCCTGTTTCAATGTTCATTTGGGCACCTGACTGTTGTTTTAAGAAAAGCTGAAAAATTGCTGATATCGTTTAAAGCACCACGCTAACAGATTCAACAACAACTCAATAGTTGCAACAACATAAGAGTGAGAGAGAGTTAATTTGGTATGATTGGGTGATTTATTTATAGAAGCTCTGTCAGTGTGTGTATAGTTGTCATCATCTTACCTTCACACAACTTTATGAGACTATGTGAGACTTCTTACTGGTTATGGTCAAAACTTTTGCACCTCTGCATATTCTCGAGCTGTGAATCAGCTGACACAACAGGAGCAGATCTCTCTTCGTTTGGACCGACACCGAGAGTATTAAACTGTCAGATCAAATCTGCACTCAGTGTCTGCACTTGTGTTGCAGTTTTAGAGCAGCACTAGCAGAAGTGCACCTGAACACTGTGCAAAAAGCATGTCTCTTCTATGTTCTTCTCAATAACGCAGGTAGTATTGCTTTTAATATTATTAGTTGACATTATTAATTTCTAGTTGCCATTGCGGGTGTATGTAATGTGCTATTGTGTGTAGCTTTGTATTTTGTATAATGTGTTCTGTGTGTTTTTTGCTTTGTACTGTTTGTTGTTGTGCTGTTTGTATTCTTTGATTGTGGGGGACTGCAGATGTAAATTAGCTTTGAGCTAACTCTGGTGCAGTGCATCATTTATGTTAAAAACTGTACACTGTCCCGATAAAAATAAATACAATACATGACAACCTAGCAGCCGCTGCAGTATTTTGCTGCTGTGAAACAGAAAGCTTTTGTTGTCAAGGAACCAATTGGTGTCTATATTTATCACAGCAGAACATACAGGACAGTGTTTATGGCCATCCTGACAATGTCCAACATTCATCTACTCTGTTATAAATTTTCTGTTTGTTGACATACAGTACAGCATCAAGCTGGGCAGTCGCCTCTTTCTAACAGCCAACACCTACATCTTATTTTAGAGACCTTTTTTTTTGTCTGTTGACCAGCAAGAGCTCAACAATTACTGCTGTCACTCAGCAGCCTCATAAACCTAATGAATGAAGGTTAGTTATTAATTTGGAACAAAAGTACATTAAACTCTGACACACCCTGCAAGGCTGTTTCACACAAGACAATTAAAACTCCTGTGTGACTTTAGAAGTTATTCACTCTGAGACTAAAATGAAAGTGCAGTTTTACATCAGACCAGCCCAGTAGTCATATTATCTATGGAATGTGGGTGAACGTATTCAGGTCCAAAGTACAGAAACAGACAGGTCTTCGCTTGCTCATACGTGTGAAGTGAGCTGAACTTTATTGTATCTACAAAACAAGCTTGAAAAAAACAAAGTATAGACTCATTCATAACAGTGTTAATGTGTGTGTTAATTAAACTCCTATCCTGGTGTCTGTGCATGTTTACATTACCCTGATTGGGTAATTATGCACAAACAGATGTTTCCTGCTGTTTTAGCTGGTGCTGCTTTATTTTTATCCGATCATTTAACTTTATAGGATAGTCTACACATAGAAATGTTTGCCTACTCTGTATGTCTTTCATTCAGAAAGGCTTTATCAAAGCTTTATCTCTATGTCTTGGTAGTCTCGTGATGGGGATTTTACTAAAAGATACATGATTGTCAAGGTCCATAAGGTTCACTAATGTCAGGTTTATACTTTTTAAAACAAAGCGGGATTTGACAACTTGTCTTTTGGGTTTCTGAGGGAGTAGTGGGGGCCTCAGTGTGTTCACAGTTACATTATGATAAATTGAGCTCATCCACAGTGACAGGTCAGTGACAGCAGCAATCTGTAAACAAGACACTGTCAACTGGCCTCCAGGAGTCGTCTGGCACAATTTCAGTCTTCAATTGTTTTCACGTAATGCTCCCACATACTGCACTCATGTGTTTCATGCAACACCCTCAGGAGAACAGTTTTGTGACTGTAAGGCAGTTTACAGTCACAATTTTTTTTTATATTTTAGTGTCATTCAACTTAATCATGTTTCTCCACAGAGTATGCAAGCGGTGGATCACTGTATGATTACCTGTCCAGCAATGAGAGTGAGGAAATGGACATGGGGCAGATTATGACCTGGGCTGCGGAGATTGCTCGAGGTAAAATTGACATTAGTTTATCTCTTTGATTATATTAGTGAAGAGATCTTATCAAATTAACATTGTTTGTATAAAGGTAAGTCACTGAGAGCAAGCTCACCTTTTTATGGTACAACAGGTAACAGTTGGTTCAAAGATAAAACATTTTTGCAACTACAGTATAGCCTGACTGATACTGGATTGTCGAGGCTGATGATGTATAGACCAATATTTGTTCTTTTAAAGAAATAGTTTGAGATTTTTTGCTTTCTTGTTGAGAGTTAGATGAAGATCTGTACCACTCTTATATCTAAAAAAAAAATCCACTTACCAGCACCTCTAAAGCTTACTAACTAAGTAAACGAGTCATTACAGTCATAATAATTGTCAGGTGACCAGAATAGACTTCAGGAAGTTACTGTTCACACCCAAGAAAACCCCACATAAAACCACAAGTTGACATTTTTGTCGTGAGCTTTAGAGATGTCGGAAGGCAGATTCTGTTATCTCTGAACAGAGCCAGGCTAGCGGTTTCCACCTGCTTCCAGCCTTACTAAGCTAAGCTAAACTAATCGCATCCTGACTTCAGCTTTGAATTGTAAATCGATGCAAGAGTGGTGCTGATCTTTTCATCTAACTAAGGATCCTTTAAAATAGTTAGAAAAGAAGTGTGACCCAGATGTGTGCTGAGCAGGACACTTTACAGGTTAAAAAAATAAACTTGTCAGAGCTCTCTGGTGGACAAACTATGTAATTATGACACCTTTTATAAATCACCTCAAACATATCTTTTAATGTATTTCTGTACTGCAAGTTCTTGTTGTATATATCTTTAATAACCCGCCAATCTAATCAGCCGATAATATCAACCCGGCTGATGTATTAGACAGGGTCTAATTGTAACAGAAAATTACATTTACCATATTTTAAATTAAAATTTAAGTTAGTTAAGTTAAATTATGTCTGCATTTGTACATTATGAACTGCATGCATATGTTGAGAATGATTAGCTGACATAACCCTAGGTATTAATGCAGACCGTAAACAGGACAAGACGTAAGATTGAACTCTGAGGAACGACTGTATTGATGTTAAGAATTTCAGTTTTGAAGATAATATCTAAAGTAATCACAAGCAGTCTTGTCAAAGACAGTTTCTGTAAGACTCATAACATATTGTGATCTACAATATTGATATCTTGTGAATAATCAGAGCCCTTAAAAACCTAATGAGTGTTTGAAGTGTATGAAACAGATAAGAAATGTGTGTATGTTTCCACTGGAATAACTTCTTTTTATTCCCCCTTCAGGAATGCACTACTTACATTCAGAGGCCCCAGTTAAGGTGATCCACAGAGACCTGAAGTCCAGAAATGGTGACAAATTTACTGTTTCCAAAATACATACGAATTAGTTTTTATATGAATGCTACATATTACTGAACAGAATGCCAACTTTTACTGACATTTGAAATACTATTTTCTCTTCCAGTTGTTTTAGCTGCAGACAAAGTTCTCAAGGTAGGTTTTTAATGTGTAGAGTTTTATCTCAGATTCATAATGCTGCACGATGAACCAGATCTGTGAAGCTGAAAATGTTGCTGAAAAAGCTGTGTTAGCTGAAAATTTCAACTCAGAACTTTAAAAGAATATGTGCATGAAATATACTGGTATGTTATCTACCTACAGGATATAGACACAAGAGGGCAGTGACTAACTTAGCATGTACAAGAATCCCCTGACAGCATTACTGGTGTGTCTTAGATGGTGGATGAGGCCAAGAGAGAGGAGATTTAACAAAAACTCATGACAAAATGGGACTATCAACATCAAAGGTTTAAAAAAGAGGAGGTATATTATGGAAAACTCCTTAGAATCTCCAAACATCAAGCAGGATTTTTGAAGTCCCTTCAGGAACATCCAAACTCTAGGGTGCATGTTTTATCATTTTTTTAGATTTTTTTTTTTTTAATTTATTTGACAATTTGAAAGTGCAGGGAGACAGGCAACATATGCAACAAAGGTCCACAGCTGGAATTGAGCCACGGACGTTGCAGTCATGTGGTATAATCTTAACCAGTAGGCTACTGGAGAGTAACATTTTCTGAAATGAATCAAGAGCAAAGTGTGCCAACTTGAATTTACCTGTGAAAAACTCAAAAAATGGAAATTATGTGATTATAATACAGTAAACACCCACATCTGTAGCATTTACATGCACACTTGCAAATTATCCAAGCTTCCATAGTTTTTTTATGTATTACATACAATAATAAGTAAGTCCATCAATCACAGGTGGCTATGGATTTTTATTTAGTTGCAACATTTGTCTCATCCCTGTTTTTTATCACTTCAGATCTGTGATTTCGGAGCATCCAAGTTTCTAACCCACACAACACACATGTCCTTGGTGGGCACATTTCCCTGGATGGCTCCGGAGGTGATCCAGAGCTTGCCTGTGTCTGAGACCTGTGACACCTTCTCCTATGGTGTGGTGAGTGTCAAGAAAGAAAAGAAGGGATAGTTGCAAATCTGATGCAGGTTTTTTTCATTTAAGAGCAATGCATAAACATTCCTAAGTGTTCATCTTCAGCTGCATTAGATGAACAGAGGCAGAGGACACAGACTTTCCAACAATGACCCTAAGGTCTGTCCCAAATAGCCACAATAACCTCCAATTCATATGGTTCAGCATAAATAAATCAGTTTTTCCCAATGTACACATTAAACATACACAGATATAAATTATAAAAAGTGAAATACTTACACTGGCCGGGCTGTGAAATGCAAGAAATCTGAAGTCTTTTAAAGAGAAACAAACCTAGAAATTACATATTTGGTTATCACTTAAAGAGCAACTAAACACTCCCTGTTATTATAGTTTTATTCTGACCTCTGGTTGTGAAAGTCTCACCTTGCTGCAGTGATGTAGAGGTGTAATCCAGGGTGTTGTTAGCACTCACTGCTGGATGTGGTTACAAGTGCAATAGAGCCCACTTCTAACCACAGCTGATCAGAGGTGAAACAGACTGAAAACTTTCTGTGAGAGAAGGCAATAAAACACTGCAAGTTTGTCTTTCAAATGGTTAATATACTCTTCTTTAACTCATTGAAGAGTTTACATATATGAATAATATTCCTAGTAGCATATCTGATATTGTCAATATATAAAATTATCATAGGGTCATATCTTTTATAAGCTTCCTTCTCGCAATATACTGAAGCATTTAAAATGTTGGATACAGTGAATGATGAGTGGTTAATCATGACGTGTGCATGAAGTTGTGAAGACTGATGTGATGCAGCCCTGACCTCTAACATCTGGAGTCCTGCTACTGGCTGATTTAGTGCATGAAAGAGGGTATTGTGGGTAGGCATAATTGTAGTCCTTCAAAACACTTACAGTAGAAGTCGCTGCAGTTAGGAGTTAGTTAAGAATCACACACAGACTTTGCAGCAAAGTTCTTTTTCTGATAATTTTCTTATTCTTAAGTCTAAGTTTTATACATGCTGGTTGATTTCTGTCAATTCATCTTCAATTGTTCGACAAATAGTGTCATTAAATAAAGAACAATGAGACTCACAGCCTGAGTTGACCGAGTTTGAACCCATTTGTAAAATGCTTTTCTGCTTTTAAAGAAAATATCTGACAGACAAGAATGCTTTTTATTTCAGTCTTAAAACTCAACTCTTCTTTAACTGAATCAAATATATTTAAAGAAATTGCACTAAAGTCACTCATGGCTAAAAAAAAAAACATCTGGCAGTCCCACTGATAATTTCATTTCTGCATTTCTTTCTCTGCTAAAGTGGACCGTAGTAGGAATTTTGATCTTTGCAGGAGTACAGCTTCTTAGAAACTGTCTTTTTCTGTCTCAAGACATTTGGAAGATTTGTTTCAAAATGGAAACCATTTTCAGTTCCCCTTTAGCTTACTTTAATGTTGCAGCCCCTGTTATTCAAGAGTTCAAGTATTGATGTGAAATTCTAAGGTATTAACAAAATCCTTTGGATTACGTTTCCTCAGATCTATCTGGGATTTTACAAGTCAACAAGTTATTGCAATCAATACAATATAAGTTATTGCAATCATAAGTGCTTTTTATGTCAGGTGTACTGCAAAATGATTGCAATTTTAAGTGTGCAGTTTCCCCCTCGAACACATTTCTGGGGAGTTGATTTCTACAGTAAAGTGTATACATGTAATGAGAAGCAGCTGGCAAGTGAAGAAACACAAAGAGATGGTTCACATATACTGCAGGAGTCTAGCGTGTTTAAAAAATGTCTCTCCTCCACCTTTTCATGATCTCATATTTTTGAGATGTAAACGCAGGTTGTTATTTCTGACACTGCTGAATGCCAAATGAAAAGAACGTAATTTATCAAGGGGGTACTGTTATTGTACGTCATTTCAGTCTTTTAATGGGTGTTAGAAATCTAAAATGAATCATTTCCTCTATTTTTTATGTTGCATTTGGTTTCTGGGAGAGACAGACAAGTGTTTTTAATGTTTATATGGATACACATACTGTATAAACAGGTAAAACATACTTACCTGCTCAGTGGTATTTATGTATTTCTACTTTTTTTATGTGAAAGCCTACCACACAGTCGAGCAAAACAACCGATTACTGGCTGTTTTGTGTGCTGGCAGTGCATACATATACATGTATGCATAACATTTCACAGTATTTCAATGTTGTTTGTTTACTACCCATAGCTCATGACTTCTGTTACAGGTGCTTTGGGAAATGCTCACCCGTGAGATACCCTTCAAAGGCCTTGAAGGCTTACAAGTGGCCTGGCTTGTAGTGGAGAAAAATGAGGTATTCTACGGTGTGATTACATGTATATTTACAGTATTGACCCTTGACGTATATACTGTCAGGAACAGTTCCTAACTGTGCAATTTACCTTAAAGTACTTGATTCAAGTCTATGTCCCTGTTGGGGTCATAGGTGTGAATTATCTTGTTGAAAGTTAAAGAAATAGTTCAACACTTTGGGAAATACACTTATTCACTTTCTTGCAGAGGAGAAACACTTTAATTTTTATGGGATAAATATGAAGCTACAGTAAGCAGCCTGTTAGCTTAGCTTAGCATAAAGACTGGAAACAGAGGTAAGCAGCTAGCTTAGCTCTGTCCAAACGCAACAAAAACGCCAACAATAACAATACGCCCACAAGCACCTATAAAGGTCAGTATTTGACAAGTTACTTCTTGTTTGTTGATGTCGTACAAAAACTGAAGTATAAAAATGGTAAGTTACAGCTCTATGGACAGTCATGTGTGGGACTATTTCCTGGCCAGGCGTAGTGACTTCAAGGCAAGCACCTGAGACACCAGGACAGAGCCAGGCTAGCTGTTTCCACCTGTTTTCACTCTTAATGCTAAGCTAAGCTAAGTGGCTGCTGGCTGTAGCTTCATATCGATCCTCTGATCTAACGCTCAACAAGAAAGTCAATAAGTGTAGTCAAAATGTCGAACTATTCCATTAAATCAGCACTCCTTCATCCTGACAACTGATTCTGTGTTTGTTTCAGAGGTTGACCATCCCCAGTGGCTGTCCTGCCAGCTTTGCTGAGCTCATGAAAAAGTGTTGGGCAACCGAACCAAAAGTGAGTGATCCACTAAGTTACATTAGCATGCAACTGAACAACATATGTATGTTTTCACTGGAATCAGATACAGAGCAAATGTTTTTTTTTCTGCCAATTTAGGAAAGGCCAATGTTCAAGCAGATCCTCTCCACTTTGGAGTCCATGTCTAATGACACCCAACTTCCTGAACAGTGCAACTCTTTTCTTCATAACAAGGCTGAATGGAGGTAATGTGATCAGCCATTCTACAGGCCAAGTAAATGTACTTATAACTCTCTTTTTTTCCACCAATATACTGCCTCAGCCTAAGGAAATGTGCAACTGTTTTCAAAGAATGATGTGGAAATGTTGCTGATGGGGGCTGTGAAATACAAAAAAGGAGTTGAGATCGTGCATATAGATCTTTAATAATTACACTGATAGCTACATAAAGGCATAAAAACCTCCAAAGAATCATCCATCTGGATATACTTCCTCTCTTTACCCATAAGGCCCTAAAAATAATCACCATCTTTTTCAAGTAGAAGTGTTTAATTGGGCTGTATGAGCAGCTGGAGGTTTGGTGATGTTCAGCACAGCCTGAGTCTCAGCTGCTACTTTATTCTCTGTCTGCCTCTCGGCGGGGCTTGTCTGTGCTCTGAGGTTTTTCCTCAGAAGTTGAGCTGGTGGCATCATGTCCAGGCAGCCATCTGCAGGTGAAGCAGGTTGGAGTGAATCTCAGTGCTGGAAAACAGAAACGGAGAATGTGTGACACAGATAGGCACGTTTGTTTTATCCCAAGAGGTTGGATGCTATCATCTTAGTTGGCTGATGGTGGAAAGAGGAGAGGCTTGTGGGTGCTTGGAGCACCAGAAAGGGCAACAAGGTGTTATGTTGACTGGAGCAGAGAGATTTGTTGTGCTTGTTATTATTTTGCTCAGTTAGCTGATGTGCATTACCCAGGAATAGATACAGAATACAGCGCAGGCAGTAGGTGTTAGGACACTGTTATTCATGATTTTGGCTTACCTTGAGCCACCGGTAATTGGCCAGTAACTATGAGGTTAAAGAGTTGGAAGTTAAGTTTTAAGAATGTTTGTTAGAGTTTTCACATCCATATTGGGTGTGCAGTGAAGCAATCGTTAGCCCTTGTTACCCTTATGTGGTATGTACGGTATGAAAAGGAAACTTCCTACGTAGTTCATCTGATGTAGATAAACACCCTCAAAAAAAAGCTGAGAGTCACAACTTTAACCTCATAGTCATAGTTTCATGTCAAATCCAGTCTCTTTACATTGAACAATACTCAAAAATGCCTCTTTGTTAATATCTTGTTTTATGTCAGTTAATTACTTGGTAAAGATGGTAAATGTAAATTGAGTCCTATTAGATGAGTATCAAATCTGTAAAACTAAACAGAAGTCTCGTGTTACACTCTGAATTAGTTTAGACACAGCCTTGAAAGATGAGTTGAAAAAAAAGAGAATTTGTTTATTTATTTCGAGTGTGTTTGCAGAAGTATAAACGTGTCTGACGTATGAAAAAGTTGCAGGAGGCAGGGAGGTACGAAATGCCGAGAAAGTCTGTCAGGAAACTGGGAAGCAAGAGAACAAATTATTAGGGAAATGGAACAAGAGTGGAAATTGTATTGAGGTGGGAAGCGTCAGGGTGGAGGAAACCGGGAGAACTGGGAGCAGTAAGAATGGGCTTTCCTGCCTGGATTACGTGGGTTTGTGAAAAGAGAGTGTGAGAACAAAGTTTTTGTTGAGCCTGAAGCTCAGCGTGGATTTCCTCGACACACTGTGCAGCCCCACCTGCTGGGCAAAACAAACTTCCGCAGCATGAACGCGAGACATTGTCCAGTTCTGAGCATCCAAAGCATCTAATCACCTTCTAACTGCAGGGCATCACTGGGTTGTTTACAGAAGAGTTTTTTATGCTGTATTGTGTGTCAGTGGTTACTGTCTCAGCACTCTAGCTGTGCCACTTGTTTTTAAGTCTGATAATATTCTATTTTTTTAACTGGAGGAAAGAGACAATGAATTGGTCTTGCTAAAAAAGTATTGTCTGTGTAGTCTGATTTAGTTTATTCCTCTGTGCCTCCATTGTTGCTCAAAAATGAAAAAAACACAACAGAGAGCCACACTTTTACATTGTAGATTTGCAATATATATTTCTGACTTGATTTTAAAGTTTTACATCTTCAATAGAAACATTCGGCTCGGTGCTGAGTATTACAAACAGGGTAGAGAAGTCAGAAAGTGTTGAGAGACGGACTAACACATTGTTGGTTTTGGTCTTTTCACAAGAGTATCTCATGTACTGTATCCCAGTAATGTGGAGATATTTGGTGACTTGTTGACATTGTTCTGTCGCCGTGTAGGTGTGAGATTGAAGCGACACTCGAGAGACTTAAGAAGCTGGAGAGAGACCTGAGCACTAAAGAGCAGGAGCTGAAGGAGAGAGAGCGGCGTCTAAAGATGTGGGAGCGCAAACTCATTGAACAGTCTGACAGCCCGGTGAGTTCCTCATCATCCCCTCTTCACTTTGGTTCACCTTCACCCTCGGGGCACAACAGCCACCCCGCTGTCAAGTGGTCACAGCAGCACCTCACTTTTTTTTTTTTTTTAATTCACGTTATGTGTGTTTCTTCTTCACTCCCGTTAAGAGAAAGACAGAATTCTCCCTTATCCTTTTCTGGGGTGAAGTGGAAATGGGAAAGCAGTGAAATAGAAATAAAAAGCGTGGAATGAGAAGGAAAGGGGAAGCACATTATGAGAAAATTATGTGTAGTAAATATTATTGGCAGCACTACTTTCATGTGCAGTGTAGTACATGCTTGCCAAAATCATTTGCATCATGATGCACAGTGAATGCTGCATTCCTCACGAGAATTCATATTGAATTGTGCGCGTCCGGTTTCTGACCTGCAGTTCACGGCTCTGAATTCTCCCAATTTTATTTTCTGCATGCACAGAAGGTTGTGTGTACGCCACCAGTGTACACCATCCCTGACATCACACACAGCTACGTAGTCTATGTTCTTTTGTCCGTTGTTTTCACATGTGTTTCTGTGAATGATATGCAGTCGTTTTGTTGAATTACGTGTGACCGATTGCCACAGCGGTATGCAGTATAGATATTGTAGAAGCTGTCACAGCATCGCACCATTTCTTTAATCTAACAAAACCGTTGAATCAAGTACACTGAAATCGTTTCCTGTATTTTCCTTCTTCTCTTATCCTCTTTCCTCTGCTGTTCTGTTCTGGTAGCTCTCTTTACCATCTAGCTTTCTAAATACATCTCGGGTTGGGTTCAAAATGATCCACTTTTCTTATTTTACACTTTATTCTGTGGTGTTTGAAACTGATTGCTTTTCTATCCTTTCTTCTTTTATATTTACCCCTCTTTTCCCCTCTCTCCACCTGTCTCTGCCTCTCAGCTCTTCTTACCCGTGACAAAAAAGATAAGCGCTAAGTCATTCTATCAGTCTAAGACGGAGGAGTCAAACAGTTCACAGATGTCATGTCAGATCTCAGCCTCCGGTAACGAGGACGTGAATCTGCGATCCTTTATGAAAGGCTTTGAGGACATGTTTTCCCCGGACTCTGGGAGGCCAGTCCTGCACTCGGGCATGCAGGTCAACATGCAGGCCAAGCAGAACTCTTCCAAGTCCAGCTGTGTGAGAGAGGGACACAAAATCAACATGACTCTGGGGACGGGACGCCTCACTTGGTCTGACGACAGTGAATAAGCCGCTCCGCTGTTCAGTGCATCTGTCAATCACTGTGATCTCAACTAATGCATGATTGGTGTTGTGGAAGAACTATCTCTTAATGAATTACTTGTTAAGTTATGTTGATTATTTTGTCATTTCAATATTCATTACTTTGTCTCTGGAAAACATCTTGGCACACTATCTCCTCTGCTTTGGACAAGTTTTATCCATGATGTCCATTCAGAAAAAAGCTCAACGTGGCACAGAAACGTTGTCACGATTACAGAATATATTTGAAACCCCCCCACCTATGGATATTATGGATGTAATTTACTGTATGCCTAATGTACTGGGTGTATAGTGCCATGCTGTGAAGAAAGAGCCACGTGAGCCAGTTGCTTGGAGAAGGCCAGGCTTTTATGATGAAGTGACATTTTGCTGACATTAAGATTGGCCAATTTGTACTGGATGTGGTGGAGTGCAGTTGTTGAACGCAGTCTCTTACTGAAATGAGAAAGTACATGTTTTTTCCTCTGACTGACCCCAGTTCAAAACAGCAGGAGAGGGACTTTGCTGTGTGACTGTCAGCTTCATTCCCTCATTTTATGTTTTTTTTGTTTTTACTGAAAAAGAAATACTTAATACTGAGGCCAAAATAATAATAATTATAATAATTAATAATAATGTTTCTGCACGAGCGGCCTTCATCAGAAGTCGCACTTTAATCGGCTTTAATTGCACATGGCTTAACCAAGTAATTCACAATACAGATTTCAATGTAAATACTTCCTTTCTATAGACAGTATAGAAACAGCATTTTAAATCCTAACCAATATTAGCCTCAGGATCTGCACTTTATAGTAGAGAAAATCGTATTAGCATGAGTGTTCAGTTAGGTATTATGCTTCATCTGGGGGAAGGATATGCTTCCTTGAGCATAGCCCATTAAATTGTCCCCTTCGCTTGTTATCATTAGTCAGTCTCATGAGGATGTAATCCTCTGTACTGCTGTGTTGTTGCTTGTTAGCTTCCTGCCATGAGCTAATACTCCTATTCAAACATTGCCTGTACTCTTGTGTCATCACCCTAGACGTACTTGACTAGACATAACAATTACCGCAGACTCTTACCAACACTTACATTTCCCTGTGTGAAAAATCCAGCCCCTTTGGGCATTCTGAAACATTCAACTTCCACACTTGTTAGTTGTCTCCATGAGCTTCCATCGAAAAATCATACAAGTAGCAGCTTCATGATGTGACTTATTTTTCTGCATCTTTCACTGTTTGTCAATAAATCGTTCAACTCTCTGCTTCTCTGTCTATCTTAGACTGTTTTTATTACTTTCCATACATGAACAAATATTGATGAAAGGACAAATGTTTCATGAGAATTATATGGTATTATTATTATTATTATTATTACCAAACTGTTTTTGATAGGACACAGAGCAAAAAGTGGCTGATACAATTTTTTATGCAATTGTAAAATATATATTTCTTCACAAGGGATTTTGTTTTGCCGCTTTTTGTGATATTAACTTCTTGCCACTTTGTGACTCCCAGTATCCATGGCCTGGTTACCCATCATCCACTTAGTCCACATGGGGGCAGGATTGTGTGAACTAAACCCAACTCAAAATCTTGCTTCTTTCTTGAGCACACACACAAACACAAAAACACAGCCCCCGTTTTAAAATATGAGATTTAGGTACCTTTTGTCAACACCATGCCATGTATTTTAATAAAAGAAGCAAGCAGTTAATTTGTGAAATAGAATATGCAGCTTGAAGAGTGATGTTTAGTCACTTCAGTGAGACTTTGGCATCTGAATCTGTTTACTTCCAAACAGCGGCACCGGAGGAGGCGGAAAACGCCGCGGGGCTGAGTGGCTTTATGAGGCTGCACTGAAATGTATGGCAGCGACTGTCTATTGAAGCCAGCATTCAGTTCATAATCTGAGCTGTTATCAGATGTCGTGGGAAGAAGACAGTGAATAGGGATTACTCATTCAGTTAGTCATCATTCCTCCAATTTTACATGGCATTATTTCTGTCATTACACACCAGTCTCACGATCACAATGATGAAATCTTTATTTTGGCTGATAACTTTCTGCCTGATTACATTTAATGAGCTATAAATGATTTTTCATTCAAATAGATCCCGTTAGATCAGTCAGATGGACATTTTGGTTTGATGTAGACCATTAGAGGCAAGGCGTCTTAATCGCACAGCACAATAACTGGAAGAAAGTGATGGCTTAAAAAACATGGAAAACATGGCTATTTTCCATTTTAATAACATTTACTTAAGTTTTGTGATTTTTTTACTTTAATATCTGTCCGTCATGAACACACACACACATGCTATCAGTGTCCATCCATATTCTATTGCTGCTACTTCTATTTGTCTTTTGTGTCTATACAGTTGCTGCCCACTCTTGACATCTATACCTGGACAGAGGAGCATGTGGTCAGTATCAGTGTATTTACTGCCCCTAGTGACTCATATTTTAATAACATTGCTATTAAAAACTAATATGTGACCGTTTTATTCCTTCAGTATTTCTGGATGCAGCAAATATTCGGTGCAGGTTTGTTCATTCACTTTATAGGCAGCACAATGCAAGATCATCTATAATCAGACTTTATCAGATTCAGACTCTTTATTTGTGAACTGATGTTGTTGTTCTCCTTTTCTGTCTTAGGGGAGAGTGCATGTGGCATGCAGCTGTATGCCGACCTGTTTAGAGAAAATCACATCACCGGAAAGACTCTGTTATTACTCACAGAGAACGACATGCGGGAAATGGGAGTCAGGTCTAAAGGTCACATCATGCACCTTAAGGCAAGGCTTTGTTAACCATTAACCACAACTGTCAACTTATAAACAATCCACAAATTCTTTGTCATTAATAGTATAAAATCTGTGCTCATTGATGTTTGGAATAACAGTCAGTCTTACATTTCCTCTTTCACAGAGTGAAATTGAAAAGCTAACTAATGATTACCTCGGGCTCGTCCACTTCCCACCGCTGTTGAAGGTAGACTGCTTATAAAGTTTCTTTTTCCTTTATATCCTTTGGAAGAGTTGTTTCTGGTTTTCAATGCAGATTTGGGCCTTTTCTTCTCAGGATGAGCTGGAAACAGAGGTTGAAGGGAGTAAAACTGTAAATCTGGAACTAGTGTTTGGGTACCACTGGAAACCAGGGACTGGAGAGTCTGTAAGTTTGTACTTGAACAACACACACAGACACTGACTCCAACAACATATTCTACATCTGTGAGCACCTCATATAACTCATCATTCAATAAATGCATCTACTTTAATCAGGGTGATTATAAATGGTTAACATTTTGAATGGGTTTGGTAATAACCATTACTTTCTAGATGCACAGAATCATGTTTTTGCTTCTCGCACTAAAGCTGTTTGTACTGCGGATTCATGATGACTGCTGTTATACTGACCATTGCAGGCATCACTAGACATTTACAAAAGCAGACAAATAAACATTTCATTCTCAGCCATGTATCACATCCACCTCGACTTGCTCACAGCCCTTTGTTAGGGTCTCAAACTGTGGAGAAAGGGTGGCTCTTCACTTGCTGTTTGAATTTAATCAAAAATAGCCCATTTAGCCAGAAGTCATTTTCTTTTTAAAAGGCAAACGTTATTTAATCTTTCAGCTGTTCATTGTCCCATCATAAATAGTCCTCTTTCAGTGTGTTCGGCAGGGCTGAAACGAGCCTGCTAATTGCCTCCCATTTCTTCTGACATGTGGTGGTTTAGTGGGTAGAAAACACAGCAGGGAGAAGGAAACAGGAGGCTGAGAAAATGAGAGCTAATTATTTTCCCCTGCCTGGTGTCAGGTTCCGTGTCAGCCTTGTTTTTACAAACTGGAAGGTTTTTTGCACTAAATAAAACAAACCCGCACTGCATTTTTTTTTTCTTCGCCCCTCTTTGCTGGCGATGTCATGGAAGCAGCTGCACTTCTCAAAGACAAAATGAGGGCCTGCGATTGTGCGGCCACCATCTGACAGCCACTGAGGGTTCCCTACTAATGAGGATATCACCGTGCAGCCAAGTGAAAGGTGCTGAATTATGTATGAGTTGTCATTAGATGCACTCGGGTCCTAGGCATCATTACCAGACATTGTTTCTGCTGGAGTGATTAGACTAGCATGGACCTGGGAGCCCCGGTGCGACCGTCCAGGGCCGACACAGGGCCAGCGCGGGGCCACTGGTGTGTTTCTGAGCCAGAGGCTTGCTGGAGCTTCCCTTTTGAGCTGTTTCCAGCCCCTGGGGACGATGTAGGAGAGGGCGAAGGCTCCTCAGACGAGTGTGTTAGTGCCACTCCTCTGATGTCTTTCTCTGTGATCACCACACAATGGATTGGCCTGTGCCATGAACCCTGTGTGGTTAAGCAGTGACCTGTGGCTTCGTGGCCGGCTTTTGGGGATTGGCAGAATCATTACTGCTTCGTCAGCATTCAGTATGCAGGAGAAGAGGGCTGGGGAATTGTTCCGATTTGTGCCTCCTAGTGAGGATTTGATGTGTGCCGCGTGCAGCAACGCATGAGGAAAAAAAAAAGGTTTTCAACCTTGTCATCTAAAATCAACCAATCTCCTGTTCCAAGAAATTAATCTTGGATTCAGCTAAGAATAAAAACATCAAACGTTTGACAAGGAATTTTAGAGTGTCTGCTTAAAAATAATTGCTATTGCTGCAATTTGTTTCTTTCTCTCTGCTAAAATTTTTTATAAAATGTCACAGTTCTCACTGCACTGTAGGGGACATTTGTATAGTAAGGAGGAGAATTAATTTCCATTAAGATCTGTTTTTAAATAAGGTGTCTCACAATGCATTTACTTTGCTTGTATAATGTATACAAATTGTATTTGATATTATTACTCCTTTTTTGACCCCTTGTAATTTATTTTTATCATATTTTTATATCTATTTATATGTTAGAATTTCTGTCCTTTCCCACAATATGATGCTTTGTGGCCACTAACCTGCCACTGCCATTAAACTACCTCTAGGTTGTGCTGTTGGTTTATATACAAAAGTAACCAAGTTCTCCACACAGAACAGAGCAATTACTAACTTTTTTTTACCAGAAAACCTACAGTGTCTCACAATTAACTTTTTTTTTTTTGAAGGACTGCAAATGGAAAATGTACTTGGAACTTGATGGAGATGACGTTGCAGTCACCTACATCAAAGATGTCATCTTTAATGCCAACCGACAGGATGTGGAAGTCCTGCGGATGACTAAGGTGTCGTCAGAAACACGTTTCCTGAATAAGCTACAAAGAGCATCCTATTGTTTTATTTGTACTCTTCCTTCATGTTTTAATCAACGCTAAACACTGTCTGACTTTAATGGGTGCATTTTAACTATAGGATTATTCTGTTGTGGTTGCCATAGTCTGATTTTTTAATGCACCAATGTTATTGCAATGCAGCCACCTTTTGTGATGGACAAATGGATCGTTGGAATACAACAGAACCAGAGGGTGGACTATACAGTCAATTATGAGGTGAGTCATCTCAGCAGGTGTGGGAGGCAGCTCACAAAGCAAATCTACACATCACCCATTTTAAATTTATGTCCATTTCAGTCACAAAACCCTGTGCATTGAGAATAAGCATTTTTCTTGGCTAAATAGCCTTATATCTTGTTTTCTTTTGACTTCATAATATAGAATGACGTCAAATCACCAAAGTCTACTAGACACAGTTGCTCCGTGACGTGGAGTCTCAGTGGTGGACAAGATGACATCAAGACTGTGGAGCTGGTCACCGAAACAGCACCAGCTGACATTGAGTGGAACCCCAGGAGCAGGTCTAACTCTGGTAATTGTCTTGTTTATAGTATTCTTGTCTTGGTTGACATGAAGAGTTGCAATCAGGTTTTTTCTCTGCTGGTTAAATGAAGATGGTTGCTGTTGAATTCCCTATGAATTTAAGATATGATCAATATATTTACCAGTATATTCAATATATTTAACTTTTTTTTTATCAACGCATGTGCTCTGTTTTAGATATAGATCCCAAATGGATGCACAACGTAAGGCAGAAGCAGATGATGACCCAGAAATCACTGCCGTCAACTGCTGCTCTGACTGCCCTTACTACTTCTGATGCCCGCACACTCCCTCAGTTCCTGTTTGTACATGAAAGCCAGGAGTTTTCTTATGCTGCAGCTGTGCGTCGCTCTCCAAACCGCATCCATGGGTCTCACTGGAATGATTCACGCAGCTCTTCGCCAACTCCCGGCCTGTCGGCCAAGCTCTCAACGCTCCATCTGGGGTCAAAGGGCAGCAGTCCCTCCAGCACTACGTCAGAGAGCGCCTCAGAGAGAGAGCGAGAGCGTCCACTCAGTGCCGGGGCAGTGCACGACCACCGCAGATACGGTTACTTTGGCAACATGTTAACTGTGGGAGGGGCGCAGGGTAGGGGCAATACTAGAGGTAGTTATATTCATAATAAAACCAGCAGAACTTCACGCCAGCCAGGGAGGCCACGGTCCAACAGTTACAGTGTCACACCGCAGAACCGCCCAACCATGATACCAGGTATATTGTCTGTGACAGGAAGCCCCAGTGAGGAAAAAGAGGAGACCAAAGCCAGTGATGGCGGGTGGATCAAAGTGGAGCGTCAGAAAAGATTACCACGTCAGGACAATAAACAAGTCAGAGGTCGACTGAGGAGAGGTGGCAGGGGAGGGCGTGGTGCTGGTGGTGGAAGAAGTTAATGTAGACCACACATGAATTAACAGCTTTTTGTATGCACTGAAAAGGTTTTACACATGAATTACTTCTACTATTTACACGCTCAAAAATGAACTGCTTGATGCAAGAGATTCCCACAGATGCATATGATGTATATACGGTTATGTTTTTTATAAACTTGCTGCTGTCAAGTTAATATAAATGAGCCTAAATGCTCTGTGTGTATTTATTAAAGTTACCAAATGCTCAAAGAGTTGTTGTTTTTGGATTATGATAAAAATGAACAATTCATATTCACTATGTTTCTTCTTCTTTCTTCCATCTAATGGCAAATCAACATCTTCAAAATAAGAATATGTTTATCAGCCAAGTTCCCTCAAGTATAAATAAATAAAACATAAAATATAATAATCATAGCTCAGACCCGACATTAAATACATTTTCCAGACTCCCTTCTTGCCATCCATACTTGCTGATTTGCTAAGTGTCACTATCTCTTTCTGCACAGTATTTTTAGCACTGACTTTCATTATCTCCTGGTTCAGCTGTTAGACAATGGTCACATAACCCAGATGGATGCTTGTTGTTTTAATCAGTCTTGTGTTTCCCAGCCCCAACCTTGTTATTATGTTCCTGGCTTTGATGCTTCGGTCATGTCCACTTCATGCTGTTTATATAAAGATGTCAAGCTGTTGTCTAGTCCAAATTTTGTTGCCAGTCTGTAACATTCTTCTCTTTTATTCACCTTTACTAAATGCAATTTCCATGGACTCTTCCTGTTTTATGCCTCATTTGCCAAAAAAAATCTCCAATTTCAATTGAACTTGAGCCCACATAAATGTAGCTGAAATATGGATTTTGAAGTCTGAACAAAGTTTCATATATACAACAAGATGAAAATGACTAAGCAGATATAAACATGTGTCTGTGCACAAAATGAACTTTGACCTGTGAAAAAGATTTTCTTCTTCTTCTTTGAGGTTTATTGGTGGTTGGCAAACAACAAATTGGTGCTTTACTGCCACCAGCTGGTCTGGAGTGTGAAACAGGATGTCTATTGTTTTGTACAGTTTTTATTACTATACTGCCATGCACTTTTTCTTGTTTATGGCTATGGTTACTTTTATCTTGCTGTCTATTTTGGCTGCTGTGACACCACAAATTTCCCCCCTTGGGAGATCAATAAAGTCTTATCTTATCTTATTGACAATATTCATAAAACAAAACAAAACCTCATATCCTCTCAATAAAATTAGCTAGTCAAAGATACTGACATAGGATTCGATAGCTCATGTCCTGATTTCCTTTGTAGAATATCAAAGATTATAAGATAGTATTATCTTTTGGAGGTTTTGAATCAGAGGGCTTCTCTCTGCCTCATATTTCTGACAGTGTAGCATAACATACTCTACAATATCCACATCTGCCTGTATTATGTTTACCTGCACTCACCGACCACTTTATTAGATATACCTGTGCAATCTAATGCAATCCAATACAACAGCTCTGCCATAAATTCTACTATTACTTTTACATTTTCAGCTTTTGTTGACATTGTCAGAAAGGTGATAATTCTTCTTCATGTTTATTATTGAGGTGGTAGTGATGTACTGGGGTGCATTATATTGAGAAGTGCTCCTAATATTTTGTCCATACCATTAACATACATGAGGAGGGCAAAATATTAGGAACACCATTCAATATAATGCACCCCAATACACCAGGAGCACCCACTACCACCTCAATAATAAACATAAAGTTGAATTATCACCCTTCTGACAATGTCAACAAAAACTGAAAATGTATAAGCTTCGTAAAAGTAGAATTTATGGCAGAGCTGTTGTATTGGATTGCATTAGATTGCACACGTGTTCCTAATAAAGTGATCAATGTGTATATTTGGCATAGTGTCTGTGAAAAACTTGGAGAGTACTCCAGATTTTACGCGCCTTGTATGCAAAGTGGAAATAAAAAAATTCGCGCCACGGAAAAGTACATGGAAGACACGCAGCTTTAATTTCATAAATACCTCAGAAGTTAATTAGTTTCTGAAGTTGTATAATTCAGAGGAATGCGAGACATAATTAAAAATGTTAACAACGAGTTACAGTCATGAGTTTGGCTTGAAGTGTTGTACAGAATATTTATTATTTAGTTTACATGTCTGTCTGTGTTTTATGCAGCTTTGAGGACTTTCCGGTGGCGCGGGAAATGAATGAGTTGGGACTGGCTGCAGCTGCAGGAGCTGCATTGTTCACTGCAGAAGTGCTGCATGTGTGACTGTGGTTTCCTGTGTGTAAGACAGTTTGTAAAAAGAAAAACATGCCATCCACCCGCTCCCAGGTAAGAAAAACAGCATGAAAGTGTATTAATCTGAGTCGTTATTAGCTTTATCTTGTTTTGTTATATCGTTATGTTTTCTAACAGTTAACTGGACTTTTAAATCTTTCCCTTTAAACGCTTGACCGACGTTGATTCAACGTTTAAAAGTTTACAGGCTCGAAACACAAAATGTCGAGCAGCGTCACTCACAAAACAGACATGAGAAGTTTTAATATAAACTATAATGTAATTTTGTGTCAAACTAGCAAAATCAATGAGAAAATGTATTTGTGTTAATGTTGTGTAGTCTTTCTTTGGTAACTAAGAAAAAAGGGTAACTAATGAGTTTGCATGACTGAAATTAATGTTAATTATAGTAATGAGTATTTTGAGTAAACTGAAGTGTGCATGACCTGGTTACCTTGTTCATTGTCTGGGTTTGTCTACAAGGGTGTGTCCTCTTTAACTTGAGCTGAAACATTAACCTTACTCGTTTAAAGTCAATCGACATGAAACAGAAGCTGGCTGGCACAAACATATTTGACCTGATTAAGTTATTTTGTAAGAAAATGCCAGAAATTAATTGATTCCAGCTTCTCAAGTATGCATATTTTCTGATTTAAAGTTTTTATGAAGTGCACTGAATTTCTTTGGGGTTTTTTGGACTGTTTGAGATAACAAGCAGTTTGAATTTTCAGATTTTTTTTTTTTTTAATGGACAAAATGGTTAATTTAATATCTCAGGTGGCAGGTTGACCATATAGTTTAAACTGCCCTCGTTCCAGGTTAAAGTGTTAAGTAAAGTATACAACCCTCATGGTTTAAGGTGCTGCAGAGCTTTATATCTGATGAATTTGCCCTCTAACACCCTTTTTAAATAAACAAAACAGACACTCCCTTCTAAATGTACCTCTTATCCTTCATAGAAACAAGTAGTCCAGCCTCCATCCACCAGGATGAGTTTGAGGAGCTTCCGCAGCGTCCCGCTGGTTCCCATGGAGACTTCCTCCTCTTCCTCTGATGACAGCTGCGACAGCTTTGGCTCCGATGGAGGCTTTGCAAATACGGTAACAATACAATACTAAGTCTCTCCATAAATTAAATCCTATCAAATTGTGGTGAATGTGTAGGCTCTTTGCAGCACCATCTGCAACTTTTTTTTTTTTTTTTTTAGAGGAGCAGTTTAAGACAGACGAGGAGGATGGGAGAGAAATCAAAGGTGTTTGAGGCCACATCAGAGGAAGATACATGCAGCGGGTTTGAGAATGTGATCAACAGTCAGATGAAAGCCATGGTGAGTTAAAAGGGGACAATACAAGTACAAGTGTGACAATGTTTCAGACCTTCATCAGACACTGTTGCGGTTTCCTCTAACGATAAAATGCATCTTCTTACAGAAAGTAAACTCTCAACCTCTGAGACGTGGCCGCAAGTCTAACGTCCTGAAGGTTGCCATGACGTTCCCCAGCAGGAAGATGGGCAAGAAGAGGCCCGCATCTGAACCACTCCCTCAACCTCAAGCAATGGACTCCGACTCTGAGGAAGAGGAGAACTTCATGAACAAGAGAGCTCTGAACATAAAGGAGAACAAAGAAATGGTACAATATCTTTCACATTTGTGCACCATGTGGTCAAAACTGCCCAAATTGTATTTGTTAATTCACTCCTCTTTTATTTATTTTAGCTTGCAAAGCTCATGGCAGAGCTGAACAAAGTATCTGGACTCTTGCCGAGACGAATGTCAGCATCCACTACGGTAATCTAACTTTGAAGTAAATTATTGGATTTGCTGTCTCACATCTGACACATGGCAGTTTATCAGTACCATGTATTAATTGGTGCAACTTGAACCTCTTCAGCCCCGGCAAGCACCTCGGCGGTCCATGGGAACTCCAGCAGCTTGTAGGAGAAACCCAGAGCGTCAGTCCCGACCCCACACGCGGTCCCGCACGCTGGTGGATGGACCCCCCAGCCCGACTCCAGAGGAGGAGCCTGAGGATAAGTTCAACCTGGTTCGCAAAAGCCGCTACTATGAAGAGGAGGATGAGCCAGTGAGTCACATTTTGTCTTGTCTGCTGCACTTTTATCTGCTTTCACATCAGAGAAAAAACTCTCTTGAAACACAGACATGAATCACATTCTAATTAAGTGCATTTATTTCCACAGCCCCGTCGCCGTTCCTTCAACGGTTCCAAGGCCATCCCTCATGTAGTGCGGCCTGTGGAGGACATCACAGAGGCAGAGCTGCAGCACATCTGCGAGAACGTGCGGGAGAAAGTCTACAACAGCTCCACTGTAGGTCCCACACTCACCGGAAACTCTGAACATTTGAGCAGCTGCATTTGTTTGTAGAGCTCTGTTGCTGAAGATTTAAGAAAATGTTTTCTTTCTCTTAGGGAAGCACGTGCCACCAGTGCCGTCAGAAAACAATCGACACCAAAACCAACTGTCGTAATCCAGAGTGTGTGGGGGTGAGGGGTCAGTTCTGCGGCCCGTGTCTCCGTAACAGATACGGAGAGGAGGTCCGAGATGCTCTGCTGAATCCGGTGAGTACCGACACATGATATTGTTACTCACATTTGGATGTGAATGCGTCGGGTTGGTCTGACTTCGTTTCTTTTCGTCCCCCGATAGGAGTGGCAGTGCCCGCCATGCAGAGGGATCTGTAACTGCAGCTTCTGTCGGGCCCGAGAAGGCCGCTGTGCTACTGGAGTGTTGGTTTACCTGGCGAAATATCACGGCTTTGACAATGTGCACGCCTACTTGAAAAGGTGACCGGAGCATTTTAAGTTGTGATACATTCCCCCCCCTTTTTTTTTTTTCTTCTTCCAGTCTCAGTGTCTGTTTTTAACACTGAGCTTCTTTTCTTCTCTGCAGCTTGAAGAAGGAGATGGAACAAGAGAGTAACAAGTGAAGTGTGACGGAAGAAGCTGCTCTAACTGACCCTGGACCTGACTGACATGCTCTGTGACCACTTTTACATTCACACAGACAACATATTCATAGTTTTACAGCCATTAGAACACAACGGTTAATGTTCTTGTTTGTGAAATTTCATATTTTTTTAAACATTGATGCATATCTGGAGGAGATGTGCACACACTTAAAGCTTGCATTGCATTTGTTCTCTGGTATTTTTTCCTACTTTTTTTCCCCCCCAAGCGCTGAGCCTTTACATAAAGACACGGTTGATTAGTTACTAAGTTGGAGCACAAAAAAAAATCTGAAATGTGTCAACCATAAATTGACGACCTGTCTGATCAGCTTTGGATGTACATATTCCTGAGCCTGTAAAAATCACTTTTTTTTATAGCTGAATCGTATCTGCTGCAAAAATAAGCTTGTTTAGATCCACAGTATTTTACATTGTTTTAAATGTACATATTTTACACAGACATGAATTGACCTCCAAGGGATCCATCTTTGTGCCTTTTTTTTTTTTTTTTTTTCTAGTTGGAAAATTTATGCTTGTGTTTTTACAAGTTGCTAAGCCTTTTGTAAATCTACTAAAAGTTTTAAATGTTAAAAAACATGTTTGCTTTACTCGGGATATCCTATAGAAATGGCCCAATGATCTGCATGCTGCCGAGGTGGTGCAGGTAGAAAGGGCATAGACCGGGGTCCACTGCCTCTCACTTCTAAACCGAGAGGAACTGTGTGATATACTACAGCGCCTGGTTAAATATCCTTCATTAGATAACTGTCACTAATGGTGTGGAAACAATTAGCACACTCTAATGGGAATCTCATACCTGTAAATCATTTTATCCTGTTAAAGCACATTCTCGCTCTGCTCCAGTCTCTTTGGCTCATTTTCTGCCTTACACTGTTAAGTAGGAATGGTTGAAGGTGCCACTGAAGTGGTAATAGAGTTATGGCCTGCATTTTCTGTTCAGAAGTGATACTCTACACAGAATGACATGAAATTAACCTTTGTGTCATTCATCTTTGAAACGTACTTCATACGACCTGCACCAGGACAGACTCTGATTATATGATATTGTTTCAAAATAATCAATGGTTGAGATCTTCTTCTTCATTGTAATGGCAGGTGGAGGTTATCTTAACTGCTGCTTGTGTTTATCAGCCCTGCACTCGTAACAGGAAGAGTAATGCTTAAGTGCTGATGGGAGAATCTGTTATGGTGATGCTTGTTTTGTGCTTAATGGGTTAACTGTACATTTCTATTAAAGCGGTAATCACTGCAGAATCATGTTATCACTTTTCTTTGACTTGACCATCACTCTATGTAGAACATTGGCAGCTGTAATTACTGTTATTGAAACATGGAGGAGAAATCCTGAATGTTAGTGGTGATTGAAGATCTCAAGAGCTGTGAAGTCTGTAGGTTTATCATCATTTCAGTTACTGTTAGCTAGCTATAGTCTGTGTTAAGAGTGAGTTTGTATTACTTCTGAGAAATATCTATATAAAGTTGTCACTGTATCCCTGTACTGGGCTGACACAGCTACTGTGCAATAACCTGCATTACAGGTAATATGCAAATTTGAAATTTGATAAAATTTTGATGTTGCAGCCAGTAAATTCAAAATTATATAAAAAAATTAAATTGGGCTGCAACTAACGACAATATCAGTAGTCCAAAACCCAAAGGTCTTCAATGTAGAGATACAAAAAGAAAATCCTCACATTTGAGATGTTTGAAACAATGAGTGTTTTGTATTTTTGTGTGATACTGTAAATGACAATTGATTCTTAAAATTGTCGATAATTTTTCTCAGTCGACTGATCGAGTAATTATGTTATAGCCAACCTCAGGCATCGATATTAAATAAGTACATAAATGCATGCCGTCATCACTGCAGTACAGTATTTCAGAGACACAGAGGCCAATATTTGGATTCAAGGGTCCATTACAATGTTTAAAATGTCAATGGGGCTGACGAAATGAGGGTTGACTTTATGACATCGTGGTCAAGACCTCACGGTGGTTCTGTCAAGACTCACTTTCTGTGTTCACACTAATCAGCAGAAGCAGTAAAGTTCCTGTCGGCTCCAAATCTAGGGGCCATGACAGAAATGTGGCTACAGGGAGTGAAAAATGTATGTTGAACAGAGGTTACATAGAGCTTTGTGTTGGCTTTGCCCATCTGTCCGCAAAAATGGAGTAGCCCTCCATTTCAGCCCACACCCTCACTGCTCTGCATCAGTGAGTAGAAATGTATACAGGAGAGTGGGACTAAAGATAGTTAGATAACTGCAGAACTCATGGTCCATTCTTTGAAGCGGTGTGCCTTAACCTGTTGGTCCAGGGCGCCTCCGTAGTGGACGGTTTTTGAAAAACTGCAGCAGATTATCCTCATACATCATGTATTTTATGCTGCAGTAAAGGGCCAATAATGATCTGTGTAGGAAAAAGACACACAATATGTTAAACAAATGACAGTGCAAAGTACTTTTATGTAGCAAAAAAACCAAAACTGCAAGTAATCGGTAGTAAAACCATCACCGCTAAAGTATGATATAATGTACATTAATTTAGATAAAATACAAATTCAAATTATACTCAATATATTCTATGTTTGCATTTATGAAGCTTCCTAACTGCCAAAAAGTCTTAATAACTGCTGTTTTGATCAGATTAATTGATTGTAAAATGGTTAATGGTGAATACACACACACACACACAAAATGTACTTAACCTATCACAATCCTCTTGCTTGACAATAGGAGTATAAGTAAGAAAGTAGGAAGAGTGAAAATCCGCAATAAATCAGTGTTCAGGTCAGCGGGTTTACTTGAATGTCTAATATATATATATATATATATATATATAACCAGGGAATTTGATGTTTAAAAGACGCCACATATATATAACCAGCAGCTTTTTAAAAAAAAAAAACCAGAAGGCACCTCAACATTTGCTGCTGCACAATAAAAAGATTTCCAACATGTTTCCCAAGTCATGACTCTTTCCAAACTCTTGGTTTCTCAAAGACTGCCGGGTATTTATCTTTCACAAAATAGATGCCTTGCTCTGTGATATATGACAGCATGGATTCAAAATTAATAATTCAAAGACTAATAATCGACCGTCTTTGCAGTTTGAGGTGTCCTGTCAACAGTTTTATAGATGTCTCTTTTATAATGGTGGTCTATGGGGAAAATGCCTTTTGGGCCGCAGGGGATTTTTTCCACTGTGATAACGCAAGTGGCCACCAGGGGAAATTGGCAGCTTGTTCGCTATCCTAACATTAAAGGATAGGTTCAAGATTTTTCAAGTCTGTCTTAAAACAACAGTCAGATGTCTATATGAACACTGGAAGAGGTTTTCCTCACTGTAATCATTCCTCCTGTTCATACTGGCTATAAAAAGATCCCCTTCAAATATGCTTCTGATGTAAGTGATGGGGGCCAAAATCCACAGTGTGTCCACACAGTCATTTTGTGCAAAAATGCATTTAAAAATGTATCTGAAGCTTATATGGGTCTTCAGCAGTCAGAGTTAGACATATCGAATGGATATCTGTCACTTTTAAAGTCTTTTTAGCAACATACTCCCTCTTTGTGTTTCCTTGGACAGTGTTTACTTATTGAGCTGTGGTGGAAGTATAGTAACAAAAACAGGGACTTCTAAAAAGACTGTAATGTTTAAAGATATCTACTTGATTTGAATTATTTGGACATCTGATGCTTCATATTAGCTTCAGATAAACATTTAAATACATTTTTGCACAGAAGGAGTCTTGTGGATCTTGTCCTCCATCACTTACATTGTAAGTGCTTTATGAAGGGATCTTCTAATGGTCAGTATGAACGGGAGGAATGATTACAGCAAGAAAAACCTGTTTCAATGTTCATTTGGGTACCTGACTGTTGTTTTAAGACAGACTTGAAAATTTGTCAACCCATCCTTTAAGTTAGCCTTACTTTGCTTTTCGCCCCCTTCTTGTGATAATCATGACTTTGGAAGTGGAAAATTTCTAAAAGCTCCGAGTTCATGAGTTGTGATGTGTTGTTGACATTTTCAGAAATGGCGGAGGCCATGGAAGTTCAGTTTTCAGTGGATGGTAAGTTAATATATTTTAATTTTAGTCGTATAGAGTTTTTCTTAGCAATTTTATAATATGTCTGAGGAAATCTCTTTCCTCTGTCATTTTGTCTTTGCATTTCCTGCATTACATTTCCCGCTTGCTAGCTAGCTAAATTGTTAGCCTCGGTGGCTTCTAGACGCCAACAGTAAAATGAATATTAATGACAAGAGAACAATGAGGAGTCTTTTGGCGTCCATGTTGCCTAGCAGCGGTGTTCTCACGAGTCATGACTTAATGTTAACCACTTGAACGCCAAGCATATCGTGTACACGGCTTCCCAAGTTGCAACCACAAGCTCACAAGTTACATTTGAAGGCAGCAATAAGCTCTCCCTCTAATCAAACTATGTCGATTTACATTTCCAACAAGTAGCTTTCTATCATTACATTCCTAATTAAGTCTGTAAATCTAGTGTTTACTAATAACACAGATATTGACACAACAATAAAACAAAACAATAAAATAAAAAATATTATGGACACAAAAATATTCCACAGATATTGACACAACAATGAATATTTAATTCCAATAAATATAAATAATGTTTATAATATTATTTATATAATAATATATCAATAATGTTTGTATTAAAAATATTTTGCAAGGAGCACCAAAATACACTGAATAACTTGTTTATTAGATACATTTGTGGAATCTGTACAATCTGTGACATTTAGTCCAGTCCCAGGTATTTTTAATGCAATATTAGAAATAACCCTCTATTTAACACAATTCAGTTGAACGCTTATTAAGGCATATGGTTAAAAATGACCATACTGTTGAACTGACACTTCTTTGGCACAAAAACTTCACAATTAGAGATAAGACTTATTGCAGGGTTGTTGTATTGGATTGCATTAATACAATCATCATATCCTACTTTTTAGGCTACATCACTATAAATATAACTTCCAATATAACGTCTCCACCTTTTTTTCCCTCCAAAAGGAGCATTTCAAAAAATATTATTAGTATAATAAAGATGCACTTGAAAATACTAGTCCTGTATTAAATACCAATGATCATCCACTTTGGGGTGATGAATATTTAGGGAAGTAATTGTTTACAACGCTCAAGCATTGAGCTGATCTGGTAATCAGGCTATGAAATACAATATTTATTCATTAGAGCAGATTTAATGAGGCCTTGCGGCGCTAATTATGAAAACCAGTGTAGCAGTAAATGAGTAGCGCATGGTGGCGGGCTGCGGGGTACCTGTAAGGAGGGACTGGGGGTTAAAGTGCCCTGAGTGCCATGGCACAGTGAGCAGCAACACACAGCCCTAAGCGTGGCCGTCCAGCCCACAGCTATACATCACCGGACCTGCAGACAGGTCGCAGATGGGCCCCACATCCCTCCATGCCATGCTCTCCAACCTCCAGGAATTAAGGCTGGATTTCCCCAAAGCATCTTAATGTCCAGATTATCTGTTTTATTGTAGTTAATAGACTACAAATTAGAAAATTTCTAGCAGCTTCAGGTGGATGTGGTCAGCACAAGAAGGCTTTTAAATATTGTTTCACCAATACACTGCCAGCCATAATACTGAAACAGGTTGAGCGCTTATTCTGCAGTTTCTATTTGTATGCGTGTCTGGAGATATGTGGTAGGATTTCACAGCATAATGTGGGTTTTGATTGACTGATATTTTCATTATGGCTGCAGGGTAGTGTGAAGACTGTTAATTTGCCCGAGAGTCCTGCAGGTCTACGATGATTGTAGTAGATCCAAAAGAAAAGCTGAATAAATGAAACTCACAGGGCACAATCACAATCTGTGGGTCAAAATCAACTGATTAATTATAATTTAGAATCAATCTGTCAGGCCTCTGTAATAAACACCTTTTCAGGCTCGCTGCTTCACAATTTTTGAAGACTGTGTTAAAACAGCACTAACATACCCATGTGTACATTGAAGGAGTTTTTGTTCCTCCTCTCCATACTGGCTGTGAAGAAAGCTCTTCCTAAAGCATACTAAGTGTACACAAAGGCATGTTAATGTTGGATACTGACAAAATCTGGAGTCCTTGTTCTGTGTAAATATACACTCCAAAGTTCAACCAAAGCCAATATAAAGCTTTAGCAGTCTGAGTTATACAAAGTTAGTCACATTAATACCAAATTCCTGCTTTGTGTTCCTGTCCTTCTGCTGTGACTCAGCAAGGAAACATTGTCCCTGGAAGCACAAAGAGGGAGTTTCATGCTAAAAACATTTTAACCTTCTTCTAACTCAAGACTTTTCAAGCTTCATATTAGCTGAACATTTTCAAATGGGATCCATCTGCGGCCAGTATGCACTGGAAGAACCAATAACCCTGTCAATATAAATATGGGCATGTCAGTATTGTTTTAAGTGTAAATGTCTGCATGGTGCACCACGTAAAGTTAACTGAGGATACAAGATAATTAAAAATAAGGTAAATACTTGCATATTTCTCATAATAAAATAACGATTGAACATTATGACTGAACAGAGGACTTATATTGACTATTGGTACTTTTTGATGCAGCTCAGCGAGACACTTTTCACACAAGAATCTCTCTCTGGCTCTGACCTCTACATCCTGGAAAGTGTAGTGAGGAGAGTGCTGTTAAATGCACACTGAGTGACTCTGGGTGGCAGGAGGCTTATGACATGTTCTAGCCTGCAAAGTGATGGAAACAGCAGTTTGGTCCAGGTGTCAGGGACATTATCAAAGAAAGGGGCTGCCTGCAGTTGCTCCATCTCACAGGAAATTGCCAACTCACCCTAACAAAGGAAGGCATAAGTGCACTTGCTGCTGCCTTCAAGGGGAGTGTGATAAGATGACATTATAAATACAGAATTGTTCATGGAGGTGGAGGGATAGGCACATCAGGCAGCTGAACTTGACAATTCTGTTTTTTCACATAAAGCCTGTATGAGTTTATCTAAAACAAAATCTGCGTCTTATCCACTTGAGAGTCATACATTTCATAAGTGTTAAACTGTAATTGTAGATGTTTATAGCTACTTAAGATTGTTGCTTCACATATAGTTTGCAACTTCAGCTCCAGTATGACTGAGACAACTGACAAGCCAAAACTCATTATAGAGAAAAAAAAAGATGATATAGAGCAAATGAAAATTATGCAAATATTTTCTGTCAGTATACAAAGTGGACAGTATATAATAAGTATCCAGTCACCTGTAAATAATAAAAATACATTTTCATGAGTCTACCTGCACATTTTGCAAATGCACAACACATTAAGAACAATTAGTGCAGGAATTACACTGCATATTTGTTCAGACATGAAATTTTCACATTTATCACCACAAATAAATGGAGGTGACTTCACTGCAAAACTGAGATTAAAAAAAATGCTCACTACCCATCACTGCCTCTGATAAATAATGTGGAATATGCTGCCTCTCATCATCATCATCATCATCATCATGTGGAAGAGTTTTGTCTCCTGATACATAATTCTCCATGACACCTGAGGGGGGAGCTCTAATACAGGCAACTTACTGCAATTCATCTCATTTAAACTTTCAACAAGTCTTCAGGGCTGGACGTGAAAGTGAAAAAAAAATGAAAATGACCACAAGAACACACACGTACCGCTCTGCAAACCAGAAAACACTCAGACATTCATAATGTCTGGCAGGAAATCTGTGCATTTTGGTTCTTCTCATGTCTTTAAAGACCGTTGATGTAACGGTTTTTTACCTGCAGCATCAGAGTATTCAGCGGTGGACGGGATGACACTGTCTGTGCACAGTGTTGTGAAACTTCACATTAAATTTGCTAAAGGAGTCCAGCAGCACACTTTGGCTGTAGGAGGAGAGGGTGGAGGGGGGGTAATTATGACCAGGGGAACACAGGGCTGTAATCTGTAAATCTATTCTTACCCTAAGTGAGAACTGGTACATTGGATTGATTTTATTGAGATCATACATTATAAATGGGGCATGGAAGAGCTTACAGCCTTGAGATGGTGGTGCTCACGTGCTTCATTAATTTTTACTTCATTAACTCTCTCCTTCAGACCCTTCAACACACAATTCATTGCCAGCCATGAATCCAGGCTACAGGCAAATGGACAAGCCCAGGACGACTTTCAGTGGAGTGGATAGGCTACACCGAGTAACGCTGTCAAAACAAATCAGTAACACATGAAATATACATAACCTCGAATCAGTCCCTATTCATGCACTAGGTCACTCCTTTTGAACTTGTGGCTTTACATTTAAAAACATTGTTCATAAAGAAACAGCCACAGAAAAAAAAAAGCTTAGAAACACAAACTCTTTTCTAGAAAAGAGTCCATAAGAAATCTTACACATTTAAAGTTCTTTTTAAAAACTCTGCCAAAGGCAAACAATCTAAAATCCATCTATTGACAACGAGGCATTTTGTTACAATTATGTGTCACTATTGTTGTTTTTTCAAATCATCAATGACTGGTTAAAATCCAGCAAGATAATTACAGAGTACAGACCCCCATCCTTAGATTGCTGCAGCATTTTCCTGCAGTGTGCTTACTTACTTCTGTGGTTACCACTTACAAACCAATAGGTGCTGTAGCTCTCGCTTTTTGTTTCACAGCAAGGAATTTCAAAATTCCCCATGGGCTCTTTAGAATGCACCATTTGTTTAATATTATAGCCTTAAACCCAACAGTATCAATCAGTCATGAAAGCACCTATGCATGCTGCTCTGCCCTGCGTCACCATTAACTCCAGACAAGTGATGGCCTCCGCTGGTTTGCAAGGCGAGCAAAGGGAGGGTGTCAAGAGGTAAAGAGGGATAAATGGACGGTGTCGGTTTGCTTTTGACTCTTTTCTTTCTTTTTTTTGTGATTGACCTATTCAGCAACAATAGGAGTGTTTGTCACAGTGAAAAAAAATCAACACTGGATGAGGAATTCTTGAGAAAAGTTGGAATGAGACTTGCTGAAAGTGTGTTTGGTGTTTTCACCAGATCTGTGGCAGCTGCAGCTGGATAGTTTAAAAATGACTTTAAAGATCCCCTCCAGACATATTTTTAAGACATATAAAAATACTCTGTTTGGAATAATAATTTGTGTCTGGTATAGTTTTTCCACAAAAACAAAGTTCAAATGACATCTATTCCTTCTCCCTTATTGAAAAATCCAAAATCTATAAATATGCAAATATTGTTCATTTTAAAAGTTTAACTGCTGGATACAAGATGTCTTCTTTACTCCTAAGTCCATTTTCAGTTCATTTTCAGTCTTCATGCAGTGCATGAAGACTTGAAATGTCTACACCATCCTTAACCACAATTAGTGTCCAAACTAACTAGTTGTGACATCAGAAATCCTGCTCATATGTATACATCTTAAACTTTCCACCTTCAGATGAAGTGTAATATATCAAACTATGCACTTACATCATTCTGCGCAGTGATGGTCAAACATCCAAGTAACAATAAGCAAAACACATTTTTCAACTGGGATGAGGGGAACCCCCCTCCTCCACTTTAGCAGGGGGGGAAATTGAAGTAACCACAGGAAGAGCTACAGAGGAGGGAACTCTCTTCCATGATGGACAGACATGAAATAAATGTCATGAGTACATGATAGACCAATATAGAAAAGTTATAATATGGAAAACCAGGGTGACAATATTATAGATAGATAGACTGTAAACATACATTAAGAATGTCGATCCAGGAGGACGAAGAGGACAAACTACACATTCACACAAGAGGCAAAAACTCAACCACATCATTCACACAAGGGACAGAGAAAAGTCCCAGCACATTACAGAAGTCAGTCAAACAAATCTGCTTATATGACAATAACATTTGAGAATAAAATGTCCACGAATGCTGAATCATGAATGTTCCGTCACTTTCTGAGGCTTTTAGATGTTGTTGAGCGTGTCAGTGTTGAGTCTCGCACGGACGCTGTGAAGTTGTTCATGCTGCAAACCTTTTGTCAAACTCTTCCCTCACTGAGCATGAGAACAACACACACCAGTGAGCAGACGCTGAGTGCTTTTCCTCTGAGGCAGCGCAAACTTCTTAACATTTCAAAATCTGTTACGACAGCTGTCTCGGGGAACATTTGCGAGCTCTGTTTCACCACACATGTTGAAATGATGATTCCCTCATTACATTTGCCATCAAACAATATCTCCAAAGCTAACAGTTGAAAAATCTAGTTAAAACATTTGGGGCAAGCTCTTAAAGGAAGAATTAATGGGAGCAAAAGAAAAACAGCTCTTAGACAATTAGCACCAGAGACCACTCTATAATCTTAAGATTATTTTCACCACTTAAAAGCAGCACACATGGTTTGTGTTGCGGTGGGGCAGAATGAACAACACTTGAGTGGATTTGATTTGGTCTCCCTAATCTGCATTTCCTTTAACATGCTTTTCTTCTGTTCCAAAATGTCAGTGTTGATCAACTCCAGCTGGAATAAGCCAGTGTCTGTCATCCCGGTTGCAAAATCTTTGAGAAAATTTTTCCCAAGAGGATGGAATAAAGTGTTTGGTCTAAGGCGTGTTTCTAGTTGTCGCCTGTGATATTATGCGGATCCGACATTTAGCTCACACTTTTTTTTTCTGATTCCTGCGTAAATCCTCTCGAAATGAGGATGCAGTGTATGAAATTCCTCACTCTAGTATAAATGTTACAAAGATTTAGAAACATTATTATTCAGATCACTTAAAATGTTATAAATTCTGAATTATTTGGGGGCTATCATAATAATATTGTAAAACATCTTTACAGCCTTCACAATGAGTATAGAGACGTCTTGTTGATGACCCAAAAACAGACAATCTATTCTCCCTATATGAAATTATGAGTTAAAATAGAGTGAAATTAATCTACAATTCATTTTTCTGGAGAACCCCTTGGGCACTCCAAAGGGCCCCACAGGGGTCCCCAGACTTCACTTTGAGAACCACTATATTGGATCTGGTTAACAGAAACATCCCAAAGCTATGTTCATTTAAATAACACTTTGTATTTTTGTGGATTAAAAAAAAAAACTGTAATTGCAAAATCAGAAATTTAACCCTGGGGCTGGTTGCTTAACCAAACATGCTTTGGCTGGTTAGGCTTAGTCACAGAGGAAATGTCTGGCACACAGATTGAATTTGTTCTCTCTGAAGTCAAAGGCAGGAAAACAATTAAGTGTCTGCCGCACATTTCACTGTGTACCACTTGACACAGTTTTTCACATCACTGGGGCAATTGTCTGCAGAGAGCGACGAGACAAAGCCATTACTTCCAATGTCTCAAAAAGATGGCATTGTTATTTTCTGATTTTGAAACATTTCAATTAAGCCACTGATGGAGATAATAAACATAATGGTGTGAGACTTGCACTGTTTTCTTTTGTGCTGTCATGTCCATATTCGGGATGGTTACTGCTGTTAAGCCAGAGGTTCCTCTGAGGGAGCTTTGGTGCCAGAGGTAGGTAGGTAGGTGTGTGTGTGTGTGTGTGTGTGTGTGTGTCGTTATCCTCGGGAGCCCCTTCCCCTCCTCAACCTTCGTCTTTTCATTCAACGTCGACTCCTTTCAAAACAAGGTGAAGTTCAACAAAGTTTCTCTGCAGAGATGATCAAACAGTCACATCACTAATGGCGATGGGTGACAGGGCCAGTGAATACAGATCAGCTTTAATTGTGGTGGTTCTTACTGCCACTGTCTGTCAATCTGAGCCTTTGAATTGGCGAAAATTTGCTCTGTTCATTCTGTTAAATGATGTATCCAATTAAATGCTTTAGAATTCATGATCTTCAGTCAAGGTTAAATGAAAGCAGTTACTCCTGTCAGTAAGGTGATTAAAAGCTGCCTACATCAGGCACATTCTGTGCAAAAATTTAAATTTGGGACCAAAGCATGAATCTTTATTCATTATGTGCAGTCCTGCTATATAAATGTCCAGCACAGTCGCTCTTAATCACCTTGTTCATTTTAAATCTCACTTTAGTCCTTTTTATTAAAAACCATCCTGATATCGAAATTATAGTGTTTTACATATTCACATTAAATGGTGGTCTATTCAAATAACTTTTTCAACAGCAAATTTCTTTTGTTTTCGGTCCTTTTTATACGGCAAATTCACATTTGGTTTGGGAAAAAGCAGCCTGAAAGCACTTCCTGGTAAAATAAAGCAAAATAATATTTGTCTCATTACCTTTTTAACTATGATTGAAAAGATACAGCAAATCCTGCTGTGCAACACAAATAATAAGGTTCTTAGCAATTGGTTGAAATGAACAACAGCAAGGAAATTAATTTTCTCTCTGCAAGATGAATGGTTTACCAGGTTATTAATGAGTGTATAATGTGCTTGTGCAAGTAAGTTTTCTGTGTCGTTGTGATAAATGTGACGATGGAGGTGAGGAGCATGTTGACTAATGAGTATCGTCCAGGGATCTGATCTCAGTGCCCTCTGGGGAGAAAGCCACCGTCTGGATTTCACACATCACATGATGTAAATATCCCGACGTCCACCAGTCAAGCTGCTTGTTTAAGAATCAGCTCTGTCATTTCTGCACAAATCAGGCTCTTGCTGTGTACAACGTATTTCAAAATGGCGACCTTACAGCTTCTTCTCAGATGGTATTTGCCTTTAAACATCATTTACTGTTAATATGAAGTCAGAAACAAGCCCTCCTTGCCTCTCTGAGACTGTAACTTTTCAGTTACAACTAATGAGAACTAACATTTCCGGTAAAGGTCCTAATGTTTTTTGCATCTGTATTAAGTCTTTACAGATGGCCAACTAAACTAAAGGCAAACTGAAGAGACTTTTATAAGAATCCCTTTTAAAAAAGTCCAATGTCTAAAGCCACATGTGAATTTAGAGCATGTGTTTTTTCATTGATTGAATTTATCTGATGCTCCAAAACATACAGATTTAAAATTGTTACAATCATTTATATTATATTATATATATATTATATACACTACATACAATGGCAAGATAGCATGGTCTGCATCCTTCGTTATGAATATCAGGTTATAAATTACTGAGAAACAATCTTTTTAAGGCCACTTTCAATATGTGCTCTGATGTGATGAGTTTTAGACTTAAAGGAAGGTTGTCCTATAGTACAGCTGCACAATAAAGAATGTATTGTTTTAATATTAAATAAGGAAGATGTTTTTGCATCTGTAAAAGCTGTCACATATGGTACAACATAGATTTTTTTTTTTTCCCCATACAAAAACACAAAGTGTGTCCAGAAGGCACATGTGCTTCGAATTCACATGTTTGTAAACATGGAACAAAAAACGCATTGAAAAATAGCTGAGAAAGTTGGTTCACACATGAGATGCCAAAATTAAAAGTGATTATGCGAGTGATGTGATGTTAGCTCGTGTTTGCAAAGAGCGTGGCGCAACTGGTCGTAAAAGTTATGATGAAGAAAGAATGCACCAGCAGTACACATAATTTAAAGGGAAGAAAGCAAAACCTTCATAGCTTTCTGTGTACTGAGTCCTATAGATACATAATGGCACACAGGCCTGAGGGCCAAGACGCAGCATTTGAATGACTGCCAGATACATAAACTTGGCTCACTCAGGGGTTCATGGTGAATAAATAAGGCTGTGGATTACATCAAATCTCTTCTCCAACCACCACTCCTGCACGCCACTCCCAGTGTAGAGACCATTTAAACTCTAGAAGGGGCCAAACATCAGCAGTTGGTCTCCTTTAAACAAGTCTGAGCAAAGTAGAAAAATAAATAATGCCCCCGGCGCTCTACTTTAATGTATTCAATTAACTGGGGTCCCTCTAGAGAACTCCAGCGCACACTTGGATAAAGAGAGAGCATATCGCCTGGAGATGAATACGCTGAATGCACTCATTCTGACGACCGTGATTGGAAATCTTCCTCAACAGGTTCTTACTTAATTAAACTTCCCTTCATCTGACTTTCTGTCGCTTTCGAGGGAAAATTGGGAGAGGCATATTCAAAAGCCAGGGAAACTTTGTTCACTATTGCGTGTTGTTTACGGGCCAATTCAGGGTACGTGTAGGGCCTGTGATAACCTCCACCGTCACTGTGCAAAGTCAACTCAGCCTGAAAGAACAGAGAAGTATGTGAAATCTTCAATTCAATCATAGACAATTATGTTGTGAAATGAGAGAAATTCAGCAGCAGTCAAGTCTGAGTGGGAGGGATAATTATCTGGCAGTCATTACTGCTCCCATAATAGCATTTAACGACATTCATATACTGTGTGAACATACTGCACTTGTTGGAAACATGTAAGTTGAAAATAATAAGAGCAGCCATTTCTTGAAAATGTATGAAAATTCCCCTGTATGCTCAGAAAGGTAACATGTTCATCATGTCCTTGGGTGAAAGACGTATGTTAGTGTGAAATTTATCTAATTATCTCAAATATGTCTCGTGAGAATCCATTCAGCATCCCTTTGTACCTTATTTTCCCTCCGCAGCCCCATTGTGCAGCAGAGCCCCAACAGAATTTCCTATCTATTAAAATCAATCTCTCATCACGTCGCCTACATTCACCGTTTTCAGCACTTTTTCCATAACAAATCAACTTAATCAAGCTCATTAAGTGTCATTATTAGCTATTTATTGTTATCTCCCTCAATGTAGCGCTGACAGGTCCACCCCGCCCACGCGTGTCCCCCCTGATACCGGGACCTTTTGCTTGTCACAACGGCTCTGCACTCAGTTCTAATTGGCCTTCATTGTGTTGTTCTTGCAGGGAAGAGAGGAGGGATGTGGCGTCCCTTTTTTTTTTTTGCTCGCACACGAGCATCTTTTTACTGCTGTTTATTCTTCAGAAGTTGCCAGAACAAATCCTGTGAGGGGAAGAAGAGTGATATTCCTCTTAAACAGCTGGGAATATGTTGCAAGCACATAGAAAACAGGCACGGGGGAAGGCGCCCACAGATTCCCTTTTGTGTTTAAGTGTGGTGGTAACACTGTGGACGCTCCTTAATGCGGCATGGCGAATGTATTTCCACAGCTGTCAGAGTGATGGACAGAGGGGCGAGTCTCTCCATTGCAGCGGCATGCTTCTACCTGCACACAATAGACCTGCAGGATGGGAGTGTAGACTGATGAGAGAGAGAGGGAGAAAGAGAAAGGAGGGTGGATATATGTGTGTAGTGGTGGGGGTAGAGGGGTGGTGGTGGTGGTGGGGGGGGAGGGGTGGAGGGAAGTTTGTCCCATCGCAGGAGTTATTAAGTTTGTCTCTCGGACACACTTGGTTTCACCAGGGTGCTCGTCCCTCATTCATAATAGATGCTAATCTGTTCAGGGCTGACTGATGACAGAGCTTCCTGCCCTTCATAGAATTAGTCCTCAGCTTTATCAAAGGATCCAAACTGCCTGCTAATTAGACTCATTTCCTCCAGCATGAATTATTTATTTCCATTGTAACTGATCAGAGGCGATTGTGACGCATCATGCTGCCACCAGTTTTCACACAGATGCGCATGCCACCACAAGTTCTCAAAGCCTTTGCGAAGTATACAGGGTTTAATAGGAAACAGGGGTTGATTCAACTGCTTTTTCTCAATACAGGAAGGGATTTTTTACAGCTGCTTAAATGAGACAATATGACGGGATGGCATTCAAATATTGAGCAATTGAAGGATGCACATTAGTATTACTGTGCAGAAGTAGCCATTATTAAAACAATCTTCATGCTAATGACTTGTAAATATTTCAGAGTTGATCCTTTTTTTTTTTGGAAATGACACTTCAATGAGCGACTCTACACTGAGAGGTGATGTTAAACAGACTGCCTCCTATAGCTGAGTGAAGGTTTATGGATATATTCTATAAGTTTTCTTCTCCTCATCAAAACATTCACTCCATAATTACATCTACTTAAGCAATTTTGTGAAGGGGGAGAAAAAAAAAAACCCACTGTGCTTAATTGCATTACTATCTGGAAGGCAGAAATATGCAGAGCGAAAAAACGTATAGCAACGTGAGGGAACTGCTAATTAGTCAGATATTTGGTTTGCATTACCAAATAGCACATTACACCCGGCAAAGATAGGAGGCTAAAGAGAGAGAGGGCTGTGTTCTTGAAACTGTAATCAAACAAAGACAGATGTACAGATAAACACTTAGAGGGAAAGTTTGGAATAATTGTTCATCTGCTCTTTCTGTTCACAGAGCTGCATGTTCTTCTGCAATTGATCAGCTCATTATACACACTTTCCTCTGTGATTTCACGTCTATAGGTGCCCAGGTATCAGATACAGAGCGTATGGCTGAGATGACGGATCTCTGACCACAATAGCTACTGATAAGGTTAATAAAAACAATCCAGGTATTACAATAGCATGAAACGTGTAAGTTGAAATATTCATGATGGGGTATTGTGTTGCATTTCAAAAGCTTATATTTACAAATCAGCCCAACACAATGTGCTCTAGAAGCCTGCCATTTCCTCTCTCAACGAGGGTCAATGCACAATAAAGCTCAGTTTCATCTCACAATTTGAAAGTTTATTCAGACTTTGAAGCAGTCTTTTAAAAAAAAAGATGCCCTTGTCTCCACAATAACACTTTAAATGCTCTTTTGGTTGCCATTTTCACACGAACAATAGGAAATTATGTCAAGGCAAGAAAAAAAAAATCTTTTATAATGAATAATACATTTAGTGATTGCAAATAATTGCGTTAAGTGGCTTATTTGCCTTAGGTCGGGGAGGGTGACTCCTGTATAACTAATATAAGGATCTGAACCCTCACCCTCACTGATGAGGCCTATTCACAGCTCCGCTGCCCTGTGCTCCCTCCCAGCTCCTTATGCTCCAACGTGATGAGGAGTGTGTTGTTAAAGTTTCAAAGCAATGATTTCACACAGCGACATTCATCCTTCGGTTATGTAGCGGGAAGTAACGGACCGGTGCTGCTTCTGAGGACAGTGGAAGCTAAAAGACACACCAGAACCTGTATGACAGGAAATTATGCACAGAATACAAAACCCAAAACATGCTGAGAGCTCAAACTACATTACAAGGTAGAGGGGAAAAAAGCTAATGAGCACTAAAGAAAACAGCAACTACTGAATTAGAGAAAAACTTGAATTACAAATAAAAACACAAATCACTGATACTCTTTGGACCCCATCATGTGGAAAGTAACTAACTACAATCACTCAAGTGCAGTTTTGAGGCACTTGTACTTAAGTTGAGTGTTTTTAATTTAATGCTACTTTATACTCCCAGTCAACTACAATTCAGGCTGAATTATTATAACTTTTATTCCACTATATTACTTTGCAGACTAAAGATTTTACATACAAAACATATGTTTAGCCTCTAAAATAAAATGATTTTATAGATAAAATACAGTACATGTTTTACATAGTATGTAAAGTATTAAGAACTAGCTTCACCTTGATGAACTACATTAAAATGCTGTTTACATGTGCTTAATACATCTGAAATAATAACAATACTAATTCAACAATATATCTATAATATTACAAGACTCTGAAAGAGGCCGTCCTGCATAATGAGTACTTTCCATTTTGATAATCTAAGTACATTTTCAAGATGATGCTTATTTTTTCACTACTTTTACTTGAGAAATATTCTCAATGCAGCACTTATACTTGTGTTGGAATTGTTCGACCCTCTGCTACTACAACTTTTACTTAAGTAAAGGTTCTGAATACTTCTTCCACCACTGCTTGTGTGCAGTATATAGCCAAGGTAACACATTATGAAATTAACCCTTACAAAAACGTTTTTTATCAGTGGGAGAATAACTCTGAATAGCTTTAAACATTACACAGAATAAACTGCTCTTTTGTATATTTGTACAGTTAAATGTCATGTATCTTTCACCCTGGCTTTCAGCCCACTTTAAAATAGTGTGAGTGAATAAATTCCTAATTCCAACATCTGTTAGAAGAGGCGCATGCGATTGTTTTCCAGTTTGTTGTACCTCACACTGAGTTGTGTGCATCTGTTTGCGACTGAAACATTAACTTCATTGCAACATCAGGTACTAGAAAAACAAGGTTTTCCGTGTCTAGTCAACATCTGTTTATCTCATCTGAGCAATTTAGCATGATCTTGAAGCAATCTTTGGAAATAGGTTGTGCTGTCTATTATTCATGGACACATGCCACGCAACATGAAGCCTTCTCTAAACACAATTTCAAAACAAAAAAATCTTGATCTGTTTTGTTTCAGCACTGATCCTTCCCATTTGGCTGAACTCAGTTACAGTTTACCGCTCAGAAAAGGCCTTCATGGATTATTAGCAGTATTCTGGCTGCTGGCGGAAAACAAAAATATAGAAATGATTGCACACATTGTCCTCTATTTGAAAAGAGATACCCAGGGAAATCATCAAGAGAACAAAAAAAACAAAAAAAATCAGGATGCTTCAATAATTACTTTAGGGTATCCAGTACTCTCTCATGGAATATATCAGTGGCCACCATGTCTGAGGTTTGACCCGCAGTTGCTGCACAAATCTCAAGCAAACGAGGGACAAGAAATGAAACTCCCATTATGGTTTGCTAAACAGTCCCTGGATAAAGAAGAAAACCCTGCAAAAATCGACCACCTGGACAATGACCATGCAGACTGTCAACAAGACTCACAGTCAGTTGTGTAATGTTATAGAAAATGAAAAATATTCAGGGCTGTTCGTAATATATAAAGAAAGTTAATTTCATAAAGGTAGGTATTAATGTAAAATTAAATAACCAAGTAAGTAAGTATGGCTTCTTTTTTACAAGGACAGAATGTCTCTGCAGATAAATGAGGACAAGGACGTTAGCAGAAAGCAGTGGTTATGCTACAGTATGTCCTGATGAAACCAATTTGAATCTGTACAATGTACAATTTTACATAAATGTCATAATTATATATGATTTTACATATATTTAACAATTATAATGCCAATTTCCTCATTGTATTTTATGAAATATCTGTCAGTTTTTTTTAAATTCAACTTTGTGAACAAAAATTTTTTACTCTTTATTGTGTGTGTGTTTTAGGTGTGTGAAGGTTTCGCTATTTTGTTGTCAAATATATCATCACCCACTATAAGAGAACTTTATTGTCATGCCCTCCATATACAAGTATACAGTATGGAGTACATTTTTAACATGGATGGCAGCCTCTGCAGGAACTGAAGCACAATTTATGGCAGTTGTGGTGCCATACTGACTTCACCACCAACATACAGTAGAATATTTCATTTTTATCAGGTCATCTTCTTACAAATACACCTGAATACATTTCAGCTTGAAACTACAAAACATTTTACTTGAAATACTGCTTGTTTCACTTCCAATAAGATCCACAAAAGGCGATTAGACTGTGATACATTAAATATTATTGATATAGCATTTAACAATTCCTTTACAGACACATTTCTGAAGAACGAATGGTTTCGTCTGTAATTTATTTGAAAATTTGCGCAAAACTAATATGACGGTGTCAGAAAGTATGATTTCTAAGATGATTAAAATAACGAGTGGTGAAGGTGCAGTAAGGAGGAAAGTTTTGCAGTTCATATACAGTTCATGTAGACACCGTAGGAGCCAGCACTTAGCCTATTAGGACTAGTGCCTCTGCAGCACGCAATTAAATGTCTCCATGCAAAATGAGCACTCAGGTCATGTTTAATGGGCAGAGAGCTAATAAAGGTTGGGCTGAGCAGGAGGAGAGGTGACTCACCCTACAGCAGCAGCACAAAGGTGCTGCAAAGCCAAGAGCAGGGCGAGTCGCTGGTCCCCATCCGGACTTCGTCAGGCACCCTATCATCCTCCTTCACCGTGCCACAGCTCATCAGCAGCGGCTACAACCCTGCAACTGCACACAAACTGAAATATGAATCTCCTCTCACTGTGCAGCAATTACATCAGCAAGTTCAGGGTGAATAAACAGCTTGTGTCCACATATTTCCAATATGTGCTTTAAATGAGAACTTTATGAGACATTTCTTCTTGTTGCAGCTGTTGTGCTGTTATGAATGTGATGTTTTCTTTAGCTGGGACATGCAATATTACAGCATCATGTTGGATGATCATCATCATGGTTCTGCAGCTGTGTAGCTCATGTTTTCTCAGTAACAGCGTAGACAAAGAGAAAACATGACACATAACATAAACCTTTGAGTCGATACTTTGCTTTTAATGGAGAAAGATGAAAATATCAATACCAGCTCATTTACAAATGTGTTTTGTAGCCCAGTTACTTATAGTTAATCGATTTTAACAGCCTCATGGAGGACGTAGCAAGAAATCAATTGAAGGGCCAAGTTAAGTGACTGCATGACAGTTGATATTGTGGCTAATTCGACATAGTCTAATCTGAAAAGACAATAATCCAAAGAGGACAGGCAAGAGAACATTATAGCCGAGTTTGACACCCCACCTCCCTCCACAACAGCAATACCAAGCTGTCTGGCGAGAAAACATGAGATGAACTGGAATAAATTCTCCTGGTAAATGTTATTACAAACAATATGCCTTCATGAAAAAGAAAGAGGGAAGAGCAATCTGCGCAGACTGACCATTCTGCGAACCGTTTATCAGCTTGAAATGCTATTTCATGCATTAATACTCCACAAACTGCATTCCCCCCAACACTTTCAGTACAAAGCCCACCGATTTATGATTACCAGTCAACTAAGCAATAGCCTGTGGCCCCCGCCGACACACCACTTCCTTTTACTTCCCTCACTGTGAGCTCGTCTCAGGGCCCCTGCAGGTTCAGAGACAAGGCTGTCAGGATAATGTGATCAAGGTGGATGCAGGCTGAGAGAAGCTAAATCGTGGCTGGGTATGACATTCTTTGATTTTTAACCATTACAGAGTTTTCATAAAGCTGCAGTCAATTTATTTTATTTATTCTAATGAAGAGCATTAGGAGTGCCATAGTGTGCCGCACTGCACATTGATCGCCTCGTTAATCACACTTTGCAGACACTCGCAAATCAAGTTCTAACAGCAAGCACTGAATCAAGTGCAATGAAGCATGAGCTCCTTCACAATTTATGATCTTTCAAATTGCATCTTTTCAACCATTAAATTGCAAGATACCATAAATTTTTATCCTCTCTTCTTCAGTCCTGGTATTGATTCTGTCGTGTGAAAAATAGAAGAGTAGTAAATTCAGGCAGTTAGACAAAATTTAAGCCTTGTCTTCAGAAAGGAAACTGAATGGCATGAGGAAGGCTGTTAATTCGCCGCTGAGAACAAATATCAGGAGTGATCAAAATTTAAAAGTCCAACAGGGGCTTCAAAGACGTGGCTCAGATGAGTTTCGGTCCTCAGCAACCTTGAGATCTTTTACTTCACTACCTCTCCAATGCCAGTGCACCTTCAGGGTCTTTTACCAACCATTTTTTAAGATTAGGTACCTGATGTGCTGCAGAATTAGAATTAAGTCCTCACTATATATGAAAATGACTAGATCCTCTTTTCATGTACCAGGAAGTCACAGATCTGGCTACTTTTAAAAGGAAAAAAATGGGGAAAAAAGTAAAAAGGACAAAGAGCAAGAAGTGGTGAGAACACAAGAGCATGCAATTCATATATTACACTATATATTCTTATACATATATACTATGGCAATATGTGACTTTCTTTTCTCACCCAGCAGTTAGCTTTGAATAAAAAAATACCTATAAACTCTGAGTTTCATCACTTGGAGAGGTCATTACATTTAACCTGTGAAAATCTAAAATGGTTCTTACCTGCCCCATACTGTTCTCAGAAAATGACATAATTGTTCTTAGATTGCATCTCACTCACACCAAGCTGTAAGGAACACTTGTCAAACAATACAGTCAAATTAGTTCTTTGTGATTGAGCATGTTGAGGATCTATCCAGTACATTATATATCTAGGAAAAGAAACAGAAGTGCCGTGAAAAGAGTCTCAATTACCTTGATAAAGTAAAAGAGAGGCAAGAAAACCAGTCAACACTTTCCAAAAGTGAAGGGTTAACCTCTTCACATCTGTGCGGGGACCAACTCTTAAGTTATGATTGGAAAGAGTGCCTGCTGTTACATGTGGCATGGAAAAAAACAATGCTGCAATATAAGACCCAGCCTCAGAAAAGTTCTAAATCAGACACATCTGGTCTTATGTTTGCTCTTTGAATTTTATATCAACATTAAAGGAGAACGTGTGCTGCCACATTTACAATGGAACAGTAGCTTGATGATTCACGTACATAAATATCTTAGTATAAAATGAAACCCTGAAAAAAAACCAGCAAAGGTTGATGTCTGCAAGTTTTAAAAAACTAACAGAGTACTGAAATGGTTTAGCCGAAGCAAATGACATTTTAAAATGTCTACATTATTTTTTTACTCCTTTAGAATTGTGGGGAAGAAAGCCTTCACTAACCTCACATAGCGCTGTGCCAGACAACTGCTCTGAAAAGGTGAACAGTGAAACTGCAGCGGCACGGCAGACAGGCATGGAAGATAATGCTGCTCCAGTCACTTTCATGGGAGGTGCTGCCCAACACAGACAGCACACAAATATGACTCCACATCCTGAGAGAAGTAACGCTGGTCAGGCAGCAAAAGTGTTTTTGACACAGACCCTCCCCATGGGAAGGCAAATCAGCAGAGGAAATAGCACGTAAGGAAAACAAACCATAATAAAAGGCATAAAAGCTCACAAACATTGGATTGATCAGATAATTACAACCCATCTGGCTTGTTAAACTCAATCTGCTATAACACACAGGCTGGCAGTTTGGCTTTTTGCAGTTGGTGCAGTTGGACTGTTCCCAGACCTGCTAATGACTGAAACTTAAAGGACAAGTGGGGTGATATTCTTTTATAATATAATTGTTCTTAGTGTCAACAAAGCTCATGAAAAGACCAAAACAAACAATGAATTGATGCTGCTATGCAAGACAGGGCAACAAATACTGTTTTTTGTTGGGTTTTTTTTTAAACTTCCAGAACCATCTCAGGTGGTATCCTGTCACAACTGATCTGACCTATTTGTATTGGGGTTTTTTTTTAACTACTAGCATCTTTTTAAAGGCATTTTTCTCCTTTTAGTCTCATAAAGAATGCAACCTGCACATTTTTTTGCTGTTTTTCTGACGTTTCTGCGCTGTGTCTCAATTTGCATTCTTCCGTACTTACACATGCTATTTTGAGTGCATTAAGTGCGTTCACACTGACAATTATGGCAAAATGCTGTATGCACTATGAGTGCCTGGATAGTGTACTCGTTACAGTCAAAAAGTTGAGTGTGGAACGCTGGACACTTCTCACCCTCAATGGACGCCATCTTGGCTACGAAGCGGAAGGGGAAGGACCACCAACCTAGCGGAGATTTTAAAGCAGGCTAGAAGCTGTTGTAATTTTTGCTGTAGGACTGTTAATATGTCATTTTATTAAGTTTTAATATCTTTTCAGAGGAGAAACTAACCATATAGATTCCCAAATTGTGGTCAGTTTATCCAAAAAATGCCTGTTTGTGAATCTGCTGCAACCTTTTCAGAGATGTTTTGGAGCTGCTGGCCAGGTGAGACCAGCCGGTCATCTCAGCTTTTAGCAGCCCAACAACATCCGTCGTCATCCTGGGAGAAAATGACTGGATGAACTCATCTGCAGCTCTTTTTTAATTTACCACTGGTACTAATGTCTCCGTAGCATCTTGATATATAATTCCTTTTGGAAGATACATGTTGGTCTCACAGACCAACATCTAACAATTGTAGCGGCTGCATTAATTTGTCTGAATGTAAAGTGATGCTTCATGTTTTTACATGACAGAACAACAGCCCTGTCTCTGGCACTCTATATGTACAGATATCACCACATATCAATAAAGACAAATGTATTAAAATTAACAGATCAGTTTATATTAGATTTCGTTTTAATTTATTAAGCTACATAACAGTTTGGATTGTTATTATAGCTACATTATAGACTGAATACATAATTTACTGGATCTCTCTGTCAGTGACGTTATTTTTTGGTGAGTTGAGCTTTGGGTTGAGATGATTTTGTCACAGTCCAGTCAGGTAGGTGTGCTGAGGACTTGGCAAGTTCGACTCAGGAGTACAAACTTCTGGGGACGGGAGGACACCATCAAATGTTGCGATCATAATGTCTGCTAAGTGCACTCTCTTTGTTTACATTCGGGAGGAACTTCTCCAATGGCGAAAGGCGACTGCCCCTGAGTAGTACCACCAATATATTCCAGGTGAATTAAGGAGGAAATACCGTGGCTGAAGAGCGGGGATTAAACAGAGAATGAAGAACAGGAGATACAAGCCATATCTCCTTTCCATCGTTATGGGAAATGTGAGATTGCTGGCAAATAAGACGGAACTAACGGCAATGGTGAGAAGTCAGAGGGAATTTCGGGAGAGCAGTATAATGTGTTTTACGGAGACATGGCTCCATGAAGATATCCCAGACTACAACTCCTCCATCACCAGCTTTGAGACAATATGGGCAGACAAAGACCAAAGGAAGAGCGGTAAGAAGAAAGGAGGGGGGCTTGCTATTCTCATTAACAACAGATAGTGTAATCCGGGGCATATTACTGTCAAGGATCGCGTCTGCAGCCCGGGTGTTGAAATTTTAGCAGTGGGCCTATGTCCTTATTATTTGCCAAGGGAGTTCTAACATGTTATAATAGATGTTTACTTTCTGTCATCAGCCGACACGACCGCAGCGTGTGAAGTCATCCACTTGGTCACAGTAAAGCTCCAGTCACAGAATCCCAGTGCTTTGATCGCAATATCTGGGGACTTCAACCATGTGACTCTCTCCTCCACCATGACAAACTTCACCCAGTTTGTTGACTGCCCAACCAGAGACAATAAAACCCTGCATTTACTGTATGCCAACAATCCGTATTAGAGCCAATGAGTTAAACCTCCCATCCCCCAGCCCCTCAACCATTCACACCTCTCAAATCACCAGGCAGCCCCCATCCAGCTCTTCTCAGGCCCCTGTATCTGGAACCGCACTGAGCAGCACAGAGACTTCCCAGGGGACCGTCCTCTCTCCCTTCTTATTCACTCTGTACACCTCTGACTTCAGGTACAAATCGGAGTCATGCCACCTTCAGCCATCATGGAGTGTATCAACAGGCAACAGGAGGTAAGATACAGAAACCTGGTGGACGACTTCATCGAGTGGTGCAGCCTGAACCATCTGCAGCTAAACGTCAGCAAGATGAAGGAGCTGGTCATGGACTTCTGCAGGAATAAGCCTACTCTGTCCCCTGTTTCCACCCATGTGGAAGATGTTAAGGTAGTCTACTCCTAGAAATACCTTGGAGTGCATCTAGATGACAAGCTGGAGTGGACTAAGAACACAGAAGCCCTTTACATGAAGGGCCAGAGTCAGCTCTATTCCTGCAGAGGCTACGATCCTTCAACGTCTGTAACAAGATGCTGCAGATGTTCCATCAGTTAGTGGTATCCAGTGCCATTTTCCACGTGGCAGTGTGCTGGAAGTGTGGTCTGAAAACTGGGGATGCTAACAGACTGAACAAGCTTGTTAGGAAAACCAGCTCCATCATAGAGGTGGAATTGAGCTGGACTTCCTGGGGGCAATGGCGAAGAGGAGGATGCCAACCAAACCTGTGAGCATTCTTAACAACACCTCCCATCCCCTCCACGATGGGCTTGTCAAACAGAAGAGCACCTTCAGTAACAGACTGATCTCCCTCAAATGTTCCACTGAGCGACACTGAAGGTCATTTCTTCCGGCGGCCATCAAACTTTACAACTCCTCCCCTCTCTGCTGCAACATGGGATTAGGTTGATGCTTCCTGTTGTATGCTTTTCCCCTTCTCACAAATAACTGATAACTGGGTAAGAACTGCACTATATAATTATTACTATTGTTCTGCACAATGTATAACAATGTTTTTATTACACATTGCACACCGTATAATTAACAATATTTCTACTCTTATTTTATTTTTCATCATATTTCATTATATACTATGTATATAATCATTGTGCAACGATAATAACTATTTTTCTTAATTTATCTCACTATTCTTATTATATTATATACTACATATAAAATTATTGCGCAATGTATAATAACAACCTTTTCTATGTTATTATTTAACGACTTATTTTATTTTATTCTATTGTTGTGTGATGTGTGCTGGTTGGTGCTGTTATGACAATTCAATTTCCCTTCAATTCCACTTCAATTAATAAAGTATTTCTTATTCTTTATTTCAGTGGAGTTTTTTTTTAACGTATCACTTTTTTGCTTCATTTGATAGAGAGAGACAGGAAACATAGGTGGAGAGAGAGGTATGATATGCAACAATCGTCCATAGCTAGAACTGAATAGGTGTTATGTGTCTTAAAGGATATGGCTGCAATTTTCCATATTTTTCTTATTGTCAACAAATATCATGTGCAAAGCCAAACCAACAATGAACTCGTCATCTTACAATTATTGTGTGTGTATCCAACGCCTGACAGGTCTGTGCTTTCATTGTTGTATAAAATTATTAACATGTCAATAAGCCACACCGTTGCACTGGGTGACATGTTCCTTCACCACAAAGAGTTTGGGAACTGTAGTTTGTTTAAAAAAGGGCTCCAAAGACTAATAACAGCGATCACATTTTCAGTCTCTGGAGAGTAGTTCTGTGTACAGCAGACGCATACAGTGCTTTGTTTGCTTGTTATGCTACATATCACAACCTATTGACTTTGTGCTACATATATATTGTAAATTTCTCTATAGTAGGAGGTTCACCCAGTGCAGCAGTGTGACTCATTGTCATTTCAATCACTGGTGAGAAGCAGCCTTTTTTGTCAGACATTTTCAGCAGGCTAATCACATCAAAACCTAAATCTTTCAGAGCAAATCTGGACCATCCTCTATTTAAAAGATTTGAGCTCCTCCATTCTGATCAGATATAAAGGTTTCTGAAAATGAGGCGCAACATGTACACGTTTTAGTTTATCCTCAGTGCTCTTAATGTCAATATGCACCACAATGCACCACCAACAATATCGACCACATCCACCATTCTGCTGCTATAAATACTATAGCGCACCAGAATCTTTGGTTGAAAATAGTCCCCAACAAATGGACTATGTACTCCTGTTTGAGTGATGTTTGCTAAAAACTACACTACCAAACTGTATTAGGAAATTAATTAGCCTTTTTAGAAAGTGAAAGTATATCTATGTGAACTGATTTTAAATATTTACCTTTTTAGTAAGAACAAATGGGCTTGGGGCTGAGTGCCACAGAGCGGTGAAGTTGTAAAGTTGTGCAATACAGATGAATACATTGTTGGTCTTTTTCATGGGATTTGTTGAGCCTTATCCTTTAAACTGCAAGCATACAGATTCAAAGTTCAAATCTAAACACAAAGGGCACACCATACTAAACATCTCAATATATAACAACACAGCCACCACATAGTATTTAGATCTTAAATTGATGATCTATGATGTGGGATCTTCTGAGGCTCTGTGCTGACCTGTATTCTCAGCTGAAATGTAAATTGTACCACATCACACATTCCTCTTGTGATAACTCAAATAGATAACTGGACCAAAACACAATCTGACTCTATAGGCAAGCACATATCAACAAGCACACAATAGTGCACTCAAAAAGACACTTTCACTAGCCCAACAAAGGGAGATGCTACGGAGTATGACAACTTCTTGTGAACGACAAAATGCTGCCTGACAAGCTTTCAAGGGATGGTTGAGCTCTGGCAGATTACAGAGATCTTTATCTTTTCATAAAACAGAGTGCAGCATTTAAGTGCCAATGACTGAGAATACAATCTGAATTGTAAAGTGTGTCACAGCCATTACATGGAGATGTAGGGCCAGTAATGGTGAGAGTAATTGTGTGATGACAGTTTCACTGCACAGTGACATTCTCCAGGGCATTGTCATCGTCCCTGACAGGTAATACGGGTCCACTGGGAATTGGGTATGTCTTACAGTTAGAGTTTCTTCTTCATAAACACCCACCAAGCCCCCAACCCATCTTTACTTACAGCTTTGTCAAACCCCAGAACTCGCAGTGGCTTTTCAATATAGCTGCGGGTCTGAGTGAGGTAATTAGATGTTAATGTGAAATAATGGAATCATGGCAGGTTGTTACATAGGGAGAAATGCAGACCTCTGCGTGATCTCAGAGTGAAAAGCACAATTGCTTAAAAATCAAAACATGCTGTCAGTGGCTCACCTAAGCAGCGGAAAATGCCCTGACTTTGGAATACATTACAATGGTAATTGCTCTGACAAAATTACCTTGTCTAAGATGAGCTCGACCAGACATCTGAGACATGCATGTCGATTGGCTCAATTTCATGATCATTGGGAGGCTGAAATCAAGGCTTTTATGTGAGAGAAAATCAACAGAGAAATTGACATAAACATCTCATCGGAGACATTATGCTGAACGGTAGACAGAGCTGCAGTTTTACACTGCATTGTTACGAATATTTAATGTGCAGCTATACTTTTAACCATTGTTCAGGTGGAAACTGATGTAAAGTATGTGGCCACATTTCACTGCAAGACATCAATGTAGGGAAGCGACAATTGAAGTATTGGGCATAAATCATTAATTTGATTTTTAAAAAATTAGAGGTTGTTGCTCCCTCTAGTGGTAATTCACCTTTTGTAAATGTAACAAAATGCATTCATTGCAATGTTTGCCTTGAACAGCTGGATGTCAGATTTAGGAGTTTCTGTTCCAGCTCAAACAAGCCTCTCTTTTCACTGCTGCGTTTGTTACCAAACCTGTGCTTTTGCATCTTTGCGAGTAACAAAGGGGGCTGAACAACAGCCAAGGCTGAGTGAAATGACTTAATAAACAAAAGTATAGCATCATGCATGGACCCCACCTTTGATTGTTAGTTGTGGCTCTTTTCTGTCTGGGCTTTTCTTCGCACGTGTCAGGACGGCAAGAGTTAAAATGCCTCTCGTGTCTGTGATCTGATGAGGATCACCTTCATCCGTTTGAAAGGTGATTTCCGAGCAAAATTGTTTCTCCGAACACATGCTGCTTGAGCCGAGAGCACATTTTTCCAGCATGTTAACAAACATGTAATTTCCATAAACACGTCCAGTAATTGACAGCTTGATTTGGGCTCTGCCAGGAAGCTGACAGACAGTTCTTGGCTGCTTTAATGCAAGCAGAACAGGCTTAAGGCCTCACCAGGCTGTAATGAGCCTCTCAGGGCTTTGTCTGGATTAGACCACCAACAACAGACAAAATCTCACACAAATCCCACCCAACATTCCTGATCTTGTTAGATTATACCATCTACTGTAATTCAGAATTGGCTTCAAATTAATAAAGAATTTAAGTCAACTATCAGCAGCGACAAATTTTACATTTCAATCTGAATTAACTGATAAATGGGGTGATTAGTCAAGTGGAATATAGGGTGTCTGGAGATGTAGTATCAGAGAGTTTTTTTGGACCGATATTTGGACAAATAATGGAGGAATGTTTCATCTGATTTCTCTTTGCAGGTATTGTATGGTAGTTAAGAATAATGACAGTTTAGTTTATCTGAAACAGAAACAGAAATATGAAACAGGTATGAAAAATGTAAAGGTAAACATTAGATTAATGGATTTTATTAACCATATAAACTTCTGATTTTGCTGCTAAAGATACTAAATACTTCTAAAAACAAGAAAAATACAGCAAATCAGACATATGTTCATTTTGGAATTAAGACCTCACATTTTTTAATATAAGACTTTTAAAGTCTGATATTTGTACAACTAACTTTGGAACATTTTGAGACTTTTTAAGGACTTGTGCATGCAACGTTATCCAACAAACACATTCATTAGACTCATGGTACACATGGTACATTTCCCCACTTTTTGTTAATGCTAAAATCATGTCATACCATTCAAATAACTTGTGGTCACACCATGTAATATTTCTTTTTGGAATTTAATGGAATATCTATTTTAAAAATGCTCACAAGTGAATGATACAAATAAACAGGTTGATTTTGTCTTGTCTGTGTGCTTCAGCTGCAGACTATCACCGGAGTCTATGTTGAACCTGTAGTATCTGCAGGCAAAGATTTGCTGCTTGAACATCAGCAGCACATTCAGGTCCTTTCTTGTTTGTAAAAGGCTGTGGTTCAAGAGCAGCAGAGAGATGATGGTGAGCACAAGAGGAAAAATAGACCCTGATAAATCTGTATTGAACAGTGTGTGAAGGATGTTAATACATATTAATGGTGACAGGAATATTTGCAAGTGAATACACGGGCAAAGGGGATTAAACATAACTCTCCATAGAAGGGGAGGTATCATCACTCCCATTCTGGCGTGGGACTCGGCCGTATCAGATTCATCCCCATGCACATTGCCAGCAAACACTAAGCCCTTATCTCTTCACTGGGCCTCTCCGGAGAGTTTACAATTTCTCGCTTCGCTGGAGCCTGAGCTGAGCTTGTTACTGGCACAAAGGCTGAGAGGTGGCCTGGTTGAGAGCACAAAGCCGCCCTCACCTCTGGACGGACACATTTCCCTCAGATAACGGACGACTTGTTGGACAGTGGCACTAGAGTGTCCCTTTACATTAGTGTAACAGCCACACATGGTCCTCACAGTGGGACTCACAACAAAGTGAAAGTTCAGAAAACACATGAAACACTGACATGGCTTCAGTAAAGGATCTTTATTAATGAATTGTGTTAGAGGTGACAGAGGGACGGGAAACCCAGCAGATGTGGCTGGGTCCCTGGGAGACACTTTACCGTCCCGCCAAGGGCGCTATTCTCTGAGGGCACAAGCATCAGAGACAACATGCCATTTGCCTCTCTGCTGATCATATTAACTCCTGAGGGGATTAATGATAGGAGACATGAAATTTAAGGTAAATGTGTCATTTAACCACACCAAATATCCATTTGGTTATTTTCAGATGAAAAAGCCCATTTGGTACCTAAACTTATCAGGGTAAAGACCATGTACAATTTCCAGCCCTCTGACCCCTGCTCTTTATTCAGCTGTACTCTTTTAAAAATCTCTCTTAAGCAACAAACTCCAACATAAAAAGGTTTTTTTTTTCTTGGGCGACCATTTTGACAATCCAGTTGCTGCATTTGAAACATACTACATAGAGAGGCTGGTTATTAACTGTAAATTAATCAACAAACAACTCTGATTTTGGATTAAAACCTAAATTAATTTTAACCTGCGGTAAAGACGTAAAATTTTAAAGATGCAAATTGAGGCAATTTTAAGTAAAACAAGCTTGTGAGCTTAATCAGGAAATTATCTTACAGGGGGAAAAAAACGATGGATTTAGGGTTTAAAAATGTGATTCCAGTGCATTAATATGTCTTGTTTTATTAAAATATGCCTGCATTGTTCCTCTGAGAAAAAGCCATGTCTACATTAACGTTCTTGGAATATAAATAGATGTGAAATTATACATTGCCACCCTCTGAAATTAAAAGGTATATTTTCTGCTTTGCAACTGATTTATAAAATAATTCTTAGTGGAGTAATATTGTGCACACATGATCAGCCTCCAAGTGATCGTCTAAGAAGTAACCCAAAGCTGTACTTATTGATGACATCCCAAGTTCAAATGTTGACACTGTAATTTACACTTTGGGAGATTTTTGGGAGATGTTGATTACACTGACTAAGACCGCAGAAACAGAAAACTTATAAACTGTGGTGGTTTACACAGAGACACTAAAAACAGGGTGGGTCATAAGACAAGCTCTAAGTGTTCTGTTGAATAAAGGCTTGCATGTGGCCCTCGCTTTGCTGCAGTGGAGGCAACGAAAACATGAAAATGACGCGATGTTTCACTCTATTTTATCAAAGAAGAGAATGCCAATATGGTTTCAGTAGGTTTTAAGTTGACAAGTAATATTGGATTGCTGCTTGTCTTACAGTAGGTCTCTCAGTCACGGCAATTTCAGCAGACATGTTGCTGAGACAGCTCTGGCATTGTTTTCTGTGACACAGTGAAATTCTATTTTCAGTTTTACTTGGTGCAGTAATTATCTGTATTGTTGGTGAGAATAAAGAAAATAAAGTGCATGAATATGTGCCGGTCAATTGGATTCTGTCAGTTCAAGCAGAATTGGGTACACAAGCGAGCAGCTTGCCAGCTTGTAATAACGATGGTGTTTGCGTGGAACAATTTCCCCTCTAAAACAGCTCATCAACAGCAGAGAGAGTCTGTCACCCAGGGTACGGAGTGACAAGTCTTCTGCATCTCCGTCTGTTATTAACATGTCTCTTACGACAAGCTCAATTATCTGACACTGCCCGTAATTTCCATTCCTTTTTCTGGCACAATGTAAAGTTCCTCTCCTTCATTTTCAAAGCTGGTCGTTTTGGATCCAGCAAATACTGATATAAGACATGTGTGGGAGGAGGAAGTGAAAACTGGGGGAAAAACATCTGCAAGTCAGAGCGAAGTTGCCACAGGCTGGCTATGCCAAGGCCTTGATAATTTCTGATATTTGTCATTTAAAAAGAATGAATGCTAACAATTTTTATGACAATACTGTAGTTGCTGGTTTCTATTTGAGAATGACTGTCACATATATAGTGAGGGGGTTTGGATAATTCCAGTAAGGGAAAAACAAAACTTTCTGAGTGAAATACATCATGTGAGAGAATGATTAATACAAATACGTAGCATTAAATTGTTACTATTACAGATTTTATTCTCACTTTCCTGTCGTCTGTCTTTCAAACTTTATCAGCTCCCGTATTAAAATGCTCTAGAACAGCTACTAAATTGACCTTGTGGTAAGATTATTTTGTCAGGAAAATCTGTACTTTTTAACTAAGGCAGATGTGAGAAGTGATTTGATTTTTACTCCCGAACATCATCCTCATCTGTTTTAACAGCGTAACCACTGTTAAAGCACAAAAGGTTTGTGGAAAATGTTGATTAGACCAGATTTCGGATAGCTTTGTAATCAGTAGGCGGCTAGCTGAGGATCTGTATGTGTGTGATGTCTGTGACCTTGTACCATCATAGTTCTGATTCCTGATGGGTCTGTAGTATAGCCGCACTCATTTTAATGTACAACAATTTTCTAAAGGATTACTAATGAAAACGAAAGAGCAAAAAATACAAATTAAGTTAAAGGTGCTTTCCGACAACATGTCTTGATTAAGATAACTAACGTAGACGCTTGTTCCTTTTTTTGATTCATTTTAATGAACCATTCAAACTGCTTTTTTTTTTTATAGAACTGCCTAATGATTATTTACTGCACAATCTTGCAATCATTATGAATAATTCAACTAAATTAGAGGAAAAAGCCATTCAAATGACTTAGTGATAACCTCATATTCTTCATATTTTGACACTGAGAAAATATGGGTAGAGACACCTTTTACAACTTTTTATATTCATGATTTTTTTTTCTTTCTTTTTCAAAAGCACAGCTCTCAATCTGAAAAGTTCAAGTCAGAATCATACCAGGTAACAGGGGACTACTTTGGAAACGTTATGTTTTAGTGCGGACCCCAAAGGCCTGTTAGAGGTTACCTTACCGCTTCAAATCTTAAGGCTAGACTGCCTTCACTGGTGTACGGAGAGATGCATGATAAAAAGTGAAAATGTTCCACCAAAGTGAAATATCGCTGTAAGTGGGAGTGTCTGGGTTGCTGTGGGGGAACGTTAGAGGAAGTGGTAATGATGACAGCTCTAACTCAGTGCAGGTGCAGTAAAGCATGGCAGGTTGGTCAATTGCCCAGAACCCATTACTTCTCCCACGAGACCAACCTTGTAATGTGCTAGGTACCTTCTGTAAAGGATTGACCTATTGTCAACAGTGAAATCTTCCAGATTTTACATGAAGACGCAAGTGTACCTCACAAGGTTATACAGGCAGGTTAAGAGCGTGTTAAATGTCTGAGTGCGCTGTTTGCAAACATTACATATTACACAAGAAAAAAACCTTGAAATACTGGTTCGCTCCATCATTAAACCAGTGGAACATTTTCTTTATACGGAGAACAATTGAGTATTACAGCTACTGGCAACATATTCTCTGCCTGAATGTCATGGTTGGCCTAGTTGGACAGGTTTAGTATTGGCCTGTTGAGCTGTCGGAAACACTTTGCATTTTGTAATCCCAGAGCACAATGCCGGTGAATGTAAAATTCATGATATTGTTTCTCTCTTTGTGAGTGCCTTCACAGGGCCTCTAAACATTTGAAACTGTGCAGGAGATGGGAATAGGATGACCTTGGGTGCCAGATACATCTCTGTTCCTGTGTCATCTTCAGACAGCCACTGTTTGACCACTATCTACCAGATGCATCCTATCCGACACTTGTAACAATAGTGTAAATGGGACGAAAATTGAGCTCACCTTAAAGGCGGACTTCAGTCCTCTTGAAGGCTGAAAGCCATGGATGAGCCCAGTGCCCAGTGGCAGCTTAGAGTCCTTGTTTTGCTCCCTGAGACGTGTGTAATCAGAAAGAAAGTCCAGCACAGATTACAGTCTTCAATCAGTCAGGGAGGAAAATGATATGTACATCATTGTCTCTCCCGCACATCCCAGGCACTGTCAGCCTGCATGCATATTACCTGTGTCAAAGCTGCCAGGGACATGACGAGCGAAACTGAGAGCCATCACAGAGCCGCCACTCAGGGGGGGTGTCGAGTCTTCAAGCGCAGCAGCGAGATTCAGTCTCCATGGGGACTCTACTCTGACCTCCGGGATGTTGTTGACACCATTTAATGTACATTTTCAGATACAAAACGTCTCCTTTCATATCTGAAATCGTTTTCAATGGGCTGAATAGCACTGAAGGCTAGCTCTTGTCACCAAAAAAAAGAAAACATTGGGCGCGCACACTCGTAGTTTTTCCTCGACTCGAGTCCAAGGAAGTTGAAGCCGTTGTCACATTTGACCTTGAGGTGCACAATAAAGACAGAGTTATTTTGTATAGCGAGGAAAACTATACGACTGCTGTGAGGAATGTCAAAAAATTATCCCTCCTAATCTTCTCATAGATCCCAACATCATCTTATGCAATTGTCTCTTCACTAAAAAAGAGACGCATACTGTGCGTGACTACAATGAACATCATGATGTGGAATATTTGATGGAGGTGTCTCATTGTTGTCAATTCAATTTTCACAGTTGGATGTGGAGAACACATACATACAGTAAATGCAAAGCCGCAGGAGAGAAAATTTTTACAATATATATAGAAAATACTGATCCGCTCTGAATTCCATCCTCCTAAAATAAGAGTCAAACTATAATTTCCCTGCAGTAAGAGTGTTTAATTTGAAGCTGTGAATGGCACCTCTGCATATAAAAGGATGATGGAAGACGATTTGCAGCCACACCAACACACATACATCATACTTTTCTACCCAGTGTACATCCACAGCCATACCAATTTAAACAACCACCCTCACATAATTGCTGACAGCAAATAATGACCGAAAATACATGAAAAACTAAATCCACAAGCGTGCGACTGCTGGCCATGGCCATCAGGTTTGCATAATAGCCCCCCTGTCCCACACCAGGTATCAGTTCACCTTGAGAAGTCCAGACGCAATGTCAACACCAGCACTTTCTACCTCGACGATTCTGTTTGTCTCCTCCGGTCCTGCTGGGGCTCAGGAGGGAGGTCACCAAATTGTCTCTGGAATAAAAAAAAAAAAAAGGTGCTGACCTTCTGTTAAATTGGCCACATTCAGAAGACGGGGAATATCAGGTTATTGAGTTGATCCATGCTGTGTTTCCTTGCCTGGGGAAAATGATCTGCGCTATTGTCTGCCTTCTGCAGTTGATCAAGGACAAGAATGTGTCAGGAATGTAGAAACACGAGACACTTTTTTTTTTTTTTTGGTAGTTTCAAATGTCCTAAAGGTTTAAGAGAAAAACAACATTAGTTGCTGTTGCTGTAAACAATAATATTAAGCAGGATGGCGAGTGCTTTTCACTTATGAAGAGACTTGCGGTTTATATCAAAGAAGAAATTAAATAAAGGCTTTATGCTCTAAATTCTGCGAGATGCTTCATAGAAAAGACATGAATGCAGCTGCAGAACCCCAACAATTCATTGCACTGTACACTCAAGTTGTTGATTCCTTGAGGAAGGCAAATAATAGTCATTTTGCAAAATTGCAGACCTATCCTCCAACAACTGGGGAAAACAGTTAAAATTGGGCAGGAATAGGGAAGAAGCAGCTCTCTCGCGGAAGTATTTTGTATATTTGGGACAGTATAATGAAATAAGTCATTTCTGCCAACAGTTCACATTACCTCCCAATGGTTAAGAACCATAATCCCAATAGCATTTTGAATTCTATCACACATACAGTTGGAAATGTTATTGCATGATTACAGTGTTCCTCTCCCTCTGCATAGTTATTGTATTTATGCATTTTGCACATGAATTGGAAGAGAAGTTGAGCACTATGTACAATTACACCGCTATTCAAACTCAGCTAGAAGAACCAAAGCTATTTGGTATAATAAAAAGACACAAACAACTTGTAGTGTAAGCACTGTTTGAAACGATACCTGGCTATCAACAAAACACAATACCGAAGCGGCATAATTGAAAAAAGCTTTCCTTTTTACGCTCCAAAATAAGGTGCAAGTTGAATTGTGTTTCTCTCCTCTTTTGCAAAATTTGTTCCACACAACGTTTGCTTCACCAAATAAAAGCCAAAAGACGATTTACTCGCCTTGCATCCGTGTCAGTCTCTGTCTCTGCTGAAGCTTCCTGTCTGATTTTATTAACTGGGCTGAAAACTGTTGAACCTCTGCTTATTTTTCTATAAGCTGACATAAACATGTAAGAACGCTAATAGAAGGGCTAGAACAGTTAGTCGACAAAGTTGGCCTAAAATCCAGGCGGTCAGTTTGAAATGACGGAGTGAAATGACACCGTTTCTCAATACATTTCCAGCTCTGGGTGCTGGGTTGTGATTTGCATCGTAATAGCTGAAGGCAGAGGCCATATACAGGCTTTGATGACCAATCTTCAAGCACAGAGTAAAAAAAAAAATCCAAATAAAAAAGAAACTATTTTGTCAAAAGGCACTCACGTTCTTCAAATCTGCCACACGGAACAACTGGAAAAACCACGAATCTTTACGCAGACTGTCCCAGAGGTGTGTGTATCATAGATTTCATTCCTGCAGGGGAGTAAAGATTATTACAATATTCAGATTACCGAGCAGGGGAAATTAATTGGACTAATTAACATACAAGTAAATGATGATACCGTTAACACATTTCATTAACTCAAACTGTCATTCTATGTTCCTGCTGCACTTGGTATTGCATTACAATGAATTGGATTCATTAAATTATGCAAATGAACGGACGAGTCCCTTTTTAACGTTACCGACCACATTTGCGGACTCGTTTTCAGCAAATTGACTCAGACTCAAAAAGCATGTGCTTTCCACTCTGATTTACCTGATAAAGCTTTTCATAGACCACCGTTTTAATTATGTTCACAGGCACTAGAACCAGGTAGGCTATAATACATTTCCAAGTCTCTCATGCCGCTGTCTTTAGCCTTATCTTAAAGAAAAAACAGCAACAGTACCTAATTTGTAATATGTCCTCTTTAGTGTAAGAGGTAAAAATAAGTGATACAGCATGTGTGCTGAAGTGGGTTGGTAATATCAAGCCAATATATATTTTTTGACAAGAGAAAGTAAGATAAAACTTTCAAGTGAAAAGCAAGACAGAGATATCAAATATACACAAATCCAGGAGCAGTTACATCTCACACTCCTGTAGGGTTTGTTCAAAGTCATGAGACAGCAGCAGAATATGTTCCTGACATTTCTGTGTGACATTAACTTGTGGTTAATTGAGGGTCCGCACCTCCTGTTGGCCTCAGTGACTTCTGTCTTCATCTTAGCAGCGCTACACGAGGAAGGTCAAGAGGTCAAACATACCTCTTGTCTTGCTCCCTTGGCTGCAGTGACATCTACTGGACTACAAACCCAGAGTGTGCGCCGCGGGGGGAGAGTGAACCTCCTGGCTGGCTGACAAGTCTTCAAAAAGATACAAAAGGTTTCAAGCACAAGGAAAAATTCAAACTTGTCTTACGTTTAGTCATTTTAGTGGAAAATATCAAGCTGTCCTGAGAAAGCAGACATTGTACGACTGTGATACATTAAAATAATTTTAAAATAAAGCAAAAAATGAAAGGAAATTCAAGTGTAACAGAAAGGTTTATATTGATGATATATTGACATATTTATACAGAAGATTTTTGAATGAGAATAAACCTTCAGTGTTTTTAAGTACATAATACGAAGAGGCTGTGTGAGTGTGTCAACAGCATCCGGCTATCTGACTCAAAGGGTAAAGTATAATCTCTTGAAGGGGACCGTGTGTCCATGTGAGGAAAAATGATCTTATCACATACTTTCATTATTTGTCACAATGAAGGAAAAAAAAAAAAAAATCAAATATGCCACCAGTAAATTCACTGTTCAGTGTGTACGTGTATTCAGTTTAACAATTCAACAGTTGGTGGAAAGGGGGTCGGAAATAATATTTAAAAAAACACATAATTAACATATAAAGGAAATACAACATACAGTTAATGAAAAATAAATCAACACAAAGACAGAAACATTGTACATTTACTGACATGGGTATAGAGGACAGTTTTCTTGGGGAGTATACAAAACATTTTTTTTCATACAAAAAGGATTAACAAGAAGATGAAAGTGATGAGAACAGTGCTGTTAAAAGAGTACCGCTGTCAAGAATACGCTGACACTTTTCAAACGCCTGATAGGACTGATGGAAAAAGATACTGCTGAAGAATTCTGCAAAGCTGCTTCCATAAGAAGAACGGGGGTTGTCCTCATCAAAGGAGAAAAAAAAAAAAAAAAAAAAAAGACTGACATGATCAGATTTGATAAGCATAGGTAACATGGTGACAGCTTAATTCATCTCAGCTTTTGGTCCATCACATAACATTTCTTCACAACACCCCAACATGGCCAGAGAGGCTACAGGGGTGATTTACTCTACTTCTATCACACAGTCACAACTCACCCTGAGTTTGTAGTCAAATTTGGCAATTACCTCCAAAAATGGCTTTTTGTCTTCATATTACAATGGTTTTTTTTGTGTTGTCCTCCAAAAAGGTTTTTACAAAAACACATTTGATTTACATATAATGAAGCCATTTGAAACATTGTGGACTTTTAATATCACAAATGCATTTTCTATGTAAAGCCCAATATAAATAGCTGTTCAGTCAAAATATCTAATAAGCAAATAATGTGTATCATATCAACAGTATTATGTTCAAGAGGAATTACAATACAAAATTCTGATTGTTTTTCATTTTCACCTGCAAAATAGAGTAGGTGTGAGCAAATGAAGAAAATGGAGGAATGAAGGCTTGCTCATTTGCAAGCGCACTGACTGCAAAGAGGACACTGAAAAAAAAATGCATAATGTAAAGAAACAAACCAAACACATAACATGAATAAATTTGCATGGACGTAAGCAATAACATGACTTCAGCTGGATAAAATTAGCTCGGTTGTGAGATTTAGTCTTTGCTCAAAAAGGAATATGGAACAAACCTTGCTTACCAAGGACATCATCAGAATATACCATCAACAAAAGGCGAGGAGAAAATTGTTCAACTTATCAATAATTTTCTGTGAAAAACACGTCATTAACAAACAAACAAACAAAGGAGATTCAAAACAAAATGGCACCCTACATTTCCAACTACACAATATTGTACAAAATAAGGCATTTCCTTGTGTGTTTACTGCAATGTCTTCTTCCACCTTTATCTTCCACACTGCTAGTTTCCCCTCAGTAAAAACTGAGTGTGGACAAGGACTGACTATTTCTGTGTTAAAATATATATATATTTATAATTTTAGTTTTTCTTCAAAACTTAATAAAAATGTAGGTAGGAGTATATGAGAGAGGTTGCAGAAGTTCATAAGTGGAGTGTAAATCACTCCATGACTTCGCTGGCCGCTACCGTGGTGACGAGCTGGAGAGGGATCTCTGCGTTGGCCAGGATGTCCTGGGCGTTGCTGGAGCCCTGCTGGATGTTGGTGAGGATGAGGGTGGTCCCGCCTGCCGTGGTGATGATACTGTCTGAGGACCCCGCGGATTCCATCGAGGCCACCACAGCGCTGCCAGAGTTCACGCCTTTTTTGTTCTGATGAGTTTTAATGTGCTTCGCCAGGTGGTCGCTCCGCATGAAGCGCTTGGAACATTCTGGGCAGACAAACTTCTTCTCTCCTGCAAAAGAGAAAATATAGTTTGAACGATAAAGAGTTTGATACTGAATACATTTGGAAAGGGGCAGACACGACATCTATCTGGGAATACGTATGTTTCACAGGTCAGGAGATCAGTTTAGCACACGAAGTTGTATTTTTTAATAATATTAAGAAATTCTAATAAAATTAAAGATGACCTATTGTGCTCTTTTCCAGCTCTATATCTTTATTCTGGGACTCCACTAGAGTAGCTTTGCATGATTCACTGTTCAAAAAACTTCCTTTTTATCTTATACTGGCCCTTTATGCAGCCCCTCAGTTCAGCCTCTGTCTCTAACAGGCAGTCTTAGTTCCAGCCCACTCTGTTCTGATTGGCCAGCTTTCCAGAAGCCTGCCAAGGGGCAGCCGTATCAGAACTGTGTTAAGTTACCGCTGATGCAAACCAAACATTTCCTGCTTTACTGTAACGTATTAAAAGCTTTTAAATGGTGCTAAAAACCGGTTGGCACAACAACATATGGTGATATTTGTTCAGTGGATCAGTTAGAAATAATACAGGGAGGAATAGTACAAGCAGAAACAGCCACAGTGATGATGATGTCTGATGAAGAGCTGCAGACGACCAGCACACCTCCAACAAGTAAACAACTTTTGACTTAATTTTACTTTACCCTGCTGTGTAATGGAAAAACACACACAGTGTGCCAGCTCGACTCCAGTCATGGCTCGGCGTGACAACCCCCCCAAAACAATGGAAAAATGTCATAATGTTAGCGGAGTGGAGCAATGAACTTGCACACTGTGTGTGGAGCAGATGACCATATAAAGAAATCTGTCATGAGTTGACGTCGGCTCGAGCTGAAGGTAGAAAAAAAGTTTGGAAACCGAGCGTTCAGAGCAGTCTGAGGTCTGTGCCTTTTGCTCACAGCAATTACTTCTACATACGTTTACCTCATTATTTGACACTTTGGCCACATTTAATATGAACATCTGACACTGTAACATTATATATGACTGAAAATAAGGAAACGCATAATAGGTTCCCTTTACAGAAAAATAAAAATGAAAACGCAGGACTGTCGATGAAGTCCAAATTCTTAATATGTCTTTATTTTATGCTGTAGAGTCAACGCTTAAGCACTGAATTAGTTGCTGAATGCTACTCCAACCTGTCACTGACAAACATGACAAATAAATTGATGATAAATTGATACTATAGGACTGATTACAATCATCACTTATTATCAGTTGCAAGAAACCTAGAATTATTGAATATCCACTTGCAAAGTTAACTGTGAGCACTAACTGTTCATATCTGAGCTTGCAGCTGACAGCGTAATGAAATGCTACTTTAGCCCATACTGTCAGAGGCCTCACTCTCAGCCAATGATGTGGCCTGGCTTTAGAAATTGAACAGTACAGTACAGCCAAATAATGTCCCTTTCAAAAGTCTGCCTAAGCATTATCTGTCAGATACTGTCAGATACTGTATATCACTGTGTTGTGCTGGTATATTTGACTGTATTTTTTCATACGCTGCAGCTTCCTGCATTTACAGGAACATACATGTATATTTTCTTTAGCTGTGTACATGAGTGTGCACATGACTAAAGATAATGCTAATGTGTTTTAGAGTATTCAATAACATTCAAAGCAGATTAGAGGAACCAACAGCCTGTGTTCAGATTCAATGGAGAATAAAAACAGGTGACAGCTAAACTCTTGATAAGTACAGCATGTCACTGACATCTTTTTTTTTGTTACATAATCTGATGTTATCAGAGCCTGAAAATTAGACAGCAGAACAAATTCTGTAAACCCCTTAAAACCTCTTTGAACTGGAAAATTACCACCAAGTATGTGAAATCTGGATATGTTTTTCTCAACAGTCTTCAATACTAACCTGACATTTTACATGTAAATCCGGAGGGGGACAAACGCTGTTATTTCTTACATGACTCACACTGTGCACGGCACAAATTAACACATTTTACTGATTTTCCTGATGTTTTCCTGATGTGCCATCGGCATGGGAGCAAAAAAAAAAGGGCACCTGTGTGTGTTCTCCTGTGTCTCTGCAGCTCGTCACTGCGTGTGAACCTCTTCCCACAGAACATCCAGCTGCAAACAAAAGGTCGCTCCCCTGAATGCCAGCGCAGGTGTGCTCGCAGGTGTGACGTCTTTCCATATACTTTCCCACAGCCCGCGATGTGGCAGATGTGCTGCTTCTTCTTCCCCATGCTGGATCCCCTGAGCAACACAGTTATGGACAGTTAGTATCCTGTTTATTTCCCATGCAGTGGTGAGGACCTGCATCTATGCACATACAGTTATCAGAGTGAGAGCTTGCAGAGGGAAAAGCACCAGTCACGCTAACTCACCTCCCTCCTGACTCTTTACAGTTGGGGCAAGTGCACGCCACTCTGCGCAGCCTCTTGCCCTCCTGGCCCAACTGATCCTCCTCATCCACCAGCCTGACGTGAAGGTGGGACAGATCGCTTGTGTTCAGGGTGGAGTCACTGCTTAACTGCCAGTCTCCGGCGTCTGGCTCTTCCTTTATCCGAATGTCTGAGCAGCAAGGGCAGAGAAATTAATGTGCACGTTAATATCAACACAAGCTCTGGTAATAATGTGCCACATAGTCAGCAGAAAACCCACAGTGAGAACTGGTTTATTTTTGTGACTGGCAGCTAAGGCTGCCCCATAAATGTCAATGATTCAAAGCATCTGTTTAGAAACCCCAGACTTTTTAGCTGCGTCATTGTACACAAAGCAACACAGGATAACATGACAGGCTGTGAAGTTTTACAAACTGAGTACGAAACCATAAAACTAACTGTAATGGATACAAGGAAGGTGATGGAAACAGAGGGCGGTGCGACTCGTTTCTGTTTGCTGCTTCAACGCGCTCAGCTGGTGCTGAATGTTAGTCTAGTAACTAAACTACTGAAAAAGACACTGGTACAACCTCTACTGACGTCCAGTGCGATTGACTCTTTCACAGACAAGCAAAACTCTGAAAGTTCCTAATTGGGGCACAGGCCTACTGGCAGCACGGCAACAAATTTCACAAGTAAAACTACATATAATAGAATACAGGTAAAATCCTTACTTCATCGACAGAAAATTATTCAGTGACAAGTTCAATAGTTAATTAAAAAGGTACCCTATGGACTTTTTGGCCCAGGTAAGGAGCAGAAAATGGATGGATGGATTTTTTTTTTCCAATCAAAAACTTCAGTGTTTTGAGACCTTTAATCGGATCAATCATCTACACATAGTGGCTGTAAGGATATTCACAATGTGTTTTGTTGAGAACACTAAATGCAAACAAAACTATGTTAACAATGAAAACGCTAATTATTAATAACAGCTTGGTTGATTTTCTACATGTCATATAATAGAGAATTAAAAAAAAACATTTTGATTACTGGACAGAAAAATAATCAATTATGATGACATTAAGCTCTGGTCATTTTTGATCTACATTGGTCCTTTGTTGGTTTTATAGACTAAACTATAGACCTTTTTTACAGCAGACTTTTTGACCAGTCATTGCAGGAAAAACACAGGTGTCCATAACAACATTAACGATGGCTCTGCTCTATTGAAGTGTCCCAGTAAGTCATGACAGGGTGACAAGAGAGCAAACATGCACAATAGCAGGACTGAAACTGAAGCAGCTAAATGGAATTCAGCCTTAATCTTTTTATTTAAACCTGTGGTTTTCTTACTGTGACATGTCACAATGTCTTCTGTGAAAAAGGTCAGTGCACGTGATATTAAAAAGACAAATACATGTGATTGACAAGAGCCCTGACATTGTTCACTACATTGAATTGTGTGCTTTGAGCTCCACAATCACCTGTGTGGGTTTTATCATGAGTGTGCAGGGTTGGTTTCCTGTGTATATTCTCATAATACAAAGAACTACTGTACCTCCAGGGGTGTCTGTATCTCCTTCCTGTTGCGCCACTGAGTTGACTGTCACTGTTTGCAGGTTGGGGATGTGCCCTGTGCTGATGCTGACTGGATTGGAACCCAGAGACAGAGTCTGGACTGGAGCCAGGGTTATCTGCTGGGGTGGTGTGGTGGGCAGCTGAAGGTTCTGCAGGTTTTGCACTCCTTGCACCTGAAAGGTCTGCCACTGTATCTGGCCTGACGGCGTGACCGTTTGGGCTTGGATGATGAAGGTTCCCGGGTTGATCAGCTGCACATTTTGCAGGCCCTGCCCGTCTGTCGCCACTGACTGAACCACCTGACCGTTGCTGGTGTGAACAGGAACCTGCTGCAGCTGGATGATGGGCTGAGCTGAGGACACCTGGACATTCTGCTCTTGATTCTGTTGGATGAAGCCCTCCTGGAGACCAGAACTCGAGTTGACTTGCTCTGTAGCCATTGATGACAATGAAGTGTCTTGCGTCAGCAGACCAGATCCATTTGCTGGATCATGTAGCTGAGAGGAAGACGTTGGCACAAATATCTCAGGATTTGCATTTGAGTCATTTACTGGTAGTGTCTGTGACAGGTGATCATCTGTCTTCGTCAGACTCTCTGAGCCATCCGTAGGATGACTTGCCATGATTAACTGCCCATCAGCAGTGACCCCTGTTGCTATAGTCTGAGCACCAGACAGGCCGAGGGAGTCCAAGTCCACACTATTAATAGGAACAAAAGTAATGTTCCCGGGCAAACCCACAGGCACATTAGTAACAACCTGACCCTGGTTGTTGAAGGCGGAGCTGCCAATAGACACCCCTTGGATCTGCTGGACATTACCAGTCTGTGATATGAGGTTCTGGTTGTTATTAAGGATGTTTGCAGTTGATGTCACACTGAGACTCTGGCTACCATCAGGCAAGATCTGAATGTGCCCCGTGGCATCCTGAGTCAGAGTCGCTGCTTCCATGCCGGATGTGGAGAAGCTCAGCTGTCCATCTGCTGTCTGAATCTGAGGAATTACTTGGTACTGAATGTTAGGCACTGAATTGGCAGAAGAGGCGTCTGTTCCTGACGACACAAAAATTGGCTGACTCTGTAAGTTCTGGAGAGGAACAACATACTGTCCGTTTGATGTTAATATCCCTTGACTTTGGATTTGTATCATTCCAGATTCATCCTTTGCTGATGTTGTGGGGGTTAACACCTCCCATTTATCAGTCTCAGTAAGCTGCGTAGATGTTGCACCTGTTGTCTGAGAAAGAAAACGAGTGACATTAACAAATGCAAAGATTACGCACTTATTCTTAATGAATTAGATTAAGCAATGCGAAGCACTTAGAAGAATAGTTATCCTTTTTAAAATTTACAGTCAAACGATTTTCAACAATTTTAGAGTTAGTATAAGCCCAATAATTAAAGAAAAATTCTGCTAGTGATTCATACAATCTGTGTCAGAAATGTGTGAAGGCAAAATTAGTAAAATTTGGCTGTGTTCATACTGGTAGTTTGATTCTTTTGGTCCAAACAAAGGACGAAAAATCCATTGTTGCCTTTTAGTGTTTTAGTTCTCTTTACAAGAGTTGTAACCCTGAGGTCACACCTACAGTGCATCGTCACAAACCCATGAGGGAACTTTTATTATTGATGGCAACTCATGTTACACTTAATTGCGTTCAAGGTTTTATTTATTTTCTTGAATCACCGGGACCAGCTTTTCAGGCTTCCTTTGTGCGTCTGTTTGATCCACACCAGATTTGCATAATGGTGATCTCAATATCCAGAGCAAATGCACAAATACACCAGTGTTTGTTCTGACTGCTTCAAACAGGTGCTGTATGAAGCCTCACAGTTTCCCTGTGCACATTAACTGTTAATTTAAAAGAAATGCAAACTTGACTCTCCTGCAAATGCTTTTTAGCAAAAGCCTTTAAGTGGCATCCCTTGCTTCATGTCTTTTTTTCAGATTTTCTGTATTCCCAGCAGTTTTGGTCTAATTTGATTTTGAGAAATATTTAGCAATACTATACATTCAGTTTGAATACAACACAACTGAACATCTTTCTCTTCAACAAAAACAAAGTTTGCCAGCAGAATATATGAAGCTGAAGATCATAATCATAATCTTACTGCTTTCATCTAAGTTCAGTGTTTTCTGGATTCATGTATAAATTAATTTACATCTTTATAAAATCATTCATAGAGATCCGGAGAAAATCATGTCGACTAAAATTTAAAATCCTGATTCAGTTGGCTGTTTTGACACTAACACATACGACTGATGATAAACAGTCTCATCAGTAAGAACAAATGCAAAATCAAATCTAATAACAGAAACAGTAACAGCTCAACCTACATAAACTTATCATGAGTTGTTAAAGAGCTGATGAACTTGTGATTCATGGCTGATGTTGCTGTCTTTCAAAGCACATTATAGATTCAGCATGAAGCGTTAGAATGAGTTGTCGACTGCATGAAACAAATGAAAGATGTCAGGCCTGGTCACACTGCACTCCCTGTGATAACCGTTCTTTGGATTCAATCTGTCATATATAGAGGAGGTATGGTTGTTTAACCCGAGTACATGCAATACATAAAGGACCTGACACATGAGCATAAGGCTATGGGTGCCCTCATTAATTAAGGTTTTCCCTCTTACACTACACTAAAATTTACTGAATTAAATAATACTGTAGCTTGAAAGGGAAAAAATGTTAATGTCACACTCCAGGTAGAAGTACTACTAGGACAAAGGGTATTTTCTGTGGTTCCTGATTCTGTTGTTTTATCACAAGTGATAAACACTGAGCATTATATGTTAAACACATTCATAGTAATACAGTCAACTTGAAAAAGTTGGCACAGTCTGCTGCAGTTGGTTAATGGTTATTTTAAATCAATATATGAAATGTAACTTAGATGGAATTTCAGTCGTTAAACTGGCAAAAACATCCCTGTTGCCACAATGAAACATCCCTGTTTTTGATCCCAAGAAGCAGTGGCTATAATGCAATTAAAGCAAATGCAAGCAAAGCTACACTCCCACCACCAATTTACTGCAACCCAGCTATGATTGGAGGCTTCACTTCAACTGCAGCTCTGTCGACTCTAGCAGAGGTGCTGACTTACCACATCAGCGGCAGCAGCACCTCTGTCCACCTCTGACGACGGTGACCCAACCTTAGTGCAGGTGGTTGCTAGCAGGTCGAGGGGTGACGGCTGTGTGTCCTACCCACAATGGGCATGTTTAAAAGGAAGAAAGCGTGTGGCCATTAGTCTGGGCCACAGAGAAAGTGTGATTCATTCACTAAAGATTGGAGGTGAAAGGACTCTCTTGTTTTTGTGTTGAGCCCCTCAGGCAACACTTGGGATAACATCCAGGTGATGTCCAGGTGAGGCTTGGAGTTTGAAGTCTGTCACTTCAGCCCATCGATGTACAGCCTGAGGGGAAGTGGTGCCTGAGGGGTTCAAATCAGGGTACAATACCCCTCCTCCTCCAAGTGTGAACTTTCACTAAGCACCTCTCAGTTGCTGTAAACTGACAAATAAAATCTTACCTGACAGCCCCGGCCTTCTTCATGCTGCAAAAACCCGCTTTGACTGCTGTCCACGTCCAAGGCAGCCATATCTCCTGGTTTCATTGGCTGTTCTGGGGCTGAACAGTAAAAAGCACAAAGGAGCTAACGTTAAGTAAATAAATCTGATGCCCACGTACAGGACTAAAGCTGGCTGTTACATCTCATCAGTGGTGGAAGATGTACTCAGATCCTTTACTTAAGTAAAAGTACCAATACAGCAATGTAAAAATACTCTATTACAAGTAAAAGTCCTGCATGAAAAGTCCTACTTAACTAAAGTACATAAGAATTAGCAGCAAAATATAGTTAAAGTATTAAAGTAAAAGTACTTATGCAAAATGGCCCCGTTTGAAGTATCATATTGATTATATATGCATACAGTATATATTATTCGAGTACTAAAACTGATGATGATGATAGTGATAATGTGTACATATAAGCAATATTTTAATGTCAAGGTGGAGCTCATTTTAACACCTTATACAGCTGATCAATAACAACGTATATATAACAAACTGATCATATGCTTTTATAGATAAAATCTTCATCTGAAAAGTAACTACAGCTGTCAAATAAATGTAGTGGAGTAGAAAGTACAATATTGAAATATAGTGGCGTGAAAGTATAATGTAGCACCATATGGAAATACTCAGGTAAAACACAAGTACCTCAAAGTGCAGTAACTGTTACTTGAGTAAATATACGTTACTTTCTACCACTGCATCTTATAATGTTGGGTAATGGACCAGCCAACAATACAGTCACAAGCACCGCTAATAACTGTGCTTACAACCATAAATAAACAGCACTGTATCATTAATTAGCCTAAGGAAGGCGAAATACTGATGTGTCCTAAACAAGCTAATCTAGTAAGCTAAGCGCAGCGTTAGCCGCTACTGCTAACTTAGCCGGCGATGATTAGCACTATCACCATACAGCAGCGTTGATAGCCTGCTAGCGAGCTAATTTAGCCAAGAGGATAGATAGCTGGTTAGCTTTCCGTGGGTGAAGAATAAGATCGATATTTACATACCAGTCATTGCGTGACTCGTCGTCAAACGGAGAGTCCTGGTAGTCACAAGCCACCGGACATGATCATCGAGTTATATTGATTGTATACGCGTAGAAAAAGGTTGATAACTGTCAGGATTTTGTTTCTGTTTTGATTGACGGGCGGTGGGTAACACAAAGGGTGGGGCCTGCAGGGGTGACTGGGTGTGTTTGCGTCACACGCAGGAAGTCCCGCCTTCCTTCTCACAGTTGATTGGGTTTCCGTTTTGCACGCCGTGTGACTGATTGGTCAGGTGACATATCAATCATCCTTTTGTCGGACTCCTTTCCTGTTTATTATTCATGTTCCAGTTTTACGGTGTTGACTGTAGTGAAAGCTGCCTGTTTTTTAATCGGTGAATTAAACCTGTTCAGTCCAAACACATTATTTTATTCATCTTCTGCATTTAACCCTCTTAATAATTAAGCTTAAGTGTGTTGTGACCTGCGTCACTTCTGAGTCTCTATCATCAGAATCATCTTTATTGGCCAAGTGTGTTTACACATTCAAGGCATTTGACTTGGCTTAGTGGCTCTTAATGTACTTACGCATAAGAACAGCACAACAATCTGCAGAAATAAACACAAGGAATGTCTACATACAGATGAGACCGTTTCTGTGGACTGTAAACAGGATACAAATAGTGCAAAGAAGTGAAGAGTGCACCTAGTGCTGAGATAAATATTAAATGGTTAAAAAAAAGACGCTACTTTATATACTAATCATGTCCTGCCAGCTGTTTTAAAACAACATTTACCTGGAAATACCAGTCTGACTGTACCACAAGTCAACCCTCCTCTATGGTGGAACATCATTAGTAAACCTGGAACCTGAGCCAGTTTTGTTATGCATTGCTACCATTTACACATATTGCAATTTATATTCATCAGCAAATAAATATACTTACAGTAAGAAAGAATTTCAATTTTGATCAGAAGTTTACAATGACACTGAAAAAGGAAATAAAGTGAACTTGATTAGATTAGTGCAACCCTAATTCAAGTTTACAACATACATTCTGTTTATGGCACTGATACATAAAACTACGATGAATAAAATGAATGTGTATTTTGCTATGATGCTGGCAGGTTTTCTCCCATGTGTCTTTGCAAACTGCTAGTGGAATTTTCTTACTTGAAATTCATCAGCGATTGTGTTTTAAGATGTATTTTGTGTTGATTATTTTTTAAAAAAAACACACAATCAAGACAAAATCTGAGTTTGTATGTGATTTGATTTCACCCCCCATACCCCTTGTGCACATTACAACATTGTGAAAGTGCATTGAAATGAGAGCCTGCATGCTATTGTACCTGCTCTGTGCCTGTGATGCTATCAGGACCCCACTTCTGAGTATTATTTGTGGTGTGTCAGTTCCTCACAGTGCGCGACCGCAGTGAGGCTATTTCTCTCAACCTTCAATTCAAACTTGGCCCATTACAGCCAGACTACAAAAGCACTTTCCGTGCACTCAGGAGCTCACGGCAGTGAATGGTGGATATTTCCAATCACTCTGCTGTCAATCCAAGTGTCAGGTAAACACAGGCCAATGGAAACAGCTTTAGAAAAACCTTTGCAGCTATGTCTGTCTTACTCCTGGAGTCCTTGGAAACGTATCAACAATTTCTACAAAGACCTCCAAGTTAAAGGTAAAAGTCAAATATCCTAAAAGCAACACCAAATGGTGGATGCAGTTGCCTACATGAGACACATATCTGCCGTGGTGTTTGTCTTCAGACCTGTGAGTGTTGTCTTCTGCTCCAGCTGCAGACTGTATTGACAGACTTTGTATTCCCCTCCTGAGAGAAGTCTGTACAACAATTACCCAGTGGGAGCTTCAGTACATCTATAAGGATTCAGTGTGATAGATATAACTGTAAACAGACCTGTATCTATGACCTGTTCACTGCACACATACAGACCTTCTAGCTTTCTGTTGTCTTTATTATCATGGTGGGGAAATATGATACAAATGATGTGTTTTATTAGCAAATCAGAATTTATGGATTTGAAATTATAAGCAAAACATAATTATTCAATGCAAGCCTCTTCTCAGTATCGCCTGGGGGTGGATATTGTTATTGTTGTGGCACAGTGCAGAAATATAAAGGATAAGAGGAGTGACCAAGTGAGTCCACAATGGCTCTTTCATATTAACATATTGACAGTTGTTTTCATGAAGGCCAGTCCAAGAGAGAGTGACCCCACGGAGAGAAACTGCCCTGCTGGAGGCACCTTGTGGGACACTGTAAATGGGACCTGAGAGAGAAAATTGAAACTGGTGCAGCATGGAGACGTGTGGATGGAATATCAAATGTGTGTTATGGACAACTCTGAAGCACCTGAGACAGGAACAATCACACTGTTTTTGTTGGGGGTAAAAAGAATGAACTGTTGTACGTAAAAATGGTTGCACGAAATGTTTTTATAGTCATTTTTACTGTGGAAATACTTTATAAAGATGCACACTATATAAATATAGACTTGAAACTAAACAAAGACAACAAGGTTAATCAAATTTAAGCAGACAATATAGATGTTATATACAGGTAAGAGATATATCCATATACATTAACATCTACTGGACAACAGACATACAGTTAGTCAGTCCAGTGTCTATATACAACATGTGTAATTGTTGCTGAAAAATGTATAAACAGGGATAAAGGTCTCGTTGGTTGTGCATTAGTAGTGCAAGAGTGTGTAGCAATGAAAAGAATTCTGATTAAATATTATTTAATAAGATGTTGGTCGATATATAGAGGTTGAAATATGTTTTTACAGTACATACAGCCTGCTCAGATACAAGATATTATGCACATGGTTTTGTAAAATGTGAATGTGTATGTTAGGCTTTAATATACTGTATATGACTATACGACATGTATTTTATTGCACTGGATGATTTAACTGTTCAATATGATGGCACGTGTGAAGAAACATTTAGTGAAAATAGCTAAAAACATATTTTGCTGCAATTCATTAAAAACTGAAACCTAATCCTAATCTGTTGCAAAAATGCTAGAATGGTACAGAGAAGTAACTTTTGTAGTTAATAAAAACTTCAGATGCAAATGAGATACTACATTTTTCATATCTGTCCACTTTTCACTCAACAATGTGCTGAAAGTGGTTTATCACTCTGACATAGAAAGTAATAAATCAAAGCGCCAAGTTGTGTCAAAATAGTACAACACGAATGGTTGGAAATTGTTGCATAAACCCTCATAAATGAACATCAAGTGTTACTTTGATTCTGATTCTATATTAATTTAATTTCTATTCTGTGTACAGTATAGAGTACAAGTGTCAGACTGAGAAGTCACACAATGGCAATAATTACAACATGGCAACAATTATTGTCATCCAAAATAGAGATAATTCCCTCTTTCTAATGATATGATACAATACTTATATAATAGCCATTGAGTTTCCCAACACAATCCCTTGTGCATAGTTATGGCTCTGAAAAATGTTATATAGTTATTTATATGTTTATTTGTTACTAACTCAAACATTTCTTTTTGTAATTCTTCAAAGGTCTTTGGTGTGCATGTGATTTACAGCAGCAGGCTGTGGTCTGTTTTCTTGGGTGTGTGTTTTAAAGCACGCTTTCCACTTTGTGCCCGTTTTGGTTTGATCCCGCTGTGGTTTGCCTCGGGGCAGAGTGGCACCGCTTGATTGATGGTGCTGACAGAACATTTGTACCAACAGAGAATTTGTCACATTTCTGAATTGGTTTAGGTTAGTCCGGTTTGGCAGCTTTAACCGTCCACCCACGTCACCTGATAATGTTTATTAACACTTTTATGCATATTTGTTTTCACCATTAACTGTTGGTTATGTCTGCATATGTATTTTGAAATGTGCTCCATGAAGTCAGAAGAGAAAGGACACCAAACAAGTTTTACTATTTAATAATTTTTGCCTCTTATGTGGCAAAATTGTTGGTATCCACAATATTTGGGGACAGAACAAAAAACTTGTCATGGTGTTTGGCTCCTATACAACATCTGCATGATTTTAAATAGCTTTACTACTCTTCCTAAAAAAAAGATTTATTGTCATTTTATGAAAAACAAAATACTCCACCACCCAGACCACTGGGAACAACTCGTCAGTTACTGAGCCTCAAAACTACAGCAGATGAATAATCTCCTATGTGGGGTTTAGGTTGGCCAACATCACCACCAACCCTTGAAGAATGCAAAAACAGTTTTGTTTCAAGCCCTCCATTGTGCTTTCCAGAGGATTTGCATGGTTTCACTTAGCAAACAGTTGGCTGAAAACAGCCTGTTGTTGTATAGAACACAGTATATGAGAGCTGTACATGTCGGTAGCAACAACTTTCCTATGAAGAAGTTCCTGGATCTGCTGCATGAAATATGTTTGGGTGATTACAATCAATGGTTAATGCTGAAGCTACCAAGCAAAGTAAGCGTAATGTTATTTGATTCACGTTGTCGTCCGTCTTTCGTTACATCTAACCACAATAAACACCATCCTATATTTTGCCACTGATCTCAAACCTTAAAGACTATAATCCACCTTATTTCCATGACAAACACTATGCTTTGTAGTGCTAGCACAGGCTCTGCTCCATAAAACATCCTATCCAAAACTTGGATATGCAATACTATCTCTGTAAAATGACCATTTTTATTCAATCTTTTTGTTCCCATCAAAAGGCCATTTTGTTCTCTGCAGTCTTAATGGTTACAAGATATTCAGCAAAGCACTGCTGATCTACAGCTCTTTGTTCGGACTCCCACGGAGAATACAATCTTACTTTGGAGCACCGCGGCTGCACCCATACAATTCCATCAGCATAAATTCTTCACAAACACTTACACACAAAGTATAGGGGAGAGAAAAACACTACTCCAGACAACAGGAATCGTTTTCTGGTTGTGCTTGTGGATTGTGTCAACTTCTATTTTCATACAGCATATCAAATATGTGGACTTTTTGTGGAAAGAAAAACATATTTGTAGGAGTGTATTTGCTTTTAGTAAGAAAACTGTTAACAAAGATGCTATGCTGACAATAATTGAGGATTGTAGCTGAGTACTGTACTGATGAGGACACATATTCATCAATCATAAATGAAATAAAAACTGCAAATGAAAGGTTAACTCAATCACTTCACAAATAATAATTTAAACTGACCACTTCTTTTGGCCGAAACACCTGCATCCTGCATTTGCCCTTCTAAAATCAGCATCACTTAGCAGATTTAATTATAATCGTCCCCTCTCTGCTACAGTCAATGTCAGCTGTGTCTTTTAATTCTCTAATCAGTGGTCGGCAGGACCGCTATCACCATCCCCATGCAGCTTCCCACTCAATACAGACATCCCAAAACACACACAGACTGGTTTTGTCAAATGTTTTATTGAGTGTAGACATCTGGGCTACTGTAAAACATGCATTATCTGCAGAAGGGGGAGAGGAGCAGGTGGCATTGTCCCCGCTGTCAGCTGTGTCAGTGCTGGCACCCGTGATGGAGATTAATGAAGTATCTGGAGAGTAATATGCTCCTTCAAATGCTGCTACAATTTGGAGTGGGGGCCGATCCTGATCTTAAATAGCAAAGCTGTCAGAGTTTACTGAACCTGTGCTTTAGCACAGAGGGGGGATTTGATCCTACAGGACAGAAAACAAAAAGTGAGAGTGTGGCAGTGGGTGTCAGACCAGCACAGTCAGTCAGTTATGTAAACCAGTGAATTCTTCTTGTATCACTTTTTCTTTGGTGCATTTGGTGTGTTAAATTTGAAAAAGATGATGTCTCCATCTTCAACAATGTAGTTTCTCCCCTGTTGTCTGTATTTTCCTGCTGCCTGTGAGAACAAGAACAAGAAAACAATATTATTAAAAGCAAACATATATTGTATACACTGTTATATACTTTAGCTATTCATTAATTGGTAATAATAGGAATTATAGAGCGCATAATAACCATGTATATTGTAAATAATAAAAGAAAATAATAGTGCAGGATTAGTATCCAGTCTCTTTTATCACCTACAATAACTTAACTCCAATTGCAAATGTCATACTCTCCCTCTCCCCCTCTCTTTTTCCTCTCTCTCTCTCTCCCACACACGCCTGCATCCATGTTTTGTTCAAGGGGTGCCTGAATTCCCACTGAGTGAATAATCCTCTCTTCTGCCCATTTAAGTTTCATGTGCACAAGCACAAAATGTTAATAAGTCTTTGATTATAGCACTATCAAACTTCTCAAGGAAACAAAATAAGTTCTAACATTTCTTTTGTATACAGTAAGTGTTTGTTCTCCTTCCCGGCAAACTCAAAATAATTGACTTGAAGTGCTAATACGGACAGGTTTATGCATTCTGGTTCTGCACAGCGCACAATTAATTAGAAGAATCAATGTCCCTTTAAAGGCTCAGGAGACCATTTAATCCAAGCTCAATACCACCAGAAACACTGGATGGAGAGGGAGACAGGAAAAAAAAAAAATCAATGGCTATTTGTGATTCCTGAGTATGTATTAAACCAGACACGTCTAACTGGTTCATTTGCACTTGAAAGCAGCCATCTGGAGCAGCAAGCTTGGCTTAAGCAGATATGATTACTAATAATGTGATATCCCCGTACATGGGCCCTATTCAGACAGCCTATTCCCACAACTGGCATTAAATAGCATGGACCTTAATGCCACAGTAAGAAACGCTCCATGTTGTTATGAGGCCCAAAAAGGGATTAGTAAGAGAGCATGCAGTAAGGAGCTGACACTCAGATCTCAACCTCGGATAACAATGGTGAAACCCCCAAGAGACCGACACATTTCACCCTTTGTTTGCAGCTTATGAAGGGTGTGGACAATACACTGCTGCTGCATTAAATATTAAATACTTATTTTTAAAAAAGGGCTTGAATAGGAAAGAGATTTAAATGTTTTCATAATGCTTCATTTCCACACTGGTCCCTGCAGGTCCCTGTGTGTCACCATAATTACATTAGTTGAGTCTGTAAGTGGGCACACGGAGCTGATAGTGGTGATAGTATGGGATTTTAACAGCGTGGCTTATACAGCTGCTGCTCACAAATGTCACACATAGCAAGGTTAGAGTCACTTCTGCTTTAATTCAATTAAATGAGAATGAAATTGAATTTTTCCTCTACATAGAAATTAAATTAAATTTAGGGAGGGAAAAAAAAACATCTTTGACGTGAAAGGCATCCTACAGTGTTGATTAACTGATTATTAACTCTGTACCTTCACTTACTAAATTACAGTTTGCTGATATGAAACTAAATTAATGTCAAATCTGGAACAATTGTTACATAGCATTTTAAAGCATTTAGCAAAGTACCTGCTGTACGCCCAGTTATTGTCTTCACAAATTCACCATGAAATCATTTGACAGGAGTGTGCACATGAACAACCCACAGCCCAGTTAAAAGGTCAAAACAAACACCGGCCATCATAAAAATAAGATATGCAAGTCACATTTCCTTGCCACCCATCCATGAAACAGTCCTTATTTGAGGAATTTCACACTTTATTTAACTTGCTGCTTTATATCACTGTCACATTCTTACAGTGGCTTGGGGATTTGGCGACAGAGAGCTCTAAGCTTACAGCGCACTCTATAGATCTGATAAATGCCTGGCGAGGTGAAGAAGTGCTACCTCTGAGCAACTGTGCTGAGCTACAAGCAAGAACTACCATCAGCCAGTTAAGACACATTGTGATAAAGATATGCACAGCTGGAGCAGAATGGCAGTGTTTAGAGCCAGAATCAGTTGGCTTGTCAGGAGTGGTGCTGGAGTGTGTGCAGTAATTTCTTCCCCTGAGTAAAGGTGAAGAGCAGTTTGCAGTAGGAGCTGTGTGGTGACTGTCAGCTCCACTGATCACAGGAGACTTCCCCTCATCTCCTCTGGCACCCTGACTGCTCACCTTGACAGCGTTCTCGCTGCCTTCCTCTTTAAAATCCTGGAATTTCATTACTTCCGCCATAATGAAGCCCTTCTCAAAGTCTGTGTGGATCTTCCCTGCAGCCTGTGGAGCCTTAGTTCCTTTCTGTCACAAGGAAGGAAAAGAGAGGACAAATGAATTGTTTTGGAGAAGATGGATTACAGCATGCGAACGACACAGTGTTTGATAGGGTGATAGCGTTGTGAGCATCACTCGGGGGTGTTTTCAGTCAGGGGTTTTCTTTTCCTCACTCCTGATTTCTGGATAGCTTTCCACTAGGCTGTGCCCTGCTAGGACAGCCTGGACACCGATAAGGACCCGGCACTGCTATCAATGCCTTCTGATTCCCATTCCGTGTTGGTATTGATTTCTGTCCAAGCAATCTTGCCTCATTGTGGGTCGCTGCTCGGTTCTCTGGTCATAGCAGCAAGAAGACCCAGTGTTGCAGTGAGAGGCCAGGGTGGTATAGACCATCAGGCCTTGTGATTTTGATACACCAGAGTTTGGTAATTCAAATTCAATTCAAACCTTCAATAATATTTCTTTGTGGTAAATGCAGGACTGCATTAAATTCTGGAGTATGTGAGTCTGTTTTGGATGTCTTTAAATTGACTAGACAGTAATGATTTTATGTTCAAAACATACATTTAAATGTGACTCTAAAGTTATTTCAGATGCCAGTTTGATAGTTTTATAAATTCTTTGTACCCTGAAATCCTCTTTAACACTTGAAGACACAACTGGTGACTGATAAAATGTGCAATTTATATGCACTGAAATAATGCTGGGCAGAAATGACAAATGACCCAAACAAGTGACGTGGCTGCTGTGTATCATTATGACTCCTGCCTGTCGACCTGCTCGCTCTCTCTCTGCTCTGCAGCTCTGTGCTCAGGAACTGTTGAGCAGTTTTAATTATGTATATAATCAGGTTGGGGTCAACATATTTCATGCCAAAAGAATGATGCGTATTTAATGACTCTAATACATTACCATCTCTTTGCAATCTCATTGACGGAGTGCTTGTGAGTTTAACTACCATTAATCAGCATCAAGGTTTGTCTATCTGGAGAAAAATAGATTAAGGGAGGGATTTTTTTTTTCAGACGGCGCATTACAAGAGATCCACATTGTCCTAGTTAAGAGCTATGCAGAGCAGGCTGATAGATAATGGTCACCTCGAGGCTGCCTAATAAAGCATGTTAAAGGACTTAGGAACACGACATTACTGAGTGTAGTTTTTACAATGCAAGATGTATTGGCTTAATATAGTTACTCACTGATGCTTACCTGACTAAATGCCCCTCACACACAATCAAGGCTGGCTGTAATCAGTTATGTCGAGGAGGACAACCGTGTTTTTGAGGATGTCTTTGAAGTGTTTCAGGACTTTTTTTGTAAACACTGAGGACATCAGTCATGCTGAGACGAGTGTGCGCCTAATGCCGGTGATGTCATCTGACAAATGTAATGCATCCTGTGTAAAAGGAGAGAGTGAGCTCACCTTCCCCTCTGGCCTGTACACAGTCTGAGACGCCATCCCCTGTTTAAAGATTTCCATAGACTAATACTAATATTACTATTAATAAACAATTATGCTTAGGTGAGTCATTTAAAGATGATGTTTCTTATTTAGAAGTCTGATTTGGTCAGTGGCAAAAGAATCAGAGCATTTTAGCTGCACTGACATCACCTGCATTTGCATTTCTGTGCAAAATGTGAATATTTGTCCAAAGTATCAGCAAGGGGCATTGTGTTGACAGGTAGTCTAAGGCTCATGCTGTATAACTGTGACATCCTACGTCAATAACTGGCCAGGAGGGATCTTCTTTGGCAACCATCTGACAAAGCAAAATAACCTGAAAAAATCTTGAAAAAGGAATAAACAGTACAGAGTCTGTGTGCTTATTTCCTCATGTGTTGCAACATTACAAGGATATATTGGATACTGTGATGAATTCTCATTTCCACTGCATGTTAAATATATGATATGATTAAATAAAAATACCTGTAACAGTTCATCTTCATTTAAGAACCACATATCTGTTATTTAAGGTACATTTTGACCTTCCACCACCAGAGATGTCCTCTCATGAGGAAACTGGTCCAGCCCTAAATCCAGCTCACCACATGTCAATGGGGTTTATAGTAAAAAAAAAAATTGACAAGTGCTTTGTTTTTGTGAGAAATCGATAAATGGATCTATAGTTGGTGTCTACAGGTGTTAAGACCCAGAGCTCATATTCCAGCCAGTGCTGTCCTGCCAGGTTCACCTCAGCAGTTAGACTCCTTCATACATCGGTTTACACTGATCTTTAGAAAAATGAATTAAGTGAACTAGCATAAGGTCAGCTTTGGTGGTGAGTGGTAAACAGTACACAAGACCAGGGCCCTGACACTCACTCACTCCTTAAATGCCATTAATTCCAGTTTGTACTAAATTACTAAGGACCATGTAAATCATGTAATCATACAAGCGTCATGAAATGTCAGTAGATGTGCTCAAACTTGCCAGATAATTATATAAATATTTTATTAATTTTGTTGTGTTGTGGACTTTGACAGTGGACTGATCCGAAATAGTGTTTCAGATGAAATTTTATCATTGAGCATTTAATATTTGCTATTGAATATAAATCTTATTTAGTTTGAAGTATCAGTTGTCATCTTTATACAATCTGCTGCTGGTTAATAAAAGTTCTTAAGAAAACAAGGTTGAGACCTTAAAAAAATCCCTTATAGGCTTTTTAACCATAGTATCCTGTCAGAGAATATGATTCACAACAAAACCACAGCTCTCATTCTAAACTGAAACTTCACAAGATTTTTCTGTCGTTGTTGCTGCCAAATAAACAAAATTTAACACACAGCCTATTCAACAAACTGAACAATGAGAACCTGGAGAATTTCCATGGCTCATATTCAGGGAACAAAATCTTGATGTAAAAGTTCGATTCAGTGTCAGAATTGCAATCCCTCAAAATGTCTGAGGAGATGGAAGAAAGACTAGTATACAACCCAAATCTTAAAAAGTTTCTCAAAAAGTTACTTTGTTGTATCTTTAAACCTCCTACATGTAACTCCTGAATCAGTCAAACACCTTATTATAACTGTACTCAATCCTCCCATTTGCTCAAAGAAAAGATTTTTTTTTTTTACACAACACCAGCATGCAAAGCCAACATCTGTATTGATGTAAATCCTGCGATCCCGTTGCACAAAGCTCTCAGCGGGCCAGGCTCAGTAAACTGAGACACACAGGGAGGAGGAGCTCCCAGCAAGGCCCACAAACAGTCGAATGAAAAGCGACATCAATTTTGGCACAGACAACCTCCGTCACACAGATTAGGCAGGCACAATGCACAGGCTCCTTATCTCCAGCGGCAGGAGGAGGGCAGGCAGATCTGCACAGGATGGAAACATTCTCATGGACGTAATGGGCAAAATCAATTGTTGCCCTCCTCAATCAATGTAGCCCCCACTTTCACTGTTCAGCAGCTCACCAGTAATTGAAGTTATCCTTGGCCTGTAATGACTAGCTAAAGCACAACCATGACAAAGTTGAAAGTGTGTGATATCAGTGAGGGTGCCAGCAGGGTGGAACGTGGGACACTGTGTGTATTCGTTTGTGTGTGTATGTGTGTGTGTGTGTGTGTGTGTATGTCTGATACACACTCTCGCAGTCTGCACATGTGCACAGCAGGCAGCTGGCTCTTACCCGAATGGTCCATGCACGGACCTCATCTGGTCCGGCAGTGAAGAAGTACTCCAGCTGCAGGGCTGCATAGCCTGCCTTGATGATCTTGGTCAGGGCGCTGGTGGGGAGAAATTTCAGCTTGAATCGAAGGGTCTGAACTGTTTAAGTATTCTTTATTGCCGCTGACACCTAGACAAAGTTCACTTCAGCGGCAAGGCCCCATTCATTCCAATATAAACTCATTAAGTGAATAAGATGGGTCACTTCGTTTCACATAAGACATTCAACTCTCCAATGGTTTCTTTGATTAATTAGAAAGCTTGTAGACTCATTTAGCATTTTTAAGAATTCAGCCCGATGCCTTGTTCTGTGCCGCGAGAAAAAAAAAATCAGCTGTCACAATTTTTCTCTCCATAGAGGTTTTCACACGAGAACAATAAACCCAAAATGCCCAAGTTATAATTATACCTACAGATGACAGATGACAGTTAAAAACTTAATTTAGAGGAAAACCCTTTGACTGAGTTGTTCAGTAAGAAGAGGGATCCTTTGCTTTATAATGGTAATTACTCTGCCATTTATTATTCTATCAGCACATGCAATTAAAGGAGTGCATGGAGGACACAGCTGATAATAAAGTGTGGGGAGACTGAATGCTAATTAACCTCTGCGTCTTGTGCTCTGTGCAGTATTTCTCCCTCTCCTCTTCACTCTGGTCCTGTAGTTGGCTCTCCAGGCCGCCGCTGAAGGGGATGACCAAGGCCCCGGGGTCGTGACTGTCCACCCACTCCTTGATTTTCATCAACCTGGTAAAAACGGCAGCCACAAAACTAGTTAGAAGATTTAATTTACATTAAACTATTTGTTATACACTGATGCATGCATATTCATGAAAGACGCTGAACAGGAGACTTGATTTCATTTCGAGTTTGACTTTCTTTCCATAAAATTTTCCAACCAAAATCTCTGCTTGTGCTCATATGAAAGAGCACAAATTCACAAAGATTTAAAAAGAAATGCACACTCCATGACCGGTGATGGAAGAAGTATTTAGATCATTGAAGTAAAAGTAGCAATACAACAATGTTAAAAAAACTCCATTACAGTAAAAGTCCTGCATTAAAAATCTTACTTCAGTATTGGTAAAAGTGCAGATGTACTAACAAGAGTACTTAAAATGTGATATATATATACAGGATCATTATTATTGATGGATCGATTTGTAAGACGGATTTTACTGTCACACTGGAAGTCATTTTAACTACTTTTTGTACTTTTGGGTAAATTCATCTGTAAAAGCCCTGATCGTATTTGCCATTTCTATCTATGACTGAGTTCTAAAACCCCTGAACAAGTGAAAGAAAAACTGTCACTGAGTCTTTTTGTAAATTAAATCAACTTATTCTAAAATGTTCTAGAAATGAGTGTCTATATCTTGAAACAACAAACAATGAGGTTTGTCAGATTGCTGCACTCGAATTATGAAACATAAAATACTTGAAAACAGGTGGGAATATTCACATTAATGACATAATGAGACATTAACGACTTGGTGAGATTCTCTTTTCTCTGAATAATACATTATGTTTTAGAGGTTGATTACATCATTTGTATAAACTTGCAAAGTAACTATAGCTGTCAGATAAATGTAGTTGAGTATTTCCCTGAAATATAGTGAAGTAGAATTGTAAAGTAGCATAAAATAAATACTTGAATACTTGAGTAAAGGTAAAGTTACATTCCAACACAGTTCAAAACACACACAAAGTTTTTGTTCCTTTGCCTGATTTTTTATATAACACACAAATAGTTCATTCACTCAGTGAGTATCCAACTTAACATTTACCTTAAAGCCAGGAAGGAGTAGCAAAACTAACCACTAAGTGTTTCCTTACTTATAAATGTCTTTGTCATTCTCTTAACTGCCTGAGTTTTTTTCTTTTGTCTTCCAATCCAGCAGGACACCTGACATTGCAGGACAAAGATATCCTCACAGTTAATGGTAACTCTCAGTCAGAACAATATAAGGGGGTTAGGGCAATTATGAGATTAGCCCCGCAAACTCTCAGGCTGGGATTGGACAGGTCTCAAAGAACAGCATCACACAAATCCATTTTCACACGGCGGGCTGACAGAGCTCCTAGGCTGGATTGATTCTAAAGGGTCCCTGTCATTATCTGTAATCCTAGTTTCCTGTTTAAAGCCCATAAGAATCAAAGACTGGGAGGGACCCAACCACCTCAATACCACATCTATTCCAATAACAATGTCACTACTTTATCACCTACAGCCCCATATCACTGCTCCTACCTAATGGTTATCAATATACAATATATGACAGGGTAACAGGCCCAGAAAGACCATAGTTTTGCTTTGATTGGATGTTTTTCCCAACAAGGTAGAATCAGATGACAGGGTAAATCTGAAATGACTCATATGCGAGTCTGTCTGTCTGTTCAGATGCACATCTATTAAGAGCCGTAACCTAATATTTCCCTTTCTGTTATGTATGCAGAGAGGGTGACTGCAGCTGCAATAAGGTGTTCACCAGTATCTCACCAATAAAGGACAGAAAAATAAAACACATTAAGTCAAAGCCAAAAACCTGAAAACAAAGGAGATGGCTGCTGCTCCAAGAGGGGAAAACAATCCAATCTAAGATAATAACAGCTGTAGTTTGTCACTTTTAGCAGTAAAGCTGAACTGTCTCCCCTGCCAATGCCTGATCTTTCTTCTACTGAATACCTTGCTCTGAAATGTAAACCTCAATACTCCCTGACGGTGCTTCTCATCTACCGCCCCCCCACAACCAAACTCATCTTTCCTCCCTGAGACACACAACCTCCTCACCTCACTCTGCTCCACGTCAACCACCATTGTCATTGTTGGTGATATGGATATACATGTTGACAACCCCTCCTGTCATTTTGCAGTGGAGTTCCTGAGTCTGACTGAGTGTCTTGGCCTGAAGCAGCATGTTGATGTTCCTACTCACACCGGGGGGCACACACTTGACCTGGTCATCACTGACTCTGCCCCCATCAATAACCTATGGGTCTATGATCTCAGTGTGTCCAACCGCAGGGTGGTCTCAGTGGATTTGACATTTCTGTCACCCCATACTAAACCTAAGCATCAAATGCTTTTTTGGTACTGGAAAAGCATTGACCCAGCCATCATGACTATGGACCTCCAGCACATCACCTGCCCAGCTCCTGCATCAGTAGTGGCACTCTACAATACATCTCTGAGCAGTGTCTTTGATCTTCAAGCCCTGGTCAAGATGTGTGAGGTCAATTTTTCAAGCTCTGGTCCCTGGTTCACTCATGACCTGCAGAAAATAAAGACAGATCTGGAAAGATGCTTCAGACGTTCTGGGCTCGCTGTCCATAAACTGGCCTTCCGTGAACAGGGTTAGGGTTACGTCTCAGTTCTACTCCAACCTACTTAATAACAATCCTGGCAACCCAAAGCATCTTTTTTCCACCATAAGTTATCTCCTGAAGCCACAATCATCTTCCCCAATTGAGGCTACAGAAGAGCGATGTAACAGCTTCATTGACTTTTTCAGAGTCAAGGTCAACAACATGATGTCCAGCTCTTCCTCTCCGCCTCCTCTTGTCATTGACCCTCTGTCTGGGAGCTCACCAGCTCCTTGATCACCCAAACTATTAACCTCTCTCTTCAAACTGCTAGTGTTCCATCTGTCCTCAAGGTCGCAGTCATCCGCAGTCACCCTGCACCCAGAAGTTCTTGCCAAGTTCTTGCCATCCAACATCCCTTTCCTGTCCAAGGTGTTGGAGAAGGTGGTTGCTTCTGAGCTTCAATAACAACCTATTTGAGAAATTTCAGTCACATTTTTGTTAAACATGCAGCAATGAAACAGCTCTGAGTATGTCTCACTGGGAGGATGCAGGTCTAGATCGCTCCCTATCACCTGCGGTGTTCCGCAAGGATCGGTTCTCGGCCCCATCCTGTTTACCCTCTACATGCTCTTCCTTAGACATGTCATCAGCAGACAAGGGGTGTCTTTGCATTGCTATGCTGATGATATCCAGCTGTACATTAAAACTGCCCCAAGCCCTTCTGTAGCCATGTCACACCTCAACCCCTGTCTTAAGGAGATAAAGGACTGGATGAGCACACATTTTCTCCAGTTAAACAGTAGCAAAACTAAAGCTCTCCTTATTGGCACTCCACACCAGATTCAGTCATCCTCACCTTTGACAACCAGGACATCCCTCTTCCCTCCTTAGTCACTAATCTGGGTGTTAGGTTTGACCCTCAACTGACTTTTGATGACCATATCTATGCAAAACCTCTTTCTACCATCTCAAAAACATTTCTAAACTCCACCCCACTCTAACCTTGTCAGATGCAGTGAAACTTGTCCATGCCTTTATTTCCTCAAAACTGGACTACTGCAATGTGCACTTCATAGGGATCCCTGGCAGGAGCATTCAGAAGCTCCAGTACATTCAGAACAGCGCTGCCAGGATCCAGGTGAGAGTGCAAAACCACAAACATAAAACACCAATTCTGTTTTCATTGCACTTGCTCCCTGTCTCCTTCAGGATTCACTACAAAGTCCTGCTACTCACATACAAATCCATTTAAATCAACAGACATGCGTCTCCCTACCTACAGGAACTGATCACACCACAAACCTCCACCCGCAACCTCAGATCTGCCAGCGGCTTGCTCCTCTAGGCCCCCAATACTAAGCTCCGCACCATGGGGGTTTGAGCCTTCTGCTCTGCTGCACCACGCTTGTGGAACAGCCTTCCTAACCATTTGAGGGCAGCAGAGACCCTAGACTCTTTTTAAAAAAAGGCCTAAAAACCTTTTTTATTCAGGAAGGCTTTTTCATCATAACTCTTATTACTATTTTCTTTATGTCCTGTGTTCTATGTTATTAATACTGTAGCATTTTGAGTTTCACTATGAATGAAAAGTGAGGTACAAATTAAATGTATTATTTATTATTTATTATTTGGTGGCACATTATTTGCATTCCTCAGGTATTGCATTCTCTACAGGCGGCTGAATAATGATTCACAAATCACTCTCTCCACACCAGTCAAGGGCTGTGATCCTTTGAATAGACTATTGTACCTGAGACTGTAATTGGTGAAGACTTGACAGAGCTGAGCCAAGCCAGCCAAGTAACAAAGAGGCTCTTGGTAGAGGGCTGAGGGATGATTTTAATAATGTGAAGGCGAGACGGAGAACGTGAGCTGCAAATGAGCACGGGGGTCTCTGGGTCCTTGCACTGAGTGACACAGGACCAGACAAACACCTTGCCACAGGAACATGAAACACCCCCTTCCCTCAACTCCAGAAACAAAGCACTGTCAATTAAGAGCTTTGATGCTCCGTCAACATGACTCCCAAAACCAATTCTGTCAACTTCTCTGCTGTCTACCCACGCTACTTTGCAATTTGTATTTGTGTCCTTTCCAATTATTTGCTTGAAATTTTGTATGGATTGTGTAAATTGGGGAAAATGTTTATGTAAAACATGCCACGGGTTTTTTTCCTTATCTTTCGGTCTTTCATGACATTTAAAATTATAAAGGATGCTGAATTTCACAGAAAATTAAAGTGCTGATAAGAATTATGTTTTCACTGCATCATGGCCTCTTTATGTTTCAGGGTTAAGTCATCTCTGTGACATATAGTATCTCCTCTTTTTCTGTAACATAAGAAATAGACTTGATTTACTTTTTAAAAGAGGGTGTATTAGCTATATCTCTTTTTTCCTTATCATCCACATCTTATATGACAAAAGTGAAAAGATCCAATGTGGACTTGTGAAATTTTACAATCAAAATAATGTATAATGTAATGTAAAATATTTGTTAGCGGAGGTGCTCTTTGAAAAAGCTTTAACAAGTCTGAGTTACACAAAAAAAATAAAAAATATCCAGTGATAAAATGTGTGTGTGAGTGTGCGTGTCTTGTCAGTCTCCCATTATGTCCCGGCATCGAGTGCCATCTCTCACTGCTCGGTTAATAGAAAGATTCAGCACTTTCTGGTCTTGATATCCTTCTCTGAACAAATGATGCCTGAAATTTTTATTCTTTTTATAATGGAATTCCAATGGCCTTTGCTGCAAATCAAGTGGAAATTTTTGCATATCAAGTGGGAAAAATTAAATGTTAACCACGTTTTAATGTGATTAAGGGTGACAGGGACATTATTTCTGCTAATCATTCACCAGCTTGAAGGCTCAAACAAGGCAGAGGAACAAGCCATGTTTGTGCTTTTCCTGATGCTCTCTGACAGTAGTTTTCTTGCATATGCTTTCATCTAACTTTTACAAATCTAAAACATGAAATATATTTATATTTTTAGTTCAAAAACATAATTTGTCAATCTGTTTATCTTACATGTAGAAACAGCCTTTAGATTTCATGCTTCCTGCAATTACAATACATCTAATTTAAAGCTCAACATATTGTGAAATGACAAAATAAAAAAAAAATTAAAAAAAACAATTGGAGCTTCCACAACAGACTGGATCTGAATGGAGACGTCCCACAGGGGGCCACCCTCCGGGGCTAGTCTATTTGTCTTTTTGTGTGGGAATCCTGAGGGGGGGATAATTCCTCTGTTTCTGCATGCCTGGGGCTTCCCTGGGCTTTGTCAGAGCTTTGATCTGCTTAAATGGCTCAGGAGGGGAAAACAATGGGAGCTTCTAAAGTACAGGGGCAGCTACCTGAGACAATGACCTGGGCCTGCGTCTGGCATACATTCATACAGGTTGGCTTTATTAGGAGTGCTTAGCCAGTTAAGCCTGTAAAAGGTGGGCCATCTTCTCCAGTTTGAGTGCTCCTTTCAGATGCAATTGAATGCTGACAGACCTGAAGAGTAATCCACTACCTGCATCCTCCGCAACTCCATCACTGACACACCCGCAGGTGGAGGGCCCAGCACCTGAACCTGCCAGCCTTATGTGTTACTGAGACATTTCACATCTCTTTGCAGCTGTTGGCTTGCATGCCAGGCACAGACTCATCAAGTAATAAACCCTGGGTCCCCTCTGTTCTGCTGGTCACAGGTTGCAGGGACGAACATCCTAGGGGGTTAGGATGCTGCGGCACACAGCATATACTAACCCCCTCCTCTTTCCTTCCTCTGTGAAGGGAGACAGAAATGAGAGGTATGAGCTCATGGTGGCTTTTGAGGCTGGGAAGTCGGGGGCTCTGTGGGAAGCTTTTCATCCTCCCAGTAGTGAGCTCCTGAGCGACGAGAGTGCAGACGCTCTCTGCTCCCTGTGGCCATGGCCGCATGGAAAGCCATTACACATCAGTATCTGAGAAGGAAGGATATCTGACACACACACACACACACACACACACACACACACACACACACACACACACACACACACACACACACACACACACGGACACACTATTGCCAATATTGTCAACTTCTTTTAGTCTTCAAAGCAATCATGGGCTGGAGGAAACAGAACCCATTGCAGGCACAATGGGAGCAGCTTTAATTAAGAGCATCATCTCACATCATACCTAAAACAAACCTCGAGGGTGGGCTGGTAACAAGCTTTTTTTGAACAAGTTTCTTTACTTTGATAACTAAACCCATTACACTTTTGAAGACAAATCTTGTGACGTTAAATGTTTGCACATGATAGCTAAAAAAACACACAAACCTCCCCAGTTTCATCTTTATGATGGTCGTTGAGACATTATCAAAGCTATGGCCTTGTTTAGGGCTATTTGTGAGAGCTGGATGAAAAACATTGGAAATTCAAACAGTAACCCACAGGAGTACATTGTACATCACCCAAAATAATTCTCTATATGGGGTATCCATGCTGTCATTCACAGCGGTTGACTGGGCGAGAGAAAATAAGGGGGCTGGGGTAGAGTGGGGGAGTCATCAAGATGTGACAATTGTGACAAGAGCAGGCAAAGTGTAGCGCCGAAGAACACCACACGGATTTCTCCATCTCTTCTTTTTTTCCAGGATGACAGCTTAATGTCTACCACATGCAATATTTATTCTCATCGTGTGTCAGACTGTCTAGCTGTCCTAGGGAGTACAAAGAATGCCACTTATTAGAATAAAAGCAGAGGGAAGGTAATCAAGGACATATGTAACATCAGCCAATCATGCCCCCTTCCAATCCAGCATCTTTTTTCCAACAATAATCCTGATAATAAGCGTTGAGGAGCTGTATGTGGCAACACTAAATTCATTTATTTTTCTCATTAGAGCTGGCAAGGCTGCAGGCGACGCTCTGTGGCATGTGTGTTCACTCTTAACCTTATCACAAAGATAATAAAAAGCATAGTCCAACAAAGCAAAAGCTATCAAGATGTATCATTAGACAGACTTGAAACTTGCAGACATTTCTTTTTATGTCAGCAATGCCAAACTACAGGCTTTATAGGGTGCCTTCAGGAGAAAGCAGTGCTGCTACAGAGGTGTCCACATACGTTATGAACAGCAGGAGACTCACTCAGCATTAGCGTCTTTGGGCTCGGACCTGATAAATGAGGGAGAAGTGACAACCTGTACTGGATTTTGGAGAGCAAATCTCTTGCAGGATCATTATAAAGCAAACAAGAGGCTCATTTGCTTTTGTGACAGAAGAAATGTCTTTTGTCTCAAATGTAGGGTCTATCTCATTAGTTACAACAACAGCACCATGCCTTGACCACCAGGACAAAACAAAGACAACAGGGTGACATGTGACATGTCAACAGTGTCCTTTCATTGCATGAACTAGGGGCAGTCAATAACCAGGCTAACTGGACCGACAGGACTTTATTAGCACCATCTGTTTCGGTTTTACTGTACAGCCTCTCCTGTTGTTTTCTCTCATTGAAAACTAGCTAAAGGGATCCATTAGGACTGACTATGGGCAGTGGGGTACACATGTTACCATGGAAAAGTGTTTCCCAGGATCCCACACTGCACAAGGAGAGAGTGGACGACTGTGCACAAAATAAAAAAAAGAGCAAGTGATCGTATATCTCCCACATGGCTTTGAAAAGTGAACTGTAACTCCCTAGATAGTAGTGCCTAAAAACTTGGATGGAGCCAGTGGTTTTGCACTCAATAAAGTTTCAGATGTGTTTATGAGAATTATGGTTTGGAGTGGCTGAAGTGGGTTGCAGAAACTGCTTTCATGGAGTGTCTTTAAGTGAATCATAATAGTCCCTTCCCCTCCCCCCGTCTCAGTTTTTCTGCTGTCTCTAAAATCTTGTGGCCAGCTTTTTGTCAAAATGATCAGACAAAAAGAAAATGCACGCTCTATTTACCGTATGACTGGTTTGGAGAGGACATAGGTAAAGCAGGTATAAGCTCTCAAAGCAGCACATCTGACATGCTGCTACTTCTGGTGGAGCCTCCTCTACTTTAATTGTCAAAGCTCCTCCTACAGGCCAACTAGAGTATCAGACTCAGAAAGGTAATGTTCCTGTCTCTCTCCTCCTTGAAACGTGGTTGGATTTCTTTAAACTTTGCCCCAGAGATGTTATCTCATGTTTACACTGTCATCTAAATGACACCTCACCAGGGTTATTCTGGAGTTATTCTACATTTTTTTCTTATTGTCAACAAATCTAATGAAAAGTCCAATTACAAAAATGTGTCACTCAATACCTTACAGTATAACTTCCCTACCCTTCCATAAAACAACTAAAGACTTTAAAAAGAAGTTACAAATACACAGTTTCAGTTTAAGTAATAAGTAATTTTCTACAATAGCTGGTTTTTAGTAAGTAAATTAAGCAATCATTACTCAAAAAGGAGAAAACTGTGCATTTGTTGGGGACTATTTTCAGCCGCGGATACACATGGTGTGCTAGCGAGTATCTGCAGCAACAGGATGGTGTCCATGTTTATTGTAATGAAGGATCATGTCACCCAGTGCAATGATGTGGCTTATTTACACGTTATTCATATTTTTTGATGACAATGCAGATGGCACTGAAGAACAAGATATATCAGACTTTGGCTACACAGACAATACCTGTTAGAAAGATTTTTAGAACAATTTTTGTGAGATTTGTTGATAATAATAAAAATACAAAAATTTCCAGCCTTATTCTTTAACTTACAATGAGAGAAGAGGTTGGGGTTCAGTGTCTTGCTCTGGGGACACTTCAACAGACAACAATGCTGATTGCTGAGATAAAACTGATAACTTGTCAATCCCAAGTCAGTCTCACCAAACAAGTTCTTTTTCAACATCATAGTTATCTAAAATGGCAGATGACAAAAAATGTGGCACAAGAAGATTTCTCAAATGTTCTATTTTCTGGTATGATTTTCTTATATATAACACCATACCAGACAAATGTGGGAAGGATTAATTATGGAAGATCAATTTACACCTTACTGTCATCAAAAAGATGATTAAAAAAGGTTGACTGGAAGAGCAACTGTGGTGCGCAACTATTTCAGCTGTGGTTTCCCAACACAAAACACAAAGAAAAGCAGGACAGAAGTATCTAATGTGACACACGTTGAGAGGCAAATCATTTTCAAAGAGATACTGTACTATAAGTTAAAATGATTGTTATAATAAGAGTTAAGGCAAGTCTGTAAAAACAGAAGTATACATGTCTGTGCCCATACTGTACATACATACATACAGTGCACACACACACTTGCATACAGGCAGACATACAGGCCCAGGCACAGTCTCTCTCTCTCTCTCCCTCAAACACACAAACACACACACACACACACATGCACAAACACACACATATAGGCACACTTAATAAAAGCTTCAAGCAATGGTACCCTGCAGTTCTTACACTCACCAGGAGAACCCACATGGCAGAAGCATTCACAGACAGGTCACGCTTGCTGGTTTCCTTAAAGGTCAACTCATCTACTTAAGAGGCACCAATTTACTTTAATGCACATTGTCCAAAAGAAGAAAAAAAAAGAAATGACAAGAAAGACATCACAGCATATCTGGAGTGTTCTCCACTTTGTCTTTTGCCTTTACAAAAAGTGACTGCTCTTAGTTCTCTGAGGAGGATGAGGATTAAATAAACATTGGATATTGAACCTATTAAAAGAAATAAAGACTGATAAAGATGGCGAGGCTACAAGCTTTTAAAATAAACAATATCTTAACTGACAAGTGAAAACACGCTAACGCTGGGAAGGCTGCAGCCACCACATCATCAACAACGCTCTAATGACCCTCTCTAACACACAAACTACAGTATGTGCACCAGAGAAAAAGTCTTCCAGGCAGCTCACTGACGCCGAGGAAAGAGGAGAAAGCCTCTTGATAGACTCTTGTAGATGCCATTCCCTATCACGCAATGCCTCTCAGTCATAAACACATGACAAATGCGGCCTTAATCATTTTTTACGAGCGGGGATGTGCAGGGGGCAGTGCATGGCTAGAGGGGAGAGGGGAGCGGTGAGCAGCAGGCGGCCCCCTCTGCACAGAGGAGAGGGCTGTGTGGTAAAGTCTCCTCTGGAACATCACTCGGCCAGCGCGCCTTTGATCTCCACACCGCAATTACGCCAGCATCCAAATGAGCATGGAGTCGCCTCTGAAACAGACTTCAAACATGCACATGTACGCATTCTCATACACATGCACTGTATAGGATTGGAGCCATGTGCTCCTCTCAACAGTAAATGATGTACTGTCTCCAGCAGAGAACCTGGGGATGAAAGGAGGCCTTGCTCCTCGTCTGATCCTTCCATTAATGATGGCTTGCTAAAGCTAATACTGTGTATTCTTGTCTAAACAAGGGCAGCTTGGTATGTGGTTCCCGTACTCCAAACAGGATGATCTTGGTTAACAATGGACTGTTTCTGGAGCCTCAAAAAGTCTGTTAAAACTACTATAATCTCCAATGTGTGACCAAAGCTAGTGCAATAATTCATAGTGTTCTTAAAAAAACTGTGTCCACAACTTGCAATTCAGTGTTCATAAAAATAAAATCAATTAACTAATATATATTAAACCCCAAAAATAATGTTTGGTAGTGCATGTTGCTGAAATGAAAACATTAACATTAAAGCCTGACAGGCAGCACGCATTGAACAAAACACCTCAAATATAAAACAGTGCTTGAAAAAAACTCTGGGAACAGAATCTGTGAAATGGCCTGAATGAGAGAGAAGATGAAATTGGCTTATTTGCCTCATTCTTGGATTCGCCTTCTTTTCCTCCACACATTAAAGCTGAGATTGCAATTTGTCTTGCTGTTTGCTTTGAATAGTCCTTAACCGTATCATCATCTCAACTGTGCTGGTGGAAAAACACGGGAGCATGGCGACAGCCAAATGGCAGTCTGGCGTCTCTGCTGCAGACTAGCTGCCATTAGGGCTGAGAGCGGCATTTATTGTATACAATTAGGGCCAGCTAGATCTACCTGTAATCATCTCCATACAGGTGTGAGCTCCTCTCTGGACAAGGGAAGTGACTCATCACTTGTCAAACATCAGCACTTTGATGTTGGCATTGTTCATCATGAGGCCCTCAGGACGCCTGAGCACTACCTGTTTAAAACGCTTTATGATTTATTGCATTTCACACAGTTTAAAAAACACACACGCAATGAGAAAAAAAAAACTCTTCCTACAGGTGACGGATGTTCCACATGCCATGAATCATTTGATTTATGACTTCTCTCCCTCCTCCCACCGTCTGACAGTCATACTTTTGTGTCAGGAACATTTTAGCGAGCAGTCATAGGTAAACAACTTCCCTTGTAACACAATGTTGCCAAGTAAAGCGCTACAAAACAAATTTTGTAAGAACTGACACCGCAAGCCTAGAGGGCAATTGGAAGAGTTGGTGTTATTGACAAAACGGCTGTAGTGTGGAAAAGTAGCCCTTTCAGATATAATGGATATCTAACACCAGTTGTCTAGATCTGCTCTTGCTGCGGCTAGATGAACATTACTTTAAAAAGTGTTTCTGACAGAACAGGAGGATTACAGACTCGAAACATAGCAAAGTTTATATTAATGTGTTAGAGGTCGTCCTCAGGCAGTTCAGATCATGACTGGTGTTGCCTCTGCAAAGTAAAAAATACAAATGTACCCTGTATATTAGCATCCAAAAGCAAGACACCCATCTTCTTCTACTCACTGTGTATAAACAAAGCCTCAGTTGTCTTTGTGATCTGTGGGAATCTCACGCTTGTAAAGTGAAGCTTGTAAATCATGCTACTAATAGCTATTCTTGTCTTGAGCAACAACATGTGAAGACAAAACCAAATATTTGGAGCACAGCAATTTTAGATATTACAGTATTTAAAGTTACTATAGGTAACTTTCATCTTGTGTTGATTTTGGCAGCCCCTGTGGACAAAAACGGTAGTGTTTCCTGGAATGAAGACTGCATTTCCCATGAGCACCACTGCCTCGTGTCATAAAGATCTTGATCTGGCATTTGTTTTGGAAGTGAGTGAAAGACGCAACTTGTTTTTAATAATTTTTCCTTTTTTAAACACAGCTGTTTGCAGGATGCATAGCGATGAGGTAATGTATCTGTAGCGATGTAAGATAATTAATGATGATATGATGATGGTGAAACAAAGTTAACTTTGTTTTAGTACCGTTTATACACCTAGGTTGCATTCACACCTAATCTGGCAATGCAGCACCTTCCCGAAGGGTTGTTTGGAGGTGTGGACGTGTTTATTTGTGCTTTAGAACATAACCGCAAAAATAACGTTTTATTTCTTTGATTCACTGCTTTGTTCTTGCTACCACTGCTCCCTCGCTTCATTCACTCTCTAGCTTGCTTGACCATCGCTGCTCTCTCTCTCTCTCTCTTTTTCTCTCGTCTTTTTAAAAATAAGTCGGGAAGCCGACAATGAGTCTTACTTTAGTTTCAACATTATCAAACAAAGAGAAATGTCCTCCCCTCGTCCTAGTAAAGTCTTTGTACTCTCTCATGTTACAATGCTAAATGTATGTAAACACATGCTCTTCCGGTCTGCATGCCATAAATCATTTAGCCGGTAGCAGGCATTTCGAATAACGATATAGAAATAGCTAATCTTCTTGCTGATGGTCTCTTTTGCTTATGTAGGTCATATAGAGGCATCCGTATTAAACTGAGACTGTTTCATAACCAGTTAAAAACTCCTTGTAGTTGCTTTAAAGAGTTATCCTTATGATTTATTGACTGTCTCCAGAAGTTATGAATTACTTGTTTGGCTTTGAATGTACTTGTGTTTGTTGCTTTGTCATTTAAAGCTTTCACTCTCTTTGATATCATATGGAAATGAGAAATTTTGATGGAAAATGGGGACCATATGTTAGTATGTGCTTAATGAAGTGCAGAGTCTGGGGGCTGGTTGGGGTTTGCAGAGCTGGATGTTGTGTTAGAGCATACTTAGTGCCACCTCCAGGCAGATCCTCTCACAAAGATGTGACCGTTTCTGTCAGCAGGAGCTCACAGTCAGTAGATCAGTGCGAATAACTCACACACACACACACTTTTCACACCCAAGCACATGCGTACACAGACACATGCACACATTCTTTTCGTAGCTGAAATGCAGATCCAATCAAAGTTAGTAGAAATCAATGTAACTCCACACATAAGTAGAGGGAAAGCTCTTTGGTGATGATTAATGAGCGAAATGAGTCGACTCCCGCCCTTCTTCGAAGCACTTACCATTTGTTCTTTTTCCTGATGTAGTCTTTCTCAGAGAGGTTAACGAGGTAAATCATTGGTTTGGATGTCAAAAACAAGTATTTGTTCAACACTTCAATCTGTGACAAAGACAGACAACGCAAGTACTGAGAATCCAAACTTTCCAAAGTAGCTTTTGAGGACAGCACAGACAGAGATAAGTGAAGCCAAATCAAATTAGGGTCTGGTGTAAAAGCACGGTGGGGAGCAACTATAAAGCCTCTAAATCAGGATCAGCACGGCCAGATGTCATTAGCTTGTACAAAAGTAATGTCAAAATACATCCAACAAAAGACTGTGCATAATATTAAGTTGTGATTTGCACAAAAGACGTTTTGCTAAAATAGAGAAAAAATGAGGGAAAAACTGCAGTTGGACTTATAACCAGGATAAACCACATTAATAAATTTGACTGTAACATCAAAGGCTTACCTCCTTGTCGTTCCAATCGTGACAGTAGCGGACGTGTTTCTTTTCATCCAGTACCCAGCTCTTGATTTTCAACATAACGTCCTGTTTGGGGTTAAAAGAGAATGAACAAGAAGCCATTAAAGGAGATGAAAAAGAATATAAACCCAGCAGGGTATGGGGTAATTATTTCCTAAATGCATGGCATCCTGATGCCAAAATGAACAATGGCTGTGCTCACATTCAAGCAGGAGTGGCCTGGCTTTGACAGGGATAGCATGCACAAGACCCCCTTCCCTCCTCTAAATCATGACAAAATGCCTTCTGGGGTGTCTCGCTTAGAGTCACAGTTTTGAACATCAATATTCCATCGGGACTGCTTAATGAAAAGGATAGAGAGGAGACAAAATTGGAAAGAGCAGGGAACTAATTGGAAGTTGGTTAGTTAGGTGTAAATTATTGGTCCTTCCTCAGGCACTTCGGAGAATGTAGTCTGAATATGCACTAGTGAGGTACAGAGCTAATTATTCACTGTTTCTTCTGGAGAAAATATTGAGCATTTCCAGCTATGTATGCCACATTCATTACTGAGGTACTTGTGGGTTGAGACCACAGGCAAGACTAGGTCTTGACAGGATCTGGAAGCGGAAAAGGGTGGGAAAATGGGAGGGAGGTAGTTATAAAATTTGTAATAAAGAAATTGAGCCTATTATTGTTGATCCAGCCCCACAGAAATTAGCGGAACACATTCTTTTTGTTCCTGTCAACTTGACCTCCCCCGTCATATAAAAACTCCCCCACCCCCTGAAACACTCCCCCTACCTCCTTTTCCCTCCCCAAACCCTTGCAGCACTTCACAATCATACTCCCTTTTGAAAGAACTGAGGAAAAAATCCTGCCAGAGCCTCAATTACACAATGGCAGAAAAAGCTCCACACACTGACCCCCAGCCAGCTGCATTCACTCTCTGCACATCTCTCTCCACAGGAATTCTAAAGGCCTTTTAGTCAGGCAGCCAGAGTGCAGCCAGCGGGAGAGAGCGCAGGAAGAGCTGCATACACTCCGCCCGCGCCGGCCCAAGTCTTCACAGAGAGATTAATCATCTGTGAAATGGAAACAGCAAACGGCCAGTGACACAGGCTGAACCCGCTCCAGGTTTCCCTCATCAGCTCGCAGCCGCCGTGCAGCGCTCCTCTAACAGGCAGGTGTTAATAAAAGGCATATAGGTCCCACAGGGGTCAAACACATACGCCTGCCACCATGAAGCGCCGCTGGTGGGCTGGCTTCTTATTATTGTTTTGTAAGGATAGGGATTTTGAGGATTCATACGGACAAAAGCAATGAAACATTGTTCTTGTAAACACAGCACCAGCAGAACGGCTTTAAATCTTTATAACAATGCATACATATGAGCCCTGCTCTGCCTGCATGCACATAAATTTAGCTTAAACTAACAATGAAATATGAAGTGACTTTTTTATCCTGACAACAAGTTTTAACCATAATATACTACTTTACAATAAATTCTAAATTTCTGAATTTTGGTTGTATTTTTCTTACAAAATCCCATTTTCTTAAATTCATAACGCATAACAGCAAATCTACAGCGGTGAGCTCATGCGGCAGCAGCAAGTGTATGAAAACTCCAACTAATAAAACCTCCATGTTTTTTTTTTTTCATCAGTTTTACCCCCTACCGTGCAGATAAAACTACATTCCTCTCCCTAAATGATCCTTTGTTGTTTACAATTTTAATCATCCCCTCATGTTATCTTTGTCTTGCCCAACATCCTGTTTCAGCAGGAAGGACATTAAAAAAGAAGCAAGATGCCCTCAAAACGCTTTATGTTTCATTTGTGTCACAAACCGCAAACGTTCAACTTTATTCTTCTAGGAGTACATGCGCTATATTTTATAATTATATACTACTATATAAAGTTGTTCTCCTCCACAGTATACGGTATGGTATAGTGTTTTTATATCTTGCATAGTAGTAACAAGGTGCAGTAAATTTCCTAAACTGCCCGGATCTTTCTGCAAGAAACTACTTCACTCCAAGACTTCATGAGAACAAACAGAAACAAAAATGCAATTTAATTAAGCTGATTTTTTAAATCTTCTTTTTTTTCATACAGCAAAGCACTTCATTTTGATGTCCACTGACAGAACATATGAAAATGTGAGAAAGTGTGTTTAAATCAGATTTTGTATTTTGAAGACACATCTCAAAGTAAACTACATCCACTAAATGAGCTGTGTAAGTGAGAACGGTGCGTCATCTTGAGTCATATTAGATCTAATAATGTGATAATAAATAGCTGCTTAAATAGTCAAATAAGTTTCCCTCTCATTTTAATTTAATTAATATGATTCTTTAAATATACTACAAACTGGATAAAAGCAGTTCTTGCTCATAAAATTTTGGGCCACATACAGACTTGTAGAGATTAAAGGCAACTGCATATTGACAATGGAAATTTAACCTTATTTCAAATTACTGAATAAAGAAGAAATTCTAAATAGTTACATCAGAATTTCCCTTTTATTTAATATAATCCAGTACATTTATAAAAGAAAATACAAGCACTATTGTTTCTTTTAAACTGTATGCTTACAGACGTAGGCTTGATGCATATGTTCTGCATATAGATGCCGACATAAACATGTGTATATGTGACAACTCACAGCTGAGAGCATCAAACGCCAGGCTCAGCCTGTGAGACAATCACACAATCCCTCCCATCTAAAAGTGTGGTGCAGCCTTTGATAAGCACCATTCTTTGCCATCTAAAGAGGTCTTCTATAGATTTCACTTGCCGACGTGTGCACAACCTTTGACAAGTAATGTAGATCATTTTTATTCATTGCCTAAAATTGTTAGCAATTATGTGCGTAAACGGCCACCTGCCTAGCCTGAATGGCTCCTGTCTGTGGGGCTACAGGGGTGTTGGGAAGTGCTGTTGGCAGTAAAGGGGGGAGGAAAGGGGGGGTTGCTCAGGCACAGGGCTTCTGCAGCAGGTGAAATAGCCCCTCTCGTTAGTGTAATGAGTGGTCAGAGCCTCAGTGTGTCGGGGCCTGAAATTGGGCATGCCGCTCCAAGTGAAAGGCCAGATCCCCTCGTGTGCTGGCCCATCCTGTCCTACTCCGATGATGGAAGGGCATCATGAGACATTTACAACCAAATCATTGCTCAAGTTGGCCGTTCAGCCTCATTACCTTAACAATATGCCCAGCTGAATGTGTATGCATCCACATACATTTTGATCTGACATTCAGTGTTTTTTTTTTTCTGATCTTACCCTGCATTTTGCCCTGCACCTTGCTGCATACAACCAAGGAATCCTCTGTCAAAGAATATCCTAAACATTTACGGTATTCATAGCGGGGTATAGGCATATGTGTCACCCACTGTATGGCCTTACACAATTTCCCGAGCTGCTGTAGGTGTATAAGCAGGAGCGAGAGCTCTGCCATGATTTGAGTATTACTTTAGATGTAAAGAGCTGTGTGGAAACACTTTCATTAGCCCAGTGCTGTGACCCGGGGTCGGCAGCTGAATAAGTAACTCTCTATTAATGATTTCTACAGCAGAAAACCCCTGACCCCTGATCACTTTCAATCTCAGAAAGGGAGAAAATGGGGCAGGGGGAGGGGTGAGACCTATTGGAGGGAGATTAAAAAAAACATACTTTTTTTTTTCTTCTTGGCCATGTGTGTGGGAGGGTTATTATTTGTGCCTTGCTGTGAGGGGGAGCAAAGGGCCTGCTGGGACATTGACTCACGTATTCTGGTTTGAGTTTCTTGTCACCGCCTCTAATGGCCGTCTTCTCCAGCTTGTCAATAATAGGGCCGATCATCTCCTCATCCTTCAGCCTCAGCTCCTCGTGGATGATCTCCATATCCCTCACGGGGTCCACTGTCCCCTCAACATGGATGATATCCTCATCGTCAAATGCACCTGCGGCGATGGGACACAAACACAGAGAGAGAGAGAGAGAGAGAGTGCATCAGTATAGAATTTTTTTTTCAACAACAACAACAGCGCATTATACACACATACAGTACAAGCAACAGAATCGGTGGAACAGAATCAATGACATTGACTTTTTTGAGATCGAATGTGAAACAGTGATTAGATTTAGCCCCTAAAAAATCATTAAATTTTTTTTTAGAGAATGTGGGAAAAATATACATCCACATGAAAAAGCACAGTGGGAGTCACAGGAAAGTCACAACAAAAGCAATAACATGTTCTGGAATATATTTCATCTTTCTTTTCAGTGTCAGAACTGTAAGAAACCAGCTTACAGTGTCAAAGTAAGTTCCACCAAAAATGGGCTTTAAGTGCAACAAAACAGGCTTGTCTGTCAATCTGCTTAAAGTGGAGAGTGTTTGCTCATGTATTCTTATACTCCTCTGTCTAAAAACCATTAGCCATCCATCAACAATAAGTTTAAAAAAAAAACACAAGAAATGAACAAAACTGGATATGATTTAACAGAAAAGAGTCAACATTCATAAACAAAAGAGGACAGTCTTCCCCTGATCATTTGTGTCTTATCCGTGGCTGTGCTGGTGATTAGGTAATGAGGCTCTGAAGCAGACCATTTAGCCAGCAGCGGCTCTCAGGGCTCCTTCTGATTCTCCAGCAGAGCTCACGGGTGAGGGAGGGGTGAGGGAGGGGGGGACATGTGTGTACATCTGTCACATAAGAGTGATGGCCCTTAACATTACCAGTGGCAAATGTGGTCGACTGCTCCCCAGAATGTGACTCCAATATGTTTTTAGCCAGTTTACAACCCATAAGATTTGCGTACAATTTTATTTTTACAGTAATAATACTTACTAACATACATACTCAAAACACTGTATGGTTGGATTTAAACTACAGCAACACACCTTACATTTAACATGATTTACAAATTTTCATAAATCAATCAACACCAGTGACTCATGAAGTTTCACACTGTGTGGCATAATGGGAATGCCATCTCATTCAACAAGGGAAGTGCGTGTCAGGTGAATGATGACTTAGCTTCAAGTATTGCTGTGTTGAGCGATGTTATGTTTGGAATGTGCATGGTGGAGTCACTAAATATTATTAACCATCCATATGATAATCTTGTCGACACCTGAATGTGTGAAGGACTGTTGGCAGGTGAGGCCCTGCAAGGTAATAACATCAGCAGAGTGATCTGTGCTACTCATCACCTAACTGTCACACCATCTCTCAACAAGTTCAAATGGTGATACATGCTAGAAATATTGATGATTCATAGCTGTGAGTAGTTGTCACGATGGCTAACAGCATACCTGAGATTCAGATAAGAAGCTGCATCCTGTACAAAGAAATCAGATCAGTAGAAAGACAGATGAAAAAAAGCAGTAAAGTTGTATCCTTCCACTCCACTGATTAGATGATTTTTAGCCACACCAGTGACATGGCTCTAGGAATGGTTGGTCAGTCCATCACTTTAGTCCAAACTACAATTTCTCAACAACTATTGCATGGATTTCCATTCATTTTTGTCCAGACATTCATGATCCTCAGAGGATGAATTTGAATGCATTTGGTGTGCCACAGTGAGGTTGAGATTCATGGTTCTGAGAGAAATGGCATGAAATTTGGTACGTTCCCCACAGGATTTGTACTAACTAGCATGCCAACCATAGACTGTATATAAAGATGAACATAGCGAGGTGTGATATCACTTATTGGTTTTCATTGGAACCGGTCTGAAGCCCAGAGTTGCAGTTTATATGGTTGACATCAAGGTACTTATACTTGATGCTATCATGCTAAACTAAAGTGGTGTACATGGTGAACATTAGTTGCTAAATATCAGCATATACATCAGCAAATACATATCAGCAATATTAGCATTGTCATTGTAAGCATGTTAGCATGCAGTCATTAGCGTTTAGCTTAAAGCAATGCTGTTCCAAAGTAAGCCTCAGGGAGCCGCTACCATATTTGCAGACCAGTCTTGTTCACAAATATGTACCAGAGCCTCTCAACCCAGAGTGTTTTTACATTGTAATAATAAAATGTAAGGGACCCCAAATTGTAAAATTGTAAACAGAACCAAAATAATTCCTCCCATTTTTTCCCACATCCACAAAATCTTGTTCTTGTACTGGGTTAAGGAGAGACAAGTACCTGATTTTCCATGAAATTAAACTACAGGGCTTTTACAATCTAGCATCACTCATCAGTCACATCTAAATATCACCGCTCAACAACAAAATGATAGACACCCCAAATCCTACACCAGTGGCCCTATTACTCATGTGAGTCAACAGAAGCTGTAGACTTTTGTGCAAGCTGTCATCCTGTGCGTTGTCCTCATGGTGAAATGAACTTATCCAATTACTCTTTGCCTAATCAGGCTGTTTTGGTTCCTCTCCTCTTGCAGAGGTACTCCACAGTATAAACAGTTCACTTACGCCACACAGAAAGGGGCTAATCAGTGGAATTATTGTTTTGCTGCTCCAATTTACCAGCTCCCTGTTCAGCACTGATTGGAATGAAAATTTGCTATTGTGTCTGCATGAACTCAGAAAATATAATGCAATGTAATCATTTTGTTAGCTGCAAGAATATACATACATTATAAACAATTATGATGTACAGTTTTGACTAATCTCACTGTATTTCAAATAGAAAATGCAGTTTGTTGTTCAATGTAGCATGTATTAATTAGGAGCAAATAGGTTTAAAAATGGTTCACATGCTTAATAAACCACTCGTGATTGATATAAATCATTGTTAATGAAAGCATTAGAAAGTAATATATACTAACTAATATAGTATATATCAAATTGTTCAAAATGTTATAAACAGCTAAAGGAAGCACAAACATTTTATAGCACATTTTTTACTTTAGTAATTAACAGTATAACTATTGTTATACATCCCTAATAAAAAAGCTGATAAATCAAAAATTCAAAGCTTTCAAAGAGCAGGAGCAGCTGATCACTCACTATTTAGTCATCAGCTGACACTCTCCTCTGACTACCACATATTCCAAAGTAATTTGCTTTAATTAATTTCGCCTAATTTAACATTCACATCTACTTTACCGCCGTCCTATTCAAGGCTTAGAGCAGGAGAACAAATGCGTGAGGTGAAAGAGAGAAGAGAAATCTGAGGGGGCAATCTCCACAATTAGTCCTTTAACAACTGGGTCTGGGAAGGGCTCCGTGAAGACAGCTCTTATGAGGCTGCGGCGCCACACAAAGCCACATGCAAGACAGTAAAAACACACGGAAAAAGAAGAGGTTAGAAAGGCCCAGTTTCAGGAATCAGGTCTGTCTGACAATTTAAATTTACTGCTTTATTTTCAATGCTGTATGTTTTGAAGACACTATTAACAGGTGCTCCTTTATTGACAGAACAAAAGGATTAGTCTCTGGAGGGTGAGTGGTGCTCAATGGCCCGATTAGGGATCAGGCTAAGCTCTGCAAAATTATAGACTTACAGCAGCACTGCAAGCTGGTGTTGCCTGAGAAGATATAACTCCATGAACCAACACTGGGAAATGAAAAGTGCAAAATGAAAACAAATACATTTAAAGTATTTTGTTCATGTTTTTACTTTAACTTCATCATGCAAAATTTCACTGCAACACATTTAAGAACAAAATAACAAACTAAAGTTTTAAAAGAAGTCCCCTATTTTCCGTTTGTACAAGTTTAACACCTAAAAACACAGAGCGAGCTCGAGCTGGCTTACATCATTACTTTTCTGTAAGGTAGACAGACAAGGCAGTCATCTGAGTCAAGTAAAGATCAATACTGATTGAGCTGCTTCCTCTGATGTTGCTACCTGGGAGGATATGTGGTCAACATAATTCAGTTAAATTACAGTATTCATTGACTTCTAACTTCCTGTGCATGTTTTCACATGCAAGATGGGTAAGAGCACATCTAAAGAACTTGCATTCCTTGAGCTGCTTTTAAAATGTTCATGCAAACTCAGTGCCGCAATTCTCCTGGTATTCAGAGCATTAAAAGCTATTTTATGAGTCTGTCAGGGAAAGCACATTATGGATGTCTTCCCAGCATAAAAACACTGGCAATGCACACAAGAGTATTTATGTTCATTCAGGAAATATCTTCTTGACATTCATTTTAGGATACATGAAATTGACAGCAATTTGTAGTGTGCTACTACTGTAACAGAGTTTGTGGCATATTCAGCCTTGTTTCTTTGCGTATTTCAATTATGGCAAATGCATTGGCTGCTAAAAAGCAGTTTGACACCAGAAAATGGCATGTTTGAGCCCTTCAGGAGATACACTCATGTTTTCTACATGATCCCATCTTTCAAAATAGATCACAGTGAAATCACAGTGCTCGATAGTATGAATATCAGTACCTCACAAGGTGTCTTCAATTCCTATGTAATCTACTGTCAGTTGCAATGTCTCATACCAAACTGAGTATTACAGGTGTATCTTGTCCCCCCCCACACCCCTCCCAACCCCCTCCACACACACACACACAAATCCAGCATCATGCAAGGGAAAACCGTTCAGACAAGCCTGATGTGTAGTGCAGTTGAAAAGTGAATGTACAGGGGAGGCTCCAGTTTTCAATGAACTCTGACAGAAAACAACAGTGTTAATTCCCTTATCATTAGCTTAACCTCTGACTCTCCATTTTTGTTAAACCACAGAGCAGGAGAGGGCCTTGATTGAAAGGAACTGCCATATGCACACTGCTGTTGTCCCACATCATTCAGAGAACAAACCTTTTTAGATCCTTAACTACTATAGTGCTGCTGATTGCACAGGCACCAGCAATTTCCTAACCAACCACCACCTGAACAATGATGTGTTCAGCTTTCAGGCCCTCCAGCCTTTCAAAGGTGAATCATTTCACAGTTTGGAACGAGATCTCCATAGCAACTCCTCTTTGAAGGGTTTAGAATCACCATCCAATAATTCTATGATCATCGGGCCTTTCCATTCCCAGTGGTTCTTTTCACAGCGGACAGGCAAGGGGGGGCACGAGGGAGGAAGCAGGAAGATTCTACAGTCTATTTCAGGCAATTCATCTTGCAGCCCCATTAGAATTCAAAATATTGCGACCTTCAATCACCGAGCATGTTATCTGGAGCTGTGGTGATCTCCAGTCAAGATGGGTAGACATTTTGCTCTAATCATCCACGATGAGTGGAGGCTGACAAAAACTCTTCATTCTCGCTGAAGCAAAATGCTCATTTAAATGCTGTGACAGCAGCCCGAAAACACACAAAGGGAGGATGATCCCACCACAGCTAAATAAGATTTAGAATTGCAGTATTGGTTAAAACAACAACTAACATAAAAAAGAACCACATACAACACAGGGCAGTGTATTTTTCTGACTGATGTATAAAACAAAATTACAAGGAAAGACAGACGAGAAAGTCAGTTGCTACAACCCGGCGGGGACTGTCATACAACAAGTGTATTTTTGTCCAAGGATGGTGAGGGAAGAGGGTCGCTTGCTCCTCATAAACCTCTTAATTTTGCTACAATAGAGTGGATCATGGCTGAACATTAAAAAAAAAAACTGATGAAGAAGACAAAGAAACTATGTGATCAAAACTGATGCTCACATGCTTCAGTAGAAAAAATAAAAACAAGTTATTTAGACTAATTTAGCTGCACTTTAACACAGATCACACAAGTATACATTCATGTAAATTCATCATAGAATAAAAAATAAGTGATGAGATTTGTCCAAGCACTAGACTAATAGCTCTGCATTTGTTTCCTCTTTAATAATGTTGTTTCAATTTCATCAAATGTATTTGATTGACAAAAATGACAGTTGTTGGCACGCTGGTACCTCAACAAGAAATGTTTCATACAGGCCTCAGAGGGCTTTTAAAGTCCATTGCTTTGCATTAAAATAAAATTATATTTTATATAGCAAATACTGATTTTACCAGAATTACTGTTCAAAGATGCCTCATAATGGATGAGGGATTAATATGAGAAAATTTGTTCCAACTATAATAAAAGTATTTTGTATGTACTGGACTTGTGAAAAACAAAGTATTTCACTACCATCACTGAAAAAAGGTTGCTTCTCTACTTTTGAGGAGATGCTACTTGATCTCATAGATGTCCATAAAGTGAGCTAAGCTAAGCTAATCTCAATGTTTAAAATACCTTAAAGGGCTTAATCTGTTAATAGTTCTGTTAGTATGTAAGATTTAGTGGGATCTAGTGCTGAGGCTGCAGGTTGCAACCAACTGAATACTCCTCCCCCTCCACTTCCAAATGTGTAGGAGAACCTGCGGTGGCTGCGGAACTTGTGAAAAACACGAAAGGCCCTCTCTAGAGCCAGTGTTTGGTTTGTCTGTTCTGGGCTACTGTAGAAACATGGCGGTGCAACATGGCGGCCTCCGAAGAAGGGGACCTGCTTCCTATGTAGATATAAAGGACTCACTCTAAGGTAACGTAAAAAACACAATTTCTGCCAAGTCCACTCTGCTAGATGCCACTAAATTCTACACAGTGCACCTTTAATATTCAACATAGTATCATGGCAGTTTGTAAAATAGTCCATTTTTAAAGGACTTTAATCTATAGATTTGTGTACATGGACACTAATTTTCCATTTTTTTCATGACACTAAGCACGACTTTCAAACTAATGTATTTCAATTGGAGTATCTTTCGTACCTGCACCACATTTTTTTTTTTTTTTTTCTGTCAGTCAGGACTCGGGAGCACACAAGCTGTATTGTTTAATCAGCAGTAATCAGCAGGAGAACATCATTTGTCTCTGCTTTCCAAAACTGTTACACATCACTGTTAAAAAATAATTATGTTTTATGATGTGACAACACTGTGGTTAAGGTCTGGTTAGGTTTAGGCACAGGAACCCCTTGGTTAGGGTTAGGGAAAAGTATAGTTTAAAATGATGACTTGAAATGTCATGTGGGTTAAAGTTACTACTTCCTTAAATTTAGGCAACCTTCATCATCATGGCAACCCTAAACACCATGACAATTATAGTTACCCGACTCGTGGTTGGAAACATGACACTTGGGAGGTGAACAGCAGTCTCCTGCAGCAGGGTTCACTGGTCCACTTTTTACAAGTTAGGATCTAACCAGCCACCCAACCCACCAACTCCGAAATTTGTCACCTTATATAGATGTCATCTGAACTGCGTCTGTCACTCAAATGTGGTGCAGGCACGAAAGATACTTCCAAATGAAATACATTAGTTTGAAAGTCATGCTGAGTGTCATGAAAAACATGGAAAATTCATGTCCATTTACACAAATCTATAGATTAAATTTCATGACTATTTCACAAACTGCCGTGACACTGGGTTGTAATATTCAATAGTTTTCTTATGGACAACAAATCCCATAAGAAGACCAAATTCAACAATGAATTGATCCTTCTAACAAGAATTGTCTGTGTATCCAAAACCTGATATAATTCATTCCTCTGTGCCATAGAGCTCCACCGTTGTCCAAAAACAATTACAGGTAGCTGGGTAAACATGACATGTTTCTTCATTACGATAAACACATCTACTGCAGTTTGTGAGTCAGCCTCACGGCATCCTGCCGCTATAAATACTCGTTAGTGCACCAAATGTGTATCAATACGCTGCTGTAAATAGAGCCAAATAAAGGCACTATTTACTCCTGTTAGAGAAACATTCGCTAAAAACTACAGTGCTCAGCTGTTTAAGGACTTTACTCTGAATTTTTAAAGAAAAAACTAAATATTTGTGAGCTGTTTTTAAAGATTTACGTCTTCAGTAGGAATGTATCGGCTTGGGGCTGAGTGTCCCAGGCAAGGTAGGGAAATCAGAAAGTACTAAGAGGCGGACTAACACATTGATTGTTTTAGTCTTTTCATGGGATTTGTTGACAGTAAAAAAGATATAGAACAATGTCAGCCTTTTTGAGCTGTAAAAAAAGAAAAAAAGATACTATTTAATAGCTACTATTGGTTGTTTGAATTAATACTTCAGCACAACAACAGATTCAGCAACTGAACATGCTGACAAATTCACTCATTGCCGGATCTGTTTAGATAGTTACACACATGGAAGTCACTGGGCTGCGTTAGTTATTTTGGATGTTTGTCAGTATGAGAATTTGCGAGCTGGTGAGTGATTCTTTCTTGGAGAGCAGCCATTACTGGCGTCAGTGGTGAGGCAGGATGGCCATAAATCATCTCTGTCTGAATAGTCAATCCAGTTTGTTCTTAACGCCTGTAGCTAGACAATCAGTTTGATTTGTTCAGTGCAAGCGATTAGTGGAGTGTGGGCTGATGTCTGAATGATGCAACAACCAAACACAAATACAATGTCCTACCAGATTCAGCAATTTGATAGCCAACTAATTCAATCATTCATGCTTTATCATCAGATTTGGATATTCATCGAGACACAATTATTGGTGTCTAATGTTTCTGACTGACATTTTTGATCATATTAGCCCCACCACCAAAAACTGAAGTAAACAATTAAAACCTGCTAAAACCCCTACAGTATTTGACAGGTGTTTTCATACACAAACCAACACTAGATAGCAATTAAATCTAAGTTGGTAACATTTTAGATTACAGTTAACAAACACATAACAAACATATGCTTGTTTACATCAATAATATTTGTATACAGGAGTAAAACATCATTTCAATTATGATAAATTGAAAAACTCCACCAATAAGTCAAACTCTTGCATGTGAATAAAATGACATGTTCAAGAAATACTAATTGGACTTTCAATACATTAACAGATAGATCTAAAAAATTAAGCAATATTACTTCACACCACATCCATGACTTTTGAGAACAATATTGATAACTACATTACACATTCATGAATACTGATTTAACTTTCACATGGTGCTCATGTAGTTTTGTGTCTGATACAGCTTCAGAACAGCCTCTGTTGTTTTATAAAGGTGTTTTTATTAAGGTGTTTTCCTGGTTTAAAAAAAATACAAACCAAAAGGTGTCCATCTGAACTAAAATATTAACTCATTGGGTATTGGTCTGTCAGATGTTGTACAAGCTGCTGTTACCACAAATCCTGGGTTATATTCATGGTTTGTGAATATTCATACTTGACATGTACACATGTAATATGCTCATTCGTTTTCATGCCAAGAGTTAAATGAGAAGATTGATACCTCTCTTCTATTTGTATGGTGAATATAAAGCTACTGGGAGAAGCAGTTTAGCTTAGCTTAGCATGAATGCTGGAGGCAGGGGGAAAGTGCTAGCTCTTTCCAAAGATAACAAAATCAACCTATCAGAATATCCAAAGCTCACTAATAAACATGTTATAGCTTGTTTGTTTGATCCATAGAAAAGCTGAAGTGTGAAAATAATAAGTTGTGGTTTTACAGGGAGTTAGGTAGGGACTATTTCTTGGCCAGGAGCAGTGACTCTCTGGAATTTTGTCATTACTGTGAGGTACAATCAGAGTCTTCAGGCTAGCTGGTCCCCCCTGTTTCTTTATGCTTTAGTCTTTAGTCTTTATGCTAAGCTAAGCTAACTGGCTGCTCATTCTAGCTTTATATATAATGGAATGGTATTAATCTTGTCATCTAACACTCTGCAAGAAAGCAAATTACCAAACTATCCCTTAATATAAGGATGTCAATAGCTTAAGTACTCACCATAAAACAATAAGACAAAAAATAAAAAAGGTACTATTGTAAGGTCCAGTATTATGTAGAAGACTGGATGCTGTGTGCTTGAACTCAATAGCAATCAGTGCACAACATGAGGGATTAGGGCTGCAACTTACAACTATTGTTATTATTGATTAATCAGCCCGTTATTTCTTAATCATTTGGTTGATAAAATGAAAAAAATTTTCATCACAATATCCTAGAGCCCAAGGTGATGTCTTCAAATATCTTATTTTGTCCAACCAACAGTCCAAAACTCAGAGACATTCAGTTTATTACAATATAAAACAAGGAAAGACAAGCAAATCCTCACATTTAGGAAGCTGGAACCACCAAATATTTGGCATTTTTGCTTGAAAAATACCTTTAAAAATTAACTGATTTTCAAATGAGTTGTCGTTAATTTAGCTAATCAAGTCAATCAACTAATCAGTTTAGTGGACTAAAATATTTCTGCCTTTAAAAACTGCTCCATAGCCAAGATCTCATGTAATTCGTCAACATTATTTCCCTAAAAACTGTTACCATTACTTTATAAAATGGAAAGATATTCTTGTGTTTACTTCAGGCAGTAGAAGAGGAGAGAGGGAAACCTTAACTTAACCAGGAATTCAGGTGCTGAAAGCATAAATATCACAGTACGAGAAGAGTCTGTGCCAAAAATAACAGCTACTTTCTGCCCTCAACCACAGCCAGTCCCTTAAGATTAAATGTGAGTATCTCAAGGCTAGATTCTTACGGAGTGTCGTGTGACCGTAGACAAGTCTTCATTAGAAGTGAACTAGAGGTTTCCTGCGGTGACGGGGGGGACACTGTGTGAGAATTCAAACATCTAATTGCTGGAAACCAAACATTTGGGAATAAGGCCAGGTGAGCTGGCAGAGTTGCTAGCGGGGAACAGAAGAGTAGATGAAGTAGAACATGTCTATGTCTTGTCTCAGCCAGTGAGGATCCAGCAGCGTTCCAGTCACTGCAGAAGCACTGGGAACACTTAGCCTGCAAACCATTTTGTTACGAGACCAGGGAACACCAGGCATTCAACAGAATCAGCTTTCAGGATGTCATCACGCGCCTTAATAGTTTTTGGAAGGTTTTGTTGAAAGTAAATCCACTGTTTACACAGGCTTTTCAAAGCCATTAGAGGTTGAAATATATTCATAACGTGCACACTACTGGAGGGATTTTGACATCAAGAGGAAAATCCAGTCAGACCACTCCCTGGAAAAAAGTTAAAGCTTGTCAAAAGATGTCAGTATTAGACGCTGTGCCGTAACCTATTCCATCATCATGCTTCTGAAAAGATTGTTCGTTATTTCTCAAGTTTCCCAACGCAACCCACAAAGGACTGTAACCCGAGAAAGGGAATTAAAGACCATAACATGATTAGCTCAATGATTTCATAGACAGAATTGGCAGAAACTTGGGGCTGATCTCTTCAATTTGACAAGACTTCCGACTTAACTTCCTGTGTTTGCGATCGCAAAACGATCGCAAACACATGCGAACATCTTCCTGTAGTACAAACCCTTCAGCTAATTCACAGACAAAAAAAACATACCGATCCAGACATGAACGAATGTGATCCCTCACAACCATATAATCAAGCTATATAAAAGCAGTGGCTTCAAAACTGCAGTCTGCCAGAAACCAGATAGATATAATTACAAAACTAAACCAGCTATGTTTAATGGTTAACTTGTGAAACATACCAGATTGTTTCCAAGGACTTTGCGAGAGTGAAAACAATGGCATACCAAAGCAGAGAGATGTAAACACACACAAGAAGAAGCTTTCGATCATTTGATTTCCGATTGTTGTGGATGAGTGTCTTCTTTGTGTGAATAGAAACAAAAGAGTTGGTTTTGGGTGACAATCTGTCTTACACATTTGGTCCATAGCAAAATAACTGTGTGTGTTTTTAACCCTGTACATAATAATGGATAATGTATATACAAATACACATAAAACAGAAAAAATAATGATAACAATGTATATAACACATCATATCTATTTGTGCCTCAAAACTCAAAGGAAAACAGATTGATTCTAATAAATCTAAAAAAAAACCCTTACAAGAATAAGGCTGGTGACGTCATTTATGTTACTTACTGTCAACAAATTCTAGTCAGACCTTCATTCTCATGGTTAAAACTATAATCACTTGGTTTCGGTTTGGGAACAACCTCTGCTGTAGTTAGATGACAGCAGTGTTGACCAACATGCAGCGGTCTCCTGTGTTTATGTCCAAAGTTTTGTTTTCCCAACCATCCACACCAACCTCCTCCATCTGTGGCTTTATAATAATGTCACACTATTTCCTCCTTTAGACAAGAATCATCATTCCTACGGCTGTTAGAGGGCTTTTTCACTTGAGCGTAAACATGTTATAGTTGTTTTTGGTCATTTGCTGACTGATGCTCTCCTTTTTCTTGGGAGGTCAGTCTCCCTGGGTGACATGTCCTTCATTATGATGAACATGGGCACTGTAGTTTATTTTGAGTACAAACACCATCCTGCTGTAAATACTTACTAAAGCACCAAATGTGTATTAATCTGTGACTGAAAATAGTCCAGAAACAAATTTACTGTTTATTTTTGTTTGAATAATGTTTTCTAAAAGCTACAGCACCAGTTGCTCATTGTTTTTAAAAATGACACTATTGGAAAGTATTAAGAGAGATTAACATGTTGTTGTTTTTGATCATTTCACTGAATTTGCGGACAATAAGAAAAATAATGAATAGCACCAACCTTATCCATTAACTCCATTATTTTAGCAAAAGACAATTAAAGACTGAACTGACAACAGTTTATCTCACCTGTCACATCTTGTCCACTCTGTAAATCATTACTAACTCTAAAGGTGGGTGGTCTTCCAGTTCTCACAAACTACACAGAGTATTTTTGAAAACTGCACTGGAACAGAACTAATACACTTGTCAGTGATACGCAGGAACAATATGGCAAAATGGTCTTAATCTTAACCCTTTCTGTCCGTCCGTTCTATGACTGCCACCGCTGACTCTCTAATCACTGTATGAAAGTCAATAATAGCATACAATGAGTAAACAAATCCAGCTATTTTTAAAAGGACCCCTGTATTCATTTCAGTGGCTGTAATTTGAATTATTCTAGCATGTAACACTTTAATTGTCTAAGACAAAGGGATGTCAGAGGCACAGAAGGACTTGAGGCAGACTGAGACCTAGAGAGTAATTTGAAGGCTTCTGCATGGGGACAATCTGTAATCACATCTGTGTATTCACAGAGTAACAAAAGAAAATATGTCTAATGTCCAAATATACAGCATTACTTTTACTACTATTAATGTTATCAATATTATAATTATTACTGTAGTAGCAACAGTGGTGCATTATTTTATTTCTTTTTATGACAAATTTTACAAATATACAAGGCGTAAAAAAACAAAAAAGTAAAGTAGAATAAAAGGAGACCTTCACTCTCAAAAAATGTTTATTAATAACTTACTTACCTCTTCTGAATCAAACTTAATCAAAAGTAGCATTGGGAATGTTATTACAATAATATGTGGTGCTCCATCTCAACAGTCCTATAATGCTTCCAAACCTCAAAAAATGCTACTGATACTACTGTGAAGCTTAAACCAGGCACAGATCCTTTCACTCCCCACTTCTGTCATTCTCATTCAGGGAGCCTCCCAGTAGGAATGTGAGGTTTGGTCTGACTTCATTGGTTCTGACTGTCGTGTTGATCCTGGCACCCACCACATGAGATGCCCTGCTAGCAAAAACTGCACCACAACTAAGGCCTCTGCTTTCAAAAAAGTTGGTGCTGGAGCCTTTAAGCATGACCAAATGTTGCGGACGCAATATAGCTTCAGCTGTAGAATATCACATATACAACCACACATACAGGCTTTATGTTATTTGTTGATGATTCGAAATCCTATGAGGGAAAGCAACCCTCAACCTGTGACTCACGTGTCATGTGGAAGATGCCGTCACAGGCGCTGATATGGGACAGGAAGGCATTTCCAAGGCCTTGGCCAGCATGAGCACCTTTCACCAGGCCAGCAATGTCTACAACATTAAGGAACGCTGGGATTTTGCTGCAACCCAGGGAGTAAAAAGAAAAAAAAGTCAGCCATTTCAGACTTTAAACATTATCAGTATTATTTGAACAAAATAGAAACTACTTTCCATTGTGCTGAATTTCAATATAACAGTCCTGTATTACCATTGTTAAACTTTTTAATTGTTGTTGAAGTTGTGTCAGAACGATGCTGATTAAACTCTGATTTGTGATTGGTTGTTTTTTCTAATAGCTGAGCTAGTGTAATTTGTGATGTTGTGTTGGACTGTGTTATAATGTAAGGTATATTGCAAGGTGTTTTTAATAGATTGTTCCCCCATAAATGTTAAAGTGGTGGGCAAAATACCAGAGATTCTTTTAAATGTTATTTAATACAAAACTCAAAACCACATAGTTGAGTCAACACAGAAACTAGTAGTTTTAAACAAAGGGAACATTTGAAAGGATAAGGCTGGTGTTATTTTATATTTTTCCTTTTGTCAATAAATTCCATGAAATTATTATGTTGTTCCTCCCTTCCCTGTCTGTGGTTCTCAGCCCCAACTGAACACATAAATAAATCTTTACTAATAAAACACAAATATATAGTTTCATTTATTAAAGAAAGCCTAGTAATTTACTAAAACAGCTGGGCACTGTGGTTTTTAGAAAATGCCACTCAAACACGACTAAATAGAGCCTTTGTTGGGGACTATTTTCAGTTGCGGATTAATACACATTTGGTGCACTAGAATTTAAGGCATCAGGACGTTTTCTGTGGGACAGTGTCCAAGTTCATAGTAATGAAGGAGTGTGTCCCTCTGTCTAACAGAGAGACAACAGTAGATGTCTGTGGCACAGAGGAATAAACTATATCACAAGAAGATGATGATGATGTAGATGTTTGTTAGTAAGATCATTGATGGTTTTGGCCTTTTCATGGGATGTTTTTTACAAGAAGAAATAAATAGAATAGCGCCATCCTTATCCTTTGAGACAGGTAGTTATTTTGAAATGCATTTAATCATAGTGAGGATTTCTATTTTTCAGAATATTGGTCTATTTGTTTATAAAAAGGAATTGGACAATTTTATGAACAGTGGAATCTGTTTTGAATGTGTCTAACTTTCACTTTAGAGCATATGCAGCATAAGTAGAGCAGACGTACACACAGACCAGTGAGATTCATGCTGCCATTTGAAAAGCGGGAGCTTAGTTCTTGTGACTGAAATTCATGTAGTGAAATATACATGTACTGTGCTATTCAACATACCAATTATTGTCAGTCCAAGAGAGATATCTCACTAGTAATTTGTCAGCCGTACAGCAAATCTGAGTTCAACCTGCTTTAACAGCCTCTATGAATGTGTATGATAACCAGGTATTGAAGGTTCAGATGCTTCAGCTTTTTCTTTAACAGAAAACCTTGAAGTAGGGCAGCAATCATACATCATATACAGAAACTGGTAGCTACATGTCAACAACATTGTTATATGTTTTCTCATACCTATAGCAAGGAGACCGTCAGAGACTACAGATCTGAAGTGTGAATAATACGTGAACGATGAGACCCCATACCTGGCAGGTTTGTGGAATTGGCAGAGGAAATCATAGCGTTCATCTGGAATGGGCACTCTGCTTTCATTTGGGTCAATGGTGCAGAAGGGGAAATTTTCAGCTGCCGCCTGACTCTTTGTCAGCACATTGAAAAAGGTTGACTTCCTGAAAATAAAAACAGCAGTGAGGTCAATCCATCTAAAAGTGCTACTGTAGAACCTGGTGGTTTGATAGTATAATCCCAAAACACTTCAGTACATTATGCAAGAATGTTTTTTTTATTTTTATTTTTTGCACAAAAAAGAAAAGGTTGTTCTAATGGATTTAATATTTGAGCACTTGAATCAAAAATGCTCTAAAATACTATGCCCAATTACAAGGTCAGATAATCCCATAATAGATCAATTGTACATGGAATCGAGGGGCAAATTACATTTCTTATAGATCTCAGCTGTTGAACAGGATCAACCAAATGCTGCCCCATGTTGTGATCATAGAGAGATTTATTTTCTATGGCACAAGCAGCTCAAGTGTACTTCAAAATCTACAGACAATGGCAAGTGTCTAAGAGTAATAATGGCATGGCGGTTAACTATAATCCAGGACTTTCCATCTTTATTCCCTCACTCAGTGCTTCACATTGAAATGATTGTTTGCTAAGTCCTATGGGCATGAAATTGCTCAAGATTGCTAAAGTACATGCATTAATTCGTTAAAGCTAGATTGTTTCTAACATACTCAAAGGCTTTTCTTGGGTCAGCTTGAAGAAAAGAAGAAAAACAATCCAAATAAATGTTACAACCACCATCAGGTGTGAAAATGGATGTAAGAATATAAATAATTACTGAGCAAAGTACTTACTTAAACGCAAATTAGAGAGTAATCATTAAAAAGAAAGTACGTGCACTGAGAAGTTTGCAGCCAGATTTCGGCACAGTCAACCTACATTCACGAAGATACGCAGTTATAAAAACATATTTTAGGTAAAAGATCAACTTAAAACCTAGGACTCTGAGTTTACTGTATGAATATTTATCTGCGAACTACTTCATAAATCTGGAAACTTATCATGTGACAAAATTTTTGCGATGACCACTGACCCATCACCATGAAAACTGTGCAAACTCCATCCCCTGATGAAGACTGTCAAAGATGATTGAAAGCTGCAGAGAAAGCTATCAATTAAACCTTGTCTCAAAATAATATAATCTTCTGGTTATGCTGACATTAAAGCATACTTTATAAAGTATACAAAGTTAAGGTGGAGGAGAAAAAAGCAAACTGTACAGTCAATGTATGTACAGCTGAAATTTGTGATTTGACATATCCCTTCCTACACATATGAATTTCTTCACAGAGGTCAGACTGCATGGTTAGCTACCTATTTGTGTGGACAACAGTCTATATAATAGATGACGACTCCCTTAGCTTAGGGGCGGCTTTGGCTCAGGAGGTAGTGTGGGTTGTCAACCAATCAGGTCAGTGGTTCAATCCCCGGCTCCTCCAGTCCACATGTTGCTCCTTGAAGGTACTGAACCCCAAATTGTGTGCATGAATGGGTGAGTGGATAAAAAGCACTATATTGCTCCTGATGAGCAGGTTGGCACCTTGCATGGCAGCCTCTGCCGTCAATGTATGAAATGTGTGTGTGAATGGGTGAATGTTGGCATGTGTTGTAAAGTGCTTTGAGTGGTCGGTAGACTAGAAAAGCTCTATATAAATGCAGTCCATTTACCATTTACCATTTAGCTAGTTTGCCAGCTTGAATCAAGATGTGAGAGTCTTTGTTTTTCTGCTTGAATGCCTTGTTAATCTCAATCATCTTGGTTAATTCAGTTCAACGATGACACTGTTAAATTGTTTCCCAGAGCTCACCATCTATCCACTCTGTATAAATGAAGAGTTGACAAAGCACAGGCTAGCCATACTGTAAGAATAACAGTAGAGTTTGTCTGTTGAAGCTGCCTTACATTTTATATTAGACTCAACTATCAGAAAAAACAGCCAATATTTATTCATATCTATACATAAGAAGTATTTAATAACTCTTCAGGAATTGAGAAAAATATGTGCATTATGAAACATAGTCTATTAGTGGGCTTTTCTGAATTAATGAAGATTCACAAGACACACAAATGTATTACTTAGAGATGATTTTTTTTTAACATTGGCTTCTTAATTTACATATCCTACATGTCCTTAAACAGTAAAACTTTACTTTAAGTCCACCCTTTTAGCATCTATAAGCAGTATTGTAACACCCTATATTGTAGTTGTAAGCAGGTACAGTGTTAGTCAACAATTACAATTTCTCCTATAAAGACATACTGTGTTTTACTGTATTATCATTTATTATCTGGTTATATACACACATCCAGTTTTAGACGCCAACAAGAGGAGTTATAGATGTTGACAAATACATGAATTCACATTTACAATATATCTGCTTACAACTACATTATATTGTGTTATAAAGCATTCATTGACTGTTTATATACTGCTTATACATGCTTAATAGGGGGACTTAAAGTAAAGTGTTACCAGCGAAAGGTAGGTACCCCTGTGTAACTCTAGCATTAAATTCATTTCAGTCCAGGTGAGGTGAAGGAGAGTTTTAAGAACGACTTGACTTGAGGCAATCATAGCAAGTCATGTCCTGTGTAAACTGTACTGTATATCCCAATAAGGGGTTAAATCAAGACTTTAAACTTTGAGCTGGGAGAATGGCAGTAAGTAGGACATGCGCTGGTCTAAGTGTATGAATAGCTGCGAGGTCGGCCACATCATGCTCCCAAGTTTTCCGTGTGTGAAGAATGGTCAGTTACGCCCATGTAACAGCAGGCTTAGCATCTGAACATGGTTCATTCATGAAGAAACCACAGGAGGGTTGACAAGTTGTACTTTGACACAAACATGGTATGGCAGCCCACAACCTCAATGAGTTCTACTTCTTAAACAGGGAAGAAATTGTGGTTTTGGTGGGGTAGGAAAGGAAAACACTGGATACTAGAGTCAGATGTTTGCGCAATAAGCGACGAAATCCACCACATGTGAAGCAGCACAAACTTCTGTAGGAAACTGAATGTGTATATGCTATTTTTTTCCTCCATTATCAATATCTAGCATCCAAATATATAATTAATGAGTACAGAAAACACCATCAGCCTGTCTAAAATTCAACTGAATTCAACTGTGACTCCAATTTGACAATATATAATATAATTGCTCTGCATCATGTGATTATATATCTCTTACTAAACTTGCAGTTTTCAGGTCTTACAAAACTTTCTACGCTGCTTGAAAACAACTGTTGTGTTGTAAATGACTTAAAAATTTGTCTTCATAGTGCAGCAAAAAAGGACCTGTCAGCTGAACATGAGCTGACCTATCACTGTAGCCCTTCCTGTTGCTCGAAGGTGGGCTACAGGAAAGTCATTTGGGGTCTGCCCTGTGATTACGCTCTGTCACTGATGTTGCTGAAGGTCTTGGTGGATGCTGACAAGGTGGATCTGTCTGACCAGGTCTGACATGCAAGACAGTGTGTCAGCCTCCTAACACACTGCAGCCATGCCACACAGGACTACAACAAGGATGCTTGTCAAGTTGTCCACCTTACCGATAAAAAACTCTTGCAGGGAAGCAGTTTAAGATACTGAGTAACTCTCTGACTCTTCATTTGTCATAAAACAGGTTCATATTTTAGAGAAATGTTTAAATTGATGCACGATAACTATTTAAACAATCATAAATGCTCCAAGTTATTGACCAACAAGAATGTCAAAACACCTCCAATAGACACTTTTACATACTTCCTATTTCCTGCATCAGTGCCTTTCGTAGTTTGTCTTTATGGTGAAGTACCATCTTTTTATTTTCACCACGTTGCTCAGTGTAAACTCTATTTACATATATTCCTCAAACACATCCTCACCACTTACTGTACATAATATATGCACCTTCCTTCTCTGCTCCTATAATCACACCATTTGACATAGAAGAAAGAGGCATGATCCGGGGCTCCGTTTCACATCCTGTAACTTAAAAAAAACAGACTACGTCTACCAGAAATTAATTTAGTTTTAGCTTGCATTCCTTTAGTTCACTGGGCTAAAGAGGAAAGTTTTAGGGTTACCTAGAAAAGATGACATCATAATCATTCATAATTGAGAGACACCAAAGAATGTCATACACATTTAAACTTATGCTTGAAACCTTATACCTGTAGTCCGCTCAGATGGAAAAATAGACAAAGAATACACAAAACAACAGGGTACTTTTTTTCAGTGAATTCAATTTTAAAACACGTTTATGTTTGTGTTGCTTAAGACAAGTAAGTGAATCTTACAATTTCCATGTATTGTGTTAAATGTGCTGTCTCCATTAACATAAGAGTAGTATGATTTTATTTTTAATGTACAGCACAGACTGGCTTGCAAGGAAGCTCAGCGATAAGCACTGAAAGTCCGTGGTTTATGTTCTTCTTGTGATTGTGTGGGTTTCCACCGGCTCCTTAGATTTTCTCCCACAGTTCAAAGACTTAAGACGCAGGTTAAGGTGAAGTGGAAAGTGTAAATTGTTCAGGATATGAATGTGAGAGTGACTGTGTTTGTCTGTCTACAGTATGTGTTTTCCCTGTGATTGACTGGATGAACTGTAACTTTCCACTGGTGCACCTATGAGGAGTGATAAGTGGGTATTTAAAATGAATGGGCATCTGAGTTTGTTAAGGCTTTTCATCCGTTTAAGATGCTTTCCTGCATTCATAGTAGAGTAGGAAGAATATAGGTTCATTTTTGCTTGCTGTCATACAGTTTTATTCAAGTGTGGATGGATCACGACAAGATCATGACAAGATGTCACACCGAACTAAAGTAGCATTTCCTCTAATTGAAAATACACTGCTGTAATAACACATTAAATTTAACTTAAGTTTATCACGAGATACAAGGATACCTACAAAATACTGGTAGCATATATTGTAAGATGATCGAAACTTAAACTATTTTATTGAAACCATGTTTTTTGATGTGCTTCAAATCTTTGAAGTCATGGGTTTACCCTCAATCGTAACACTTGCCATAAATCATGTGCATCATGCTCCATGTGATTTTTCTTGTTTCAGCTTAAAGTGTGACACACACAACGTGTTAAAACTCCTTTCATAGAAACTTGCTGCCAAACATTCCAGTTGAATCTGCAGTTGTCTACGTATATTTATATATATTCAGCATATGTACAAACCTCACACATTTCGTTAAATTTTATGTCCAAATTTGTCATGGATGACTGTACTCGGTTTACATGCTGCCTTACATGCATTTATATTTATGGTATCATGGTAGGCAAATACACCGGTAGTGCAGATTTGGACAGAGCACATGCTGCAGCATGCAGTGCATGGTGAGAAGGCCGCAGTCTCTATGTAAATAAAAACCTTTTTGCTTACCCAACATTGGGAAGGCCGACAATCCCTATTTTCAGTGACGTGCCAAACCTTCCAATCAGTGGTGGCGGCTTTGGTGCATCATTTCCTTTTCCCTGTAAAGACAATGAGGCGATGTCTGCAGTCAGAATGAGCACTTGCCATTACATAATCTACAGTGCACCCTCATTTCAAAACAGAGCTATTCCTCAACAAAACACACCTTCTTTGGAGCCATCGGTCACACCTAAGTTTTTGCTGACTTCCACAACAGCTCACCAACGCAGAGAAATAAACATTTATTGACAGAAAACAGGCTAAGCTAAGTCCCCACAATGTAACCAGCCGACTGCACTTGAACTGGCTCGCTCCCCGCTCTGAAAATAGAACATGCAGCCTCTGGAAATGAAAGTTGACACTGTAAGCTGGCGAGCTGACCTGTGCTTCCTAATTTAGCTGTCGATGTTTACCAATGCAGGTTGATGAGCTACTTTTAGATCAATCTTGCACAGAGCTGTTGGTTGAAAAGTGGGTATTGAAAGTGTAGTTAATCTTTATCTGAGATTTGACTGTTGTCAACAGCTGCCTGCTTTCTATTAACATCTGAATCATTTGTGTTGACAGCCGTCTAACTGAAGACATCCATGAGTTGCATCTCTACACAGAAAGGTCCAAGCAATTTTGCCATGTCCTCTTGCTTTATAGCGCATTAACTTCCTACAGCAATAATCTTCACTATTGAACAAATGTTTATTTCACTCTGCACTTTAAAGTACGTCAGTTCTATTTCCTAAACAATGACCTGACAGCCTTTAAGTATAAACTTTTGCAACAGGCTATCTTCTATAATCTGCAAGTGATAAAACAAATGGCAAACGGCAGATCAGATGTAGACATTGTCATTTAACGCCACTCGTAACAAAACAAAGAAACAAACAGAATTAATGTCACAACCTAAAAAACTCTGCAAGATAAATAAGATATCAATATTCATTCTTGTGCCCACTTTTTTTCTATTTACTGAGCTTCCTCTGATCTGGTGATACAAGTGCAGTCATCAGATAACAATGCACAGCCTCAGCACCACTGATATAAAGTGTAACATCCTTGCACTCATAGTTTCATCCAACCCCCATTTGAGAGAGAAACAGGTGTAGCCACACGAGCACACACAAAATTACGACAATTAGTTAAATGTCCTCAAATAAACTTCCCTCAGCAGAAATACAAATTAAAGCACACAGGGGCACAACCAAAAAAAAGCGTTGCCCAATCCAGCAGCCTGTCTGGTTCAACATACAGAAAATGAGGCTTTAATAATCTGGATTTGAGGCAAGTGAGGCTGCCTTTGTAGAAAGAATTTAAATGAATAGGTCTGAATTAATCATTTATCTTTTGTTGATGGATGCACCCCCACTTAGACTCATCACAATAGATGCAGAGCATTTTGTTCGACCAAATAAATCATTCCCATTGTTTAAGGTACATTGATCAATCTAATGGCTTGTAATAGGCTCCTAATTGCCACAGAGAAGTGCTCACAAATGGAGTCCAGAATTACAGATTCAACTCAAAATTCTCACTTGAATGACATAGCAAGATCATGCTCTCGCCTTTTGTCACAAGTAAACATCTTGAAAAAATAAAAAAAATCATCACCATTATTTTTATTATTCTGGGTTAATATGACAAATACATTTCCCTCCAAAAATATTTAAAGCGATGTATGTAAAAAAAAAAGACGTGAATTTATTGATAAATAGAGAGCCTGTGATTCTTATACAGATTTCTTTGTTAAGACTTGGAAGCGTCATTACTCCAATCTGAACGGTCACACTGCTCCTCATTAAGACAATACTACAGAAATAATCAGAATATTAACATCTGAACAAACGGACCAAAAACTGTATTATCTAGTCTATCTGTTATTACAGGCGAATCAACCCGGTCAAATCCTGTTTTTTTTGTTTTTTTAAAAAATAATTTTACAATATCTTAATCAAAGGATAAATCTATTGTCCGATTTTTTATTATAATGAAAAGAAATGCCCTCACACTCTGCGTTCATTTTCATTTAACGCCCGAATTAATTTACCTTCTTAAGCGACAATCAACTTTGTTTATGTAGAACAGACATTTAATACTGTTAACAGCACTCTGCCAAATTGTCATGATTGCAAAAATGATTCAATTTTCTTGGCAGCGCTCGGTATTTGATGAGACTGATTTTTATTCACCCTTCCAGAGGTGGGGTTTTAAAGCAAAAAAAAAAAAAAAAAAAAGCAAAAAAAAGAAAAAAGAGTATTTGAGCAAATTGCGCCTGTGTTGACTGGCAGCATTCACACTCTATAATGGAGCATTATTTGTCCGTTTTGAATACTGTAATGCACATCTTTCGGTCAGGCCTTTATCTGGAAAATTGCTTTAACTTTTAAAAGGATGATGATTCACATCAGAGCAGGTCAATTTTACATTATGCCATTATCCCTGAGCGCTTTAACAAGCTATGGAATATCCTGGTTTATTGTATTGTGATATTAAAAAAGGAATAAAAAAATATGAGTCGCAAGTTTAGGAAAATTGGTGAAACACGACATCCTTTTAATTGTCCACAAATTAATCAAATATGTGATTTGGCCGGCAAGACGTTTCATTGCTCAGCTACAAGACAAGGTATCGTGGCTCTTGTTAAATCAGTCTAATACAGATGACTGGCGGCCTTTCAGCTGGCGTCCCCTGGATGCTGAAACTTTTTTCCGCCTACAAATTTTTTTTTTTGTCTTTGAAAACAGATCTACAACACGCGCCGATAAAGCAAGCTGTCATTTTTAATTAACCCCTCACCTGCACTCCCCCAACAAGTAAGCAGGGGGAGCGCGTACGGCACGGCCGCGCGCGAACACGAGCATGGACGCGCGTAAATTTTGTCTGGAAGTAAAGGTTGTGCTGCTGTAGGTTAGCTGATCAATTACAAGTCATAATCTGTTTTTGCTTCATGTATTCACTGACAGTCAGTTGTTTTTTTTAATCATTATCAAGCAGCTCATAAATAACCTGACCGCGCTGCAGGAGAAGAGAGGCCAAGCTGCTTCTGGACTTCTTCAGCAAAACTTAATCCATCTGTGAGTTTTCCAATATGAACATTAAAACTTTTTTTTAGGACGGAGCATATGACATCAGTTGTTTCCTCTCGTGCCTCATAAGCTGTGCCATGCCGAACACACAGCAGCATGCCCTGGCTTTGCTGTTTTTGATAAAGTCATCAGCAACAACAGTCTCTCACATTGTTCAGGATACTCTGCGCTTAAATAGCAACAATTTCTCAATGACGTGTTGCGCATGATCTGAATATTGAAAATCAGAAGGGAAACCTACACAGATGAGAGTGCCAACACAGTCCAAAAAACGATTTAAAATTAGTAAAAAAAAAACAACAACAACTTACCTCTTGGAGAACTGACGTGTGAACTCAATTCTGCAATGAAAGGAGACATTGAGCCTTCGTGTGAGAATACATAAAAAATAACCGTATGCATTAAAAAAAAATACCAAATCGTGTCTTGTATGACAGTCTGAGCAGAGGCTGCACAACAGATGATTGACGGCGGGGTTTTTGGTGTTTCTGTCTGCGGTCTGTTCTCTCATTGGCTGACTACAACCCCAGCCACGAATGCAGCTATTAGATTGGCTGCACATCCTCGCCAGCTGTACTTCAAAGAACACGCTCTCTACAACTAGGTAGTGTTGGGAGCTGCGAGCCAAGAGAGAAACCGTGTGACCTGAGTCAAACACGGTGAGTCTTGAATCACATTGGAGCCGTACAGCATTGACATCGCGGACACTCTCACAACAGCACAGACCCTGGATATGGCTACGTCTATACTTGGGGTGAGTCTGACTTTTTTTTTTATTTGTGCGCAAAAGTTGTGCGTAAAAGTTATTGGAGCCCACTTTTCCTTTGCCACGGAGGAAGTGTTTTGCCTTTCATAAACACGCATGCTTTCACATCTATTAAGCTTATGGATACTTTTATGTTATTTATCATGACTTGACTTGTTTTGGTAGCTATTTTATATGAAATACACCTTTATTTGCTGACAAAGCTCGACGCTATCTTGATGAAAGATGATCAAACTTTATAGAGCTTTTAGTATTTTCTCCTCACTGTATACACTACTCTTATCTGAGGCAGGTAATATTTTACGACAGTGTTAATAATTATTACTTCCACTATGTTTTATTTATGTTTCACCTTGTTGAAACAATAGCCTACATTCTCTTTTCTCCCAACATATATCTGATGAAATTATAATTTTAATAGTTGTTTTATTAGTTTAAGTTCAAGTTTTGTTGAGCATCACTTCCCAGTTTACCTGCTCAAGTGGTTTTATTTTTGTCTAATTGCCTGTTTAAACTCGAGCTTTGTTGTGTTTTGTTTTTTTTTTTAGGAAGAACCACGGTTTGGAACTACACCTCTAGCTATGCTGGCTGCAACTTGCAACAAAATTGGTAACACCAGTCCCCTTACAACTTTGCCTGACTCGAGCGCTTTCTCGAAAGGTGGATTTCATCCGTGGAAAAGATCCTCCTCGAGCTGTAACTTGGGATCCAGTCTGCCCGGTTTCACAGTAGCAACAAGCCGCGCGACGACAGGACTAACACCGACGAGTGGCACAGGCAACAGCGCCTTTTGCTTAGCCTCCACCTCCCCGACCTCGGCTGCGTTTTCCACAGAGTACAGCGGTTTGTTTTCCAACTCCGCGAGCGTCACATCCCAAGAGTCTGGACAGTCAGCTTTTATCTCCAAAGTCCACACATCAGCAGAGACTCTTTACCCGCGGGTTGGGATGGCGCACCCGTATGAGTCGTGGTACAAATCCGGTTTCCACTCGACCATCTCTGGTGATGTTACCAACGGGGCGTCCTCGTGGTGGGATGTCCACACTAACCCCGGGTCGTGGCTCGATGTCCAGAATCCTGCAAGCACCCTCCAGACCTCGCTGCACTCCGGGACACCCCAAGCCATCCACTCCCAGCTGAGTGGCTACAACCCGGACTTCTCCTCGCTGACCCACTCGGCGTTTAGCTCCACTGGAATCAGCCCCTCTGCGTCTCATCTACTGTCCACCAGTCAGCACCTGTTAACGCAAGACGGATTCAAAACCGTCATCCCCACTTACACAGACGCTTCGACCGCCAACGCCATGATCTCGGGGGGCAGTTCAGGAATAAGTAGCTCCTCAAGGTCGTCCAGGCGGTACTCCGGCAGAGCAACATGTGACTGTCCCAACTGCCAGGAGGCTGAGCGGCTGGGACCCGCCGGGGCCAGCCTGCGGAGAAAGGGACTCCACAGCTGCCACATTCCCGGCTGCGGTAAAGTGTATGGAAAGACATCTCACCTCAAAGCTCATTTGAGATGGCATACCGGCGAGCGGCCTTTTGTGTGCAACTGGCTTTTCTGTGGCAAAAGGTTCACTCGGTCCGATGAGCTCCAGAGACACCTCCGCACCCACACCGGCGAGAAAAGGTTTGCGTGTCCGGTGTGCAACAAGCGCTTTATGCGCAGTGACCATTTGAGCAAGCACATCAAAACGCACACGGCCGGTGGAGGAGGCAAAAAGGGGAGCGACAGTGACACCGACACCAGTAACCTGGAGACCCCGAGGTCCGAGTCCCCAGAACTTATTTTGGAAGGGGTAAATCCCAGGATCACTGTTAAGGATCCGTCTCCTCACGACGAGCCCTAATGGGGCTTCTGAGATCACCCAAAATCAAACCAGATTAAAAAAAAACAAACAAACAGAAAAAACAAAACTGCACAGCATTGAAAACGGGTCTTATTTGACAGACAATAAAGGAGAAAATATTTCAAGAAGCGATTGCAAAGTCTAAAAAAAATATATTCTCCAACAGGCGTCACGAGTATTTAATTCGTAAATCCATCTAGAGAAAATCCAGAGTGATATACTGTAGGCCTGTGGGGAAATTTTTAGGGGTCAACTTGAAAATGAAATGGATGTTTGCTTAAAAGGGTGCGCGGAACCTGTTGAACTTGGTTGGACAATGTGAGTTACATCTTGTATATGACGACTAAACTATGTGTTATTTTCATGTAAATGTTAGGCTATGATTGTTTTATTCGTGTTGGTATCCTGGAAATCAGGGAGTTTACTTTGGACGCACTTTGTGGATATGTATGTACACAGCTTTTTAAACTTTTTGGTTACCCATTTTATTTCTTTGCTAAAAAAAAATATCTATATATAAATGTTTACCTGTATAAAGTCACACGTATAAGACTTTCATTTTATCGTAATTAAAACATCTTAAAAAAGGCTGTTATTGTGTGATGTAGATTGTTATATTTTTATTTAATGATTCGCCTTATTTGGATTTTTTTTTAAATATTAAGGAGTTTATTTTAAAGTCAGCGTTCTGCTCATAGGTTATTTTTCTTAAAAATCGCCTATAAAACACCTTGACTTTCACTATTTCCCCCTATGGAATAAATCAATGTTTAATGCCCCGGAAAAGACATTTCATGCCCAAATGAAAATCTTGTTAAATGGTATTAATTATGACTTCGAGCACATCGCAGCCCCATGTGTCTTGTATTTGCGATTAGGGATTCGTGTCTTATCAAATATCTAATTAATCTCCGAGACATCTTTTGTTCAGTTTCACTTTATCGGGGGGTTTCCAAGGGGGTTTGATGACAAAGGTCCCTGAATATTTATTCTAATTGTCCAAATTAACTGCTTTCATTTGCATACCAATCGATGGGCCGAGAATAAGGATGTGGTTTCTCTTTGCCAGGAGCCACAGACATGTTATGGGAGCAGTTTTTTAAAAAACTTTAGAAAAAGAAGGGGCAAAGAGTCACATGCAAATGTTGAATTTGAAATGCTCTTTGCTCAGCGCAGTCACATGGAGCCTGCATGTTATTTGAATATCAGTGGCCCCGTATTGAAAGGGTTCAAGGATGCTCTCTGACTTCTTTGTGCTTACCCAGTGCAGCGTCCGACTCTCAAAGAAAAAGCCGGGGAATAATTACAGCGTGAGTCCAGGACTGGGAATACGTCAGGGAAAAGCATCTCATCCAGACACTCTCTTTTTCTTTTTGAAGAGGATGTTAAATTGACCAGAAGGCAATAGAGGGAAATTATTTTCATTTCCTTTTGTGCAACAGCGGCTTCAAGGAAACGGCAAAGATAGTGAAAACTATCAAATTAGATTGCCTATTTGAATTTCATCAAAATATAAAAAGACAAACTAGAGGCAACACTTACGTTAGAAAGGCTGAATTTGTATCTTTAAGAACACAAATTTAGCATCTGTTTTTGAGATCAATTTTAATTGTTTTTGTTTTGTTTTTTTGTTTTGTTTTTTGTTTTCATTGAGATTAAAATTGATTTTCGATTTTTGGAGACTAAACGTGTGAAATAAAATGTGTGATTTTTTTAGGCCTGGAAGTTACATGTTCACATGTTGGCTTCAAATGAAATATGATGAATGAAAATCAGATTTTTTATTTATATTCTACACCGACTCCCATATCAAAAATATTAAATACTGGTCTGCATGAATAAAAAATATGGTGCAGCGTTATTCTGTCTATACGCGGTCACTGCTGTGTTTTTATATTTCTGTAGTAGATTATTTACTCGCTGATATTTGGACATAAATCATATTTTTTTTTATGTGATCGCCGTCAGAAGAGATCAGAGAAGTTTGACGGCAGGACAACCCAGCAGGACATATTTCACAGCTTCAGACACAGCGTGGAAATTTTACACAATAAAAAAAAAATATTTGTGCAAAACTGTAATAATTTGCTATCAGGTGTCCAGAGTTTAAAAGATTTAAATTTAGTGGTAATCAATCAACAGGAAAAAAAAAAAATCAGCAGAGTTAGGAGCTAACGTTCATTTTTCCCACAAAAAAAAGCAAAAAATTGGGAAGATTCAAATTTAATCAGAAATTAAATGAAATCCTGGTTTTTTTCCAGGAATCAGCCGTCTAAGTTACATCTTACAATGTTGATATTTCCAGAAAAAAAAAAGACAAGAACACAACCATAAAATAAGATAAAAACTGCAGCAACAGAAATAGTCTTTCTAATGGCCAACTGACCATGAAAATGAGTCCAACATTTTCCCATCAGCGGATCATAGCTGCAAATTGCTTCCAATGGTAATCAATTAATTCAGATCCCTTCATACAGTAAGAGACAACACAGAGTGCAATGAGCTGCATCTACATATTTTCTGTCGACTGCTTCCCTCTACTGGAAGAAAAAGAAACCCTCGGCGCATTATCTGCCATTTGAATTTTAAATACATGGACGCTGTGTGATTACTAAGACAGTCACTGCCAAAAAAATATCCAAAATATTTAGACATTTTGTCCAATATTGGACTCAATGCTTTCTTTTTATTCTGTCTTGGCTTCTCTCTCTTCTTTCCCTACTCCTACTCCTGCTTCTTCCTCTGCCCTCCCTTTCCTTCCTCCTTTCCCTGCTTCTACTCCTCCCATCTGCTGTTCTGCCTCTCCTTCCATCTGTGCTACTTCTGTTCCTCTCACCATCTCTACTGTGATGCCTGTCTTTACCTCTGTCCTCCCTGCCTCTCTCGCGGCTCCTACTTCTCTCCAAGCCAGACTTGGAGCCGCTAGGTCTCTGCCTGTCCCTGCTGTTGTGCCTCTTTCTCTCTTGACCTCTCTCCGGCTTGATCTTGTTGTCCGGGCTGCGCTGTCGACTCCGGCTTCTTCCCCTCGCCGTCCTTGTTTGTCCATAATCTCCGGACTCCTCTTCAGGCCGCCTCTGTCTAGTGCGAGGGCTCGGTGACCTGCTCCTGTGAGAGGAGGCCTTTCTCTGACTCTTGACTTGTCTCTTGCTCTCCGAGCTGTTATCCCGGCAGGATTCCTTTTTCTTGTTCTTCTTTTTCTTTTGGCTCTTGAACTTGCCATGGCTGTCTGAATCTGAGCCACTATCACTGCTGCTGCTGCTGCTGCTGCTATCGGACGACTCACTCGAGCTGTCACTACTTTCGTGCTTTTTCTTGTGTTTTCTTTTGCTTTTCTTCTTCTGTTTTTTGCTCTTCTTTTTCTTGGCCTTCTGCTTTTCCAGGTGATCAAGTTTTCTGTATAACAGGAACGCAAACATTCAATTAACATTTTCCAACAAGGCAGCAGATAAACATATGATATTAGCACAAAAAATTATATGTATCAAATCAAGGTTTTAAGAAAAACGTACCGCATCAAAAATGACAGCAATATAATAACCTGATAACAAACTAGAATTTTTTTTACAACTGATATCTTGCATAAAGGCTACAAATACATATTTGAAATATATTTGAAAGAAAACATGGTAATCTTGTAATTCATCAGATTGTAATGAGATTCCCCCTCAGATCAATCTCAACAACCTCTGGTGAGGCTTAAAAATACCAAAACCATGTCAAAAAAATTACAATAATGTAATCTTGGCTCAATCATCTCAGTTCAAGTCTGTTCCTTAAAGTTTTAATGAATTAAAATTTGTAAATTATGCTTCATTTTTACCTGAGGAGCTTCTGTTTTTGTTTGGTTGTTAATGACTTCAAAAACTCCACCTCGGGATCTTCCTCTTCCTCACTCGCAACATATTCCTGTAAAGTACACGGCACATTGGAGCTTGCATTGGAATCAGAATGAAAACAGAAGACGTTATGTTAAACAATGACTGTTTTATCTAATCCGTTCACTCGACTTAAGCTGCCCCACTAACTAGCCGCTTTGCAGTAAATCTATGTAAGCTATGGACGTACCAAAGATATAGTTCGTCTTTCCTTTGTCAAGGGTAAGAGTGTATGTGTGTGTTCGTATATCATCCTATGTGTGCAAAGATGGGAGTGTGAGACAGACAATTACCTGCGATGGATCACAAACAGTAGCATTCCTACCAAGGACACATTTTTTCAGGGCAAACCCACTGTTTCGCATCTCCGCCATTAACTCCGAGGGGTGCATCGACGGACCTGTTAGCACAAATCACAGCCTCAGAGTCCCATTGATGTAAGACCCATGCCAACCACTATCTCCACAGTGGGAATTTCAGGGGCGGCTTTGTTAACAGAATGGGACATCAAATCAACTCACTCCACTTCCGGCTGAGCAAATCATACAATATCATTCTCTGCCAAAGCAGCAGTTAAGGAAATCAGAATACACAATAATTACATTTTTTTTCTCCCGGCACAGGAGGGGGACCATTACAGCACTCCACCATCAACACCATGCACTGACTGGACTCTCCCAGGGTAAACATTATTACTTTACTACTCAACTTGCTGATTGCAGAACTCAGAATCAGCTCTAGACTTGGAGCTCTGGGCTGAAACCCGAGAGGAGAGATACAGTAGGTGTACCTGCAGCACCGTCTGTGACAGACAAAAGCTCACCCACTGGCTGCAGATATCAAGCAGCACAGATATTCTGGCTGCCTGTTCATTGGTACAATTATTCTGCAATTATTCCTTTGCATAACTAACAACAACCAGAAATATATATATTTAGGAACCAAACTTCATCAGGTAAAATGTCTATATATTAATTTAACTTGTAATGATCAGTTATTGTAAATGTTTTATATACACGTTTACTTATTTCCATTGATGTTTATTATAATTAATTAATTACTCTCAATCAATTCAAAAAATAAAATCTGTATATGAAAATAGTGGATTTTTACATATGTATCAAAGCATAGTAACATTAAATCTTAATTTGAAAATATTACCACATACAACACAAAAGAACTGCAAGTGAAAACAAGTAAAATAATGACTTATTATTGTATGTATCCTACCTGCTGCTTCCTCTGAAGCCACAGAGCTGGCATTGATACCCGACAGCCCATAGAGAGGACATTCTCTGTCAGTGTTCACATGGCCCCATTTGTGACATTTGATGCATCTCACGTTGCGCACCTGTGAAGGTAACAACAACAAACATCACTTTGAATTGTCTCAATAATGGATACGTATGCAAAATAATTGAAACAAAACCGCACTCTACAGATTGCTTTAAAAATTATGGCAACACCCAATTACAAGAGAAAAATACATTAACCTGGCATAACAAGCTGTTTTATAAGCTCTGCAACCAAAGTAGAACTTTTTTTTCCTTTTCAAGCTGCTTCATTTGTTGGATTTTCAGAGAGCTGAAGAGTTGAAAATACCCAGCATTTTACAAGAAAAAAAAAGTGAAAATCTGAGAAAAATAAAACAATTTTGTGGAGGAGTTTCATTTTGTCTCCTGTTTTTGTGTCCACATGGGGAGGGGGGGGGCTCCCAACTCACTTGACTCGACTTGGGAACCACTAGTAGACTGTAAATGCTTCAAATAAAAACAAATCACAACACACCTGGATACCAAATGGCTGATCTCTAATATTCATGTCATCCTTTGCGTACCTGCATGAGAATATTAGAAAGAAAAAAAATAAGAAGATGAAAATTCTGCAAGAGCACCAGACAACATACCAACAAGATTTCAATGTGTGTAAAAAATCAACTCTTTACTTCTCTCGAGGAGCAACCTTCTGCCACTCAAATTTGTACTCTTCTTCCCCCTCCTAAGAAACAGAAACATTCTCGTTAGCATGTAGACCATTCAAGCTAGAAATGAATGGAAACCAATGTAAAGCAAGTCCAACATGCAGAACATGTATGTATATGTGGAACTGTGTAGGATCATTTGTTCTACTTTACCTCCTTCTTTTCCTCTTCAGCACAGAAGACAATTAGGAGGGAAAAAAAAACAAATGAACAAGTATTAAAATGTTAAGCTTTATTTTCTTAAGCATCAGATGTTTGGAATTTGAAATGATATTTATTGGGGATCAGAACTGTTTGGCTCAAGTGATCGTTTACCTTTGGATGCTCCGGGTGGAGCCTCGTACATGAAGTTGAGGCCATTTTTAACACGATCATCTCCCATTAACAACCTAGAGGTGAGAAAACAATATGTTGAATGTCATTTTTTAAAAAGGTTATTTACCAACATATTCTACTTGTACAGTTGGAGGAAGTCTCCAAGGCTACGTTCATACTGCAAACCTTAATGCTCAATTTGGATTTATTGCTTGGACCCAATTTTTTTGTTTGGCTGTTCACATTATTTTTTAAATGTGGCCAATATCATATTCCAGTGTGAACTGGTCACAATCCTGAAGTGCCCCGCATGCACAAAAGAACAATAAGAAAGACGTCTCAGGCAGCACGCTGTTGTATGAGGCCACTGAAGTCAGTGTTTATGGTTTCATTTATAAGTCGGTGTGCAGTGGAAGCCAGCAAATTCATGAGCAGATGATAACTAGGATGAGCATGAGGAGAAAGAGAGCCAAATTTTTAATTATGGCTTTTTGTGGAGCTACTTCTGTACAGAGGTGTGTGTGGATGTGGAGTTGGAGCCAGGAGTGGTGAGACTGTGACGTGAATGGCTTCACAGAAACAGATTTCATCCAAAATTTCAGGATGTCAAGGGCTACTTTAACTACATCTGTCAGCACCTCTTCACAAGACTCTAGCAGCAAGACACTTAGTTCAGGCGACCGATCTCACTGAGAACGTGAGTAGGAGTTGGAATAGAGTCGCATGAATTCCAATATGATTGTTCAGACTGTGGTCACATTGCAAAAAAATCAGAGCTGTATCTGATTTAGGACCACATATGAAAGTGGCCCAAATCAGAATTGAAATGATCAGATTCCATTTGATTTTTGTTATTTACACTGTTATGAAAAAGACCTGAGTCAAATATCAGCAAAAAAACAAAAAAAAAAAACAAAAAGAAAATCAGATCTGGGCCACTCAGATTTGTTTTTTTACATAACACTTTTGCCTGCAGTCTGAACGTAAATGTCTACTGGGTTTCCTCAGCTAGCAGCCTTATTGCTAAAGTTAATGTTGATTCTGTTTACTGAGTAAAACATTCAGTATGTATTTATTGATTAATAATAATATATAATAATGATAATCTAATATCAAGACAGCAGTGTATTAGGAGATACAAGGTATCATCTTGTATATTTATCTAACCTGTTATTGTAATTGTCCTGCTCTTTCAGGTACGCCTGCATAAGATCTTCTTGCTTCTTCTTCTCGAAAGTCAGTTTCTGTTCTGCTATCCATACCTGTAAGATAGAGTGAAAAGGAGGATTAAAGCAACACACACAAGCACACATCCTCCTTACTTCTTCATATATTCCAACACTGTTGGGTAACTTGCCTGACACAGAAATAGCTACAAGGAAGTTAGATTCTCGTGAGCTATGTGCAATTACTGACCTTTACCTACCCCTTACAATGTATCACTGCTGAGATAATAGTCAGTTAACTGAGAGGTTGATCAGCTGAAAATTGCCAGTAGCTAGCAAGAAACTTGATAATCACACACTTATTCAAACAAAACTGCCAATTTTTTTCTGGTCTCAGCTTTTTAAAAGAAAGGATTTGCTGTTTTTTTGTTTGTCTTATATGAAAGCAAATTGAATATCTTTAGGTTCTGGACTGTTGAACAGTAAAGTAATGTGAAGACCTCAGCTTGAGCTCTTTTATATTTTATAGACCAAACGATTAATCAGGAGTGTAACAGACACACTAATCAATAGTGAGAGTTCCAGGCCTACTGCAGATGAATGAATAAAGCATACAACATTTCTTATTACATTTATTTGTAAAAATTGAAAAGTTGTTGTTAGGTGTATAAACAACAATAGCACATCACATTGCCTATCAGCAAAATCATGAAAACAGCAGTACAGAAAATAGTGCAAAACATTTTAAAACAGTCATATTAATAATAGTAATTTGATTTGTTTCACCAAACCTTAATTATGGGACTGATTTTTCTTTCATGTAGATCATTAGCAAGACTTCAGACTGTACAACAAGAACTGTGTCAACAGGATAAAACAACCTCTGGGCTTTATTGTGTTAGCCTGACTTTTCCTTTTATATAAGCACTCAATGTCATGGCAGAGCTGGTGTTTTTAAAATGAAATTGTCCAATGAAATCAATCAATCAAGCTACAGCTGTGAAGGCCCACCACCACCAATCCCCATCCCACCTCACACACTCCTCCATCCTCCAGAGCTCTGGACTCAACTATTGCACACAAACTGACTTTTGCACATGAACTATAATATGTAGAACTATAGATGACCTGTGCAGAAAACACTACTGCATATTTTATTTATATTTTGTATTCTCTACTTCACCTATACAACATCTACATATATAATTGTAGCTACACTGACAATAACCATGACTTCTGCACATATTTTGCACTATTTTTTAAAGTCAGGTCATGTATGCAGCCTAAGTATTGTGATGTTTATAATGTATATAGATCGAATTCCATTTACTTGACTTCTTATTTTGTTTGCATTTATTACTCCTAGTTGTTGTCTGTGTCCTTGTCTCCTGCACCGCTGTAATATGTGAATCTTGGGATCAATATAGTTTTATCCCATCTCATTTGTATGTTGTATAGCGATGGTTGGTCAGCACTGTTTTGACATACGCACATTTTAATGAAACAGCTCGTGATGAAAAAACTATGCTGTGATGACTATACTATGATGTTATTACTCAGAACATTAACATTGTCTCTCCCTCTAAATACCACGACAGCAAAGCGAACTAAAGAAGCTGAAGTTGTGACTTTGAGCTATGAACTGTAAACGCTTTAAATTCACGTTATCAATGTAACTTAATGTCACGCTAGCTCACTTTAAGAGTTTGTCGTTGTCACTGCTGTGATTCATATCGAACAAAATGTTTACTCTGGGGTCAGCATTTCTATCAAATGATGATATACAAAAGTGGATCTTGGTAAGAAGCAGCCAGGCTAGCAAAAGCGATAGCTGGTTAGCATAGCTCGTTAGCTTGCAGGCTAACCTGCTGTCCTTTAGCCTCAAGCAGTGACGCTAAATGTAGCTAGCACTCACCTTTTTGATATTTGACTTCGACGCAGGGTGGAAATCCTTCTTGCACATGAAATTTGCGAACGACTTCCCCATGGCTGACTGCTTTAAACGCCAGCTAAGTGGAAAACGTAGCGTTAATTTTAAGCGCTAACAGTAGCTAGCGTCGCTTCCTCCGCATGTAAACAAACCCGTCTGAAGTCAGTTAAGTGTTGGAGACGAGGTGGAGCCGTTAAACCATAGAAGTAACGTTTCTGTATAACTGTAACTATATACACGTTATAACGTTACAGCTATCTGTATAGATTTATATTTATATAGCCACAATATCTGCATTTAAACAGCAAACTCCATAATCAATAAACTTAATTTGTGCATGTAGTTAATGGGGAATGCCACATTAAATAATGTTAATACACAGATATACATAATAGATGAAATGACAGTAATGAGTTTTTTTTTTGTTTTTTTTTTTTAAAAAAGTCTTGTTTACACTTTGCAGCAATGTTATAATAATAAAGAAAAACTTGCTAATGTGTAATACTGTAGGCTAATAATGCAAAATGCTAGTGTAAACTAGAATGAAGGCAGTGAGGAAGTATTCAGATCCTTTAAAAGTAACACAGCAAAGTAAAAATACTCCATTACAAGTTAAAGTCCTGCATGAAAAATCCTGCACAAGTAAAAGTACACAAGTATTAGCAGTAAAATGTAGTATTAAAGTAAAAGTAGTGGTTTGTTCCCTCTGACTGATATGTTATTATATATGACATCATTAGATTATTAATACTGAAGCATCAGTGTGTAAGCAGCATGTTACTGTTGTAGCTGCTGGAGGTGAAGCTAGTTTCAACTACTTTATATACAGTTAACTAGTTTAGCCCAGTGGTTCCCAACCTATGGGTCGGGCCCCTCCAAAGGGTCACCAGATAAATCTGAGGGGTTGTGAGATGATTAATGGGAGAGGAAAGAAGAAAAAAACAAAGTTCTGATACACAAATCTGTTCTCCATTTTTGGACTTTTTCTCTAATCTTTGATGTTTGGTGAAATATTGCATCATTTGAACATTCATTGAATTGAAACCATGTGAGAAGTTTAGAGGGAAAAATCACTATTTGGTGGAGCTGTTAACAACTCATAGACATCTGAAATGTGACCCCGACTACACACTGCTTTTTGTAAGACGTCAAAAGCCAAAAAGGTTGGAAACCACTTGATTCATCTTTAACAATGTGTTGTATTTTAAAAGCTTCTTATTATTACCTATTGTGTCAAATCTTCATCTGATAAGTAACTACAGCTGTTAAATAAATTTAGTGGAGTAGAAAGTACAATAATTCCCTCTGAAATGTAGTGAAGTGGAAGTATAAAGTAGCATCAAATAGAAATACTCAAGTAAAGTACAAGTACCTCAAAATTGTACTTAAGTACAGTACTTGAGTAAATGTACTTAGTTACTTTCCACCACTGCATGAGGGTGATGGATATCTTTATATACAGTGTGTGCAAGGAAGAGACGTTTAATTGTCATGTAATTAATAATATAATAATGTAAAAATCTAATATCTTGTCATGGCTTTTTAACCACGAATATAAAACTGACTTCAGCCCGGTCACGTGACTGTAGTGTTTCCGTGTCAGGTATTGCGAACTGTGACCGATGAAATAGAAACATAACCTAGATGTGAATAGAAACTGACGCTGACAGTGCTGGAAAAGACTGGCGAACAGCGGTAAGGTTACCTTGTTGTTTAGCACTGTCTGGCTATCTAGCATTAAAACTGCATATTTAAGGCTAACAGTAAAAGTTAATCTGAACTTATATCAGTGAGGAGTACTTAGTATAGATAGATAGATAGACAAAGAGACAAAAGCTAAATTATATACAATAACTAAATAAACTAACTCAAATATAAACAAAAATAAACATAACAGAAAGAAAAGCATGGTCAGGTGGATACTGCTATGGTAGTCAGCAGCATATACCCAAAATATGAATCTGAAATACAACAGATGTAATAGACAATGTAATGGAAGTCCAGGTGAGCAGTCTGAGTCTAAATCTGATCATCAATATGACTGTTTGAGTTAGTTAACCCAACCAGTGAACTGTTCTTACTCTCCTCTAGTCTGTGATTCAACATGCACCCATCTTCCTGTGACACCTTTGTGGCTCTGCCCCCCTCCACTGAGGGACAACGCATCATCTTTGGGAAAAATTCTGACAGGCCTTGTGATGAAGTCCAGGAAGTGGTGTATTTTCCTGCCAGAGACTGTACTGCAGGGGAAAAGGTCGAGGTAGGTGACACAGTACTGCCCTCCAACCTTAAATTTCCCACAACATGACTGCTCCTTGCTGAACCTTACCTTAGATAACCATTAACAGCTTTCACCCCTGTGTCTTGTTCTTCTTGTGAAAAGTGTACATACATCGAGATTGATCAGGCAGCCCACACTTTTGCAGTTGTGTTGAGCAGACCAGCGTGGCTGTGGGGGGCAGAAATGGGCGCGAATGAGCATCAAGTGTGTATCGGAAATGAAGCAGTGTGGGGGAGAGAGAGTGCTGATGGTGAGGAGGCGCTTCTCGGCATGGATCTTGTCAGGTAACCCCCCTGTATAAGACTACTACTACTTTGTATTACTTGACAAAGGTTAAATACTACCCTTTAAGGTCACCATCCAGGAACTATGGCATTTTAATATTTCCTCAGTTGGTTTTTCATTTCAGAATACATTTGTGAGAAACACTCACAGACCTTGCAAACCTGAAGCTGTGACTTTACAATTTTCCAGGCTCGGACTTGAGAGAGCCGATACAGCTGAGAAAGCTGTGGATGTGATTACAGAGCTGCTGGAGAAATACGGCCAGGGAGGATCATGCATGGAGGATGAAAGTGGCTTCACCTACCACAACAGCTTCCTCATCTCAGACAGGAAGGAGGCATGGGTGCTGGAAACTTCAGGGAAGTACTGGGCAGCAGAGAGAGTGGAAGGTAAATCACAAAAAGAACATTAAGAACGGTCACATATTAATGAGTTTGAATGGCAGTCTATTGTTTAGCTTGCAGTTATAATTGAAATCCACAAAGAAACAGCAGAAAAGTACCATTTGAGTCAGCAGTTTTTTATACAGTAACAAAAAGAAAAAAGACCGAAAGAACACAAAAAAGCCCGGCCTGGCAGCAACTCTGCATTGCAGTGCATTTTAAGCTTGGCTGTTCTCCTCAGGGAGCACCAAGAGGTTTATGCTGATGTATCTATAAAAATAAGAAAGAGGAAAAAACCATCTGAGGGACTTTAAAACACGTTACACTTACAGTAAAGTTACCAATATGTTTGAGGTCATTTAGAGGCATTATATTGTTTGTCCACCAGAGAGCACTGTCAAGTTTATTTTTCAACAGCAAAATGTCCTGTTCAGCACGTCTCTTGGTCATAATTCTGTAATCATTATATTTAAGACATCCTCCCTGAAAATTCTTGCTTATGTTATGAGTTTATGTTAAAAATGAATATGATTTTTTTTTTTCTAAAATATGGGTGATTCAGCCTTAAAAATTCAATATCTACCTGGCGATAGTTGCAATCCATTGTAGCAGCCAGTCAAAGCCTTTTTTTCTGTTTTCTGTGCCTTTCTCACTTTTCGGCATTGATAACTGCAGACAGTTTTAATGGAAGACAGCTTAAAACAGCCATGCAAGAGTCTTAAATCGCAGATACATAGATGCGGAATCACATTGACACTGATTTTCACAAGGACCTTTGACCATTTTTGAACAATGCATTAAATTGTTTAGTTTGCTGTCAAATCACATGTAGCATGAATATTTTATTTCTTGTGGGTAATTATCACGTTTTATTTGTCTCCAGGCGGATATCGCAACATCTCAAATCAGTACAGCATAACAACTAAGATAGACAAAGAACATCCAGGCATGAGGGAATATGCAAAAAGCAAGAACTGGTGGGACGGAAAGGCTCAGTTCAACTTCGCCACGGTCTACTCTTTCATGACTACCGCCAGGATAGATGCCTCCGGGAGCCGATACTGTGAAGGGAAGAAGTTGTTGGAAAAGAGCAACGGTCAGTTAATGTGCAATTCAGGAAAAAAAAAAAAGTTACATGACTTGAGCCACTGTTTATACACGTGTTGATTTTATTTACTGCAGGTCACATCACTGCTGAGACGATGATGGATATCTTGAGGGATAAGGAAAGCGGCATCAACATGGAGGGCATGTTCATGTCGACAGGAAGTATGGTGTCTGTGATACCCACAAACCCTGATCTGCCAGGAGTTCACTACTTAACAGCAACTCCAGACCCTGAAAGGTGCAGCACTTGATCCTGCTTCAGATGGTCTTTTACATTAATTTTGCAGTTTGGTAAGATTTAATAGATCTTTCTTTTGTACAACAGGTCTGTATTCAAACCCTTCATCTTTGTGAAACATATTGGGGAGTTGAAAGACACTGCTTCTCCCAGTTATGGTCCAGATGACCCTGTAAAGAAGAAGCCCCGCTTCCAGAGCAAACCTGACCGCAAACACAAGTTGTTTGTAAAGCATGAGGTGGTGGCTGCCATCATTGACACCAACAAGGTTTAACGATTTAATTCAAGCCTGCAATTTACAGAAATCTGTCATTTGGTTTACTGCGGTCACAGAAAATGTATTAACAAATCATCTTTTTCCTCTATAGGACAGAGGACAGAAGATTGTGCAAAGCATGAGGCAGCTAGAAAAGGAGAAGATGACACAGATGGAGAAGATTCTTTCACATGGTATTGAGGAACCTGATTTTTTGGTGAATCTGTTCTCAAACTGTGTTGAGGAGGAGATGAATGTGTACAGCAAACGCTGAGAAGCCTGCAACTTGTTGGAACCACAAAAAAGGGCTCCACTGTGTCAGTAGATGCCTCAGCAATTTATCTTTAATTCAGGTACAAATACTCACATGCTCATATTACAGATCAGTGTATCCAAACTGAAAATCAACCATCATGTAAAAATTAGGCATCCCAGGATACTCAGGCTGTAAAACTCATAGATTCTGTGTTGTACAATATGGATTAAAATGACTTTTCATTTATGTATAGAATAATTGAGCAGTAATACAGGCAGAACATATTCATTGTGGGATACATGACTTGAGGGTTCAGTAATAAAATTTATTTAAAAATCAATAAAGACAATAAATTTGCAGCACTTTACAAGAATTGTTTGCTACACATTGTATTATAGTTATTCTATTAAAAATGTTTACATCAGTTTTCTCAATATGATTGAGTTAATGATAAATACAGACATTTGCACTTAAAAAGCCACAAAAATAGTTGACTCTCTTATTATATTTGTATATACCTGAGAGAAAAGATGAATTACAGCAGCTTGTATTTTCCCAACTTAAGTTCATGAGGAGGATGATACCATGTTTTTCAAAGTCAAGGCAAACATTTTCAAATATTCACATGCATTAACCCTCCCTAAATGCAGTCCTAAGGCCATGTTACCACATCACATTATGTTCATAACTTACTGAATTTACTCAATTTTTGTCACTTTAAAAAGCAATAATAAACAAATATTACCATGATGTGAACATGGAAATACTTTCTTTTCAAACTGGCACGTTATTTGTTGAAATGGTATTTTGGGATAGTCCTGGTAAACAGTGTAACCACTGTTTTACATCAGAGTCAAGTCATGTTAAACAACAGGTAACCAAAGCAACAATACATGTTACATTAAAAGTTAACCACCTGGTAAAACTAAATTAATCATAAGTTAAACTGAATATAAACAAACTCTTAAATGGATGAAGATTCAACCACGTCTTCCCCTTTTTCTTTGGCTTTGGTAGAAGAGTGATAATAAACTCTGAGGTGTTTCATGTCCTCTGCAATAAGCAGAGGACAGGAAAATTTTGCCTGTACCTCTCATTTGCTATATGAGGACACCTTGCACATTATTGCTCATATCAAGACACAAAATAAAACTATTGAAAGTTCAAGTGCAAGTATTAACTAGCATAAAAAATATGCAAAATATCAACAAAAGCAGCAAAGTCTTATTTAATCCCTTTAGATTAATAATATTTATCAGTGATGTTATTCTCAAAAATGAAAAACCATGGTCTTATTTTTGTAGTTTTGGCCATCAGTCATATCAATTATGTTATTTTACTCTCCAGCTTCATTGCAGATTAAAGGATGCAGCATCATGAGAGGATTATAAACACAATTTCAGGTTTGCCCACTTTCGGTCTCCTCTCCAAATAAGTAGTTTGATAATATGGCTAAAAGAGGGGTTTATGTATGTTATCATGTGACTATTAGCAATTTTGCCACAATCCAAATTCTCAACAATTAACCAGATGAGTAAAATGTTAAATATAAAATTGCAAAAATAAGACCTAGATTTTTAATAAATTACTTTTCATTTAACCTTTACACTGCTAATTCCCTCAAAGACCTTTAAGGTTTGAAAGGTTTAAGTGTGTTGCACTTTTGAACACACCCCACATCACAGTCAGGTGTGGTCTGTCCCAACACACAACCAGGAAGTTTCTTTGCACCATAGTGCATTGTGGAGTGCTATAGTGCACAGGGTGTGAACAGCACATGCAGCAACTGCCTAGATGGCAGGTCAAACCGGGTGTAGATAGATTGATGGGAGTTGTTCTTCCAGTTGTCAAATCTCAAGATGTATTTCAGACATATTTTAACTGAAATGCCATTTACCTTTGGGATAAATGAAATGTCAACTTTTACTCCTGGGCCTTATGTGATGAAATGGTAATGAAGTTGACTGTCTTGGAAGTCATATTCCTGCTTGATGTGCTGAAGCACACCACCCTGCTGTAACCGAGTCCCGTAGAGTACCGCCTCACCATGATCCTGAGCCAAGCCCACCTGCTGGAGCCACTCCACTAGTTCACAGCCAAGAAAACAGTCCACCAGAGTCCTCATTCCACACCTGAAAGTCAGAAGAAGCATTCACCAAAAAGTCTATTAAAGGTGCAGTGTGTAGAATTTAGTGGCATCTAGTGGAACGGCAGAAATAGAATATAATATTCGTAAGTATGTTTTAACCAGTGTGTAATCACCCGAAAATAAGAATCATTGCATATTTATTAGTTTAGAATGAGTCCTCTTTATCTACATAGGGAGCGGGTCCTCTTCCATGGAGCCCGCTATGTTTTTACAGTAACCCAGAATGGACAAACCAAACACTGGCTCTAGAGAGGGCCTTTTGCATTTTTCGTGAGTTTCTCTACCACCATAGGTTCTCCTACATGCTTGGGGAGGGGTGAGGGGAAGGGTATTCAGTTGGTTGCAGTCTGCAACCTCACCACTAGATGCTACTAAATCCTACACACTGGTCCAGAGTAGCCATAGAAGAAGTCAGGGCCCACATACACCAAAAATATGAGAAATGACAGTTTGTCATTGTGGCCTTGTGGTACCTGTTTGTCCACAAATGTCAGGGAACATGTTTTTCAAAACATTTCATCAACCTCCAACAAGAGGAGCAGGAAGTGAGACTACATGCTCTCACCTTCTCTTTTTGACAATGTCACGAAAACACTGGTCTTTGTGGTATTTGGTGAACTGGGTGCAGGTGATCCTGATTTCCTCAGGTAGATCAGTCTGCGGTTGCTCGTCTTGCCTCTTTCCATACCACAGTCTGTATAACCTAATCACCATTCACAAAAACAACAACAAATATATATGTATAAATATTCATACGCACAGTGGTATATTCTATAGTAAAGAGTACACAATATAGTAAACTATATACACACTATGTAAAATACATATACTGCATACACTTCAGTGACATATATATGTATATACAGGTACTGTATATACAAAATTTGAATGTGCTTCACATTGTTTCTTAACATTAATGTTCTTTACCTCCTCTTAAATGGCAGTATAATCAAATGTTTGTCCAGTCCAAACAGAGCAAAGGAGAGAAAACCCTGGCAAGGAGAAACATATCATCAGACTGATACTATGTGACAATACATGCTAAGTATCTTGGTACTATTTGAAACATCTACCTGTCCATAGTTGGCCACAGCACAGAAGAACTGCAGCTCCAAGTAAAGCCTACCAGGCTTTGGGTTAAAGAGTAACCACAGGCAGTTGGACAAGTTCTGTCAAAACAGGAATGAGTAGGGGGTTAATGTTAAACTAGCAAATAATGTTGGCAGTCCCAGCTTGTAGAACTGGTTAAGTGAAACACTACATAAGGACAATGCATTTAGTGTCAGTGACATATATATGTAATACTGCACTTTCTTAAAAATCCTGTCTAGTTACAGTCTAAAACACGTAAGTGTTCAAAAGGTCTCAGTCTTCTTTGATATATTTCTTGTCTGTTAAATAAGACCAATATTTAATAATCTAAATGTAAAAATGTTCTGATGGATTTTTTGAGTATGTCTCTTTTGAACAGTCCTTCACCGATGCTGACAAGAGTTAGAAATTACACAGCTCAGCCATTTGTATCCGATTTGGTTTGTGATGCACTAAATATAATAATGCAGGCGGTAAGGATGACTTCATGTCGAAGTGAAAGGTGGTAGTTTACTCACAGCAAGCAAGCTGACAGTCAGAAGCAGACATAACAGCACATGACGTGCCACTTGTCTATCCGCAACCTGTTGGAGCTCCTCCACTTGGACAAGCAGGCAGTCTGTTGACTCACACCTGTTCTCACACTGACCTGAAGGGGGCAGCAGATCACAGTTTTAAAATACAAAATTATAGGCAAAAACAGGAGGTTTGAGGGTCTAAAAAGATGTTTTAATCCCTCAAACAAAAAGTAACATTTGAAATTCTCACCAAAGGAAAATGAATGTCAGTTACTTATCAGTACAATACCTGTGAGTGTGCTTGGTGTGTTGTTCATATTTGTGCTGATGATCATGTCAGGCATGGGCTGGGGTGGTGCACAGTCACATATGAGGCATGCTGATAACAAAGTGACAAAGGTGAAAGAGATGTTGTTACTATACAATATCCTCTAAATTGTCACTAGAAGCAGAGAGTACATACAGTATAGGAGTAATACAAGTAATACACTAAAAAGAAAATAATACACTATTTACAGAATTTGGATGTGTTCCAATAAGATGTTAGGATCTTGATAAAATATTGTAGTCTCCTACTGATCACATATATTGGGCATTTAATGAATAGGTTCACGTTTTTTTCATTCATTCAGTTCATATTAATGCAATACTCACATGCCTGTATGTACACTGAAATAATTATGGGCTGCTGCAACTGTTCCTCTTGTTCATACTGACCTTGAAGAGATTCTTTTGTAATGTGATTTCAATGTAAGAGATGAGCAACAAAATCCAGACATTGTTTTGTGCAAAAATACATTTTAAAATGCAATCAAAGTTAATACAACGTTTCAGCAGTCTGAGTTAGTCAAATCAAGTTGGTATCTTCCAAAGTTAGTCTTTCTAGTACAACATCCCCCTTTGTGTTACTATCGCAACTGCAGCTCTGCAATGAATTTCTGTGGAAACAGAAAAGAGGAAAGTTTGCACTAATATTAAAAACTTAGACTGACTTTGGAAGATACTTGATTCGTCCAACACAAACTGCTAAACCATCATATTAGCTTTAGCTGAACAAGGCTGTGGAGTTTGTCTAACTTACACTGCAATGGCGTTAGGAAGACATTTTTTCATGTCCAATATGGACAGGAGGAATGATTACTGCGACAAATAACTTTTCTAATGTACATATGGGTATGTGAGTATTGTATTGACATAGACTTGTAAAGACTTGTTTACCTTGAACACTTTCAGTAATGGTTTGCATCAACTCAGCATTTACATTTATATTATGACTATGACCAAAGAAATTGGTTATAGAAGGTCTTTAAATCTGCTACATGCAGGAAATGTAGGAAAACTCAACACCTCTGGTCACCACTCCTTTATTTACATTTTAAAGTTAAAACACAACTTCAGCCAAGGGGGATCTTTTACAAGTCTAAACCATGTGACATATTTCTGTTTACTGGCCAAGTGGTGCATAACAACATTTGTGGTAGATTATGTGGTTAATGTTGCCTTGTTTGTTATAAATGAGGAACTAAACTTATCAGAAACTCAACTTATCATATTTCCCCCAGGCAACAACAACCAACATGTTTTTGTTCTTCTTTGGACTCCTCACTGTTTACTTTGTGTTTTTGTAATTGTTTAGCTGTTTTCAACTCATGTAATTATCTGTGGAGGAATGGACGTCAAGCAGAAGTTGTATTGTCTATGTGGCTGTTTGCTGTAGATAAGGGTTAGTATTGATTTTGGATTGATTGTGCTCTTCCTCTCCTCTCCAACCGTGGCTTTGAAAACTGACAATCCATTTAAGATGTTCTGACTGCCCCCTCTGTGTATGCTCCATTGATCATCATCCGCTGTGATTTTAATCACCATCCTATTGTACATGGCAGCCTGGTTTTTACTCAGTGTCATCAAAGTGACATCTTCAAACAAATGTTGAATTGTTGAACATATCATTTAGATTAGTCAAGTCTATGTCTGAGTAATCTCAGGAGACAGTACCTCTGTTGAGATCTCCTGATGGGGTGACTGGCTCAAACAGAGTCTGGTTTTCTGGTTCGACTTCATTCACAAGGTCCTCTACAGTGTTTCCCTCTTGGATTTGGTCATTTTGGACCCAGCTTCCTCTACTGAGACACACCAGACAGCCCCCTCCCAGCAGTATGCTGAGGGAAACTACTACTGTGGTGCAGATAATCTGTCAAAGAACAAACATACAGTAGACATGTAGACTTTTAGTAATTCTCTGCCATTTCGTAAACAGCAAAGAAAATGATTTCCACTTATGTCATTACCTGAGGTTTGCCGTAAAAGTATGATGGGTCAATGGTGTCAGACATTTTTTCCCCAGAAATAAGCAACACAGCAGTTACTAAGGCTGGAATCCTGTTGATATAGAGACAACATTTACAACAAAATCAAAATGTAAAACATAAACAGCTCAATGACACTGAATTGCTGATTAAATTTGCAGGAATTTTCAATGTTTCCATTCAAGTGAGGTGTCACTGTCCTATTCAAATTAACCCTCAGTACTTCCGATCCAAAATTTGGTTGGTGCCTATTAATGTATACAAAGTTCAACATGTAAATTTCTTAAAGGAAGGTGATCTATTTATGGTGCTTCCTTTTAATGTACCAGACAAACTAGCTTAGTTTCATTTCTGTGCTCATTCCTCTTTTATGTGACTCACCCCCAGCCTGCCATGACCAACACGCCTGGTGAAACTTTCAAATCCTCAAAACTTTTCTTCAGCACAAGTGACAGTGCTATTAAGCCTAAGACAAAAAAATATGAATTAGAAAATTAGTAATCAAACTTATTGTGAAGATGGTGGGTGCGTGAACATGTGCACACAGCATACCTGGCCACACATAAGTACTGTAGAGTGAGGTACACAATAACGTGAAAGTCAGGGCATGTCCGATGAAGGTGTCTTCCTTCACCACGAAGTTCCACAGGATCATTCCAATACAAGTTAGAAACTAGAGACCATACCATAAAAAATTTACTGATGTGAACATGCATATACAGGTAGATTTCTTCTCACAATTGAATTAATTTATAAGAAAATCAATATTGAGAGTATGTGTTAATGAGCTCACCTGTGCCAAGAAAAGATTGACTGTAAACATGTGAGGTATCCTTTTGAATTTCTTGCTTAAAAACATGACTGCAATCGTCCCCACCTGTCAGATAAGACAAATTATTCATGTTTGCCATACAAAAAGTAATGAACAGATGCTAATATAAATAATATTAAACATTGTTGTCTGGTTCTTTAACTTAAAAGTAAAGAATAGGTGGAATTATCCAGAAGAATGACTTATTTATGAAACAGAAACCATGAAGAGGATCACTTTAAGTGTAAGCAGAATGTTAATAGAAATGTAAACATGTTTCATTGTTTATAGCACTGGGGTTCACGTTCCTTAAAAGGTATGCTGCAAGTGAGAATAAATGAAGAAGTGGGTCTGTAAGTCAGTAAAACATCTGTTTGTCCACACATCCTCTAAAATACTGAGGCTTTTAAGGTTACCCGACACAGTGGTACCACATTCTTACTCAATGTCGTATCTCTGTACTTTCCCTTTTGTTGTCCCAAACAAGGCCACATCAGATGAATAGGAGTTGTGTAATGTTAAAAGTGAATCATAAGCAGGCCAAAGTGCTTTAGGTATCAAGTGGAACATGCTATAACAAATGGTTTATGAAACAAGTTTGACTTCACCTGAGTTTGTTATGTACTTGAATAAAACAAAATGAACAAAGAGAACCAGCCAATAAAAGGTAATTTACCAATAGATTAGCCATTAACAGTCCTAACTATGTCACATTGAAGTGTCTAGTTGCAACTCACCAACGCAACTAAGCTCACTATGCTTATGTTAAAGCTGACAGTCTGCAGTGAATTCATCAGAAGCTGAGGATCCATCGAGCTCATTGTAAGCAGCCAGGCAGAAACATACATTATTGGAGCTGAGAGGAAAGTGCTGATCACCATCCCAGAGGTAACCTGTTGGGAAGCAAAATTTTAAATCCATACAGTGAATTGCAAAGAAAAAAATGAATATGGCAGATTGATGATTGTCAGGTAGATAACTCACAACTTCCAGCTCTGCATTGTAATACACAGCATAGATAGCCACGCTTGGTGCAGTGGGAAACACTCCATAAAGAAAGGCATAATTGGAGAGGCTTGAGTGGTTGACAGCGCCGGTGTTGCTATTGTCCAACAAATCCACCATGTCTTTACAAATCAGGGGCATCAGCAACCTGGAAGTCAAACAAAAAGCTGGTGTCATGTGACCATTATTTTAGCGGCTAGTTAAAACTACACTGAAATGCAGTACTACTGGAATATTTACATGCTATCATGCTGTGCCCTACTGAGACCTCTTGACTTGTCATCCATCTGGTAAGAGGCTTGTGGTGTGAGAAAGGTCTGAGTCATCCAAACCATCAGCACAAAACAATATGTTGGGAGCACTTAACAAGGCTAAAACCTGCTGACCCTCACTACACTCCTATGACATATGTCATTACTAAAATATGAGGTCATCTGACAACACAAAAATCATCTCTTGTATGAAATGACCATCAAGTACAGTAAAGGCATCAGTGGTTTCTACTTACAACTTCGCTGTGATGAGTAATATCAGCGTCACAACGGTGGACCTGGTCAATTTCCTCAACTGGCCCACCATGGACAGACCCAAGTAGAACAGAGCCGCTCCCCCGAAAGAGTTGGCCAAGCCATCCACAAATTCAGCCATGAAGGCGGGAATAGTCTGGTGCAGGACAAAGTGGGCGATGATGCCGATGACAACCATAAACACTATAGGGTTCTTCAGGACCTTTAACACTACTAGTCCCACGATCACAAGTTTGCTCTGCTGGTGGTTTCCCTGATTCTTCCACTTCTGGATCTCACAGAAGGCAAAGCCGATGGGATTTAGGAGCATTAGGGAGACAGGCGCAACCAGATAGATGTACTGGAGGTACTCTGGGTACGTGCTCTTGTATAGGGCTTCAACTGTGGATAAAGATGAGGACACAAAGTTGGACTCACAGAAATATTTTGGTTTACACAACATTTTCATGTATAAGCAACGTCTTCATATAAGGCCTCCATTTATCATTGTTAATATTTTTAATTATCTGTCTTGATAAATCTCATCATGCTAGTGCACAGTCAATCTCACTTACATAAATGGCTCTGAATAATTATTTATAGAAAAAACCTTCACTGTAAGAGCTACAGGAAATGTGACTCACTGCTGACTTTCAACATGGAGCAGAAAAATAGCTCAAAGATCAAATGCTTTTTCAGATGCGGGAACTTAGGTGTTACTGAAGTGAAAGCAAAACAAAAATACTGGTTGAAAATGTCACCACTTGCTCATCAAATTAGAGAAAATATGGCTTCGGAGCAGGATGATGACACAACATCACAAACTCTGATTAACTGGAATTGAAACTGAAATTAATATCCACCAAATTTAAATTTACAAAATGGTCACTTATTCAATCATGTTTAAATGGATTCTTTATTAATTTGTCAACAGACAGTGAGACAATAAGCAGTCTGAGTGTCATACTCTTACTTTTTTTCTTTAAAACTATTGGCCAGTTAGTACAGTTTCATTGCTACTTCATTTACAGCTCTCCATTTCAACCACAGGGAGATGAGCATAAGCATGATCAGAGATGTGCGTACGAGCACAAATAAATAAATGAATCCCACTTTGCTTGGAAATGATTACACTCACAGCTTAGGAGCATTTCTGTCTGAGTGCAGTGTTGATAAGGGAGGGCCTTAAAGGATAGATTCACAGTTTTTCAAATATTTGTTAAAACAACAGTCAGATGTCCATGTAAACACTGCAACAGGTTTTCCTCGCTGTAATCATTCCTCCTGTTCATACTGGCTATTAAAAGATCCCCTTCAAATGTGCTTTCAATGTCACAGTCATTTTGTGTAAAAAATGCAATTAAAAGTTGATCTGAAGCTTATGAGGCTTCAGCAGTATGAGTCAGTCATGTCAAGTGAATATCTGCCACATTTATCTTTTAGCATCAAATTCCCTCTTTGTGTTTCCTCATACAGTGTTTCCTGTTGAGCTGCGGTGTATAGTATAGTAACAAAAAGAGGGACTTTGGCACTAAAAAGACTACCGTTGAAAGATATCTACTTGATCTGACTCATTTGGATGGCTGAAGCTTCATATTAGCTTCATAAACATTTAAATACACTTTTGCACATAAGGAGGACTGTGGATTTCTTAATCTTAATGGCCAGTATGAACAGGGGCAATGATTACAGCAAGAAAAACCTGATTCAAAGTTCATTTGGGCACCTGATTACTGTTTTAAGACAGACTTGTGAATCTGTGCTTTAAAAACTGATATCTAATTGTGTTTACACAGTATTTTACAGTGTAACACGTATGATTACACTTCAGATGTGATTGATGGGTGTACAGTGAGACAGCATGTTTACAGCTGCAGTGTTGAATGAAAGACACTGTTGGTGGTAGGCTTAAAAGCATTATACTTACCAATAGGATATCCCAAAGCAAAGTCATTGCTTTGAGTGGCAAATATTGAGAAGAGCCCAGCTTTACTGTAGCGACTTTCAGGACTGGCAACTATCAATGTTAGGACGCAGACGAGGACAAACACAGACACTTTGGCGATGAGGATGCTCCAGAGGAAGGGCCAGATGACATTTCCAAAATCCAGCAGTACCATGTTCTTGAACAGCAGCGCTGGCAGGGCAAACTTGGACACAAAATTCCCCAGTCCTTTAGCCTGAGTGGATGTAATGATGTTTGCCCTCCCAGCGATATACCCACACAATATTATCCCAAAGCACTCCAGGAGAGCCGGGAGGAGCTTGTCAATGGACATGGTGGCGGTGGAGAGAGCGGAGAAGTCCTGGTCCCCCTCCTCATAGGAAAAGTTGAAGCCGGCGGTTCTGGCCGGTGCCTTCGCCTCCATTGTGCCGATGCTCCCACCAGTGTCAGCTGTCATGCCTGGGCTAAGGGCATCTTAATGTCGTGACCGTCACCGCTCAACACTGCCAGATATCAAAACAGGGAAATACAGTCAAAGGAGGAGTTACGGCAGTTAGCAGTTAACGTAACGTTACAGCCGTTAAAACGGTGCAAAGGTAACCAGATAACCGTTGGCTGATAACTACATACGCAGCAATACGTTAGTCAAACCCAAGCAATATCATACCATTTAAATGACTCTTTTTGGAGAGATTGTTAAGTTTTTAAGTTACCATATGGTCAACTACAAGTAGATTAGGTTGTTTAAGTCACTCTCACCTCTCATGTGTCAGTCAAAGTCTCAGTAGTGGGAGTAGCCATATCAGTTAACGTTAGCCAGCCAGCTAACGGCAAGGTGGTAAAAACAAACGTTACCCGTAGTGTCGTCGACAATATTACGTGAAGCTAGTTACGTGAAACTGAAAGGCTAAGTAAGTCCGCTGTTCACATACGGGCTCATATTACTCTGGAAATGACTGTTTATATAGTTCGTGTTACATAGCCACGTTAGTTCAGATCCCACCCAGCAACTTTCGTAATCTCCGATTTGCGACAGCGACTTCACCAATCACATGTCCTAGAGAGGGAAGAGGGGCGGGGCTTACTCCAAACACCTACCTACCTACTTGCCTCAGGGCAAAACACTGGGCTTAAGTTTAAGTAATATACAAATTTACATTGTGTAATATAGAGCCGGAATCAGATATTCCCTGTTTTGTGTTTGCCCCTCATCAAGTAAGGTTTCGACAGATAAAGGCTGTGATAATAATGTAATGAAATTTAATAAAATTGGCATTATGTTGCCAATGTAGAGCAGTGGTCACCAACCCTGCTCCTGGAGAGCTATTGCCCTGTATGTTTTAGGTATTTTACCACTCTAACAGACCTAATTCCTATTAATAGCCCATTATCAAGCCCTTGACAAGCTTTAGCTGATTGGCAGCAAGTTAATAATTAGACTCAGGTGCTTTGGAGGGGGGAGATACCTACCTACCTACATGCAGGGCAGTAGCTCTCTAGGGGCAGGGCTGGTGACCGCTGATGTAGGGTATGGAGCCTATGTGATGTAAGACATTATCCATTTCACATTATCCAACAGGTCATTCATATTGAATGTGACTCTTAATGGGTACATTTTACATAGGCCACACAAAACAAATTTAAAGTCTCCCCCTACAATAGATGGCTTTTTAGAATTTCACTTATATGCTACTTAGATACAAACCACAAACAAAAAGAGTGTACTTATGGGCTATATTTTTTATATCATGAAGAGTTGTTTGTCCTCCGAACAAGGGTAAATTTCTTTTTCTTTCTTCTTCTTATTTATTTGGTATTTTTGCCCTTATTGTATTAGTTTTATATTAATTTTTTCGTTTTATTTAATTACTTGATATAACCTTGAATGATATCTTATCACACAATAATGTACCATCTACAAGTGCGTGGATGCTGAAATATGTCTGTATGTTTGCTGATGTTCTTCAATAAAGGGGGAAAAAAGGTGGAAATTCATAAAGGTCAAGGGGAAACACCAATCGACAGGGAAACGGACTTTGGCATAAGAGAAGACTGAAATACCCTGATCAGATCACAGACTATACAAGTTATAATGTAACAACAACAGCAAATAAAAAGTCAATTATAAACAGGGGGTCATGAGTCCATACCCCCCACACACCCCCAGACACCCACCCACACACGTTTCTGGTGGAAAATTTGGATTTTTCATATTTTATTTGTTCAGTTAAAACTGTAGTAATGAATATTATGTTAAAAATGGATCATATGGCTGATATGAATTGATAATTATTTCCCTTAGCTTTTTTGAACTGGCATTTATTGTTTTTGTTTTGCAACTTAACTGTTTTGATCTGGTCTCACCTCTCTTATCAGTGTCCTTGCTCTATGGCTGCTGAATGTGGGCAACTTTTTGCCAAAACAACTTTATAAAGTGATAGTATGTCAGTGTTGTGTTTACAGCTTGTTGCACTGCCCCCAGTGGCACAAAGTTTTTTTTTCTTTGTCTGATACATCAAGCAGTTTGAATAAGTTGTTTAAATTCTCAAATTCCCTGCAAAAATAGAGGGCATGACCTCAGTGGTGCCAAATGGTAACTATGGTAATGGTTAGAAATATCTAATGACAGGCCTATATAACACTCAGTTGTCTGCAACTCACCAGAGCAACTAAGCTCACGGGCTTATGTTAAAGCTAAAATGTGGTGTAAATTCACCAAAAGCTGAGCTGTGGGAAAACTAGGAGTAAATGTAAAAATATCTTAGGAAAAATATTAGGATTCATGTATGATTGTATATCTGATAAAATTTCTACTTTTGGATCTTCTAGTAGATTTCTCTTGGTCTCACTGGTCAACTCACCAAAGTCATGTACTGTGTGTCATTAAGCAGGTCATAAAGGATTCAGCAACATGAACTAGACTGCACTTCTAAATCAGTCACCCTGAAAACTGAAAAAAAACCATTTTTATTCAGTTGTTCCCTATGAACATGTGAAGGAAAATGTACAATATTCCAAAATGTTGGCTGTCTCTTGAATTACTTAAAAATTTCAACTACACACATATACTCGTTAGAAAAACAACGCTAAAACATGCTATCATTACATCCAAATACTTCTTAAAACATCAAAACACAAACAAACAGGGACCTCCACATGTCTTATAGGCAGTGTAGACTGTGAATGCTGCAGGACAGCATACAGTAGCTTCAAAAAATGCTTCACATTGCTTCACATTGAGAGAGAAAAATATGCTCCACATTGAGCAACAAACTGGTCGTGTGAGAACTGGTAAAACATATAGCAAAGGCCTCTAGAGCATGCTTAGCTCAATGAGACGGCCTGCGAACACGCCTAATGTGCCGATGAGACACACAGCCATGAAGACACACAGCAGGATGTGATCCAACACCATGGCCACAAACTTCCACTCTTCAGCCGCCTGGCAAAGAGAAGGGACAGTATGTCACATACACAAAAATAGGACTCATTGAAGAACCATATTAGAAACACATTTTGTTATAAGAAGGATTACATTGTTGGATTCTTCATCTGATTTCATGGTTTCTGCAATGTACTTGACCCCTTCAATGGCACTGCGGACATCAGGATTCTTAATGATGGGTGAGTGGTAGGGCTCAGGGGTGGCCTGGCTGCCAGAGATGTCTGAGATGTCAAACTCGGCACCATAGATGGGTTTACTCTGCTTTTCCTTTCCTGGGCGCTTCATTGTTGAGAAGAACATGATGTTGGGGATGGTTTCAATAAAAACCTGCCAAGGAGGATAAAATATTTGCACTGTGTCAAGGATTATTTACAGCGGCAGAGCAATTTAAAAAAAAAAAAGATGTTCTGCCTGTCAGCACTAGATGGCAATATAGTACAAAGGATAAAAGGATAACTGAAGCTTGCCAAGTAGCTTCAGAAGGAGAATTATTCATCTCTAGCTATTCAGCTCTATGATGAAAATTATTTGTCATCATTTAGTTCCCCTCTGCTCACCGTGCGGACCCAGTCAGGCATGGTGTGAGTGCTCGGGGAGCGGTGGTGGGTGTTGATGACAATGACGGTAATGATGATGGAGGCAATCACAAAGACCATGGTGAAGAGCATGTACTTCCCAATGAGAGGCACAGCGCTGGAGGTAGAGGGGATCAGCTCCACAATGACCAGCAGGAAGACAGTCAGAGACAGCAAGACGGAGATACTGAGAGTCATCTTCTCACCTGGGAGACATAGCAAACCGTCGTCACTGTTTGTACTTCTTAATTTGTCTAAAAGTCATCAAGGGGCACAGAATGCCATGAAATATGCAGTTGCTGCAAACATAACACACAATCTTCATCAGCAGATGGATTTTCAAAAGCTCCAAAACATACTGGAGGGACCTTGATGTGAGATTGTTTTACAGGTGCTGGTTCCAAAGTCACAAATGAACTTATAAACTCAGAAAATAAACTATATATTTTTTCCTCACACAATATTATGTATATTTTTTCAGACTTTCCCCTAATCTTTGCTTTTTTCTTGTGAGTTACTGGATAATTTAACTCCTCATGCTTCTAAAATTATTAAAATAAAACAAGGGGGGGAAAAATCTGTCACAGATAGGTCACAAATAGTATATATAACTACTGATAGATTGTGAGCAGTTTGTAACTACATTGCTTTGTTTTCAGGGGCCACAAAGGAAAAAAAGGTTAGCAACTCCAGATTTAGACCATAACATATGTGCCATCTGCTGAAGAACTGATAAGATGTTTCTATGAGCATATAGTTAAATAGGACAAGTAGTATCTTAGTAAGACACACTCTGTGTTAACCATCTTTACTTTAAAGGATATGTTGAAATTATCTTAAATGTGGCAGCTCCACATTTTCCACTCTATTTTTAAGTGCCTATTCCTGATATCTACAACATGCAATTTTATTGGATTGCCACAAGGGAGAGCCCCTTGTATGAGCCCAACACTTCCCTAGCTATCAAATCAGGAATCTACTCTCTAGCATTGCCACACAATAACTGTACTGTTCACTCATTCAAGCAAATTATGTTTAAAAAAGCATTAGATGCCCTTTTTTTTGTTTGTTTTTGTTTTTTCTAAAACCAACAATAGAACAAGAAAGATGGTTTTGACACCATTTCACAACTAGAATGCAAGACATGTTGTTTTTGTTGCTCAGCAAGAGTGGTTATCCCAGAGAGAGTGTCTTTTGGCGCCAGCTTCTCTTCCACACTATCCTGTCAGCAGCCATATCAGAAACAGGGATCAAGTGATGTATTATACATTAAAGCAAAGGCCCGCTTTCAGACATGACAGCACAGAGGGACCCTGGGTAATGAGGCAGACCTACACACTGGGAACACAGCCAGATGTGCACAGGAGCTGTGCAGCCGATACAGGGACACCTCAGACTGACAGGAAGAATTAACAAAAACATTTTGTCCAACACAGTGTCAGCTGATATCACAAAAGCACAGATAATAACGCAGACATGTAGCAAATCTACAGTAGATATGAACCCTTTTTTTCAATTTGCAGATATATTTACTGTCATGCAGGTTAAATACAGACTCCCTTCAGTTCAGCATTCGGTCTACTTGGAAAAACAACTTGAGAATGTGAAGCAAAAGCAAACACTGCATCATATTATGTCTGAAAAAGGACTGTTACAGTACAGGTAGCTGGCTCAAATAGTATATGAATTAACTAGCAATGGGCCATGCAGCTTATACCCTAGAACATAATTATCCTGGACAACAGGATAGATGTTTGTTGTATATTGGTATGTGATGTGTGTGATGGATGTTTATATACTGACATCTATACCAAAAAAAGCAGTGAGTTTCTTTCTTTAATGTCATAATGTCACTATACTATTGAACTTGTGAAGGGAAACACTGTGGAACCAGTGTCAACGTACCAGAGTCTGTAGGAAGATAGAAGACCAGCCCAGTCAGGAAGGAGAAGAGCATGCAGGGGATGATAACGTTGACAATGAAGTAGAGGGGCAGACGCAGCATGAGAAAGTGGTAGGTGATGTCCAGGTAAGGGGTGTCTGGGCAGCAGGCGTAATACACCCAGTGCTTCCAGCTGCGGAAATCCTTCATCACCCACTCTCCACTCTCCATGAAGTTACTCAGATCAGGACGATCACTATCCTAGTGAGGAGAAGCAATAAAGAGGAAGATTAAATGATTATTTTCTCATTCAGTTTCTTTATATATTTCTATTATTTAACTTTTATCTTGTCATGTGCATTAGCCTACCAGTGTTAAACTGTTTTTATTTACCAGTATGCTGTTTTATTATTAGCGTGTTTGAATTATACTAACCTGTAGGAACATGGGCTATACTATAAATATTCATTTTTATTGTTTAAGATAAATTATTTTCTCCTGTTTTAATTTTGTTTTGTGATAAGCTCCCTCAAGCTTACCTTGAACTCTGAATATGTTTGGGTTCAGAAGTGACTGGTAAATAGAGCATTAAACTAAACTGTTTAGTTTGTTTGCCTACATTTAAACTGTGTACACAGATGTTGTATTTCACAGTGGGATTTGATGTCACGGTGCAAGTAATGTTGGTATCCTGACGAAAAATGTCAGTTGTATATCATCGTTCATTGTGGTATCAGAAGTTACGTCCCATATACATTTGCGCTGTTTAAAAGGGTTGTCAAGATGTCACGTAAAGCCTTTTTTCACAAGTGGGGATTTACACTATTTGTGTTGTTAAAGGAATATTTTAACATTTTGGGAAATACTCTTATCTGCTTTCTTACCAAAAGTTTGATCAGAAGATCCCACTCTTATGTCTGTACAGTAAATATGAAGGTGGAGCCAGGAGAAGGTTAGCTTAGCTTAGCATAAAGACTGGAAACAGGAGGAAACAGCTAGCCTAGCTCTGTCCAAAAGCTGAAAAAAGTGTACTAATTAACATGTTTCATCCCTTTTGTCTAATCTGTGCAAAAACTGACGAATGAAAAACAGCAAGTTGAGGTTTTTATGGATGATTATGTGCACAACTACTTCTTGGTCCATTATTATTTCTTTCTTTCTACCTGATGACAAGACTGAAGGAAGCCACTGCTCCCGGCCAAAGAACAGTCCTGCACATAACCCCCCTGTAAAACTGCAATTTATCATTTTTGTACATTTTTTATACATTTAGTTAGCGGCTTTTAAAAGTGCCTGTCAGCAGATTTTGTTACGGTTGGAGAGAGCCAGGCTAGCCGTTCCCCAGCTGCTGGATACAGATTCATATTTACTGTACATAAAAGATATAAGAATAGTATCAATTTTCTCTTCTCACTCTTGGCAGAAAGTGAAATTTCCAAATGATTCCTTTAAAGAGAAGGTTTAAATGGAATTACAGGATTGACGACGACCAGGTTTCCATCGTAAGTCCAGGTACCCAGCTTCATACTGCAGTTCTGGAGGTCAAAGGGGAAATGTAGCACAATAATTTCACAGTAGCTCTTGAAGATGGCAGGTGGGTTCCATGTGATCATTCCTGTGTGCTCCAGCAGCACTTTGGTCTCATGAACGATGGCAAAGTCACCATCAGCGCTGCGGGCACAGACAAACACAAGCAGCATCAACATAGGCGGTAATAAGCTAAATGTTAATGCAGGGGGACATCATTGCCTGAGGATGGGTCGCTGCTCCCGCTGCACAGCCCAGCCAACCAGCGCTCGACTCGGCACAAGTTGTTGTGGCAGCGGAGCTGGTTGTCAGGGAAAAACAGCAGTGTGTCAGAGCAGCATATGGTGTGTGTGTGTGTGTGTGTAAGGGGGGAAGGGGGTGCAGGGTGGAGGGGGCTGCAATACAGAGGCCAGATTTAGCCTGATGAAATCTGAGCTTTCACACGCCACATACTAGAGTATAGGAAAGAGTGATTAAAAACATCACTGACAGGTGTGGTGATTGTTTCTAGAGGTCCGGATGCTTGAGGTCACATAAAGCACATAATAATGTATGCAATGGTTTTATAGAAAAAGAAGGACATAGCATGGATCAAATATAACCTGAGAACATACTTGTTGTAGAGAACCAGATCAGGCCGCCAAATGTCAGAGGAGGGAACTCTGATCTTTCTGATGCCACCGTAATCCTCTGGGTTCCACTGCAGGTTCACATCTTTCCATTGCTGGAAAAACAGACAACCAGACAACCAGGACTATGGGAAGCAGTTCAACAATAAAAAATAACATTATAATGTTTAATTTGTTTATTCTAAATGAAAATATGAGCAGAAGATTGTTACTTAAGAAAATGTCTTTTGCATTTTCAAAAATTTTGACACATTTTGTAGAGATAAAAAATCACATCCCAATCAAAAAAAAAAAAAAAATCCTCTAAAACATATTTCTACTGTAAATGAACAGTTTAATTACAACATGCTACAACATGTTCTTTCCTAAACCTGATCAGCTCACAGAAGAATGAAGCAGCACATAACTTTTACAGTTACTGTACTAAACTTTATTTTGTTCACTTGATTGAAGCGGTGAAGTCATGAATGGATTAAAATATTAAATCCCTCTGGTACTACAGAATAACAGACGACCTTTTCTGGAACAAAACCAGTGCTATGCAGTACAAGACCAGTATCTATAACCTCCATAAAGAAGATGGCACAAGAGAATAACATTTTCTGGTACAGGATACAAATCCTTCACACCAGACTCTACAACTAAAACAAAAACCAAACTACAAAACAACAAAACTTGTCTTCTGTTGGCTAGAATTTATTCAATCTATTTTTAAATATATTTATTATTTATTTAATGTTTGTGCTGCACTCTCACAGTAAAAACTTGCTTTTTATTATAGTCAAACCATTTGAAGTGTATGTTTTTTTTACTTGTTGGGACACCAGTATTCGTTTATAACTCCTCAAATTTTGAAAGTGTATTTTTAGCATTTCCTGAGTAAAATATTTGTATATTTGAAATGAATTTCTTGGATATATGTTTTTTCACATTTAAAATTTGTAGCTAGAAGCATGATTGTGTAATCTTGCCCGCTGATTTCTTATTTATTTGAATATATACATCCGTTGGGGGTCTCTACACAATGATCCAATGTCTTCTCTTCTTTTATGATTTTACAACAAAAAAACAAATGTTTGAATCAAACCTGTTTCAGCCGCACGTTGCTGCTGACGATCTGGTTGACCTCATCCTGTGGATCCAGATCATTGTGTTTATAGACAGCTGATGACAGTCTGACAATCTTAATACAGATGGTGTGACATGAGACCTCACCACACTGATGAGCTGGATGAGCTGAAGACCCACTGTCACAACGACCGGGTCCTTGAAGTGATTGACAGGACGGACAACCTTATTGTAACCAGTGAAGAGGGTTTTAACCAGGCGTGTTTCATCAGTGGAGGCCCAGGCAGCACCTAAAACAAACAAGACACCATACAGGATACAGACTTAGTTGTATGAAGGGATTATTTACATCAGCAGTATTTAAACAGTGAAATGACTCTGGAGGGATTGCATGTGACTTCTTAAGCTGCTTCTTCTGTTGGAAAATTAGTATGTTGAGCCAAAGTGGAATATTGCTTTAAGAACATCTGATACTTGATGTGACTTAATCTAATATGAGTTGAAAATAGACGTGACAAGTGTCAGATGCTATAGGTGTAAGATTTGTGCAAATATATTTGCATGCTCATGCACTATGATGTTTGATTTTTAAAGTAGACGGAAATGGATCCACTTGTACATGGTATGTAAACAGTATGTTTGTTTTAGTTTTGTGGGCATTAAATATATCAATTCTGGCAATCAAAAAAAACAAAAAAAAACAACATACACCATTTTCATTTTAAGGGTGTTGTTTTAAATTCAAATCATTATGAGTATGTATTTGTGTGATAAAAATATTTTCGTCAACTTTCCAGGTTGCATAACAAAGATAAAAAGTACATGTTCTCAAACTTCACTGTATACAGTATATAATTGTGAATATACTCACTCTGTTGGATTTTGGGGACTAAATTTGGCAAAACTACATTTAAACATGTAGTGGTAGTTCTGTACAGGTCGTCAATAGAGATATTCTTATGCTATTTCCGCTACATATGTGTCACAAGCCAGAGCAGGATCCCCTTTCATTTTTCAGCTGACCTTGAAACGAAGGTCATTTTCCAGCAACATGTTGTTTGAATGGCTGAATGATTCTTGAGACATTCAACTCAGCAAACTAAGGAAATTGGTCGGCACATAATTATGCAGGTGACTTTGTGTGCTGACAGACAAGATTGAAAAGCAAAATGAAAAGAGGACACATGCTCTTGTCAATCAAAGAGCCATTTTGCACAAAATTGAAAATTGCTCATTAGTTTGGTTGTTTGAATTGGATCAACCTTCACTGACCTGACAGCAGTTTTATTAAACATTATTAATAAAAAAGAGGGTTTAGTCAATGTTTATTCAAGCTTAAACTATTTTTAACTTCACTATGCTTTAAAGACTCAAAGTAATTCAAGTAAAAAGACACTTATTTACACAGTGAACAAGCACACATTTTCTTCACAGTTTTAAATAAGCTCTTACCTGCTAGAATGATTAGATGGAAAATGAAAAATAAAGTATTCATCCTTGCCAATAAACCACGACATCCAAAACCAAGATCCAACTTCAACACGTTGCCTGTTGACCACTTGAGAATTAAAAAGGTTTGACCCACCTAAAACATTCTTTCAGCACTGGCAAATGACTTACTGTACAACCTCCAGGCTCTCCACTGGCAGCCTTGTTGTTATTGTCTGACAGCGGATGTGAGTGACTGACTGCCAATGCTTGTCATTTGAGAGGGCCACGTTCTCTGTCATCTGTTATAAGATCAACATACCAGAGTAATCCACCACTGAAATATCCCATCGTGAACATGGCCACACAAAACCTGGAGGTGCAAAGACACGACACATGCTCATTGCTCTCAGTTTTTCTTGAATCAGTGATAAACTTTTAATACTGCCTTATAATCTCTGTATCTAGACATGTTTATCCCCAAAATCAAAGATATGTTTCCACATTGAATAATGATTTCACAAACATAGTCTAATGTATGAAATATTTTAAATCTTGACTGGAATTTTAAAATGAAGCTTTGTCAAGACTGAATGTTCATTCTTGACCTTGGAAACTTGACCTTGGAAACAGTAGACAAAACAATCTCACTATCAGATGGTCACCAGATTTCTATGTGAATGTCTCGGTGGACGCTCTACTGGTCAAACTTGAGGAGTAAACAAGTCAGTTTGAGGAATGCATGGCCAGACAACTTGCATTTACATGTGAAAGATGTTGAAACATGTTAAATCAACATATCACCTTCTACCTGAAGTGAACTATTCTTGCTCTGTTTATTTATATCTGTTTATTTCTGTATTTTGTATTTATGTATTCAGTTTTTATGTAGTTACAACTTCTTTTTTCTCCCCCTTTTTTGATGGATTTACACATTGGGTGGTGCACCGTTCTCTAATTGTAAACATATATGGAAACATATATAGTATATTCTCATGCTATAATTATGCAATTACTAACTTCATGAATTCATGATTTGATGATATTGAACAGAATGAATAAAGAGCTTTAAAAAAGACTTGCTCCACAATTTATTTTTTAAGGAAAATCTTAACTGTTAAGATATTGCCCAACTAGAGCTCTCCTGTGCAGAATTTAAAGCTACAAAACCCCAGAACATTACTTGTTAGGTAGAGTTACTGGGAAAAAATCAACAACATCTTGAAGCTGTATGAATTCTCTGAAACTATTCTGTATATGAGATGTGCTGTATGTATATAAATGCACAAGCATTTACAGATCATAAATTCATATTTATATCTTAATATTATTATTTATTATCTTAATGAATATATCAATTCTGGTAGAGGGACAATGTTGCTCTCTGAATCAGCTAGTAGGGCTTTAGGTGGAGTCATAGTAAAACTAAATTTATTGGTTTGGTTTCTCCAGATATATTACACTCTACCAAGCCTGTGTCTCATTATGATGCCAGGGTGTGGGGATTTAAGACTTACAAAGGATGTGAACATGTTCAGAATAACATCATGACATACATTATGGGGGTAAATAAATTTGCTTCAACCACAGCTGTGACAGGAGACTCTGAAGTGCGCTGGGCTGTTTGTATGAGTAGACTGTCAAACAGACTGGTGGGTATGAACGATAGCAGACTGTGAAAGAAAATCCTCATGTGGGACACACAGACACGCAGTACTGGATCAGATTATTCACACTTTATTTGAAAAAGTATGGTGTGAGGAAACGTCCAACTTGAAAGAAAAAGTTAATATTGGTTTGATTAGATTTATATAAAATATATAATTTTATATAAATATATATATATATATATATATATAAATTTGTATAGGTAGCTATTACTTTTTTGTTTTATTTTTCCCTGTGTAAAGCTTGTTTTCCCACATTACATGTTTTGTTTGGAACACAGTTGCCAGAAGTGATTATTTATATATTGTATTATTTTGTGTCATGTAATCCCATGTTGAAGGGACTATTTTAATAGTATGAACCATAAATAAAAAAAAAAACAAACATTAATCCATTCATTTATGTGTCTGTGATATAGTCATGTACATTTATAGCATTAACCTTTAACCTTGAAATTAGAGGCAAGTAGGATGAAATAACACAGGCTTAATAAGAGTTTCAATGTTTTAGTTTGTATTTGGTTGATACTATGTAATAAATAATCTTATTTAGTCATATTTTTGTTTGTTTTTTCTTTGTTAAAATATAATAAAGAAGTTCTCAAAAAAGAGAAGTGTGAATTAAATAAGAATTTAATAACAGTTTAGTCATGTAGCCTTTAAACGAATGTGATGAAGTTTTATTTATTTATTTTAAAAGTATTCCAGTGCTTTTCTATGTCTAAAATAATGCCTGAAAATAAATAATATGATAATCTTAGATCATTCATATTTTCAACCAGCCATGTGTTTCCTGAAGGCCAGGTGTTATACCCATGTCTCCTTTCTTTGCTCTGCACCTTCCCCACCCTGTCGGGCCAGTGATGGGTCAGGCAACTCAATTTCCTCACATCCCCAATTCGTTCAATCAGCCAGTCACTCAACCACTGGCCTCATTCATCTCACTTAGGGACAAATGACCATTTTGGCAATGTCTGAATTAAGAGAGATTTGTCTCAACCCTCCCCCCGCTCTTTCTGAATTGACACCATGTAAGCACCGCTTTGCCTTTCCCCAAGTCTGTCATGTAACAGGGGACAAGCCATCATTGTATCTGCTCACCCGACCTGTGGTCCCAGATGGACACTTTGGTGCTCTGTCCACTGTTAATTACAACACTTTCAGGTCTCACACTGTGATTCCAGTCTCCAGATGAGCATGAGCTGTGTTTTTATATCTGCTTTGTAAGTGAATAAAATGTTCAGTGAATCTGAATGAACGTGCCTATATGGTATCTGCAGGGGGTTGATGAAAACTGGACAACATACTGGATGTTTATGCCTCAATGAAGATTAAGAGGATTATAGTTTTTACAGAAGAGATTATGTTTTGAGCAATATATTTCCCATAATGTTCCAGAATAAATATAGGAACATTTTAAATAGGACAGCATTGTAATAATCCTTAAAAAAGAACATCCTATATTTCCATTACCCTTAATTTTACTTTACTCTTATTATGTTATATTACTATTTTTAAAGTATTTCAGCTAGTTTATCAAGATGCAAATATCACAGACCAAATCACTGTTAATGTAAATTTTGTAAAGAAAACTCAGGCACAGAAACAAGAAAACAAGAAAAGTATGTAATAAATAATACACCCTATTTGATGTTCATTATTGATCCTGTTATATGATTACACTGATGCATTTTCTATGTGAAATACAAAAAACTATATCCAGCCATAGTGGGCAAGTAAACATAATTTCCTGTACTTCACATGGGTGACTATTTCTGAATATGTTTTTATATTTCAACATTTGCAAACATATTCAGGTCAGTCTTCTGCAAGTGGAAAGCATTACAATCCAGTCAACAAAGAAAGGTCAGTCCTCTCATGGATCACAGCTTTTCAAATTTAGTCTCATTACTGTGAATAAGGCACATCCAGCACACAATACACTTGGCGGACATCGAGCTCTAGCATGGTGTTATCACAGCATCTGACTGGGAGACAGAAAACGCGATAGCTTTATTGGTGTGGTTTACCTCCTTTCACATTCAATGCCTAATATAGATGACGGTATGATATATTTAAAATGTCTGATAATGGCGGGGGGAGGCTAAACGGTTGGATGAAAATCCAATTTTGCCACACAATCACCAGAGACAAGTCTGAATTTGGCTTACATTAACTCAATGTGATGTGGTCACAAAAACCAAGTGATTAAATGTCAAGCAGTGATTGCTTCTGTTTCTCTAGCTTTGTGGGGACATTTGAGCCACAAAAAACCTAAATGCAAGGAATGGCTGAAGCTACAGACAACATGAGATGCCAAAACATTTACATCAATTTTTATTCCTTAACCTAAAAGCTCTCGTCCCCACAGTCACTGCAGAGAAAAAAGTGTGATTTAACATAAAATGTGACGTACTAAATATACAATCCAAACTATTTATATCTGAGAAAACAGTGATCATGTAATGAGCCACAAATGACTGTTTCTGGTTGGTTCTTGGAAATTGCTTGGAAAGACATAACCTGTGAATAATTAGACCTAAAATGCATAAATTTCATGTGACAATGTTTGCACATATGTATATCCAGTAATTAACGATCTCTTGCATGCATACAGTGGTGTTGCCTCAAGTATTGTGGGTTTGGTTTTGATCTCACCGTGAATCAGTGTGACTGATGCGTTGTTAGAGGGGTTTACGTACAGTCATGTCATGTGTAGCTTTTAGGAACAAACTGTCATTCTGAATATGCAAGATGAAGCACTAACATGCCCTTCTGCTAAGGTCAAATATGCTGCTAGTGTCATTATTTTAAAGTCGTATGAAATATTTTACATATTTTTTAAGCTTCATTTAAAGTATACAGATGACATTATTCTGTATCTTTTTTATTGTCAACAAATCTCATTTAACCATTTCTCAGTTCTCTCTAACTTCTCCAGCCTGTCTGTGGCTCTCAGTCCCAAACCCATTGGTTTCATACATTTTTAAAATCAGGTCATGAATATAAAGTGTAATTCTTCCAAAAGGCAAAGTAATCTCATGAAACAGCTGGGCACTGCAGTTTTTAGGAAATATTACTGAAACAGGACTAAATAGTGTCTTTGTTGGGGACTATTGCCAGTGGCAGATTAATACATGAAGTATTTGGTGCTCTTATGAGTATTCAAAAGCACCAGGATGATTTATGTAGGATTGACTGAATATAAACACAGCACCCATTTTCATTGCAATAAAGGAACATTTCCACCAGTGCAACAACGTGGCTTGATGTGTTTTTGGACACAGATGGGGGCCTATGACACAGAGGAATAAGCAATGTATATCCAGCTTTGGCTACACAGGCAACACTATAAGATACATTCATTGTTGGTTTTGGTCTTTTCATACTATTTGTTGACATTACAACAAATATAGCATATTGCCAGTCTTGCCCTTTAAGGCAAAAAAAAAGATAGTCTGAAGGAAGTTCATGTGTAATTTCACAGGCAGCATTTACACCTGCATCACTTCAAGGGTCACCATCTCTGAGCAGTCTACATGAATATGACTGTTCTTTGCCATAATGAAACATTTTATTTAAAAAAAAAGCTTAGTTAAAGCTGCTACAATCACAATTTTTATATTCACAATGGATTAAATGACTATTGATTATTTGTCAGATGCAGCAGGCAGCTGTTTACAGCAGAAAACACTGATAAATCTACCGTACACTACCTGCTCAGCACCAAATGGATCACAGAAAATGTTAGTGACTATCTGGTGAACATAGTGGAGCATTTAGCAGCTAAAGAGCCATAAGCCTGAAGGTTTGAGCAAAACAGAGCTCCAAATAAATGTTTGTGTAGTAATAATAATGTTAAATAATGTTATTTGTAAATAAGAAACTGTTTGCTAATGCATAAACAAGCTTGTTTCTGCTGCCCCCCAATGGCCAATAAATCAGTTGATGGTACTTTAAACATAAATTTAATGCTGATTTTTATTCTAGCGATTCAGATGACTCATTAAGTATTCATTTCTCAAAGCGAGGTTTAATAAATTAAAGTGATCATGCACAAGTTGTGTACAAAAACATTACAGTAAAAAATTAAATTCACAAATAATGCTGTTTATAACACAATAAAAGTGTTAAGGTCTGGCAAATGCACCAGTGTGTACACATGGACAGGAAAGTCTTAAAGGCTCATTCAACTAAGAACTGCAGGTTACATAAAAACAGTTGAGGAGATAAAAAAATACAGCATCATAAAAATTACCCCAAAAGATCAGTAGCTTATCTTTACATCCAGCTATACAATGTTTCACAGAAATAACTGCGCTGCAGGCAGCTGGGAATGTGGACTATAACTACTACAGAACAGACGAAAGCAAAGTCACAGCGCTACACGATCTTTAACACATGCTGGGTTACAACTACAAAGCAACAGAGACCTCACACCATGCATGCTGGTCTGTCAACTTTTGAAAATCCCCCGACAAAAATGGGGAGACATAGAGTACGTACAAGTGTAAGGTTCATCGTCCACACCCAGTACATGGGAGGACTGGTCAGCACTAGTCCATACACAGGGCATTTTTAAAAAAATGTATCAATCAATGTACAAACAGTCATTCAAGTCTTTACACAAACGAATGATTAGAGAGCTGTTCTATAAAAGTCCTGATTTGTGTTTAGAAGAGCACATCTTCATTTTTAATGAGCGCCTCCACCACCTGTCTCTGGTAGCGGATGTCATTGAGTGCTGTCACGGCGTCCAGGTTTGGAGCGCGCATTAGGGTGGGCCCAAAAACAATGGCGAGGTTCTCCGCGTTCATCAGGTTGAATTTCTCGTTCTGTGTCACCCTGAAATGTTAATGAAAATTAGAAACATACACTGATACTGAAAATACTTGCAGATTTTGATTTGAATCTTATAAGCAAGAGGAGACAACATAAATGAACATATATGATATTCAATGTAAAATATTTCTTTGCCATCATTTGAGCTCTATTTAAATTTGAACATTAAGTATTCAGCAAGGATTAAATTTAACAATAAGGTATTCAGTTGCATAAGATTCAAATCTTATTAGCTTGCGTTATTTGGTTGGGTTGCTCACCTTTTTAAGTGTGCCATGAGGTACTTAAGAGTTTCACTGTGTGATGGCGGCAGCAGAGCTAGAGCCTCACGGAAAGCTTCAAGCTTCTTTTCAGGGTCTGTGAGCTCTGAGAAACAGAAGGGTGTATGCTGTTAAAATGGCCAGAAAAGACTATCTGAAGTTATTTCCTGAGTAGTAATAAAAGCCATTAGTCTTCAGGAGGGCATCTGAGGGCATGCTGCTTGAGATAAATAACGCAAATGAACACTTTGACTGTGCTCTTGACTGTATAGTCGTGGTTTTTTGCAAATTAGGTGAACAATTGGAGTTGAATATTTATTCAGGACTTGTGGACATAAGTTTGGAAAGTCATTGGCTGATTCCAAAAAGTAAGTATAAGGCCACATTTCCACAGTTCTACTGTTATCTGTTATTGAGGAAAATTAACGATCAACACTTTGTTATTTCAACAAGGTGGAAAAAAGAGGTGGAAAAAATAACAAAAACTACCAACAATGTAATGCAGTTCAACATAACAGCACCACAACTGCAGCCTCAAAATTTGAAATAAATTATATAAAAACTTCTAAACAACATGGTCTCCATAAAAATCAAATAGCATTTGGTGGATTCCATTACGTTGTACAAGTGTTAATACTGTAAATATTGATGTAAACAAACAATGAATAAATGTGGAGTCTCGTTTTCATGACCACATGAAGCAAAAGGCACAAAATGTATTAATGACTGTCAGTGAAATCCAGCGCATTGAAACAGGTGTGCCTCTGACTTATTTGTCTAGTTGTGACTTACTCGCAGCCTCGATGAACCTGGGGTAAGCATCGTATGAGATGATGGGAACAGGCAAATCCCTGAGGTACAGTTTCAGTGCACCCGTGATGATATTGATGTCTTCATAGGCGTTCACTGAGATGTCTGTCTTCTCGCCAGCTGTGAGGATGCGTGATGGAACAAGAGAGACAAAAAGAAGAAAGGGAGATTGAAAAAAACCCCCAAAAAACGGCTCACATCAGCACTTTCACATCACAGTGTGAATTGAGGAATAAAGAGATTGTGTTACTGTGGGTGGAGAGAAGATCTACTCTCGCTCTGTATTTTGCATAGTAGCTGCTATCATCCGCCTGGCCTGTTTTATTCTGACTTTCCCTCAGTTATGCATGCTTTCCAGAACAGGCCATGGCCTACTTGTGCTGGCAGACTGAACATCACAGTGCTGTGAGCTGGAATGACACTCTGTCATGGATGATCTCCCACATGCGGATCTGGCTAAGAGTTTAGCCCATTGCTGCAGGGTTTTTCTTACAGTTAAAATTCACACTGCACTGGGCCAAGACAGGCTCATTCTCACTAAGTCCACTATTGAATCCCAACACAGCAGAGGAGTTGTTTTTTTTTCTACAGATATATTTAAGTCAGAGAGAGTATATCCATGGTTTGTATCCCCTGAGGTCTCCCCTGTACACACTGTGAAACCCTGCGTGCAAGGGACATTTCCGGATCTGCACTCCCAGATGGACACTAATCCCTCACAAATGTGTCACTTTCTCATTAATCTGAAATGTTCTGAGCGTCTTATGTAAACATATGTGAGCACACACTGTCAATCGTCATGTTGTGAGTTGACAGAAATCTATAAAACTGTTAGTACACGCTGAACCAAAGGAACACAAACCTTTGTCAAATGCCACTTTGACTTCTTCGACTGAATCACTGAATCCAGATATTCTGTAGAGGCCTTCAGACTTCAGTCCTTCAGGAAACAAACAAGAAGTAAACAACCTTTCAGACACTGTAAGGGCTGTCATGAGTAATGTAGAAAAATTCACCTGCATGTATCGCCTTGGGTAATTTTGAAAAATGCCATTAAACACTCTTAAATATGCATAAGGAATTATGGATAAAATGTCCACAATGTCACACAATGAAATAACATGGGCAGATGCATATAGTTTTCTGCATCGCTGGGCAAAATAATAAAGACATAAATCAAACTTAGCTACAGACATATATTAGAGGGCAGACAATGAGTTTCCTACATAGTTGAATGATTTAACTGAGATGCAATCAACTAAGGCAGCAGGAAACAGAGTAATGTATTCCTCATTACACGTTTACAATTACCAGCACTCTCATCAGTCCTCTCAGTCATAACCCCCCCAAAAACTCATTAACTCAGTTAGTAAGTAGTATGCACTGTGGATTGTTTACTCTTAAATTAGAGGAAAGCAGTTTTACAACAAGCATTGTAAATACAGTGTAAACAGGTATAAAGATGTCAAATGTTGCTAAAAATGAGTTTTGTTCAAGTTATCTAATTTAAAAATATTGCATTGGAAAGAACAACATCATTTTTTCAGAATAACTTTAGATAGATTTAGATTTAGACAGATAGATTTGAAACACTTCCTTTTGAAAACTATGTATCTGAATTTATGTGGTGAGAGTTCCCTTCTTTAAAACGTCCATAAGGTAATTTCAAGTTGTTTCAGTTTCAAAAACTTGATATTATTATTATCATTATTGTTGTTGTTTTTAGGTTTCACAAATTCAAATGGAAAATTCAAGTATCCAATATTGAAGTTGCTCAGATTTCATTTTTAGATCTAAAATTCAAGTCAGATCAAAAGATGGAGTTGCTCAAATTGGATTTGCAGAGTTCAAAACCCAAATTCAAGATGAAAAATTAAAACTCAAACATTCAGACTGTCAGGGATAATTAATCAAGCATGAATTCAGTCAATGAGACACAGTATAGGTTTTGACAGTCATATGATGCAAGAAAGAAAGAATTATAAAATAAAAAAAATACAAAAATTACTGGAATTACAGAGAAATTAAACCACATTCATTCAGATAGATTGTTATAGATAGATAGAAATAAAATATCCCAATACCATAAATTCAGTGGCATTTAAGTTAAGTGTTGAGTGGGATTCAAATTCACAATTAGGTATTCAGTTGCTTATGAGAATCAAATTATTATAGCTGATGCCATAGTTCTTTGCATTTCAGACCCTTGAATGTAAAGCCTCCATCCAGAGAATTATTGTCAGCAAGAAAGAGTCTAGTTTTATAGCTGTTAGGCCTTCAGGGATTCAATAATTCAATTAGCACTTAAACTAAACCATTCATCACATTTACATCTAGGAAAATAACACTCTTCTTTTGACCTATAGAACATTTGAAAGACACCTACACAACTACACACACATACACAACTAACCTCTGGACTCAATTTCTCGTATGCACATGTCCACCACCATGGGTCGCGCTGTATTGTAAGCTTTCACCAGGGTCGTGAGGTCACAGCTGTAGACTTTACGGATGTGTCTCAGGTCTGGCTTGCAGTCGTTGGGAACCAGAGGTGAGCATTGTTTGTGGACATTCAAACCACAATCTACAGAGAGACAAAGAGCAGGTTTAGTTGAAGTCATTTCATCTCTGAACTGAGGGCTATTATATTGTGTGATATTATTGTGTAAATTAACATTCAACACCAAGTCAATTTTGAATCGGTTGGCCTGTTTAATATGTGTTTTGGCTTGCAATAAAGAGTTCATCCCTTTGATCAATATTTGCTCCCTAAGTGTCACGAGACTGCTGGAGAGCTCCTCTCTCTACCACGTGTGGCATTGAAGTCACCTTGAGCAGCAGAAATATCCAAAGGCACCTCTAGAGGGCCTTTTATAGATCAAAATAGAACAATAATGACCCACACAGCACAGAACAGAAAATTCATCTAATGTAGGAATGATTTGTGTACATCTTTAATTTCAAATTGTGTAAAAACAAAAAACTTAGTGATTCAAATAACAGGCAAATGCATTCATTTAATTATAATTAAGCTACGTGGGGAAAATCCCTTATTGTTTGGGGGGGGGGGGTTGTCTGCTAAATGGTATTTTAGGATGCATCTCACTGGGTGTTCAAATGGCATATTAGTCATGATGGCAGTGTAAGTATCCCACACTGTGTTTTGTCTTCAGTCACAGTGGATGGGGCCTGAGGCACAGCTGTTTCATGGCAGGATTCACCTTGTTGGGAACAGAGGAGCCCAGGGAGAGCAGATGCAGAGAGAGACTCCAGCCCAGCTTTGTAACAGAGACGCATGGAGAGAATTAGAGGAACACTGAAAACACTGTGGCCTGGAGGACAGCAGCACTGCTGCGCGCTCTATTCTTTTCTCAAATCCAAGCTCACACACAATGGCTGTGGAACTAGCAATTCAGGCGCTGCGGGCTACACTAGACCTAGTTTCCCAGACTTAAATGGGGCAGCTCTTCAAGCTCTTAGATCTTTAAGCCTTCTTCAAGTTCTGAAAGGGTTTTTTTAGGGGGACAAATACCATATGTTTTTTTATTCTAAAAAATGAAAAAATAACATTTTGATATCTCAGAAGAATTTTACCTTTTAATTTTATATTCAAATAAAGCCTCAACTTCTGAAAGCATAGAATCTATGCCTCTGGAGGACTTCAGACAATATTTTGATTAATATGGGTCCCTGGAGAAATTCACGCAGCCTGCATTTATATGCATTGATGCAGAAATGTAATTACCTTAAGAGACGATTCTCTTAAGGACACAAGACAGGCAGTATAATAGAGGAGGGCTGTCATCGGATATGTCTGCTGTGCTCAGGTTGTCTATATGTGTGCACTGATGGCCCTATAGGTCCCATGTGGGGCGGGTGAGAGTGAGACAGGGGCCCGAGGGACACCAGGAGCCAGGAGACAGGCTATGCTGCTTTACTGCACCGTCAGCTCTGTTGCTATGGCGAGGAGGCTGCAGCTCAGGTTTGGCTAAAAGGCTCTGAGAAGACGTTTAATGGTGGCTTGCTGCTAATTTCTAATCAGCACATTATCACTGTGTCTAACCCCTACTATGCTGGAGACATGCAGTGCTGAGTTACTAGTTGAAACTGGTCCCTTTGAAAACAAACAACACCACTTGTATTTGTCAGATGGTTTGGTTTTTCTACGAAGTATTTAAGTTGAATAAAGGTTGAGCTGCGTGACCTAGCTCTTTGGTTGAAGCCGCTGAATTTTAATGTGTGTGGAAACAGAGCTCTTTCCCCACGCTCCGAGCTCTGCTCCTCATTAAAGAGACATGCCAGCTTTGTTTTCCTTCATGGGCATGATGGGATGAGGCTGGGGGGCGTACTCTGATGAGGAAATGTGGCACAACAAGCACAAGCAGAGGCTGGCTTCCTGGCGCACGGCCAAAAACAGTTCACACATGCAAAAAGAAAAGGGGGTGGGAGAGCATTTTTTGGTATGCAAATTTAGGCATCATGTGAGACTTTGCTGCCCTAGATTCTGGTAGCTGTGGTCGAGTGTGAAGGAATGGCAGTGTAAGAGTCTATAAAGATAGGCTGCAAACGTATATGCCTTTATTCTGAATGTTGTCAGCTCTCAAAATCAAGACATCAATAATTAACGTCTGATTCCCACAGATTTGTGGGACACACTTTGTTTCATCAATAAAACATCAAAGACACACATAAGATTGTATTATAGCTCTATTCTGGGATGGGAAACGAATTCCAACAACAGCTTCAGTGTAGCAGAAATCTCAACAGAGTATTTCATGAGCAAAGAGGCAAATATACCCTTACAATAACATGTATATGTTAAATCAATCACATAGACTAAAGGAATATTTAAAAAGACTATTGTTGCAGATTATAGGTGTATATTAAAAAATATGCTCACACCCTAATGATATAAAGCATTCATAAAAATACAGAGAAATATAAAAAACTGAGCTTAACACATTAATTTTGTCAACTGCATGATACTATAGTTAGCCTACTATTACATGTTTACCGGATTATATTGCAGCTAATGTTTATCCATTACAATCATGAAAGTGGAAACACAGACAGCCTTTGTTACTGTAATAACAGCCTAACCCTGAGCTAAAAAAAAAAAAAAAAAAGTTGTTATTTGTGAAAAGAGCCACTTTTAGATATTTTAAAATAATCTGTCAGTACTGAAAAACTCCTTCTGCTTATTTTCCCATTCACAAAGAAATAAGTAGGTCAGAAATAAGGTTATAACACTATGTAAAAGGATCAGTTACATCATAGCTATAGAGCCCTCATTTCATTTATTATACAACCCCTAATCCAGTGCACAAATTACTGTTAGGATTTTAGATTAAAACCCAGTAATCCAGCTCCAGATGCACTAAAAACCAAGTAACCCATATACAGTAATGCTCACTTTGTACTGTATAAATGCAATTAGAGAATGCTTTGAAGTGATGAGACCATGTTTGTGTACCTGCACATTTGACCCCCTGAGCCATCAGTCCCCACATGAAGCTGGCACAGTGTTCACACCAGTGAGGTCCCCGAAATGTATGGACCTACAACAGAGAGGAGGACAGTGACAGATATTAGTGATGAGGTGCAATAACGAGACAGAGAGAGAGCAGCTGGGAGTTGCAGCTATTTACTCCATAGATACCCCATCCCCTTCTTCAGCAGACCAGGAGACCCGTATGTGCTGCCATCTTAAATGAGGCAGAGACAGAGGAGGAGGAGGAGGATCTGTGTGTGGCGGAGGATTGTTGTTTCAACAGATCCTCAAACTGACAATACTGAGGTGGGTGCTGCGAGGAGGCTTTGCCATCATGGCACAGTAGGATTCTGACACTTCACCGGAGCGATAGTGCAAGTTGTCAGGGAAATTTGCTATGGAAACAGTAGAGGGTCTCCTTGCTCGTGTAGGAAAGGGGGAGCCCCACACTCCACCAGGTAACAACATCCCAGCCAATCAGGAAGGCCTCTGGGAAAAAGAAGCCACAACTCTCCCAGTTTGCATCATCTCAACAGCAGCTACAGCAGGGAAATCATATATAATTACTGTATCACCCTGTAAGTGTTCCTGAAAAGTTCCAAAGCAGTTAGCCATCATTAATTAACGGTGAACCAGTTTACCTGGAGCGATATCATCTGTCACTTCTTTCGGTGTCTCTTCATGTTTATAAAATCTCAGTATTGTACCTTTAATGCATGCCCAATCAATTTGTGCTGTGAGTGAATTTGTACAATGGTATCATTATTTTTTGTTTTGATGCGTGACACATATAACGCCTGTTTATAAGCAAGAAAAATGTCTTAATGTGACCTGCATGACTAAAACCATTTACTCAGAGTAATTCATTTTAGAGTTTATGGTATATGGTCGTCTCTTGGTTGTGCTGGAAAACGGAAATTGTAGCAAAGCTTTGATTAGTCCCAGATCTATAATATTCTATAAACACCATAAAGAAGGATATAGACTTAATTTGCAAAGTTTTGGATTTAGACAGCTATATCTGGTCCAAGACATTGTTGTGATGTCTTAAATGTTTGGTAATAGATTAAAATATTCTGGTTATTATAGTTTTTCTTTGGTTGTGGGAGGAAAAACACAGGAACACCACTCTCAAAATGTTGAAATGCAACATTCAGTAACACAAGAGAACAAAGAAGCAGAAAGAGACTAGTGAGCATCAGCAGTTCAAAGCCTTGTAATATTTATCTCCCTGCTTTCTATCCCATTAACCAGCCAAACTGGGAGACTGAGCCGGAGCCAAATAGAGATACACTCCTCCACTGTTTCCCCTCTCCATCGGCCTAATCTCTCCATCTGGTGCTCAAACTAACAGCAGTGGTCCACAGACCACCCAACAGATTTTCTTTTGATAAAGGCTCACTGGACAGACCAAAACAGCTCAGTTTTTCATCCTCTCTCCCACTCAGTAACCCCCCCCCCCCCCCCACTCCCCATCAAGGGAAGCATGAGAAGCTGCCCTCAGGCCACACATGATGAAATGAAAGCAACATTTTGCAGATGACAAAAGCTGCCAAGAGTTTTTTGTAAGTTGATTGGAGTCTCACCTTGAAGTTGTGGACTTTCTCAGATTTCGGTGTTCGGTCGCTCTCCTTCAGTGAAGCTCTGCGTACAAGTGAGGTGAGCTGTGAATAGGCGAATAGTTTAAGTGGCTGCCAGAAAGTGGCTGGCGGTTTCTGTGGCCCCATCCTCATCCCCAGAGCTGCCGCCAGAATATCCTCCTGATTGGCCTCTCGCTTGGCCTTTTGCACTAGAGACTTCTCTTCCTTGTGAACCTCGTAGGACTCTTTAGACGGCATTCTGGTGCTGCGGTCTCCCAAACCAGACGAAGAAACAAACCCAATGAACAAGTCCAAAAATGGAAGGAAAACTCCTTGATGCTCAAAGCAAGTCTACATCAAGCAGCATTGTCCCTATCAAATGGAGACATCACAGACAAACAAATTGCTCATTCAAACTGTGAAAAGAGGCTCTTTTAAAAGAGTCAGACAGAAAAAAAACAGAACCCCTTTTTTTAAATCCTCTCACAGCAGTGACAGTAGATCAAGTGGAGCCTCTGTGATGGGAGTACCAGATTTTATACAAAAGAGGTGCAGCCCTGGGTTTTCATGTGGTTCTCTGGGAACGTGTATGCAGATGAGCAGAGTGGTTGCGTTAATCCTCTCCTCCCTGTGCAGAGCTGATATTCTCCCTGGAACAGAGACAGCGCGCTGTGTATGGATGCTGTCAGGGCGGGCAGAGTGAGGGGGAGGAGTACGGGGGCGGACCCTGTGTAGTAGTCACAGCAGATTAAATGGATCCCATCAGCCAATCACAGCATGCACACACAGGCTTTATAGTGGCGGCTTCCCCGCCCCCACACAGCCACCTCCATCAGATATCCAAGCAGGGGAGCCTGGGTAGGATGAAATGAGAGTGGGATGATAATGAGCAATGAATGAGTCATGCATCAGGAGTGGGCCGCTGCCTGGAGAACTTGCGACAGCAGTGGGCCGTTAGAGAGAGGATGCTATTTTCAAAATCATGTTGCCACAGAAACTGGTCATTTGCTGGGACCACAAAGAGCAAAATCACAAAGCGTGCAAGCAAAATATGAGGTCACTGATTTGAATGCGCCCTTTAATACAGTAATGCACTAGCAATCAAACAAACAAAGAGCAGCAGTTAAAGTAAAAATTAACACAAAAACTGAACATATAAAATAGAAAATGTATTAAAAATAAAATAAAATAAACAGAAATGTAAAACAATTCTTGTTTTTTCAAGAGCACATCATGTTTTAAACAATCCAGCCACACAGCAATGAAAAAGCTTGAATGTGCTTGAACTTCAGTAAAATGCACATTATAGACATTTCCTCTTTGGCATATTTAAGTGCCAAATGAGTGCTCTGCTTGAGAAGACTAATCTGTGCTGTAACATGCTATGCTGTATTTCTTAATTAATGTATTTTATGCTTTGAATTATTGTGTATGAAACATGCAATATGAATAAACTTGCCTTGCCAAAAGAACAGCGTGCACACCACCCTGCAGAAATCATGAAATACATTTTAAATTTGATAAAATATTACCCAGTTTAAATAATTTGTACTATAAATCAATATTCACCGTTAGCAGAAATGTATTTCATCCCATTATATTATGCTAAATTATACAATAAAGAATTAAACAACATATGTCTGAGCCAGATATGTGATCTGGAGGCTGGGAGCCTTTTCTTTCCTCTCTGCAGTCTTTGTGAGAATGTTCATTTCCTTGAGGTGTATACTGATGCAAGCGCTGTGTTGTGTGTATGCAAATGAAGTATCAAATATAGCATCACGATAGCAATGTGGGAGAGAGGATCCGCAACCTGCTTCTGTGATTCACGCTGCAAGTCAAATGTGATTATGCTCCCACGTCTCGTAGCCTAATTCAGACTCAGCCGTTAAAGTGATGCGTTCTCACCTTTATGATGGGGCAGCTGGTGGAGCAGCACACAGGAAGCTACTGTACAGTACTGTATAGTTCATACTGCCCTCCAGCTCAGCAGAGAGGCATCAATAAGCGTATGAATGACAGAGGGGCGCAGGAAAACGCTTTGAAGAGCAGTGTACTTATGTAGAATGGCATCCCAAACTGTGGCGTCTGACAGTGACTGGATCACTCCATGAAAGACGTGAAAGCGAGGGCTTCCACTGCAGCTCTGCTCTCTCATGCTCAGTGAAAGTCTCTGCTCAGGAGGGTACCTGAGTGGTATAGATAAAAGACAGTAAGAGCCTTTTATATGCATCAGTTCATCCTCTCAGACCCTGACCACTTTTGCAGCATAATTGTGTTGCCTGCTGTTAAGTGCGGAGGGAGTGTCTGACTCCCAGGATGTGGTTTACTTTGAACGCAGCTCTAATTGACACTGATTGATTTGCTTGTTTTCCAAACATGTCCAGAGAGGACGGGCGGATGCAGTACAGTATCTTTTACATCTCTGTAATGCCCATCTGCGTCAAGCCTGGACATCTGATCCTATTTGAATGTTTGGATCCTGCCAAATTTAGGATTTATGTGACAATTCAATCTCGCCACTAAACTATTTTAACATTTCCAATCTCAGCTTTGATCTTTATTTGACCTGGACACCAGCACAAAAACGTTCTCAATCTTTTTTCGCTCTTTGCTTGCTTTGTTTCTCTCTCTTGCTCTCTTTTAAACCATTAAGCTGTTGAAGATATGCTGACTATTTCTGTGGGCTAGAAAGGTTGTTACATAAGGAAATGTTCTTCTAATGCACTGCTGACCCAGCACCAATATAAAGACCCATTAAGAGGACAGACGCATTCGCTGTCTTGATCTGTTTGTGAACTTTCAGTGCTCTGACTTATATCTTTATGTTTCAGAGAAATAACAGTTGTAATAATCTTTATCTATAATTCCTGAAACATCGCCAAAGGAAATGCCAGCATGCAGTTTAAGTGATGCGCAACATTAAAAGGCTTCAAATGAAATGTAAAAAGGCTGCTGATCCACCAACCTCATCCTTGAGCAAAGCTGTAGATCATGAAGTTACATAATGTTACATAATCGGAAACCACAGCATGATGACGAGAGTGAGAGTCAGGACGTTGTAATAAACTCCAAGAATATCGAGGACTGATGTCTGCACACTGCTGGGTTTCAGCACGGCTTCACTTCTATTAATCGTGTGAAATGACCACAAGAAATTTGAATCTTGTCATGCTCTGTAGGTCATCGCACTGTGACAGGAATGGCGTTACACTCTCTAGCCATTTAAAAAGAAGCAAACAACACTTAATAATATATTAATTTCACAGTCATTCATAATTAGATCTGGATGGAGGAGAACAATGTGAATGATGCAGAGAAGCTATTGTACATACAACTGCCCAGAAACAGCACATGAGCATTAGATGCAGCTCAAATTGCTACTTTTTTTTGCTGGGCTTGCAAGAAACCTGGAACAAATTACACCATATTTTACCGGGACAAATAGATTACCTGGATGTGGCTGGAACAGTCTGTGCTTTGACAGTGATGTATGGTAAGCTGCTATCATGGTTTACTATTCAAACAGCAAGGTCAGAACATGTGCAGGGTACTCTCTTTACAATGCACAGACACAATATAGTGTGCTGTTATAACTGCAGCTGTGATTTAAACTGTGAATTTATTCTAGTCTGTGACATACGACATAAAACTCTACATAAATATGTTACAGTAACGTCTGTTTTTCAAAAAAATCCCTTTAAATGGAGGAATATTTGCTCACTGAAACATTTCTGATAAATGCATCTTACTGCATGTCCTGAATTAGTGTAGCGCTCCCTCTGAAAATGTCAGAAACACAGTTAAGCACACTTAACAGTGACTCAGTGCCTTGATGATGTGGATGACGGTGATCACATCCCTGCTGTCACACTTCACACTCACAAGAAACAACACGACCCTGACAAAAATCCTTGAAAAGCTGCAATTCTGTTTACAGAGAGGAAGGCAAAACTGGTAAAAAGGAATGAAATACACATGAACATACTGCTCCCTAACAACACAGGAGGGTAATAGTCTTACATATACAGCAGGAATCCTGGTATCACTTTATAAACTTTTATTATGAATCAGTGGAGGCTACACTATCACAGCTACAGACTACACACTAGTGTAAATACTGTCATTAATCTTCTACTTGGGAATCACCTACTTTTATAAAGAAAGACTGGGTATTTCATAGATTGACAAATGGTTGTGAAGAATAATTAAAAGGCTTGAGTGGTTCTTTATCTCTGCGTGGTTCTACAGAGAGTAGTTTCCCCCAACAGCAGTCTGAATAGCAGCGTTTAGAGCATGATGAATGACTCATTGTGCCACGGCTATTTTGGCAACAGGGTGATGATAACAGGATAGGGTGATTTACTTAATGCCTGGGATATTCAGTCTGTCTTTAGGTGTTTGAACAGTAGAGAAATGCCAAATCTGTAGAGAACAAATAGATTTACTTTTCCATCAACAATGCCTTTTCCATATATTTTTATAGTAGTAATTTAACATTTTGGTTTCTTTCCAAGAATTAAATGAAAAGAACATTATGCTGTGTTAGTGCTGCCTTCATGGGATGATGCTGTAGATGGGAAATATTCCATGTTTACAGCTTTTAAACTTTTATATCATCAGACAACTCAAGACGGATGTATGATTAAAATGTTAAAAAAAATCCTGTCTATTGATGATATATTATTATATTCATTAAAGTAAGGTTCAGTTACTTTGAAAGCTGGACTTTAGCTGAAGTGAAACATCAGTGTTTGGAGTTTTCCTGTTGAAATTACTATTTGGATGTTGACATGACATTATTTATGAACCAGAAACTAGTAAGTAACTCCAATTATATGACATAAACATAGTATTAAGTACTATCTGGTGTCAAGGCATTATTAGCCTGGAAACAGCAAACCTGGCTCTATCCAACCTTCAAAAAAATGTCAACCAGCATTTCTAAAGTTCAGTAATCAACACATCTGGTTCATTTGTGTGTATTTACCCAGATGCCAAAATAAACTGATAACTGAAATAGTTAAACTGTTGTTCGACAAGAAATGACTCTAACTTTTCACATTTCAGTTTATGTATGGATTATGCAGACAAGATAAAATTTCTTTATTAATGAGCTTTAGATGTGCTGGTAGGCAGGTTTTGTTACCTTTGCATAGAGCCAGCCTAATTGTTTCCTGCTGCTTCCTTTATGCTAAGCTAAGCTAACCACACCCTGACTCCAGCTCCTTACTTAACACATATACAGTGCATATGGAAGGTTTTTACAGACGCTTTCGAGTTTTACACATTTTGTGGAGTATTGTGTGTAAATTGATGAGGAAAAAATGAATTTAATCCATTTTAAGATGAGTCTGTAACATAACAAAATATGGAAAATTTGAAACTTTCCATATACACTGTACAATTTACAATTTCATTTAGCAGATGCTTTTATCCAAAGCAACGTACATCTGACAGTTGATACAACACAAGCAAGGATCTAGTCAGGAGAGAACAATGCGAGTAAGTGCCATAAAGCTAAGTATGAGACTGTACATGAGACTGCTGTTGATATTCTCATGTCTTTCTGAGGCAATGTTTAGGCATATTTATCAAAGTGTTGAACTGTTCCTTTAACATAAAGCTTTTAAGTCATAAAAATTAACTTGTCAAAGACAACTTATTAAATATCATCACCCCCGACTTTCCCTAAATATTGCAAAAGGCAAAATGCCAATAAATCCACCAAATTCTAAACACCAATTCTGTTCTCAAAAAAGTAAATCAAGATATCTGCAAGCATAGCTGTGAACGTGTGTTAATGCTTTGTACTGCATGAAACCCTCCCTGTGTGGAATATAAGCACAGAACATCACACACTGTTCTCATAATCAGAGATGGATAAAGATCAGCTATATTTTTTTCTCTCTTATGTAACTGTACCTCCTCTGCATGTCTACAAGCTTGATGCCCCTGTAGCTTCCTGAAGAGGAGAGCAGTCTCATGATCAGCTTTAGCATTATCTACAACAGGCATTACATCACAACACTTTAGAACAAATTATTTTCAAAAAAAAAAAAAGTGTGAAGCTGGGATTGGATTCAGCAGACCCAAGCATGAAAAAACTCCTGGAAGAAATCTGTGATTTCAGAGCCATAACATTATGTCCTCTAGTCATATGCTGGCTTGTGTAAATTAAATACACTTTCTTCTTTGCTTGCATTATGGTTGAATAAACACAGACGGCATTCAAGGATCTCAACATATGGTTCAGATCTAAAGAAGTAAACTGTGGACTCTCATACCCTATATGGCCATAAGTTTGTGGACAGAATCCTCCAATTTTGTGTACTATTTGTTCTGGGACTGATTTTCCTGGTTTGGGCTTGACCCATTTTAAAGAAGTGGTTATCTGAGTGAGGTGTGGATTAACGGACCTGCACAGAGCCCTAATCTCAACCCAATCAAACACCACTGGATGAACCGGAAAGCAGACGCTGAGCAAATTCCAGAGATGTCCACTATGCAGTGTATTCATTTAAACTCAGACAAATCAGAAGCTATCATCATTGATTCTGACTTCTCTATCAATCACCCCCCCTACCCCCCATTTTCACAGAATCAAACTGGATGCATGGACGCCTCATTCTGTGCTTGTTACAGCACAAAAAATGTGCTTGTAAAGTACTTTTTAGTAGAAAAATGTCCTGCTCCTCTAGCTCCATTTTTCTGTGTTTGGGGACAGGTGGCCCAGAGTCATATTTTGGCAGCAGGGCATGACTCTCTGATCAGTAATCTGCTCACTGTCTGCTCTGGCTGAAGAGGACACAAACCTGTAGAGTGCTGGCCATATTGTATCTGATTATGTTTCACTCGCTGCAGAAGAACAGCATCTGTTTAGAGTGCCAGGTTCCCATGAGAACCATGTTTCTGAGCCGGTGGACTTCCTTTATACGCTGCTGGTTGTCTCACCAGCTGAGATTAGCTAACTGGTCCCATGAGGAGGTGATGTTAATAGATATTTTAGAGTTGCTGATGTATGAATAATTTTGATTAGTGTTATACTACACTCCATTGAAACATATTGCATTCTAAAGCCACAGAGTGAGAGCCATAAAACAACAGAAAATGTATCTCACATTTGTAAATAACGTCAAAAAGAAGTAAAACTCAATACTGAAATAACAAAATGAGACATAACGTAATGCCACGAGGGTTCTCCAAAACTGTGGCACAGTAGCCTGCAGCCATAATCATCCCTGAAAATATTCTGGGCTCAGCTTGTGAAAATGCCTGACAGGTTTGGAAACAGCAGTGTGAACACCTCTGCAGTAAATGACAGAGTAAGTTAAGGAAGCAGGCAGACAGTTGAGTAAAAATAGCTCACTCTAGTCATAGAAATACGTCGTACTCCCCCAAAACCTTTTCAGTGCTAATGATTCATCTCCTGTCTGACTGAAAGGGGTTTGTTTAGCCCCGCAGCATATTTCAGCAACGTGTATCCTCAGTATGTTCAGTACAATAAATGTTTTGCCTTAATAGGACTACATACATTAGTTCTGTGTAGTGTGACTTTGCTCCTCAATGTTCGGTAAAAGGGCCACTAAAACTGCAAATATTACTGACAGATTGGTTGGGAAGCTTTGTGTTTCTGGCAGTAACAGATCCCTCTATTATGACATTTTCAGTTTCTGGCTATTGTCAAATTAGACAACGCTATTGTAAAATTGGCTGATGTTAAATACAAGCTCTGTGATTCTCTCTTTTTGGGTGGATACTGAACCTGCCTATGAGGTCAGTGGTTAAGTGTTTGTGTTTGAAATGTTAACATTTCTTGTTGGAGAGTCAAGTGCTTTGTCAAAAGTAGGGAACATTTTGCTGATTCCAGTCCAAGCTCTTTAGCATTGAGTATCTACTGATCCCAAGTCTGATCCAAATATTATTTTGAGGGTTGAGCATTTTGTTTATTTTCTCCTGCACAATACAGCTGTACAGTGTATACTTGCTATAGTAAGCAAACATAAAACATTAGTAAAACGATTTAAATACGTTTGGCTTTCACACATCTGTCTCATGATCTGTTTATGTTCAGAAGTACATAACAGTATGTTGAATGTGTACGTTTCTTCAGATTTCTTTAAACAGACATTAAAATGTAACCTGTATCAGCAAGTACAGTAGATGAATGAAAAGATAACAAAATAACATTCACTGGCTATAAGTTACATATACAGCTCCGCTAAGATCATTATGGTTTTCAGGAAAAAAAAAAAAATGCTCAGAATGGATTATTGCTTTAGGAACCTGTACTTTTAAAACATTATATTCCCATTTAAACCAGATATAACTGACACATAGTTAAAGAGCTAGCTATTGTTTCACTAAATATACAGTACTTGACTCTTTACTGCTAAGCTCACAGCTGTAAATTGAAGCCTGTATGTGTGATTCTTATTATCGTATGTCAGTTTCTGGTTTTCACACTTTGCAAGTAATTGCAGACTAGAAAAGTTGTGAAATGCATTTAATTAAAGGATTTTTAGTAGCCAACTATTTTAAACCAGCAGGTGTCTTTTCATATAAAAACCTTTGTAGTTTCCGAGCTTGATTGTGCTGGATGTGGTAGTTACAAAGAAGAGTTTGTTCCCTTGCCTCAAGTTACTTCAAATTCAGTTTATCACAACTTGGATCTTATTTTTTATAACATTATTACACCAATAATTTATTTAAGATCTGAGAACATTGCTAAAAAAGACAATCATCCCATTCATAAACAAGCTTATTTTTAACTGTAGAATTGTTATTCAGCCGTTGTAAACAACAAAACTGCACTAAGGTTTACAGACTGCCTTCCTGGTTAAACATTGACTCACAGTGGTTACCGTAATTTTTTAAATGATCACCTTTGGTTTTCCCTCCAAATGCAGCAGCTTAACTGTTTGTATACAACCTGTCTGTTCATCTTAATGCTTGACTTTTTTTTAACGATGTTGCCATGTTCCAAGATCTCAGCAATTAACGCTGTGATTACAATGTTTTCATAACAGATAGCAATGATGGCCAAACATGTTAAAAAAAATAAGATCTGAAAAGACATATTGTTAGTGGTAACAAAGTCAAACTAACTGCAGGATTGTGGTATGATGGCGGCTGCCAAAAAGCAAGATGACTGACACTGATTGCAGCATTAACAACAAACCAGCAGATAGAAATGTATGTATATGTATTTATATCTGACCAAACCATGGCATTTGGCTTGAGGCAGTTTTCAAATCAGCAGGCCATGAATATCAAATCACTCAAAATTACACAGAACAGAGCGACTGGTGGACATCTGGTCGACCAGTATCCGCTGCCTGCTGGTTAGCATATCAAAGACAGAAAGAGAACGAGGACAGTTGTGAGGGAGAGACTGAGAAACAGAAGCAATAATTTAGACTGCAATATTATTGTCTTGTCTGCTCTTTGGTCCGTCTAAAATCACATTCACCTTACATAATATCCAGGATAAGACATTACACAAGCGGTGGGCTAATGAATGTAAGCTGCCACGATTTTCAAACAGAGTTGCTCTTTGTTTGTTTGCTGAGGTTGAAACCCCCCCTCTCTCCCACCACCACCACTATTATCCAACCTTGTTTATGAGTTCCCTGCGCTGTCAGGATACATAACACACACTGCAAAAAGAAAGGGAAAGTTTGATGCAGAGGTAATTCGGCAGCAAAGATCGCCCCGGACCATTCCCCATTCTTTGAATTTATTTCAAATGGTCAGTTTCTACGTAATCTCTTCTCCCTGCACTGTTAAGCAGGGACAAGCTCGCTCATTGTTGACATGCTGGCTCGCTTGCCTCTGGCTGGTTGTCCGTTTTCAGAAGGCTGTATTTTCTTCCAGAGGCCTGTCTCTCCAAGAGTCACTGCTCATTTACCATCCTTTGTATCATGAGAAAAGTACACAACTTGAATTCAAACTCATGATGGATCAGTGTTAAAGGTCTGTATACATAAGTAAAGAAGTTTGACCCCGACTATCTGTAACATCATAGCTCTGTACAATGCCTCTTTCAGGCGGATTAATACCCTCATTACATAAATCCAAAAATAACTCAGCTCAAACTTTCCATATGCAGGAAAAACACCGTCATTCATTTGAGAAAACAATCTCAACACGAGGTCCTTTTAGGAGCTTTCAATCATATCACATGATCTTAATCAGGAATTTGCCCCGTTGTCATGAACTTATAGATGTTGAAATTCCCGTCCATGTTAGATTAAAAAGCTGAGGTCCAGTCTTCATTCTTGACCTCGGAAACAGCATCTGCTAGTGAAAACCATGTGATATGATCGAAATCTCCAGGACAGCTACTAAACGGACCTTGTGTTGAGATTGTTTTTTGTTTCCAAGATCAAGAATCAGATTTGAAGCTCAACCATAATGTGATGCATGTTCAAACATACAGCTAGTGACAGCTAAGAAAAGCACAATTTCTGTCCAACACGCAAAATTACAAGCGAGCCTGTCCTCGTCCTGGCGGAGAGCTGCTGACTTAGAAGCAGTGATGTGGAAACCATTTTTCATTTTGAGTCTCAGGGCCTCCTCTTTCTGATTGTTCAGGCGAGTCTCTCTTCATCTCCTCGTGATGAGCAGAACGGACCAACACTGCATTCAGATTATTTACCAACCAGCCAGTCAGAGAGTTCAGGTCTGATTATTAATGGGTCAAATGAATAAAACATGATTACAGTAGATAAAAAACAATAGTTTAGTGTGACAAATAAAGATAGAGCCTTTGCTTTTTTCCATCTACTGCAGTGTGAAGTGTTCAGACCTTATTCTAGCAAGTACCAGGAGAGCTGCAGCACACAAAGCACAGTTCACCGAGCAGGCGGGCTTATGATTTGGACTGAATGATTGTGGATAAAGTCGCCCTAATTCCACATTATTGCTTCTCTGACCAGGGAATTGTGGAGAGCTGCAATTTTAGATTTGACCCACTATAGAAAGGATTTAGGGTTTGTTTGCACGGAGACATTTGTACCTTTTTGTCAGTTTGTCAGTATTATGGTGATGTAATTTATATGCATGTATCTTCATCTCTTTTGAAAAAGCTGGACATAGTCTATCATGCTGTCCTGCGGTTTGTGTGCGTACATATCATTGTAACTTATATGAAACTTACACAATGGTTCAATGGTTTTTACTGTGTTTAAGGGGAAAACCCCATATGTTCATTTTTATTGCAAAAGCTTCACTGGGTAAAGCGCCGCAGAATGTACAGTTTACTGAAATATTACTCCAGTAGTTATAACACTAGATCATCAGAAAAAATTCTCCTTATGGTCCAAGCTTGGAATGAGCTGCAAGGCATACTTAACTTGGAATCTTTACCATCTCTTGATATGTTTAAAAATATGTTTAAATCAGTTTTTACAGAACTGTGTTATTGCTTTCAACAAGTGCCATTATTTGCCATGGATCTATTTAGCTCCTGATTCCTGTATGTGTGGTGTTTGTTTTGTTTTGGTATGTTTTTTGTGATTTTATTTGTCCTCGTATGTACTCTCATATGAAACCTTTTTCTGCAGCCATCTTGACCAGGACTCCCTGCAGAAGACATAAATCATAAATAAACACGTAATAAAAGGGTGAAAATATCACCACATGTCTGAACCGATCAATACCTGTCACGGCTTACATATACCAGACCTACATGTTTACAGACAGCCAGTTCATAGTTTGTATGGATAACAGAATCACATGTTAACAGGAACTTGGGATAATATAAATATTATAACATCTGAAGATATTTTGTTCCATTTTCTGACTGTTATGAATCAAATTAGTCATCAGTATACACACTACGCACCTACAGGAACTGATCATACCACAGATCTGCCACCAGCTCACTCCTCTGGGCCTCCAGTACTGAGCTCCACACATTGAGGGGATTGAGGCTTCTGTTCTGCTGTACCACACTCGTAGAACAGTGTTCCTAACATCTGAGGGCAGCAGAGACCCTAGACTCTTAAAAAAGGCATAAAAACCTTTCTATTCAGGAAGGCTTTTTCATCATAACTCTCATTACTATTTCCTTTATGTTGTGTGTTCTATGTTATTAATACTGTAGCACTTTGAGTTTCACTGGTGCTGGTACAAATTAAATGTATTATTATTATTGTTATTATTAATTCCTGTTTCAGAAAAAATAAAATGAAAAGAGTTACTATTACCATCAATGTAGCCAAATATCCATCTGCTAGTGGCTGGTGTTTAACAGTTTTTAAAGGATCAGTTCACCCAAATTATATTAAAAAAAAAAACAAACACCTATTGTTTTATGTTTAGATGTATAGCGGCTCAACCTCTAATCTCACACTTACCCAATTGCTCCTGATGGTTAAGTCAAGCCGACAAGCTGTCATGCGCTTTGCTTAGTTACTTCTGGTGATTTCTAGCTGTGCAGATAGCTTTGGTTTTATTTGTCCAGGTTTTGAAATACCTGTCTTTGAGATTTCTGCTCACACATCAATACAAAGGAAGTGTAAATATTTCTTTTGTGAAAAATTCAAGGAAAAAAGGTTTTTTAAAAATCTAACAGCAGTGTCTTTTTCCTGGTTACTTTGGATAATTGACATAATATACTGTTAACAGTTTTTCATTTTTTGTTTTAAAGCAATTTCAATGAAAAATGTTACTTCAAACTACTAGATTTTTTTTTCTAAATTGTTACTTACATAGACTGAGTTAAATGAGTCACTTAGGATGAGCTCAATACATGAAATTCCCCTCACCTCTGCTGTATTGATTTGGTGGCAGAAACTGAGATATTTATCTCAAAACTCAGAAAAATAAAATCAGACGCATCTGTACTGTCAGGTACTACTAGAGATAATCGGGGAAATACGTTTAAAAGTGGAGAATAAATATGGATTTTAAGCATCAAAAAATAATCTAACATTGATGTAAGGTGACTTCAAAGCAGTTAGGAAATTCCTGAAAGCCTGTCTTAAAGCACAAACAGTAATTAGCCGTCACTTAATTTAATGGGGGGAATGTTAAAACAGTGATTAGCTTGTCTTTGTTGTCTTGATTAATTCATTCGCTGGCGTGAAAGCAAGCAGCTGCAAGTCTGCTAATCAGTGGCAACAATCATCACAACACAATCTTCACGACTGTCTGGTGTGAGAAATAAGATATCATAGTGCACAAAACCATCGATCATGATTTCAGGGCTTTTCAAGATTTATTTCTATACGTACATATGCCAGTAAATTGTTATCATCTCTTTGTTGTATGCACATTTTAATCTTGGTGCCAAGAATCATATTGTGCTTTATATATATTACATCTCCCACAGAGATGGACACTGGATCACACGTTCAGAATTCACATCCTATTCAACACTGAATTTATGTGAAAAAAAAGGAAATGAAAATAGAAGATGTGAAAGTAGAATCAAATCCACGTATTCCCTGAAATCACTTGAAACACTTCAAAGCTTTAGATGGGAGATTTCCCCATACTATGACATCTCTCTTTGGTGTCTACTGAAAACAAAGAACCTGCTCATTTCACAGGCTATGAGAACTGTCTGAGGGTCCACACAACTGTTTTTAAGCATCACTGAAATAATGCACAAAATGTGGCTTCTTGAAGGTTATTTTGCACGTGGAATGTTTTCTGCAAACAGATGTAATTGGTGGCGTCTGTAGACTCTTTATAGTGGCTGATTCAATTAACAATGCTGAGACAATAGGCACAGTCGCTCCCATCAGAATGAAAATATTGTGACAGAGAATCAATAAATGTAATCTCCATAAAATGATGTCATATAAATCACCCAAGACCATAAATATTTATTGAAAAATTCATAAAAAATCAGTCAAAAAACAGAGTATACCGGCTATTCTGTGGTTCATAATTTCATCATTTTATACAATTTGCATTTTCTGTGAATGTAGACATTTTACATGCCACTGCAGGGAGAGCACATGTGTGATTAATAACACTGATAATGACTACTTTCCCTTGAGGTTTATCAGTTCTAAGGTCCTGGTATTGTGCACTGAGACTCACTGTCATGGATTACTGAGGCACTAATATGGAACAGAGCTGTCGTTAATGTTATTAACTACACCTGTGCTGGTGATGACAAATAAAAATGTCTGCTGTAAGTCAGATAACCACCAACCTTTAGAGGAATTATCTAAATTAATTTCTCATTAAAACTCATCATGTAACAAACCTCTATGATGGAACAAAACGTCTCCAGTCCCTCTTACAATATAATTCTTCTAGTCTTTGCTGTTGTTCTGTAAAATGTTGTGACTTGTTGTGAGGGTCTGTGCAGTTTCTACTGCAGTATGTTCAACACAGGTTTTTACAGGAAGTCAGTAGGAAATGTAAGTAATGATTCTATTCATATTTAAAGGTTCAATTCAACAAAATACCCCCCCCAAAAAGCAAAAACATTTACCAGTTTTAATTTGTGCTCAGTAAAGCATTGATAAATTATACTTAGAAAGCTTTAAAGCAAGTTGTTTTTCCATAATCAGTGTCCCACCTGCTCACAATAATCCACAGACCTCACAGTCAATAACTTTCTCTATTTTGTTCTTTTTGTTCTTAGTTGAAATGAAAAATAAAGTTTGACGTGAGCCCTCTCTGGCTAAGTGGGAAAATACTTTATTTATTTATGTACTATTCACATCCCCCACGTGTTTCAAGTGTTTTAGGTGCATTTGTGATTGCTCTAATCATCAAAGATATAAATACTGTAAGTGTGATAAAGTGGAAAAATATATTTCATTGTGTTTTAGGTGACATGACACACCATGGTACATGGCATGGGAAGTCACACCATTGGTAGGTTACTTATTATAGCAACAAATGATCAAATCATATCTGCAAAAACTGATTTTCTGAAAAGTACAGAACCCCCTATGGACACACAATGTTTCCATATCCAACGGTGACAATACATTACTTATAAATAAATACATTTGATTATAGAAAAGGCTGGTGTTATTCTGTATTCTTCTTCTTGTCAACAAAAAGGCCAACGCAACAATGTGTTAGTCCTCTAAATTCTTTTTGATCCTGATCTCATTCCCAAGCCCATTATTTCTTTGAAAACTGGACACAAAAATTTAGTTTTATTTTTTAAAAAGGACGAATGATGTCCTAAAACAGTTGGGCACTGTAAACAGTGGACGCTTATCAAATGAAAACGCTGAAATCAAGACTATTCCTTGCACAGCTCAGTGCTGAGCTTCATAGCTTTGTCAACAGCTGGCACAGCAGCGCAGAGGAGTTTATACTGTCTCTGTAGGCCTGTCAGACACACAAGAACCTCGTTTCACCTCGATAATACAGTTTATGAGCATGAAGTAAGGCAGACTCTAATACAGGCAATAAAAGCAGTGACCTCACAGTCCCTGGTGTCATCTGATAAACCACAGTAATCACGCTCTCCTTCATGTGTGATGAGAAGTGCCCTCATTAGCTTGGCGCTGCTCTTAAACATTTGATAGTTAAATCCCGGGTTAGCAGCCTCTTCTGTAATCCCATTAACTTCATCAAGCTCAGCTCAGACTTAACTGTTGGAGAAATGGGAGTGAGGCCATGCAGGGGCTCACAGACACAGAACTAATTCTGTCAAATTGTGTGCATCTTGAACACATTTTCAAAGTACGCATAAGGATTTTTGAAATCCACACCAGGGCGACGCTGTTTTTAAACCCATTTAGTAGATTTATGGAAATCCCATTAAAGGGTGACTGACTTGAGTTAGTGCTGAGAAACTGGAAGATACAGCTGTTGTGACGAAAATGGGCTTTTCAAAATGGTCATTTTTCATGTCTCACAGAGGCACAATCATAGACTTTGAGGGGAGAACGTATAGATAGATGTCTGTTCATCTGACTTATTATGGTTATTGATGAAAAGAAAAAGATTTATTAGCCTCAAAAATACAGTTCATTGAAAAATAAAAAAAACAGAGGATGTCTTGATTGATATAACTCAGAGTGACAGAAGAAAATGGGCACTTTGCATACTGTATTTATTGAATGACGTGATATTCTCAATCCTACAAGGTCATTTCAGCGGAGGATTCTGAACAGCATTATGTTGAATCAAACCTGAGACGACTGCTTCATACATTTATGGAGCTTATAGCATCATTTAGAGCTCAATGGCTTTCTTTTTGCAGTAAATCACTATTTTTATTTTTGAAACATGCAAAGCAGAGAGGAAAACAGTTTGTCTTTCATTTAACCTTGAATTTCGAGTGCAGTGTGCTTTGATAATGAAAGATCGAATGAATAGAGCTGCAGCAGGCACAAGGTTATTTGCAGATGATTTTAAAGCTGCTTACTTCGCTCATCACATTAAAATTAGAAACTAAAACCATACCCCGCTCTATATGATGCCCAAACAATTAGTTAAATGAATATTGAGCAGGATTTATTAAACACCTCCTGAATAAAACCTTGATTTTTTATCCAAAATCCAACATATGCGAGAGCAATAGATACTCTATAATGTAATAAGGATAAAAATCTTCTTGCTTGAACTGATTTCACTTATTTTTGACAACAAAGCAAATAAAAACCAAAGATTACATGTGAGAAAAATAAGGAATCTATCATGATTACTGCAAGAATGTTCTCAGAGCTGGCTCAATAAAACTCATTGTACAATATGGCCCACCATGAAATGATCGACGGGGTAATGAAGAAGCTAATGAGGGGGATCAAGATGGCTGCAGAGCCAATAAATCAACACAACTGTGCCTACAATGATACAGGAGCAATCAGTAACACTGGTCAGTGCACGGGGGAGCAGAGGGAAGGAGGGGTGGGCTGAGGGACTGAAGTGGGGGGAGGGGGACAGACGAGGGGGTCAACACTGTATTGCAAGTCAATGTCAAGAGCACGTTGATGATGTTTTATGGCTTCTGAAAGAGCACATCTTCATTTTATATGCAGAATATGAAAAGAAGACTTTTCTTAAATACCATTATGGAATACTTTAATGAAAAACTTCATCATGAATGCACATAAATATGATAATTATTGCAATTAATAAGAATCCCTGTTGACAGCGCTCTAGATAAAATCAATCCTCAGATCCCTGCTGAAGTGTCTGACAATCAATAAGGCTTTGCACTGATCAGCAGTTAGTGAAGAGGATTCTCGCGTGTAAGCATGTTGAAGCGAAAGGTCAATCAACACTTCAGTTCAGAGACGCCTTAAGAGGCACTGTGACAGCACGTTCTGAAATAATTTCAAAAGAAATCGTCTTCACGCAGCGATCACAAGACAATTCCACTGCTGTTGTCGTCAGTGAATCAATGTTCATGCATTATGAAACAGAGACAAACATCAAGACAGTTTTACCTTCAAATACTCAACTGTCATGATCAAGAAAGTGAAAAGACAGCAGCTTTGGTATCTCATCTTGAGCAAAAGAATAAAAGCAAGAGCACTGTAGGGAAAAGCTAGTGATATTCTATATTGTTGTTATTGTCAATAAATCCTATGAAAAGCCCAAAAATCAACAATATGTCATTCTGTCTTTCAGAACTTTCTGAATTCATGACCCTGTCTGTGTCCCTCAGCCCAAACCCCTTACTAAAACAAGATTAAACAGTGAAATTGTTTGGGACAATTTTCAGCCACAGATCAATACATATTTGGTGCTTTGATGCAGTGGTTCCCAACCTGATGGTCAATATACAAGGGATCACAAGATGAATCGAAGGGGTTGCAAAATGATTTTCAGGGTAGGAAATACGAGATTACAAAATTCTGTGACACAAAATTATCTTTATTTTTCACACTGTCTCTAATCTTTGCTTTCCTCTGGTGAAATATTTTATAGTGCGAGTTTGTTCATAAAGTGAGTCTATCGGCTCTCCAGTTTGGGACGAACTTGTAACGAACTTGTAAGTATGAAAGAGTCATTGCATGCATGTACAAAGTTAGACAAGGAAAGCTACAAAAACAACTATTTTTTAGTTTTTCCTCATTTACTAGCAAATCAGGTTCACAGGAGTCAGTCTTCTTAGAGAGATACATGCAGACAGTGCAAGGAGGAAGCAGTCCGTCATTCAGAGATTTATGACATAGTGTCCATTAATTTCTCAGCCACTTCCAGTTTCGTGATTAGGAAGGACAGGACGGGTGGGCCCATACTAGTTCTCCCTGCCGAACTCCTCACACTGCCTCTCACAGACTGGACTGTCATATGGTGTGGGTGCAGCTCTGTGACCCTCTCTTCACCTGGCTAGACAGAACTCTGAGGAAGGACTACACACTCCAATTCTGTCACCATCCTCCTCCTTTCAGCAGCATACTTCAGACCTCTCTCTCCATCCCGCTGAGAGGGCGGCCTTGGAAGAGGAAATAGCTGCACTCCTCCAAAAAGACAATTCCCTTGTCGGAGGCAGGAGGGGCTTCTTTTCCCCGTATTTTCTGGTTCCCAAAAAATCAGGGGGCATGAGACTGATAATGGACCTGTGTGTCCTGAAAGGCCACATTGTACAGAGCCCATTCCACATGTTGATGATCAGACAGCTTTTGGAATACATCCAGCCAGGCAATTGGATGACATCCATAGTTCTGACCAATGCATATTTCCACGTTCCCACACTGCTGTGCCACAGGAGGTATGTGCATTTTGCGGTGGGAGGACAGATCTACCAGTATTGCCAACTCCCAGTATTCTCTGGCCCCATGCATATTCTCCGAGTGTGTGTAGACAGCGCTGGCGCCACTCAGGGAGATGGGGGTGAGAATCCCAACCCACATAGATGACTGGCTGACTCTCACTGCACTGCAGCCCACACAGCTCTGGTCATCCAGCATGTCACGCAGCTGGGCTTAACCATCAACCCCACCAAAAGCGCCCTACAGCCAAGCCAGCAGATGCCCTTCCTTGGTCTGCACTTAGACTCCTAAGCCATGACTGCATGCCTGTCAGAGGAGTGTGTGGAGGTGTTACTGCGGCTGATGCATGAGATCTGCAGCCTTGATGCCGGCTGGGAGCGTCATGTCACTCCTCAGGATGATGTCAGCAGCCCACATGGGGGTTTGCCTTGGGCTGCTGCAAATGAGAAACCTCCAATACTGGTTTGTGCAGCTTTGACTGCACCTGAGCTGGGACAAACAGCACAAGCTCCACATCCCCATAGTGGCGTGGGTTGATGTGACGTTTTGGGACTCAACCAGCCATCTCCATGAGGGGGTTTGACTGGGGTACATCCCTCATTATGTCCAGGTCTTCACAGATGCCTCCCTGGCCGTTTGGGACAGGACCTTCGGCTAGGCCAATGTGTCAGGTATGTGGTCGAGCTCCCTCCGCCACATCAACACATCAACTCCCTGAAAGCCTATCATGTTCCAGGGTCCCTCATTGTGGGGGGAGACAGGATATCAAGAAGGGGTCAGCTCAAGCAAGAGTGGAGCATCTCCCCAGACATAGCCACACAGGTCTGGTGACTGGTGACTAACCTGTTTGCAAGCAAGGAGAATACCCATTGTCCCCCGCTGGTTCTCTCCTGTTGGGGGTGGACACGTTGGCCCACCTGGTTGGCCCCCTAGCCTGTTGTATGCGTTTCCGCCCCCGTGCACTCCTTGTAGCCCTGTTGTCAGCCGAGAGGGTGGGGAACCTAAGCAAACCTCTTGTACGTCTATCAGTGACAATAAGGGGTTGGTGGAATTGCATCCGAATCCGTCCTTCTGGCCTACTTCCTCCTTCAGGTTGAGGGTCATTCACCTGAGGGCTTTCTTCCCCTCTCCCCATTCTGACAGGGAAGAGGAGTGCCTTTGCACTCTTTGCCCTGTGCATGCACTCTGTTGTTACATGGAGTGCACTGTAGTTTTCAGGAAGTCCGACTGGTTATTCGTCTGCCATGGTGGTCGGGCTAAGGGGGCTCCTCTGTCTGTGCAGTGGCTCGCTCATTGGATTTGTGATACAATCCACAGAAGTTATGAGGCAGTGGATCCCCCCTGGTCCTCCACTTCGACTTTTGTGGTTTGGTGTCTCTTTCAGTGCATGGTGAACTGTCTGGGGGGCCTCGTCTGAAGCAGACTGAGGTGTTGGTAAGTGTCCAGCTTGTTCGCTGTTTTTCTGTAGTGCGGTGAAAGACCCTCAGGCAGGCGGTGCTCAACCGATGGACTACTGCTGGTTTTTGGTTGGCTGGTTTTGGACTAGTATTGGTTCTGGCCCAGCTGGGAGTACATCTCATCCCTAATGGCATTCACGTTCAGTGATAACCAATAGCAAAGCCTGTTAGAGGGTGGAGCACATACAAAATAGAAATAGTGGTTACCTGGATGTAACTCCAGTTCTACGATTATGTGCGGAGCCCTCTAACTACAAGCCCAGCTGGGCCCAGTTATTTGTTGCTGAGTTTCAAGGGGAGACAGCAGCGTAAACACTGGGGTCTTACAGTGGGAGGATGCTGTGCAGTTGCTACTTCCTGATTGGCTGGTGAGCGCAAAGCTCTTTTTTCAGGTGCCAAGGTGGAGCCTCGCAGGGGTAAACCAATAGCGAAGCCCATTAGAGGGCTCTGCACATACTCATAGAACTGGAGTTACATCTAGATAACAACATAGTTACAGATTTAAGCACTTTTAACGAAAGTTAATACATTTACCCAAGTACTGTACTTTCATCTTTCATCATTTTCATCATCATTTTAATTTTTTTGCTACTTATTACTTGTACTACGCTGCATTTCAGAGGGAAATATTTAATCTTTTACGCCACTTTATTAACTTGAACATTGCAGTTACTTGTTACTTTGCAGATTTTATACACAAAAAGATCAATTTAATAGGTATGATCCAGTAATATAGATGAGACTGTCCAGTACTATATAAAATTGTGTAAACTGTCTTCAGAATGCTGAAAAAAATTTAAATGCTGCTTACACCTTGATGCATTTGCAATGATAATCAAATAATATATGATACAATTCTGCAAACTGAGATCTTTTACTTTTGACAGTTTTATGAACATTGTAATGATATTCCTGCTTTAATTTTGACAGCAGGGCTTTCACTCGTAGAAGAGTATTTTTATGATGTGATATTGCTACTTTTACTTGATATTTTTTTAATTAATAATAATCTTACCATTTTTGCCACCACCAGCAAACAATAAATGCCTACTAGAGACTATTTTCAGCTTTTACCATCAAGTGTATCATCAGCAAAGAGAGAGGACCATGATATTAATATCAATAAAAGAAAATTCACATGGAAAACAGAATTGATCTGCACATACAGTAATAGGCGTACTACTCTGAATAGACCTTCATGAATACTAATGTCAGCAGGCACTAATGGAGGAGACGTCCTGCAGCCTCCAGACACAGCGGGGAGCGCTCAGGGGAGGGATTGGCAGAGTTGAGCTTGCTCGATGCACGTGCACATGCCCACTGGGGATTTGCCTCCACCAGTGCACTTGGTGATAGCTGAGCTGATACACCCCTATAATGCTATTAAATAGATGCACATCCCTGGTGGCTGGGCCAGATGCCATGCCCAGTCGCCCTCCAATCAAGAGCAAAAGCAAACAGACACAGTATGATAGTATGTGGAGGTTGCCAACTGAAAATAATTACTGCTTATCAGTATTTGTAGGAAGAACATGTTATATCTCATCAAGAGTTCAACGAATGCCCAGACCATGTATGAAAGACATATTCTTTTCCCTTACATTTGAATAACAATAGAGGCCATCTTTGCTGGGTGCTGCAGGCAGCTTGCATTGTGTCCTGTGTTTGGTTTGGGACACAACCAGTATATTTACATAATCTGAATTAAATGTAAATCAAGCTGTTTCATCTCCGTCTCCCTGGATTTGAGGGGTTAAAGCGTGTGCTCAAAAACAGCACCCCTCAGCAGGGAGAAAGAGTCTTCATTGTTGAAAAATCTGGAGTTAAAGGCCTGGAGCATCTTCTTTTCAGCAACCTCTGCGTTTTTCAAATTTACCCCTGATGCCCCCTGAAGGAAAAAGGGGGTAGCCAGTTTGTATTTATAATACAATTCACGTAAATGAGGCTGTTTGGCATTAATCCTTGCCTAATTAAATGCCAGTCTGCTGAGGCAGACTGCTAAGGGCCAAAGCGTAATACCTGTCGAATTATGGTAACAGCTGGAGCAGCCTGCCTGTCAGCAGATCAGCCGCACATTATTATCCTGCTCATTTATGGAGAGGCTAAAAGGAGACTCCCAACTATTACATTAACCATCTTTATTTCTGTTGCTATTCTTCCCCAATTAGACTCTGCCGTATGTGATGACTCCACATCCGTGTGTGGCTCATAATTTTGTGACATTTAAAGTCTGTTGCTGTGTGTTGTAATTGGAAATAGCAAGTTCACTGATGATGCTTGTCATTTCTTAAACAGAGTGTGTGGATCATGTTCACCATACAGGACACTGCAGCCTGTCTGAAAGCGTCTCTTCCTGCTGCAGCAGCCAGAAAATGGTGATACTTCTAAACGCCATGCATTCATTAAAGAAAACCTCATCAAATTAACATTAAAATCATTACGGAATGAATAATGAATAACGCAGAGCTGTATGCCAGGGGGAATTTAATTAATCAAACAATCAAAATTAAAAGCCTATATGTGGAGGTGAAAAAGAATGGAAAAATATCACTGTGATGCTTCGCTTTTTTTCTCCCCTTTGATTTAACTTCAAAGATGCAGAGCCATACTGTAGCATCATTTGGTTCCAGCTTTGTAAATACGCATCATCAAGCCAAAAGTGTTGTTATTGGTGAATGCTGTGACCTACATAGGAAACATTTACAATTCTCCCCTCTGTGATCAGCAGCTAATCAAGTCTGCCCTAGTTAGGCCCTGTTGGGGAGCGCCGGCGTGTTGGCAGGCAAAAATTCAGCCTCTGTAAGATAAAAAACACATCACTGAATGTTGGAGGGAGAATATCATTGATGAAGAGGGTAACTTCTTATAGAAAACATCTCATCTCCGATTGAAACTACACAAGTTGAGTCTTGTGTTTCTTTGGGTAAATCTGAAAAGCTTATTTGTTTTCATCAATAAACCTTAAGCGCTTTCTTTTTGATTACTCTTAATTCCTCAATAATTTCAATTGAATTAAGTCAGTCACCTCCATTTTAGACTTAGGTTTGGATGTAACGCCACCTGCTGGATATTCAGAGCTGGTGCTGGTGGATTAATCGTTCAGCTGTGAGTCATATTTGCATTAAATGACTTTTGTACAAATACCAGGCTGATGTAATGATGCATCTTCTGTCAATCAGATATTTAAGCTGCGTTTATTTTGTTGTAAACTGAAGTCTTGGAGCAACTGATCCGCCTGGCTAAAAGAATTATTCTTGTTATAGTAAATGTCTCAGATAACTTGTGTTTTTATATAACTTACTTGACAATAATCCACATAAACACAATTTCTACACTGTTATAACATGATATACAGTAAAAGTCACTGAGTGATAAACACTACTGGAACTAAAATGACAGAATAGAGGATCTTTCAGTCTGTTGCTACACTCTCATTACTGCCAGAAGGAGATCTTGAAGCATTTGCAGGCTTCATATTCAAATCAGTTAATTTGAATGAATGTACATGGGACTGAAACTTGAGACTAATGCACCTGGACACCTGCAGAGCCAACAAGTTATGTCAACAAGTCAACGCAAGAGCCTTTCAGTCAGTGACTATAAAAGGCAGCAATTGTGACAATAACTGACAAACTAACATCTGACATAAACATCATGCAGACTGTGTGACGTTTTAGGGTCTTTTTTTTTTATCTAACTACACGTCATCACGTGGTGAATTCAGTTACCAATGCAAACAATGACAGCTAAGAGACTTATAGACTGATATTTCACCAGCAGCATCAGAGCTGCTCCATTTCAGCTGTGCTTTTTGTGGATACTAAAAGACAAATGGCAGCTCAGAGAGTCATTCTAGAAATGATATGAGAGAAACACATGGTGTTACAGAAAGACACATAAAGATGTTTGGCAGAAGAATAAAAATACATTACAGTTACAGTGCAAGATATGAATGCAGAGACCCAAATTTGATTTAATAAACAAAGTGGTCTTGGGTTTCATCCTTCTGAGCCTGCAGTGTGTTTGTCCTTAATTTGTTTATACAGGCTTCTTCCAAGTGTTCTAGTTTGCTTTCACAATCAACAAACATGCAGCAGAGGAGGGCTGCAACTATTTCATCAGAAAAATGGATCAACTCTTCCACAAGGTGGCAGAATACACCGCAAGAAATGTTTTTGTTCACCAGCAGCAGCAAAGTGTCTTTAGTTGACACACATCATGGCCTCAGCACTTCACTTCACATCAATATACAATGTTTTTAGGTGAAATCTTTCACATGGAAGCTACAATAAAGCACTGTCCTTTCTAACAGTTGGTAAAACGTGATGAAGACTGAGCTTGTTCACTCTTGAGCTCATATAGGTAAATGTAATATAATGTAATTTTTGCATTTTTCTTTTCACAGATTTGTTTTCATATTCTGGTGAAGTCAGACTGGAGAATCAAATGGAAGCAAAGATGGATTTTAAAGAGATATTAAAAGGTTTATTACAACAACTTATCAATTCAAATTTTATACAGAACTTTCACAAGTTACAAGTACACATTCAACACAGTATCACACCCCTTTTTTTTTTAGCAATTAAGCCAAGGTAAAACAAATAACCAAAGCTTTCATAAACTTAGAGCCACAACCCAAGTTGAAACAACTTGTTTAATGATATTTATCTGACTGAGACATTTTCGAATTAACAGTTAAATTCTCGCAGAGAATTATTATCTCATGCAGATAGCACATAACAGTAAATTTTTTAAAAAAATCATATTTTAAGAAAACAATGTTAGCATCTTGTAAAACTACACAGTAGTAAGCCAGTACGGACTAAGAGAGAAAAGGCAAAATTGACTTCATGGAGTGATTTGCTTCCTACGATTATTTCAATGATGAAATGCTCACAATTCTTACAAGTAGTAGTGTTTACTCTAATATACAACCTCTTTAGGTTACTTGTCGAACAGCGGAGCAGCATGTGATTCCAGTTCACATCTGAATGCTTTAATTTTACATGACATGTCACTGAAAGGCCTATCCTAATGATTGAAAGATTCAGGTTTTAACTGCTAACAGAGTTCATGTGATCAACAGGGCTCAGCTACAGGATCCAGACTATCCTATAAAAAAAACAAAGTACATAACACCTAGAAAGATCACATACAATGTATCATTGATGTTATTTACAATGTTTTCTAAAAATGTCATCTAGAATTGCAATTGATGAAAACAGCATTATGTCCCTAAGTGTTCTGCATAAAGCCATAAACAGTCACTTATAAAAGCAAAGACAGTACACAAAGCAAGATATTTCCTCTACTGAGCAATTATGTTCATGAGACCCCTTAATCTGAGAGAACAGCCATCAAATCAAGCTAATCGGCATTAAAACTGTACGGAAATAATTCATAGAAAAACATTAATGGCACTGAATTAAGTCAACATCACCATGATTGAGTAATGGAAAAGGTACTGCAATCACCGCTTCAGGAACAATCAGACTACAGATGGAATGTTAATGAAATAACACGCATTTCTAAACAGCCAACCTCCTTAAGACTATTTTACAGGCAGAGGTAAGCTCAAACATTCAAACTGCACGATGCAACTACAGCTGATCTCACTCACAGAAAAGTTGTCAAATTTAAAATCAGATTCAGCCATTTACATTTGTGTAATGTGACAGTATTCAAATCTACGTCTAAAAAGCTGCCAGTACTTAACGTGTGGACTGTCGAACTCTAAAAAGGTAAACCTGTCATCTCTCAAAAAATGTGCAAAATGGAAAATGCAAATTATTTAAAAAAAAAAAAAAAAAAAAAAAAAAAAAGTAACAGCTCTTTATGTGACATCATCATAAAGATAGTGCTTCTTAAAAATCATAAAAACGAACAAGCAAAACAAATTACAAATGAGCAACAACACACTTTGGTAAAGTCTCTAACAATTCACGGATCAACCTGCAGGCTGATCGCTGTCAAATAAAAAAATATATAAGATTAATAAATAAGTCACACATAAATACAAAAAACATTTTGTGTTTTACATCTTCACGTTACACTTAAAGTGCCTATTCTTTTGTCTTCATCAATTCCAGAGAAAACATTTGCATTTTTAAAAAGCATTGCCTATGGAGGACAAAAATGGACCAAACAAATAAAGCAATAAAGAATAAATTAAAAACAGTACGGTCCAAAGTGAAGCTGCGAGAGAATCCCTTTCCTCTGTCTGTGAGAGAGATTGAAGAGGCAACAGCGCTCCAGTGATGAAACTCGGGCACGGTTTGGGATGAATCAACTCCCTGAAGGCTGGGTGGCGCCCCTCCGCGGCAGGCCCTCCTCTGTGCTCTCGTTTGACGTGGTGGTGGTGGCGGCGGCGGCGGCGGGTGCGACGCTGGACGGGGCGGAGACGGCCGGGGTCGTGGAGGAGGAGCTGACCCCGTTGGAGGTGCTGACGGAGCTGTGCTGGATGGCCTCGTTCTGGGGGCTGCCGGGGACGGACATCTCCTCGCAGCTCTCCTCTTTGTCAGAAACTGTGTGAGGGGAAAAAAAGAGAAAATAGCCGCTATAATGTTTGGATTTGCTGCTTCCTGCTGTTGCTTTAATTAACAGCATTTACCTGCTATAATCCGGAAAGGCTCAGGAAAGGTTTGTCACGTAATCGAATGTAAAACAGCTATTTGCACATGGCGTGCGCAAACCATTTCATTAATCCCCATAATGCTACTTTTGCACCCCTTCCTTTAATTAAAGCTCCAATGTCAATTTAAACCCACATCATAAGGGTACATTACATTCTGGGGCATGTGGCAGTGTTTCCCATCCCTAACTGCATTCTCATTTGTTTTTTGTTACCTTGCCAACTACTGCAGCGACAGATGATTACAGCACCTGATTTTAATGATGCTCACACTGGAGAGTAGGGAAGACTTGGAGTCGAAATGCCACCAGCTGTTAGGCAGTTGCATTGAATTAATTGGATCCTGATGGAAAAAAAAAAGGCTCTACTCTCATGCTCTGTTTCATAAAGGAATAAGGAGCACAATGATAATTAATATTGCTAATGATATGAAGTCACTTGTTATGGCACTTTGTAATTAATGGCTGGGTTTTTGAGAATGTAAAATATGGATTCCATAGCAATAAGCTGCGACTGAAGTGTAATACAAATGTCTTCTTGACGAGACTTTGACCGTGTGATTTAATGTAAGTGAATGTCAAAGCGCTAAACTCTCTTGCTGTTTTACTATGCAGAAGGTCAACCTCTGAATAAATCAGCTTGGTGGTTTTGTTCCATGTTCAAGTAAGCATTATTACTCCTAACGACATTAGGGGCTGGCTGGCTAATACATCACAATACTCAAAAATTCTGCTTCCCCCCGAGCGGCCAGAGCTTCTTTCTGCTCTCTGCTCTCTTGGATTCTGAATTCGGGGGCTTGCTGTAAAGCAGATGGACAGCTCGGTGTGCCAAGTGAAAGCATGTCCTGGCTTGTTTGCGGGGCAGTCTGGATAATGTCCTCCCACCTGCCATGGGTACGCCCGGGCAGGACGATGAAGGGTATTACCAGGTCTGGAGGGCAGTGTAGCCTTGTGGGACGTGTAACAGTGAGAAGCTTGATGAGGCCGTTACAACAGAGAGGGTCGTGGATCAGTCAGAGTTAAATATTGTGCTTTACTAATTAGTGAAATAGATGATTTCATTCTCTGTTCACGCCCACATTATCCATACGTTTTTCTTTTTCCTTCTTGGCTCGTCTAAAAATCCACCCCACCTGTCATCATGAGCCGAACTGATGTACCTGCGTATTTGGATGAGGTTATATTTTTTTTCAAACAGGGTAAAAAAGTGCTCCAAATGTCATCTTTCACAAAAAAAAGGTCTCGAAACACCAGAACAGACATGAGAAAGATGACCCAATTCATCCGTGGATCCTGCTAAAAAAAACAACAATCCAGACGACACCAAATGAGATTCGGCTCTGACAGCCCACTCTAGCCTGGAAACCATCAGTCCCATAGTGCACATGACGTGTGTCAGTGGGCTGGTTAGCTATAAGGGATGCATAATGAACAGCCAAGCTTGGTGGACACCCCACAATGAGAACGCTCTGCAGTCTTGTCAAGCTTGCTGCTTTAATGGACTCATTTCAGAGGCAATCATTGTCAATACAAGTCAGCGGAGGCGTTTAGGAATACAGTAGAGAAGCGGCTTGGAGCGAGTTCGTTCTCATTGCATACCGGCTCATCTGTGAGGGAAGGTGAGTTATGACCATAAAATCAAAATGACAGAACCCCTGGTCTTCGGAAACAAAGAAATATGGGTGGTATAATTCTAAATGAGATCATGTGAAGAACAAGCGCCGGCACGGAGACGATACTGAACAGACAAGAGAAAATTTAAATGAAGTGGGTACAAATGGTTTCCTCTAACAGACTAAAATATTCATAAAGATGATTATTGTGTGTCTAGTAAAGACATTAGAAGTTATATTTTAATTAGCATATGTAGATGTTACAAATAACCCAAATATTTGGTTTCTGAGAAACTCAGATGACATTTAGCTTCATCTAACAAATGTTGATTTCGGTGTCAAATGAGGAGAAAACAATCGCTTGCTCGTAGATACCACCTGTGGCCTCTTGAAAGGATTCGGACATGACATCACACTGCCAGTGAGAATTTGTCTCAAACAAACACCTGCCCATAAATATCTGAACTTTTGCGAAGTTTTTCCAAAAACAAACCAAAAAAAAAAGAAAGAAAAAAAGAGATCTAATATGTCAATAGCTCTTTTCTGTTTGGCCGTAAGTAAGACATGTGCTTCTAGTGGTTGGCTGGAGCTCATTTCCGACGCGTTTCACTGGAAGCCTCGGGCTGAGAATAATGGAGCATTACTCACTGTGATAGCCAGATTTCTTCTGCATGGCGGTTACAGGGCAATCTTTATGAGCCAGAAGAAGCTGCTTTAGCTGAGCCACTTCGTTTCTCAGCAGGGTGACTTCACTCTTTGGGAGAAAGGAGACATACAGCAGCACTTAATAAAATGGTCACTCTGGAGCATTACAGTGTGTCAGATATGAGGACAAAGAAGATAGCATGTGCATATGGTTCAAACCTTACAGAAGTCAAATTCCAGTTCATTACAATAGGATTTAGATTATATTCAAATTTTATTAAATGAGTTTGTGTTTAACCTAGAGCCTGACCGATACTTTTTAAAGGGGATATCGATATCAATATTTGAGAGTTAAAAAAATCCAATAATGATATTTTTTAAAAATCAACATATAACATACATATGCGAACATTTTTGTTAAGAATCCCTTAGTTTTTTTCTAAGAATTGTGACCAAGATATTACCTAAGTGAGACACTTTACAGTTAAAATGAAACGCGTCAGTGCTCTCTGGTGGACAAACTGTGTAAAGGCGATATCTCAAACATATCTTAAACATTTAAGCTAATATCTGCAAGTGTGTCAGCTTCCTGATTTATTGGTCTAGCTCTAGTTTGAAGCCACGATTCCAAACCACATGTTGACACAAGTAAAAATCCACCTAAAACAATACAGTACATACACCAAAATGTGGTTGAATGTGGGTTTGTTCCCTCTCTAAATGTACAGGTGTATCTTTTATCCAACATGGGATTTCAATGCCAATTATTAATGGTTAATTCTCAAGACCTCCTCTGTACAGTAATCCCACATGACCACAACATGACTGCAGAAATACTCATATTTTCTTGTGGAAAAGTAACAACATAATGGATGAATTCAGAATAGTATGATGCACTTCTTCATTTATGTTTTTCCTGCGCAATAATTATAAGCCTTCACCAGCTACTGACCAGCACATTTGTCATAGGTGAGCTGTTCGAATTGTCACTGCAACTTTGTAGATGCTGCTGAGATTTACACTCTCGTGCCGTTACAGCTCCCAGGGGAGCTGAAGATTTCTGCATGTCGTAAAAGAGAGCCACATTACGCTGAAGGTGACTTTAACTGGATTTAGAGCGGCCAGGGGCCCGCGGAACACCCAATGGCAGATTTAAGCTCCTTCTCTTCTCCTTTAAAGGACTATGGGCGGCTTAATCTATTAGTCTAAAAGCAGCCAATTTATTTGATTCCATCTGTTTAGTCTTGCTGCTGTTGGCAGGGTTGAGCTATTGTGAGACAGATTTAAACACAGCTGGAAGGAGCGTATGTATCATATGTAGCCAGTGCCATTTTCGCTGCGCTTCCACCATGGCTGCTGCCATTTAATGCCAATATAAACACAGGCGTTGTTTAAAACTGTCCTTCCAATTTGTTCCAAAGACAAAAGTCAGAGATGCCAAACATCCTTTACAAAATGCAATTTCACTAGTTGGATGTGAAAAACTGGTAACTATTACAGCTTAAAAGAGATAATACAAAGTGTTTGGTTGACTTCTAACCCTAACGCACAGAGGGAGAAATACATGTCAGAGCTGTTAGTGACACAAAAAACATTTACTCACCGTTCAAGGAACAGTATCATTAAACTGCATCATACCTGGAATTTTATACAGGACTAAAACAGGACTTTTCAGAGTTAAACTTGTTTCTAACTTTGCGAATTAATCGAAACTGAGCAAATGGGCCTAGGGTGATGCTGGGAGCCCTGTGAGCTGCTTGGTCTGACACCTCATTAAAAAGCCAGTTAAGGATATGATGTTAAAATAATTGTGCATCATTAGAAGCAGTTTCACTGATCAGCTGGCCCATGTCAGCATGGGGTTTTTTTAATTTTTTTTTTTTTTTTTTACAAAAACTGCACTGCTGATTAATGCCTTCATATAAAGCGCCTTTTTATTCTCTGCCACATGTTGTTCCCTTCTTTGTAGTTAACAGCGATGCTCTTCTTGTTTATAACCCAATTCACTCACCTATCCTTCCCCTTTCATCTACCTACATTTAAATAAAATCTCAGCTAGCGCACCCATGACAAGTGGTGATAACTTGTTTTTGAACCAGATATTAACGACATGAACCCATTTCCTTCCACCGCTGTCTATCCCCTCCTCCAGCCTCCACGTCTTACTCTGCTTTCATAGAAAAATAAGACAGTGAGCAAAATAAACACCACATCTCATTTAATTGTCTGGAACACCGATGTGCCGCACCCCCGGCTCACACTTATCAACAGAGACAGCAGATACATGAACTGTTTCGAACTTGTCAGCATCAGATCCTAATTGCTTCCAGCTAAATGAAGGTTCAAAAAGACACCTTTCCCTAGGAGATTTTTGAGGCCATTCAGTAAACTGCTGAGACAGAAGCGAAGACACGCTTGTGTGCGGCTGACATCTGGAGGATACATCTTTATTGACAGGGACATATCGATGTAAGGGGCTCACACACCGCGGCTGTCACACGGCATCTCTTCTTAATGGGCTTTAATGACTTCATCACCACAGAAGGGAAAAGTCTGCGTACACACGCTTACACCCACAGCACACGATGATAAACAGACATAGTCATGCATACGTACACAGACTGACACATGTGAGCACAAACCCAGAGACAGATGAAGTTATGGTTTTCACATGCACTAGCTGAGGGGAAAAAAGTAAAAAAGTACCTGAAGCTGTCCATTCATGGAGTTGAGGTCCTCAGCCTTCTTCTCCAGGGACTGGACCCACACTTTCCTTTTCTGCCTGCAGCGAGAAGCAGCAGCCCTGTTACGCTCCAGGAACTTGCGCCGCTTCTCATCGGGGTCTTCACTTGTGGTTCTGCGCCGCCGACCCCCTGTGCTTGGAGGGTTTTGGGCAGGGGGCACAGGGGAAGCCTGTATGATAATAATAATACAGGAAAATAACTAGCAGAACGAAACCACCGCCGCATCTGTAATCTACTGCTGACATCACTGTGCAGCACTGCACACTGCACACAGAGAACTGAGCTGCTGTGGTTACAAGCTCACAATACTGCAGTTACAGTTACTAATCCTATTATTTTCTTATTTTAGATGCATTTATATGCTGAGCAGGAAAATACTTTCACCTACTGACCCATTTTAAAGTGTTTGCTTACACTTTACACTTAGTGTGAGGTCAACTTGATGTGTTAAAAACAACCCCCGCATTATGCTGCTGTGCTTACAAAATGCTTTAATACAGGCAGGAATTATTCTCAGAGCTAAAAGAGAGCTAACAAGCACATTGATGTATCTATTCTGATAGTGCTGATATGATACGATACCTTACTTTGAAACCTGAAAACATGTTTTTCTACAAAACCCTTTTTTCATTTAAGAAAAAATAAATTTTGTCTAAACACAAGGAGCCAAACTATACTTTGTGTAAAATTGACAACATTTAAATTCAAATAAGGAACTATCTGATCAAAGAATTAGTAAACAATATCATATCACCATTTGATGAAAGCTTTTCATTAGTATGGCTACTAAAAAAGTACCAACATTCAATAGTACTGTATTCATTTAATAGGACCCCTATCTGCACTTTCTGACACACTGAATGAACATGCCTAGTAAATGTGGTGTTTTGACCTTGATAACATGTTCTGATAAACAAAAAAAATTATTATTCTTCATGCACACATAGCCACAGATTACAGACTGACAAAGAAAAACATTTCTTCCAAAGAACACTGGTGAAATACTTGTCCGAACACTGCATGTCTGAATACTTACAGGTGTCTCTGTGGTGGAGGTGGCTGGCTGCTGGAGGGAATGGGGAGAAGGTTCCTCAGTTGTGGGCAGGTGAGGAACTGGAGCTGGAGTCAGGGCCACGGCTGCGGCCGGGGCTGGAGTTGGGGTGGGGGTCGGGGCTGGAGAAGCAGGAGCAGCAGTGTGAGTTACAGCACTGCTCTGGACTTCACCACCATCTCCATTGGTTACCTGAGGAAGCTGCTGGCTTAGCGTGGCTTTCAGTTTCTGGGGAGAAAATCACCACAAGGGAAAAAAGTCAGGAAAATGTTCATACAAACAAGTACTAATTAATACACAATGAAAAGTTGTTTATTCAGTAATGTAAATACTGTAAAAAGGAAGTCATAACCCTAATCATTCAGCAAATTTAAAGTGTGAATTTAACAGCTAACATTTTTGAAGGAGGGTATCAAAATTAATTTTCACTGGCTGTCATAGCACATGTTTTTCACTATATTCAAATGTGATTATGATCTTGCAAGCAGTGGTTGTCATTAATTGACACTAAAATCATAAAAAGGAACCAGAATTGTAGGGCTGTAGTCTCCTGGTCGATTAGTTGGTCGATATGCTCTCGTCCGACCAAATTCTCATTGTATTCAAAACACCCCCCTTGTTTTCACAACTTTGAACTCACCCAACCTAATGGAGACTGCTGGGTCTAACGGAACTCAACGTTTACCGAATCAGTGTTTCTCCTATAATTATAACAACAAGAACTCCCGCCAGGCCAAAAATATAATTTTTAATGTCAAAAATAACGCCATCCATTAATTCGGAAATCAATAGCGTTTAGGAGTCTCTGTGCAGCGCTGTTCAGGTACGTGAGTCTACCTCTGTGCATGGATGTATAAAGAGAACTGGATACAGGAAGAGCGCCAGGCTTTGAAGCCAATTTGACATAGTGGTCAAACCATGTAATTACAACGTCACGTGATGCACACTGGCCCAAAAAGACTTTTTCCCATAGACTTACATTGTGAAAGAGACATCTGTAAATCAGCGGATAAATTTTTCTGAGCGTCACAACCCCCACGAAATGACGTGTCTCACTATCAGAATTAAATCCGTTCGGTCTGATCACATTTCAAAAGCCTAGAAGAGCCGCATGATTGAATTGTTTTATCCCCGTCCAAGTTAGCCGGAGGGCTAAACCGGAAGTAGCCGACTCGGCCAGTGAAAGTCACAAGTGCGCATGCTCTATGGGCCGCACAATGCGGAAGATCCGGGTACTTTCATACCGGCAGGTTGATTTTTTTTTTGCTTCATGCCATGGATGTATAAAGAGAACTGGATACAGCGTCGAAGGCGGGGCTCTGCTCATTCTTATGAAAGTTGCTCAGTGGCGTGTGAAGCCAAAAAAAAATCGACTTCCCGTGTAACTCCATTAAGGAATACGGCATTGCATAGTATGTTGGCGTAGTGAGTGGGAAAAGAGTGAGCGGCAGGAAAGTGACGGAGGATGCAAGCGGAGCAGAGGTAAAGGTTAGTAGTAAGTTGTCAGTCTGGCAGTAAATGTACAGTACAGACTCCAGTGTAACAGTTAATAATGCCAAAAAGTCACGTCTGTTGTTTCCCCAAGTGCTGGGAAAGTGAAGGGGTTAGCTCCAAAGTTAGCAACAATGGGTTAGCCTAACCATACATACAAAATTGTTTATTTACATTGATCACTGAAAACTCTAACCTTTTTCTAAAAATGCAAATAAAAAATTGAAATCAGGTCATCCAAAACTAACTTAAATTAGACACAGGCCTACTCAGCCTACCTCTAGCACATGCAAAACATGTATTACAGGTTGTAAATGAGCAAGCAGTGTGTGGCATCATTTTAAAAACAAACCATCAAGTAACAGAAGTGCTTAGCATCTTTAAACAGCTGTGGGAACATTTAATGAAATGAGAAACCCAACAGATTTCAAGACACAACTCTACTGTCTACAAGAATACAAAAGAAGTGGAGGAAAGAGGTACCAAAAGATGGCTGACCACACCAGAACTACCATGAGTATTAAGCAGTTAGTGAGCAGACTGTAACATTTTGCTTCAATGAAATTACAGCACTGTGTACTAGAAGCAGTTTACTGATGTTTACTAAGGAGATATCCACCCTCTACATGTACTGTAATGTTCCTTTTGTCCCAAATTTGAGAAAAAACTCAAATAAAATAGGGCTCTAAAATAAAAAAATGAACTAAACTGGAAAAAATAGTAAAGGAAGTTAAACATTTTTTTTACAAATAGGATTAAAATAATCTTGCAAAGTAACAAGGCAAAAAAGGAACCGTCAACACACTCCTCAGATTTATTTTGCATAAGTTCAGGCTGAAATCTTATCCGATACCAAAGCCGAAGGACATCCACAGCACATAATGTAACCTAAACCATCCAAAAATTACTGTTTTGAACACTATGGATGAATATGATACACAAACCCATTCACAGAAACTACTTCTTTACAGATTGGTGTCCATGATTCACAGGCCAATTCCTCTAGCATCAAACACTGAGCAAACAAGGTTAAAGTGAATGAGCCTTTCGAAGCAATAACAAAGTGACAGGGAATACATTTACATGAGAAAACTGAGGACCGTGTTATTCTAACAACTACCTTTGCCAGACCAATCTATCTACCAAATTAGTTTATCGTGTAATACCCTTCCAGAAGCTCTTCTGGCAGAAACAAGATATTATTCTCTTGGAATGGCCCATAGAAAGAGGGAAAAGCCAGTCAGATTCATATTTCATCTCTGCCATGGAAACCTCATCAGTGTAATAACCCTCCATCTCATGGGTGTTATTCAACCATCTGCTACTATATTACTTATCTTTATTTTGCAACTAATTAACAGCATAATCTTCTAAATTCAGCAAGTTAATTATCATTATTGTGGTCTTTGCAGCATCATCAGTCCTTGTAAAGTGCCGTCTCTGTGCCCCCTGAGATCTAAGTGGGGGCTGGGAGGAGGCAGGTTGAGCGGGGGTCTGTTTTCTTGACGCGGGCTCATTAGGTGTTTGCTGATGAGCTGAGTGTGGTGGGAGGCACCGGGAGTAAGGGGGGGGGGGGGGGGGGGGGGTGCAGGTCAGGCAGGATTCTGCTGAACAAAAGGTTCCATGCAGGGTGAGGCCGACTTAATGTGCCTCGCTGAGTGTGTGCCAGGATGCCCCCAGCTGGTTTTCACTGGTAGCCCCCCTCTGGTTGGCCCCGGTGACGGTGTGCTGAGCATGGCGCTGTCTCCGTGTTTGTCATCTCCATACCCCATGATCCCCGACAACCAACCCCCTCTCCCTCCTCTTCCTACTCCTCCTCCTCCTCCTCCTCGCCAGTCAGGATCAATCCTTCCCTCCCAACACACTCACACCTCCTGTCCGCAGTTTATCTGTTAATTTCCTCAGGCATAGCATGCTGCGAACACTTACAGGTTTTGTGGTTCGTGCTTCATCACGTTGCCACTGATCTTCCTCACAACACTTCATATCCCTGCCCTTTAACCATCGCTTTTTATACTGTAGGAATCGGTTACAAGACTGCTGTGATTGTGTTTTCCCCAAAGAGAATGTTTCGGGTTGTTTTGACCACACAGATGCAAAATACTGCCTTAAGAGTAGCAGGATTATTCTAAATCTGCAAGAATTAAAAGCTTTTTAATCTTTTATATGGCAAAATCCAGATGTAAAGTCCATTAATGAAAGGGTGATTAGTAATTAAAATCTAACAACATACATACATACTATATGTAACCCTACACATCCAGTCTTTCTGTAGCACCCTCATCTGGTCAAAGAAAGCAAATACTGTCAAACTCTCTCATCACTTTGGTTATTATCTCTCTCAGATGGGGAATAACACACTCAACATGGCAATAAAAGTTTATGAAAAAGAAGAGATAATAAATACCAGCTTTGCCTCTGATTGGGCGGGCTGTGGCTGTGGCGAGGGAGGTCCTGGGATCCCGGGGACATTAGGCACTACGGTGACAGGTCTGACAAGCTGACGGCAGAGACACAGGGACGGATTAGCACAGAGAAAATTAGTCGTCACCAGTAAAAAGGCAGGCAATACTCCCCACAACACAAACCCGCGGCAGGCTCTCAGAGTTTCCTCATATCTCAGTCTCATTAGGTTGGATGGCCTGTTATTTTGTGGAAGTTACGCCACATGGAGATGCAGTGTGCACACTAATGAACCTCTGCCTGCCTGCGTGAGAGCATATGGGAAGCTGAAGAGAGGATGGAGAGACACGAGTCTGAAGGCCGAAGCCAGGCCTCCTCTCACAGCCGCTGACAATGAGACAGAGGGAGGGTGAGGGAGGGTGGGGGCTAGAGAGGGAGAAAAAGAAAGAAGGGGGGGAGGAGATGATTGAGTGAAAGGGAGGCCCACTGGTGGCTTATGTTCTCATCTACTTTTGCCCTCCTTAACTTGTCAACAGCTTTCCCAGTCCCCACAGACCGGGAAGATAGGTTTTTTCCCTGCTGTGCCACTATCAGGAGATGATCATTGGCCGCTCAGTGTTCCATACAGACAATCAGGACTACAGTGAACAACAAGACAAGCTTCCACATGGGGGAGTTCAAAAGATATCAAAAAAACCTTTGCATATGTATTTCCAATACGAGACACTGTCATGGGTTGCAGTTATAATTGGACTGCAAAACACATCAGCAGTATCATCTGTCTGCGCTGCCAGAAATCAAGAGTGTTCATTCTGACTGTCCAAGGACAGAATTCTTTTTTCTTTTTTAAGATTTCTTTATTGTCATGTCTCAGCACACATACAATGAAACATAATTTATCCCCTGCGTTTGACTCATCCTATACACCTAGAACAGTAGGCAGCCGTGGTTCAGCATACAGGGACCAACTCTTTCAAAACTTTTTTTGCCAGTGGTCAGGGGCACTGACAGGAGTATTAACCCTAACATATATGCCTTTGATAGTGGAAAGAACCTGGAGCAACTGGCGGAAACCCACGCAAACACGGGGAGAACATGCAAACTCCATACAGAAAGGACCTGGGACGGCTGAGGTTCGAACGCAGACAACAGTGCTAACTACTAAGCCTCCGTGATGCCCATGACAGCAGTGAAGTATCCTGGATCAGTGCCTGCTGTGCTTAAGCCAAGTCCTGTGTCTTTCCCACAGAGACGCACAGTTGTGCTCTAAAGTCTATTATTTCACTCAAGCTCTCCAGATTTGAACTGACTGCCAAATCTGCAGTGCCAACGTTGTAAATACTCCCTCTGTCCAAGTAGAGCAAAGAGAACATGTGGCACTAATGTATCACTATTGTCTGAATGTCATTTGAAAAGGACTTACTGATGTAAACCAATATCCGTGCACAATCTCAAATTTAAAACTTGGATAATGCAAGCAAAGAGTGAACTAAAGTCGCGTTCTTCCCATGGAAATGATGTGCTGTATGTTAAATCTGCATGATGCATCATCTGGATGCAAAGGGCCAATATTTCACACATAAATCACGTTGTTTTCTATACACTGGATTAAAATAGTCATCTAAAATTACTCGCCTTGAGAAAACAAATGCTTTTGTTCATTCTCGTCCTTGAAAATAGCAGCTGACAAAACAATTCCACCTCAAGGTCCATTTAGCAGTTGTTCTGGAGCTTTGTGACATGATTGAAAGTTCCAGAACAGCTACTAAATGGACCTTGAGATTATTTTGTCAAATGTTGTTTTCAAGGTTAAGAACGAACTCTGAAGCCAACATGAACAATAAATCCTTAAAATATTGAAATAAAAAGGAAATTTAAACATTCACATGAAGATCATGTGATATGATCAAAAGTTACAGAACAGCTACTAAATGGACCTTGAGGTGAGAAATAATTTGTTACTAATTTACTTGTTAATGACATCCCATATTTGTTAAGAGACTAAAATTGCATGTATCCATAATTCTCTGACTGTATCAATCAATTAGTCGCCAAAATATCAGAAACAGCAATAACAAAAAGGCTGATTTCAAATTTCAAACAATGTCTTAAAACTCAGCTTTAACACACTGAGACACACATTGGTAACAACATAAAACCAGCAAAACACTCACAGGGATTGTAGTTGGAATATGTACACTTGAGCTTGTAATAGACGCAGGTATAGCGACTGGCATGGTCTGACCGTTAGGCAGCTGTAAGAGCACAGGGAAGGTGCCAGACACTGGGCTGAAGGAGGAAAGAAAGAAAACAAAGTAAGTGAAATACAAATCAATTTCATGATAAATACACAAAACAGAATCTGTCACAAACTGATGACAAAGGTGGCGACTAATAAACAATATTCTGTCATATTCAAGCAACAACTGATGGGAGGATAACATTGAAACAAAACAGAATGCAACTCAAACAGGACTTAAAGTAAATAATACAGCAACAGGTTCAAGCAACATTATTAAAAGAACATGTTTTATTGTCACATTAGACCCCATAAGTGACATCAGTCTTGTCAAGATATGGACATTTGCTTCTTAAGCGATTCCTTTATTGGTTAAACACACCAAATCATCTCTGTCAGGCTTCCTCAAACATTTATTTTAATACTGGAGGTCTTTACGTACAGTGTGTGAACCTCTTTTTCAAGTTGTTTTGGGTTCATAATTTCTTCTAATTGTATTATTACTACTACAAATTCTTTTTTTATAATACTTTTGGCTATAATTATCATTTAGCCATCTTAACTGCTGAGGTATGGGGCCACAAGGACTCCACAAAACACAGATTTATAATTATAATATTATACTGCATGTCCATGTGTCCCTGCATAGATGATTGTTCAGACAGATCTTAAACAAATCCAATTTAACTCACCTTTGACCTTACTTGAAACTTACTGTAGCTGTGACAAGCACTGAGGTGATCCTGATGTTTTTTTGTCAATGAGCCTAAAATTATATCTACTAATCTACATGGCAGGTAAATCTGAGCATGTGATCATTTCACAATTATACAATTATTTAATTAGAGTTCAATAACTACAGTTTCCATGATGTTTGAATTTTGTGCCTCAATGGAAAATGTAGATGTTGAACGTTAAAATAATAATTGTTGTATCTTTGTTAAAATGACAAGAGCCTCAAAACAAAATACAATACAGTGTAAAGGCTCAATAAAGCCTTTATACACACTGAACATACATTGTGACAGGGATGATTATGTGTAAAATTTCCACTCTTTATTTCACCACTCAGAAACTTATTAGGAGCTGTTTGAGCAATACTGATGCCATTTTTGAAGACGGGACTTATGAGATCTACAGCCAAAAATAAAAAATCCTGCAAATAAATCAAAAACAAAACAAGCACATGCCTCACACAGACGAAACTCCACACAAATAATAATAAAAAGAAACTATGACTTGATAAAACTATGATTCTTAAAAATGGACATTTTGAGTTACTTACACTATAGGCCTATTAGTCGATGGGACTTGGGTAATAACAGAGCTAGAAGTTGGCGATGGGAGAGCTTGCTGTATTACAACATTAGCCTCTGAGGTTGCTAGAAGTACATTGGGAACTTGGAGGGATGCAGGATGGACTATAGTGGATGCTGGCAGTGAGGCTGGCTGCAAAGATAAGTCCTGAAAACATCATACAAGATCTTAGCTGCACCAAGTGTTTAATGAACACCAGACTAGTAAATTGTAAATTACTTTAAATGACAAAATGTACCCAGATTTCACTATCTTTTTTTCCTAAATAGTAGAAATTACCTACAGAAAGGAATAAAATCATATTAGTTCAAATCTTATATCTCGCACAAATTTCTCTGGATAATCATTCTGTGCAGTACTATTAGTATTTTTCACAGAATAGGACAAAAGTATCATCTTTGGAAGTTGAGACAAAGTCAAATTGAAACAACCAAAGTAATCCAATCGGTTATTAAATTAATATTAAAAGTAGAGGATCTGCATATTCAAGAGTAAATTACCAATCACAGAAGCAGAAGAAGACCATTTAATCACTTTTGATGACTACCCTGTGACCTCTTTGATAAGCACAAATACCAGAAACCAGCTTATTTCAAAGAGTTTACCTTGTCGTCATTTGTAGTAGATTCGGGGTGAGGCAGAGGGCTATCTCGATGCGCCTCCAAAGCTGTGGGTGCCTCCGTTTTGTTGCGTATGATAGGTGTTGCGAGAGGTGACAAATCCAGTGGTAACTACAGAAAAATAAGAATCAATCACCTTGTTAGAACAATTCAGAGATGATGATCTGCTGAAGGTGAGTTTAACAACAGGAACAACCTTCTTAATGTCATCTTCAGTTGCTTTTTTGAAGTCATGGTCGAACGGGCTTGCGAGTTCATTGAACAGTCCGACCTCTTCGCAGTTCTTCAAAAAGCGGGTGGGTGTAGGGGTTTGGTCTGCAATGGAGGAAAACCTCTAGTACACACACTGGTTGACAAGTATCAATTACATCAATATCTCTCAACTTCAAGAGCTCTTACCAGCAATAATGACACTGTCATTTCTCGCTGGGCCAAACTTCAGGGTCATCTCATGTTTGTGTTTGTGGACAGCCAAGTGGTCTTCATTTGTAAATCTCTATGTGAGGTCAAAAAAAGAAGACATGCAGGACAATGAGACAGGATCTAGAAGAATAAGATCTGGAGCACACATTGCACATGTCCTCCATTACCTGGAGGCAGTCAGTTTAAACATCTATTATGCTTTTGTCCATCTCATTTATATCAATAAGAGAAGAGTAAATATTAGAAACACGTCTTGAGATAACACAATATACCAGCCCTCAAAATGACCTTTAACATTAATAAACACCTCTTTAAAACAGCTGTTATAAACCTGAACATTATAATCTCATTGAAGATATGATGACCACCTTTAAATTCAACACTTTTTAGGGCCAGAAAAATGATGAACAACATAAATTAATAAATACAATTTGTCCCCACCAAAGTGCAATTCCTGGAAGAGTGGAGATAAAACTTTTAGACCACAATGTTGGGAAACTCTGGTCCATGCAACTGTTTTAAAATGAATTTATAGACAGGTGACAAATTAAAGGAAAAACTGGTACAGGTCTGAATGCTTGACCCCTACAGCGAGGGGATCTGGTGACTCTGTTATGCTGTGGGGGGCATTTTGCTGGCATGGTTTGGGTCCCCTTGAGGGAAGGGTCAATGCAAATCAATACAAAGTTGTTCTGAGTGATCACCTTTATCCTATGATGAAATATTTCTATCCTGATGGAAGTGGTCTCTTCCAGGATGACAATGCCCCCATCTATAGGGCACGAGGGGTCACTGAATGGTTTGATGAGTACGAAAATGATGTGAATCATATGCTATGATCTTCGCAGTCACCAGATCTCGACCCAGTCGAACACATATTATAAATATATATGACATATATACATATAGTTGAATTAGTTAAAATGGTAAAATATGAAAATTTACACATTTCAGATTTCTTTAATGTCTCTTCAAAATTGTTTATGGGTTGAGGGGGGACTGCTTGGACTTATGACTTCAGCATTTTGAAAATCCTGGTTTTAGGCCTGTCCAAGCCTGTACGAGTGAAGCAAGCAACTCCTCACTGTGTGTCACCTGCTTTATGGTAATTTGATAACTTGGGTATTTGTTTGGGAATCTGCACCACTAAAGTGCAACATCAACTGGGTATGACATTGTTATATAATCTCATGGCCCTATTTGTGTCCAAAATCTAGTTATAACATCCTTACAATTTTAGTTTATATTGTGCTCACATGGTGCATTTTCCCAAAATGAAGTTGTGTTTCATCACTTCATCAATTACAAACTATGACACACTGAAAACCTGGAGCCAGGTAGTATTCTGGTAAAGGGGTACTGGCTGGTAAAATACAATGAAGCTGCCACCTATAGTGTGCACTGAACTTGAGGGAGGACTTGGATGCAACAGGGGCCCCAAAACATGTTCATCCAGCCGTTGGCCTGTGTGTGCAGCTTTACATAATAATTTGAAGTAATGACACAAAAAGTGACATTTTTGAGAACAGAGTTGACTTACCTGTCCACAACCAGGAGCAGTGCATTGGAAAGGTTTATCATCACTCATATTAAGGAATTCCTGTAATGTCGCCCTGAAATGAAACAGGAAAAAAGCACAAGCGGGTTAACTGTTTACAAATAATGTCTTGGATCCTTTGAGATGTACAGTCAACATTGTGGCTAAAGCTAAAATACATTTAAGGAAATGGACAGAGGTGTTGTCGAGAAATGTGTGACTATCAATGACCGTTAAAATATTTCTGTGAAGGTGAAAGTCCTCAAAAATGACAACAAGAAACGTGGACAAAGCTGGTCGATGATGGGCGGTTGCTTTGGTTGTTTACACCTCAGTCTCCTAATAAAAGACGCTAAATTCTCTACTTATCTTTGTCCAAATACGCGACTGAGGCGGACATATCCTGAGCTGATAACTTCTACTGGCTCTCTATGTTGTCAAGATAACCTCTCATGAAGAAAAAAAGGCATCACACAAAACCTAATAACGTTATAATTGCAGGGGGAGCGATCATCTGTTCCAGTCGTTTCCATGAAATAGCCTTAGCCCTGCGCTAACATACAATCGTCGCCATGTTTGTACCTAAATATCACTGTCAACAGAGGACATGTCAACGTTTATTTCGAGTCCGTTAATAGTAAAGGAGGACAAGTCCCTCACAGTGCCACAAATTATGTATTTTGCAGAAGCTTTGTACCCGTTCGCACTCAGTTTAAGTGGACACTTACCCCTCAGCCACAACCCTTGATGTCCAAAATCCCACGTTCGTAGCGATGTATCGCGAGAGTAGCGTGGACTCTTCCGTAAACGTCTCATTCTGACGCGCTCTGATTTATCTTTTTTTTATTATTGAGTGATTCATTTCGAAACATCAAGGTATAAACAATAACAACAATAAACACCTCTGAACATCCAAGGCACAGATGAGAAAAGATAGAGAAGATAAAATAAGACTTGATAAGATTTGACTTAAAATAAGATTTGATAAGAAAGATAAATTATATGAAATAATAGTATAACATAAATAATATTGGAAATACATTTACAAACAAGTTAATGAAATACTACTACTACCACTAATAATAATAATAATAGTCTGCACTCATAGTTGCTCTAGAGGTCATTAAATATTTTCAGTTCTTCATAAGCTCGGAGGAGAGACTTTCCTTTTTTCCCCATTAAATGTTATTTTCTGTTGTGCTAAATTTTACATAATGTACATTCAATAAGTCAAGGCCCGAGCTGAAGAGGAACTTTGACTTTGAAATGCGTTAAAAGAGCTTAGAATTTGATTTACACTGACCAGGAGCCAGAATCTATTATGTATTTATTCATCATGATTGTCCATAATCCAGTAGTACTACATAATAGTGATATGTTTGTGTTTAATTATCTTTGTTCGGCTTTGTTGTCCTTGTTTTGGCTGCATCTTCATGTGTACAGTATCTTCCTGAAGAATGTTGTGTGTAAAAATATTGAGAGCCACTAGAAACCAGAGCCAAACGCCTTGTATGTGTAAACATACTTGTCCAATAAAGCTGATTCTGATTCTAGTTTTTGAACAGATGGACAGGAATGTATTTTAAATAAATAAAAAAATAGGCATTCTGTTGCAACTGTGTTTTAAATAACATTTACTCTTTGTGTTTTGTGGTAAATCTCAAAACCTGAATGGTATTTCGCATACACAAAGCAAATGTTTTCTAGTTCTTCCCCTAATATAAATGGCTTTTTGAATTTCACTTTTAGACTACTTAAAGGATAGGTTCACAATTTTTCCAAATGTGTCTTAAAACAATGGTCAGGTGTCCATACGAACATGGAAAGAGGTTTTCCTCACTATAATTATTCCTCCTGTTCATACTGGCTGTTAAAAGATCCCCTTCCAATGTGCTTTGAGTGTAAGTGATGGAGGCCAAAATCAACAGTGTGTCCACACAGTCATTTTGTGCAAAAGTGTATTACAAGTTTATCTGAAGCTTATGAGGCTTCAGCAGTCTGAGTTAGTCATTCAAAATGGATATCTGTCACATTTACAGTCTTTTTAGCATCAATTCCCTCTTTGTGTTTCCCTGTTGAGCTGCAGTGGAAATATAGCAACACAAAGAGGAATTTGTCACTAAAAACAGAATAGAGGGGTTTTCCTTTTATAATTCCACTAAACTACTAAACACAGCTCTTATAAATCTCACCAGTACATTAAGTGTTTGCTTTAAATTTTATGTGACATCCTCAACTGTGAGCGACAGGTTTTTGTTTGACAGTTACTAGTTCTGTAATTTCTTTTAAATCAGCAAGTTTAGGGCTGAAGCTAAGGATTCTCTTACATTTTTATGGAATAATCTGTAAATTATTTCATGAATCATTTTGTTTATAAAAAAAACAGCAAAAAGCCAATCACAAGTTCCAAGGTGATTTGTACAAAATGGCTGGTTTTGTCTGAAAAAAATAAAACCTAAAGATATTCGAATTTCTCAAAAGTGAGAAATACATAAAAAAAAAACAAAAAAAACCACATTCAATCTATTTACTAATCATTGAATAGCTTAATTGATTATACCAAGTTCATTCCGATCCAAATAGCCATTGTTTTGATTCATGCAGGGACTTCGATTCATGGCATTCAAAAAAGTCAAAACTCATTTCTTTTTAGCTCAATTAAATTGTCTAGATTTATTCAACGCCATTTACAAAAGCAAGAACTCACTTGCTGCCTAATTACAGTACTGTTTAACTGCAACTGAACCAGAAATTCCTGAAGGTGGACCCCAAAAAGCTTGCATGTGATGCTCTGAGAAAACAAGGCTGATTCATGGCAAGTCTAAGCAGCTGCTTCACAGAAAAGATGACATTCATGAAAGCCGACTGCTTCCTGTTGAGCTAGCTATGATATTCCAGACATAAAAGTTGCTGCCATTGTTAAATAGTCAAATACATGTATTTTAATCACGTAATTTCTTACATTTGTACAATACATGCTTTGCTATTGACAAGTGTCTGAAAGACTTGAAAATGTACATTTCCATGACACCAAGACGGAACAATTTTGGTAGCCACAATAAAATATGTAGTCACATCTGTAATGAAAGTGGTGTATGACAGCAGAGTTTTACATAGCAAACAGGATAAGGAAAGCAACCATCAAACAGAACAGTCCCATGGCTTCAGACAGGGCAAATCCCAGGATGGCATAAGAGAACAGCTGCTGCTTCAGAGATGGGTTCCTGCAAACAAAAACAAACTGTCAGCATGTCTATTCAAGAAGTACACACCAGAAATATATTAATCCAAGTTTTATATTTTCAATATATATGTAGGTATCGTGGCAAAACTAAAGCTAACCTAGCATAGCCAATGATGAGACTGCCGAACACTGTCCCAATACCAGCACCGGATCCGGCCACTCCGACTGTAGCGGCTCCAGCGCCGATAAACTTGGCAGCAGTGTCAATGTCCCTGCTGACAGCACTGGTCTGGAAGCCCCTCAGTGCGACCTGGGTGAGGGGGCTCTGTGGCATCAGAGCAACAGTGCTCTGGAACAAGAAAAAGAAACAAGGACCGTGAACATTTCCCTTAAAATCACTCAACGTGACGATGCAATTAGCTCGCACACAAATAATTCATTCATTCATTTTCTTTACCGCTCATCCTCTAGATCTCAGCTGACAAATAGTGCTGAAATTAATTGTTTTAGTAACAGCCATCCTTAATTAGACGACATAATGACTAGACTCTAATTTTCATGATTATAAGTATTATCGATAATTTTGTCAAGTATAAAAAAAAAATCATCAATTTCTCCATCATTTCAACCTTTAACAGCTACTGAGCTGAATTGGTTTGTCTTTCTTCTGTATTTAGACTGTCAGACTAAGTAATTTGAAAATGTCAAATTTGTTCTAAATAACCTGGAAACTAAACAGGACAATGACGTGCAGTCCCAGTAGAGAGCCAGCGCTGCTTCTTACCTCTGTTTTGACATCAGGCCTGGACAGCACAGAGGCAGACAAGGGTCTGTAAAGAGCCCGGGAACCAGCACGGACCTGCAGCAACAAAATAGACACATAAACGGTACAGATTTAGCTCCCTATGAGACACAAGCTCACTAAAAATATCAAACATATTGTTGGTAATTATTCCCAGCAAGAGGCGGCAGGCACAAGAGCAGGTGAAAGACACCTTTAATGTCACTTTGTCACAGTGTCATTCACTACAGTGTACACAGTGTATGACCTGTGGCGTGTACTATGAGTACTGTCAAAACACACTTGTGGTTAATTTAAAGATTTTATTTATTAATAAAGAGTGACAGCAAACTATAGAACACCTTAGCAACAAGATTACTAACAAGCAGACCTATAATACTTAAGAAATATGACCTTGGAGAATGACAGCTCAGACTGCATGTATTTAGGTACAACCAATGCCCTTAATTATAATTTCTAATTTAATTGTGCAGGTCTGTATGAGTGTAAGAACTGAACTGAGCGTTAACATCGGCTAGCAGCCACTTCAAATGACCTTAACTAATGGTTCTCATTGGAAATGTCCGCTATGAGCTTACAGCAATGACACACTGGCGGCTTTTTTGACACACCTTTAAATGCATCGTGTAAATTTTCAGTAGAGCTGCAACACTTGCGTATAAAAGCCTGTATGTTGATATGTGCTTTAGCATTAGCTAGCTTGGGTAGCCTGCAGGCCTAGGCTGCAGATACCCTTGCCTTGACTGTAGTCAAGTTCAACCAGAGGCCCACTCGGATTTAACGGTGATATTAAGGAAGCAGGACTAAAATTCACAGCACAGAAGCAGCAGTAAGAAAATTAACTCACCAGAGCCGGCGTGGAGACGAACTTTGCACAGGCGTACATTTTCTACTTTAGGTAGTTTTAACCGGTTCGGTCAATTCTGGTCAAAGCCCGGGTCTCTCTGCGGAGGGAAGACCGCACAGATTTAAGGTCAAACGGGTGTTAAAACGCTCCACAGAGAAAATAAAGCCACTCATATGTTCATTCACATCCACTCTGCATGCTGTCCTCACTTGTGCGATGCCAATGTGAAGTTTAACAGAGGATGAAAAAGGATTTGTAAAGAAAGACGCCTCATCGCATACTTACCGACTGCAGAGGTCGAACCACAGTGAACGAGTGCGCATGCGCGATGTGATGTATGTAGACAGGCCCGGATGATGACAACGGAAGGTCATTTCACAGAAACTTTATTTAAAAAGGACAAAAAGAAATCAGGATTATTGCTAAGTAGGTTTGCACATACAAGAAATTTTCCTTGGGGTTGTTGTGGTGCATAGAACTAAAAAATATACATACAATTAAGTAACCTAAAGACTATAAAAAAGAAAGAATTTACAAAAAAAAATATGTTCAATACATTCTAAGTGAGAAGAGCAGCTACAGGTTTAAATTTTAAATATTAAATAGAAGAGAATGAGATGAAATATGCAAAATATTGACCAGGAGTAAACAGTATATGTAGTGTGCAATTAATAATAATAATAACAATAATGATAATAATGATATAAGACAAGTTGTATTCATGTAATGCACCATGTTAGATCAAAAATCACAGATACTTCTGAAAATATGAGATTATGGGAGGTTATGTTTAGGGATGGGCATCATTAGGATTTTATCGATACCAATATCGATACTGCTTATTGATACTGATACATATCAATACATTTATTGATATTACTCTCCATAATTTGGTGCAAAAAAGAGATGACATGAGAAGATGTGAAAAGATTCAACAGTTATTTATTTACGAACAAAACAATTAAATTAGAAGTGCTTAAACCCGATGCTAACTGTGTCCTGAGTGAATGACTACAGTCTTGTTTTTATAACAATTAGAGCTGTAGTCAACAAAAGAAAATCCTGCTTCTGCCTCCGTCTCAGACTCACCCTGGTCAGCGGCTGTCTCCTCAGCCTATTGCTGGCTGTGCAGTGCTATCATCTTCTTTTTTCTGTTTTATGGCAAGTGGCAACCAGCATTAAGGTGCATTACCGCCACCTATGCCAGCTATGTTAGAATGAATTAATGTTACATAAATGTTGTCCAGGAGCTTATCAATATTTTAGTACAGACCAGTCAGGAACCGGTAACAATTTAGTACAGGTTCTCAATATCTCTAGTTACGTTAATATAAGGTGTAATGTCCATGGGAGGGATAGAGTCCATGTCAGTGGGGGTCCCGGGCCTTATTGATGAGGCAAGCTGCAGGTGGGAAATTATTATTGCGGCATGAGGTTTTGGTCTTGACAAACCTCAGTGTCTTGCCGGAGGGGAGTGTTTCAAAAAGTTAATGTCCAGGGCGGGAGGGGTTGGCTATGATCTTACCTGCTTGCCTCAGTGTCCTGGAGGCAGGGAGGTCCTGAAGGGACAGCAGATTGCAGCCGATCATCTTTTCAGCACAGCGGATGATACGCTGCAGTCTGCCCTTGTATTTGGTAGTTGCAGAAGTGTTCCGGATGGTGATGGAGGAGGTGAGGATCGACTCAATGATGGCGGTGTAGAAGTGCACCATCATTGACTTTGACAGGTTGAACTCCTTTAGCTGCTGCAGGAAGTACATCCTCTGCTCAGAAGGTCCATTGGGTGGCAGTGTCCCCGTGGTGCCACCCCATCCTAGTTTCCTGGCTGTGCAGTGCTGGAACAGCAGGTTGCAGGTACAGGGCAATTGCTAGTTATGTGTCCCCACAGTGGTAGCACAGCTAACTGGAGTGACGCATCCAGTGTCTGGAGTGTTGTCGCTTCCAGTCTGGCTGAGCTGGTGATCACCATGTCTGACAGACAGTCCCTCCTGTGTCATCTGGCTCCTCATCACTAATTTCAGCTTGGTGTAACTGGTGTCTTAGTGGGCGACGCGGCATCAGCACTGCCTCCACTCCCCCTGCCTCTTCCAAGGCCCTGTTGAAGGTCGTTGGGGCTATGGTGTGGAGATGCTCCTTCAGCCATTCTGGTGTGAGTCCCTGGATGTATGCATCAAGGGCTAGTTCTTCATGTACAGCTGGGTTGAGGGTGGGGTACCCACGTTGTTCGTAGCAGTGCCATCTACAGCGTAGGATCCCAGGGCTTTGCCCTCTCTGCAGCGGCGGTGAATCACCTGGTCACACATGCTGTCTGTCAAGGTCCGCTGCCCTAAGTGTTGCTCCAGTGCTCTGGCCAGGGTCACGCAGTTTCACTAATGGGCTGGCATCAGATCCAGTAAGACCTGGAGTGCCTTGCCTTCCAGGGCCAAGGCCATGTGGGCAGCCATCTTTGCAGTGCTCCAATCATTCTGCAGTGCTAACAACTGGACCTGGATGAGGCAGGGCCACAGTACACCATGCTGGTGGGTTGGGGGGTAACATCACCATAGTGGCAGGGGGTAGTGGCATTGCAGTGGCATGCTGGTGGTGTTGTCACCCTCTCATTGCCTCCAAGCTCCGAGTTGGACCTCCATGCTGACAGTAGGTTGGGTGGCATGGGTGGCAAAAAGCCGCGGAGTGCTGCAGCCATCTGGGGGTACTGTTCAGATCCCTGGAGTTGCTGCCTTCCTGTGGACTTGCATTTTAGATGCAGGGATGGTGCGGTGGTCACTGCAAGGTAAGTCTTCACAGATCTTTCTGATTAAGTCTTCCATCCACCCAAGCTTCTTCAATTTCTCTCTTTGTCACCATCTTGTTATGTAGATTCTTTCTTTCTGGAACAGTCCCACTTCTGACACCAATGCTGCAAACAGTATAGAATGACACACAGGACACACCTCTTTATAGCATCAATACTTATTGACATTCACAACAGGGGACACGCATTCAAAAATATTAGCAAAATACAGCTGTGGTCAAGAAATGTAACAGCCACCTCACTAATGGTTAAAACTATAAACCAGCACAAAAATGACAATTACCAACATAAACCACCATGTTCTGAACAAACACATTACAAACACTAACATAACGTAACATATGCATTTCGGAACGGTTATAAAACAGCAAACTTATCAAACTACTCAGTCGAGCACTAGGCATGATGGGAAATGAGGGCCATCATGACTATACTAATATTCTAATTTAAAAAGAAATGCAGAATGTACATTTCCTGAAGAAAATGCATGTGATTGTTGCTAGCTGATTAGACTGCCAGCAGCTGCCGCTGCTACATTTCTTTTAATATTGTAGCATCACCTACAGGTGAAGTTGTACAGAAGTCTCATGTGTAACAGTATGCAGCAAGTGAATAACTTGTATCTATTTTCATCGTGGTTTTAATTGTTTCAATGTTGATCAGAATGAAAACTCTGACACGTTTAAGAAGACACACAATGGCATCCATCTTGTCTCAGTCTCAATCAGGAGATTGGGAGCACCTGTATGCATCTGCATTTTTGTCATCTTCAACTCTACTGAGTGCTGCCCTTAACTGGGATTGAACTCACAACTGTGGGATCTAAAAGTGGCACTAAAGTAGCAACATCTTTGAACACTGGACTATGTGGATACACTATTACCTGAAGACAAAATATTACTCTTTTTAATGTGCATATCTCTCTTCATCATTCAAATAAGTTAACAATGTTTCTAAACAATTTGAAGAGTGGAGGAGACAAAGGGTTAAGGAGGGGTGGTTGTGTATTTCTGCATGCTAGTATGTTGTGCTGTTTTTATATGTATTGTTTGTGTTTGTGAGACAGTGGCAGTTTTGAATTGTAAATGAAACCTGAAGGTTTGAGGTGACTAACAGTTAAAAACAGAGAGAGGGAGGGGGATCTTAAGAGAGGGATAGTGATCAATCAGGAGATGAGGAGCACCTGTATGTGTCTGCGTTTGTGTCATCTTCAACTCTACTGAGTGCTGCTCTTAACAGGGATCAAACTCACAACCTTGGGATCTAAAAGGGACACTGATAAGGCATCATCTTAAACCACTGGACTATGTGGGTAAACTACTACCTGAAGGCAAAAGATGATGATACTGTTTCTTTCAGGAGGAACTGGCTCACTTCTATGATGGCTCCTATATGTCTAACATCTGACACAAACAGTAAGCAAGATCAGATTTTCATATTTAGACTTTTAATTGCATAAAAAATGAGGGTTGCAGCTCTGACATTCTTTTAAGATAAAAGGGTGCTGGAATTACCTTGCATGATGGTACATAATAATCATGTTAAGGAATTTTATAAGAGCACAGTTATGAGGAGCAGTAATCACACAATAATAAAGAATAAGAAGAACAAAGTGTGCTGCACCTGCAGTAATCACACAATAACTGGAAGAGCTAATGATAAAATAGATGGGTTTGTGACCAGAGTCACCCACTAGGGGCCCCGGGGAAAAATATGATGTTAGTGCCTATTGATCCCCGTTGGTAATTGTCTGCACTTTAATACAAACCTATTTTGACATTGATAAATGGAATGGAAATTAATTCACTGATATTGATGAACTAGAAACAGAAAGCAGGTGGGTGATCAAGAGAAAGGGAGCATTCATATGGAGAGAAAAGGTAAAACTGAAAGGAAACGTTTATCTGGTAATCATTAAATGTATTTCTGTGTAATTACAGACTAACAGTGACAGTGACAGCTAACAGTGAGACACAGCTGTAACCCTGCGTCCAACACAGGTTGAACACACATTGAGTACATCCGCATCATACACGCATTTGCTTTCTGAAAGGGGTTTTACAGTAATTAACAAAAGAACAGGTGCTCTGGGGGGCATATTTCACAACAAACCATGATGCACAATGAATCAGGGGCTTTTGGGGCCCTTAAGGTTCTGGGGCTCCGAGGGCAGTTGCTAACTTTGCCCAGTCTCTGTTCAAACCTGCAGAAATTCTAGTGGGGATCCCAAAGTTTGCAAACATTTGAAATATGTCAAGTCTTGGGTTTGAATACTTCACTCAGTGTTAACATCACAGCTTCAATGAAGAGCTGGAACAACCCAATGCAGAATATATGATATTGTAGCAATATCAAGATTTTTCCAATCTTAAAACCACAAAAATGCATTTAAGAGATAATTTGATTTCCTAAAAGCTGCATTCTAAACAAAAACTGAGATATGGCTTGGTCATGCTAAATATCTAAAATCTATTTAGCATGACCACAACATGGGAGTAATCTATTGTTTCGTGTCTCTTAAGCATTAGGGCACCTTTAGAGAAGCTTAAGATTTCAAATTATAATCAATTATTAGACATCTTTTTTTGTAAGAATTTTGAAAAGAAAGAAAGAATTGGTGAAATTTGATGGTAAAGTTGTCATCTCACCATTTATATTATAATATAGTGCTACTCAGCAACATCAGATCTTGGCCAACAGTAACTATGGAAAGAGGGGTCCCTTCCCATTTTATCTTCAAGGCTGGAAATTCTTGGCTGTTTCATTCCTGTGGATCATGGTAAACCAAGAAATAATGACATTTTAGATGAGAATTTTCCAAGTCTGTCTTAAAACAACAGTCAGGAGCCCAAATGAACAATGAAATAGGTTTTTCTTTTTGTAGTCATTCCTCCTGTTCATACTTGCCATTAGAAGATCCCTTCATAATGCACTTGTAAGTGATGGGGGCCAAAATCCACAGTCCTCCTTCTGTGCAAAAAAATTTTAAAGGTTTATCTGAAGCTAATATGAAGCTTCAAGTCCCTCTTTTTGTTACTATACTTCCACCGCAGCTCAACAGGGAAACACAAAGAGGGAATTTGATGCTTAAAAGACTGTAAATGTGACAGACTTCCACTTGATTTGACTAACTCAGACCGCTGAAGCCTCATATAAGCCTCAGATACATTTTTTAAATGCATTTTTGCAGAAAATGACTGTGTGGACACACTGTGGATTTTGGCCCCCATCACTTACATTAAAAGCACATTTGAAAGGGATCTTTCTGTACCATTCATGTGGATCAGGAAATAATGGAAATTTAGATGAGATTTAACAAAAACAAGTTTATGAAAGACCAAATGCTTCCCTTTCCTTTATTTCCTATATTTGTGTACAGGGATACCATTTTCAGAAAATAGAAAACTTTTTTCTATACATCAGAAACATATGCCAAGTTCAACGCAGACAAATGATGATAACATTGCTTCAAAACATGAAATGCTATTAAGGACGGTATAGAAAGTGCACAGCATCTAAAAACCTTTATTTTTTATCCACTAGTTTAGATTTTATGGCTGCAGATAGAAGCAGAATTTCTATTTCAGCATTAGTTTTCTCCCTCATACTGTAACAAAGCTTCCTGCTGCTGTCCACTACTATCACCTGTTGTGGTGTGAATTTAACACTCTGCCCAGAGGGACTGATGGCTCAGGGCCCTGTCTGTGCATCTCACAGGCTGATGGTGGAGCTGTAGGCTACCGACACCGGGCGGATTTGTAATCGTGATGAATGACTCCACAGCAGCTGGTCTGTGATGGAAAGGTAATGAGCACGGGGAGTCTGTCTTTGCTGCATGCTGGCTTTAAGGGAGGAATTTCCCAGTGGCTCCTCAGGTATGATCTTTTCAGTTTTACAGCGAACACGAAGCCAGAGATGACCTGACCTCGTGAGCATTGAGTAGAATCAGCTGGTAGATCAGAAATGTCCCACAAATGCTGAAGGAGAGCTGTTCAGTTTTATTCTATTCTATCATGTTCCGTTCTATTCAATTATTTGCTGGTCTGTTCTATTTAATCGTGTTCTGTTTTGTTCTATTCTATTCTGTTCTAATTCTATTCAAATTTGTTTGGACATGTTCTATCCTCTTCTGTTCTATTCTATTCTCTTATGTTTTATTGTATTCTGTTCTATTCTATCACATTATGTTCTATTCTTCTATTTTCTGTTCTGTTCTATTCTATTGTCATATTCTATCCTGTTCTGTTCTATTCTATTTATTCTATTCTGTTGTGTTATTCTATTCAATTCTATTCTATTCACATGCTCACATTTACTATCATGTGTTAACAATAACCTATGAAATGATTAAACCAAACATTTGCATCATAAAAAACTTAACATAATCTGGTTAAACCGTGTCCTGTGTCATGTAATTATTGTCTGATTGGGTCACAGATGTGTTATTGCAAAATTACAGAATGAGTCTTACAGTACCAGCCAAAAGTTTGGACACACCTTCCCATTCACTTGAATGAGAAAGTGTGTCCAAACTTTTGATTGGTTCTGTAAATAGCTGGAACATCACTTGCAAACCCGTAGCAACCAATGAGGTAATTCCTGTAAAGCTCCAGTAGAGGGTGCAATAGGGTCTGATGTGATTGTTGCCTTTTGTTGAAGGGGTCACGGTAACTCCACAAAAGAGATGAGAAGCAGATATTGCATTACAACATTGTTTTAAAATTCACTGACATGGAACAAAATATATTCAAATATATTCAACAAAATACGTTCTTCTTTATAAACACATAAATAATTATCCTATAGATGAAATACTTTTATCCCATTACTGCACCTCATTTGGTCTAAACCTCTTAATCCTCTTGTTAATTACGTACATGCAGAAGCATAAGCAAAGCAAAACTATCCTGTGACAGATAATTATCTTGAAATGCATGTGCTGATATTATGCTTCTGTTAATTCAAATCTACATTGTAGAAATGTAGTTTAGGCCAAGTGTAATGCAGCCACTTATAGGTCAGAGCTAACCATATGATAAAACATGAAGATTTACAATGAATTAATTGCAAGACAGCACATATCAAAGTGGCCGTTAACTACCTGGGGTCAATGTCATACTGTGCAATTAACCGGGCAGCGGCTGTGTGGTCCTACATGGCTGTGGAAGGTGGAGAGAGCAGCCGATCTCACGCACCCCCCATCCCTCCCCACCCTTTACCCACCTTTTACTTCCTCCCATTCAGAGGCACGCACGCACTCGCTGTCTGAGTTCTTGCATAGAACACTCTGAGACATTCCATTTGCATGCCCGCCCCATCAAGCTGGATGCACTCAGACTGGTAATAAAAGGCATTGACCCCCTTAACCTTTATGAATTACAATTTGTGCCTGCAGCACGTCCTGTCAGAGGCCTCAGAAAAGCAGGCACCTCAGCCGGGGTGTGTGCGTGTTGTTTTGCAGTTGTTAAGGAGAGGGGAAAAGGTTTTTACAGCTCCTCGTCGGAGCTCCTGACAAGCAGGGAGGAGGCGGTCTGACAGCAGAAGCAGGGTAGGGAGGGACTGCAGCGCTGCTGATGGCTCCATGCTAATCTCCATCCCTGGATGCTGCACGAAACTACTGAGGCTCTTTTCTTTGTCAAGACCAAGGATACACAGCCTGTAGGGCTGCAGTTCATCTGTGTTCTACCTCTGATTTCTTCCCCTCTCTCATCATTTAGAGGAGTCCCTTCTTTTTAAAGCATTAACTGAAGCCAATAATAGATTAAACTAGATAACCTCTAATGGAAACATCTGGCTGGGTTTACACTGAAAGTTGTCTGTATAACAGAAACCTGTCTGAATCTGTTAGCAGGGACACAAAGAAATCAAGAAAATAACTCTAACTACAAAGTTAAAACACTAGTTGATTGCTTTTGGTAGTATAAATGACTAGGACTGAACAACAGGACATTATTGTCACCCACATTCATTTTTCACTCAAACATTTTGTAGTTGCAGCGTCAATTTCAGCTAAGTATACAAGTATTCTCTCTTTACATGCATGCCAGTAAAGACTGGCGATCTAGTGATCTTTCCACTTACTTATCAGTTAGTTCAGATTTATTTATTCAGGAAGTCTCAAATTAAATATATGCATCACCACAAGACAGTTCAGTGACACAAAGCAGTCACAGACACACCAATTAAACATTCACATATATTATTAAAATTATCAGCAAGTAGAATTTAAAATCCATCAAAGGAATGAGTATCACTAACTCCAGCTTGCTTTGCAGTTCATTCCAGTGGTTTGATGCATAGTGCTGGAAACCAGTCTTTCCTACTTAAAAGACATATAGAAATTAGTCTGAATTTAAACAATATTTTCTATAGCTCCAGTGGGTCCAGCTACATTTTCAGCTTCATGAATGAACAAATCACATAACCTTCCCATTACGAAAACCGGACTGTTGAAGCAGTGATAGTTGTGGTTTTGGTGGGAGTCAAAAGGTTTGAGCCCACACATGAATAAATATAATGGTTTACTTTAAGCTCCTTGTTGTTGTTATAAAGTTCCTAAATATATACAGTGGACTAAATACTTAGAAACTTGTGGGTATAATTTGCATCCTTTTCTAATATGGTAAAACCAAAGAAAATGGTCTTATGATGATGGTAGTGAGTTATGAAAGGAATGTTTTCTTTCTTTGCTAAAGTAAAATAAGTCATAATATTAACTAAAATTGAAACTGAATCCAGGTCATTTGTTTTACAGAGCCGTACACAAAGTAAAGCTCTGCAAAGATTCAGCTTTTACAATTCTTAAGAAAAATATGATTCTATAGTGCTCATGGGTCACACAGAGAACCTGAGAACCTTTTTCATTTAGAGCGTCGACAGCCTTCATGCAGCTGGTCCAATAATCCACACTAGGAGTAGACAGGCACTTCTCTCTTCCTTCATACTGCTGGAACTCATCCCACAGAAATGCACCGCGTGTTCTTCATCTCTGAAAGATTTAAAGGACATTAGCATTCACAAAATTGATTTTTCAACAAATCCATAATAACACTGATCTTTGTACTGCTGCTGAGCAGAGCAGCTGGAAGTGGAATAAGAAATGCTGAGAGTTGCAGTATCATTAGTCTTTATCCTGACTTTTTATCTAAATCTGTAACACCTCTATATCCACTGGATGCCCTATATACTTTCGAGTACTCAAGTGAACAGATTTTATTAAATAATTCCTTATCACAAGCACTATAATGTCAATGTTGTCTGTTTTTAAAAAAAAACCAAAACTGACATTGTGTTCTCACAAACACTGGCGTTAACTGAGCTTTATTCCTCTTTCCTTCCTCTGTTTAACATCAGGAAATTCAGGCAGTGACTGTGTGAACAGGAGCGTGGCTGACAGGGGCAGCCGTGCGATGATTGGTTTACGGATCTGTGCTTTCTCTAGTGACTTCAAGGTCACTAAGATTTACAATCAAATGGCTTATGACACTTTAGTAAAAGCCAGCGAAAAGCTGATGACAGAATAAGAAAACAAGCCGGGCCACTTTGGAGGAATCTGCTTGACCTCATACTGTGCTCCATTACTAGGATGTACTGTTGTCAATTTTTTTTTACAATACCTTACAAAGATATGCACGTTAGTTTTACCAGACAGAAGGTTGTTAAGGACGGCATATGGAGAATGGATTTGATAGACAGACAGTATATGGTGCACACAGTATAGTAGATTAGAAGAACAGTGCGTTTCAAGCTCCAGTCAAACTGCAGTTACAGTCTACTACACAAAAGAGCAATTAAATATGATTTAAAGGCCAATCTGTAATGGCAGTGTGCTGCCCCCTATTGAAATATTATTGCCCTATTACTTACTGTTTTAGATGGTGTTTAGTGTGGTGTTCTGTCTAGTTTAGCTTATTTCAGTCATAGGTATGAAATGTACTGCCTGAACTTTTTATTTAAAGAGTATTTAACAGCTAAATGAGTGTATACTTGAATTTGGAGGCTGTCAAAGCTTTGTTCTCTTGTACAAGTCAAATCTGTATTTTAAAATAATGATGATAACATTTCTGAGATTATTTTCCATCTACACTGTATGTCACTCTTCAACTAATGTAAATATCCCCAAAAAATCAGTGTACAAGCAAAAAATACATGCAAGCTTTGTTTTCAATCATTAACAAAATTACACAACCAACACTGGATGTGAAATTTGTTACACATAAGCTGATATTCAAGCACCCATACGGAACGCTGTTGATTTTTTATGGGACGCATATGGCTGCATTTTATTGTGCTCAATTAAATCGCTTTAAACTAGAATTAACTTTTTTTTGGAGAGGCAATCCATTATACAGCATCCCTTTACTTAGAGCTGTTCACTGCACGGCTGCTGCAATCCGCCTCCTGAGCACAGCTCACAGATCGGGGTGTCAAATATGAGGCTGTCACAACAATATTTAGTGAAAGAGCCCTTCCTGCTTTTAATGGCCTGACCTACATCCCAGTTCAGAGAGCTAATACAGGCAGTCTGGTGGAGGTCCTGGAGCTGCACAATGTCACTCACAGATGCCCAACTCAGCAAGATCCGGAATGCTCAATTAGTTGCTTTTATAGGCTCCATTAATATGCATTAACTCTCTTTCCAATACACGAGCACAGACAAACAGTTGCTGCTGGTGACTTATCAGACAGGTAACAGAGATTTTTTAAAAGAGAACATAATGAATTTTGACATCATAAAAATCTATTGAAGAAATAAACAAAGAGCAGAGCCAAAAAAAGAATGAAGTTTGAGCGAAAATGCAGTTACTTAAGTATCGTGACTGGTACTCTGCCACGTTTTAGAGGGAAATTTTGTACTTTTGACTCCTTTACATGTATCTGACAGGTTTAGTTAATAGTTTACTTTGCTGATTAAGGTTTTGCACACAAAACATGTAAAGATCATGTAACATTTTTACAGATTAAAGGACCTAACTGTGTATAAAAAATTAGCTCCACTTCAACCAACTACAACAGTAAACACACTAATGCATCAGCAGTAAAAATCCAATAATCTCATATTTAATACTTTAACACTCACAGGGGCCATTTTTCTCCATTAAGTACTTTACTTTTGATAGCTTAAGTACATTTTGTTAGTAATACTGACCATTTTCAGTGGACTTTTTACAGTGTGGTATTGTATTGTTGCATTTACTTAAGTAACAGTATTGAATATTTCCTCCACCACTGTAAAAGTATAGCTTATAAAATATAAAATATAAATGTATGAGTATGTAGACCTATAGAGCTAGTGAAAAAACAATACAAAAGCATCACACACAACAGTCACAAAGATCATAACATTTACATATAATAACTCAGCCAGTCTCAGCTCTGCTCTCTAACCAAGACAACAGATATCTCACCACAGAAACCTACACAATCTGGTACCACTCCTCCCACACAATAAACCAATCTGGCACACAGCAAGCTGAATCAATCATGGCACTTTATTATCCTGTCACTAGTCTGCTTCCTGCAAGTGTGTTTACCCTGTCCATGGCCCTGCGATTGTGGCTGTTCAGTGTACATTAAGACGGACATAATTGAGATTGTGGGCGGCCGAAAGTGCAGGGCTCAACCTGTTGTCGTTAATCTGTCATATTGTCAGGAGTCACGGCAGCGGTGACCTATAGGAGGCTCCACCTTGAAGGCATGGCTGATGGAGCTTTGTTGTTCGTGGCATAGGCCCTCACCTATTTTAAGTTTATTGGTTTGCCACCAACAGAGAACCCAAAGAAAGTGTGATCTGTTGCCCAACCTCTGACTTCAATTTCTCTGCTCTGGTTCTAATCCATGTTAGGTACTTTATGATTAGGAGTGACTCCCCTAAAACTCATCACCTCTATATTATTTGCTGGTATGCATGATGTGAGTGATTAAAGATCAGATTTCTTATGTGAAAGCGTTATCATGAAAAATAAGTTGGAAAAACTCAAAGGAGCTAACCGTCATGCCCAGCTTAATGAAAGCTTAATACTTCTCTTTGTAATATGCTAAATTATACAGGCAATCAATTTGAATTAATTGGTAACCCTTCAGATTGCAGCAGTCTCTCTTTAAATTAGATTACTGATGGTTGTGCTGAAAATTCGCCATCACTTTGTATAAATTAAAGCTCTGGAAAAGCATTTACAAAATAACAAGATATAAATGAATGCAATCGTACTGTTGGAAAAGGTGCTTTTTACAATCACACAACATATTAGAAATAATAGCTAAATCTTGCCTCAGCGGTCTGTTATTAATTACCTGGCAAATAGGACCTGTCTGTTTTCAAACTGAGTTATAGTGGTGGCGAGAGATCACCAAAGAAAATTAAATAGCAATCAAAGTACATTTCTATCATCATAATTCTGATTGTCAGGATCACCTTTCCCAGGATGGCTCACAGCAGAATAACAAATCCTAGTTTTTATTAAGTGGCTCAATTTGCTGCCGTTCATGTTTCATATTTATGTTCTATTACAATTGTGTCATACATGCATGCTACATTCTAGTTATTTCTGGTCTGCAAACGTGATTTATTACACGTGGAAATACGAGAATGCTGCCATGAAACTGAATTTAATTGATAGTTGGGGAACACATAGCTTCTAAAGAGTAATCTGTGGCATCCTCTGTGCAGAGCAGCATGCTATGTTTACGCCACACTAACACAGAAACAGCAGCAATAACACAGAGCCCCTGGAAGGTTTTTATCACATCATACACGCCTTTTTATCCAGCCTTGATGTTGCACTGCAAAAATTTCACAAAGCGATGACTTAAATCTAAAAGAGGATGTAAGTATCTGGCTCTGTGTCTTCAGAATGTGGCTTCTTTTATAGCAGAGGGGGGGTTATATCAGCCTGGAGACCCATAAGTTATGAAATGTCAGGATCCTATGCATTCTAATTGAGTGTGGAACAGTTAATGGCTGTGGAAATTCAGCCGCTTGACGTCTTATTCCCCCGTGTGCTGTTCCACAGCCAAGCCCATGAGCCTCAATTAAATGACAAAATGGGCCCATTCTTGAAAATAACAACAATAAAAACACAAGCCTGCATGGCAGTAATATCAGGTCTCACCTTGAATCAACAATGGTCACAGCTTGCAAATGGCTAAACAGAGAAATGATAAGGGGGAGAGGGAGGGGGGGCTATGTGAAATGCTTCTTAGTTGAGGTTGAATACTGAATATAGTAATATAATGTACATATATTATGTAAACAATGTCTTAAAATATGTTTTAGAATTTGTGAGAAATTGTTTAATTACTCTAACGTCAAACTGACAACAGCAGGTAAAACTTGGTTGGGTCCACTGTACCCACAGGACTTTCACGAGTTTTTTCTCAGACTCAGGCCTAGTTTTTCTACCAAACTAGATCATGTCCCAAAATATAGTATATCCAAAACTTAAAGTCACCTAGGTGTTACTGAGTAAAACTTTTAAAATCCAGAATCAATAACACCTAAACCTTTTTCCCATTTTCAGCAGATGTCTGCAATCTATAAATACACATGGAGCATGTCCTATTAAATCCTGTGATATGGTGAGGGGCTAAATATTGACCCAATCCTGATTGGAGTAGATTTTTTTCACATCCTTGCTTATTGTTTTTATGACTCTTTGACTTTAACCCCTTTACTGCTTCACTGATTTCATGCAACAAACAATAGCTTTTCAATAATTCAATTTATAGCACGCCATAAATGGAATTCAAAGGACAATGCTGTTGAAAATGAACACGGACGATGCTTTTGGCTCCAGCAACACCCTGGTTGCCAGAGGAAAGAGAGAATATTTATTTTACGGTTGCCTCACATTCCCATTAAAACGAGGAAGCTACATTTCCAAGCGTGTGGTGTAAATGTAATATACAGAGTTGAAAGAGACAGATGGTGGAGTGAAACTCTCAGGTGGCAACACTGTGCAATGGTACCACTGCAGCCAGTGCCAATGAAGAAATCCTACCAACACCATCCAAGGCCAGATTACATCTATTAATACATGTTCATGTGCATCTATCAGGCGCCTGTTCACATACATGTTCATGAAGGCAGTCTGATTCTGATGCACACGTGGCTACATCTCGTTCATCATTTGTTGTTTACGCCAAAACACTGAGAGGTGATGTGTGGAATAGATCTAAGACACAAGCACAGGGATGAATTACCATCCTATTTATTTATCCAGGCCTTTCTGTCAATCACTGCAATAATCAGTATAACTCATTCAGATTTTGAGAAAATGAAGGACGCTTTCCCTCCAATTTTCAATTTGGAAGTGGCAACTATGGCCATGATGAATGTCTGAATAGTCCATCTTCTTCCTCTCATTTCTCCTAACCTTTCCTGACAGCTTAGATATTGCCTACCTGGTAATTTGCTCTACAATAATTGTTACTGTGAGATTTCCCCCAGCTTTTAACAAGGATTCTTAACACCCTCTGTAGGTGACAAAATGCAATTACAAACACAAGCGACCTATCGTGACTGGTCATCAGCAGCTGCCACCTCAATTCCCCGGCCCAAACGGGTTCCATTAATGAAAGAAAAACAAAAGACATGCAGACAGATTCAGCAAACATTCGTGGCAAATAAAACTTTAATTAGAATATATGAAGTTGTTTTATTGATTAACAACATCTGTGATTAAAGTGTACGGCTGACACTTTTTTCCAGGCTTGCCGTTTTGTTCCCTCTCAGAGATCGTTTATTGTTGCGCGGCCCTGTTTATTGATAAGTGTGTTTGATGAATGCAGATGCGGCTGTTTGGAGAGCAGGTTTGCTGATGGAGCGATCATATTGTGCGAAACACCAGGCTCAAGCAAGAACAGCTGTTGCGGCTCCATCCACTGGGACACCATGTTTCACCACCACCCAGAGTGCACATGCAGGCGTGCTGCTGTAAAGCTGCAACCAAACACATTCACACCTCCCTAACAACTCTATGAATTTTATGACACATCACGAGAGCTCTCTCATCTCTGTCCAGCCCTAAAACCTTAATTATTGGACTAATTGCTATGGCTATGTTCATCTCTCTAGTAATCCTTTGGTGATTACATTTTGTGTTCAATACCAGGCTTATCCTTTAATTAAAAGGATTATTAACCTTTAAAATGGAGCCATGAGGGATTAAACCCTCCAATTTTGGCGTCAAAAGCTATTTCTTTACAAAACAAGCTTAGAACAAGGTAAAACATGCATCATTTCAATCATAATCAGGAGACTCTTGGCTGGTCAGATGGCTCATACAGTAGCTGCGCTACATGTTAGCCTTTTCAAGGAGCCGACTTACAACAGCAATAAGCCATCATCCATATCTCCTCCCAATTAAAGTCTACAGAATGCTGACACATCAGCCTGGTGGGCTAACAATCAGTGCAAATAGATGGATAATGATACAGTTCGGACCAGAGAGAAACTAAACATGCTGAGAACAAGGTGAAAGGGCCAAAGAGTCAATGGTAAGAAACTAATTATAACACAGACAGTGAAATATTTGCCATGGCAAGCCTTCAAGGCCTTTCAACTCAGGAGCAGGTGAGTCCAAAGTTCAAAGTCAGCCTAAGTGAAGCGTGATTGAAAATCATTGGGAATCTTAGCCAAACAGGAGTGCGTTTCGGATGATGAAGGGGTAGGAGGTATGATGACACCTCATTGATCTATTATGAGGCCTCATCATGGACACCTGTGTGAGAACCAGTAAGGAGGAACACAGGCTCCGATTAGTACATGAATACATGAATATAAAAGATGGATACCATCAGTGTCGCGGGTGCTGCCGTTGTCATCCAATGCCACTTCCTTTTGTCTGATCAATATCTGCCCTCATCAATAATGTAACTAAACTATTTGGCACCAACGAGGCAAACATAAAGCACGAGCGTGACACTGTGATGCTGAACCCCCTCAGCAGAGTCAAGCATTTAGAACCAAGAGCTGTTTGCCCATGCCAAAGCCACGCTGCATTATCCAGAGCAAGTCTTCATTTGAATGTCCTAATTAGTTAATTAGTTGGTGGTTAAGGATGATATGAGCATCTCATCAATCTCTCTATCTCTAAAAATAAACACCCTGGGATGGCGGCGGTGAGTCATTAGAATACTGATGACTGTGGGAAGTGTCTGTGAGGATGAGGGGTCTGGTTGTGACACTCCATATTTCCACAAACCACCCGGCTCCATAAAGAAGACCAAGAGCTACTGCTGTGAGTATTGTATGGATGGCAAACCAAGCATGACATAATGAGTTTACAGAAACTCTGAGGAGCTCAATTAATGTTTTTTCATGCGTAGCTTTTGGGATCCATTTACTTGTTTATCATTGATGAAGGGAAAATGAGAATTAGACATGAGAATGAAAGTTGTTTTCATAATGCACAGCTCTCATATTAATAAAACAAGTTTGTTTAAAGATGGTGTTTGGTTATGAGTTTTACATTCTTAGCTATTGTTGAAATGGCTGTTTCAGCCTCCTTAGCTGTCATGTGAACTTTTAACAATTACTTTGGGCAAAGTAGCAACAGCAGCGAGGGCAGAGAGTTTGTTCTTCATTTCTGCAGTGGAGTATATGAAGGAAAGCGCAGAAGAGAGGGGAGAAGAAGAGGAAAGAATAGGTTAAAAATAGTTAGCATATGGCAGCATATGATTGAGTTTCCAGGGCTCTGAAAATTCACTCTAATTATTCAACGGTATCTCTCTGTCATCCTTCCCTATATGCATTCCTTTGCATGGAAGTACAAGTGACTCCAACTAATATACATAATTCTGCTACTTAATTGGCACGGATCGGGTGAAAGTGGGCTAGGAAAACTCCTTAGAGACTAATAGGGGCACATATCATTGGCTCCATCAGAACAGTAGTCCCATAGGTGATAGAAGTCAGCAAATATTTCATGAGCTGTACTATCAGAGTACCTCACCTCTGGAGTCCTGTGCACTATCCTACGAAGAACACTTCCGAAACAGTTCTGCTGTCAGGTGTATTTATAGCAGGCGGGCCGATGACTGATGCTAATGCTGTGGAAATTATGCAGTGCACTATTGCTGTCATAACAATATGTTAGACTTAAACAGGAAGGTTAACTAAACTAGTCATTTAAGTTATAAGTGGGCCACTGGTGTATGTCTGCACCCTCAGATATGGATTGAACCTGGTGCTGCGGTATCTCCAATTGGTTTTCATAGACATGGTCCTGGATTTAGCCTAGTGTTGATTTAAATAAGGGGGAGGGATCTAGTTCAGGGCTAAATGGGTGATTAAATTAAATCACCATTGAGAAGGAGTCATAGGTTACCCCTGTACAGAAGGTTGATAAAATAATTAAAAATGCCCCAAGCAAAGTAAATAGTCACAGAAATCATGATAAAATGTGTTAAAACAGCTTCAGCCAGGAGGAAAAATACACATTAAAGCTCACTGACAGGGATGTATATGCAATTATAAGAATGCTTAAACCTACAACCTTAAAAAAACAAATTAAATCAAGATCACTGTGACACCTGGCTGCATTGGGTTTACTGGGATATTCAAAAGATGTTCGCACTGGCAAACGCTTAAAAACATGGTGGTAGATATGTGATGGTGAGAGCAGCCTTTTTGTGGGAGTCATTAGCACTGATAATTAGCTCTGTATGGTCGGGGAATAGGAAGATATTTTTGTAGGACGAGGTGCACCCTGGGGTGTCAGCACTGTTCACTAAAGATGCTTCCGTATGTAATTACAGGAAGAAAATGCCACCATACATACTAAGAAAAATTTAAGAATGCTTTCAGAATGGCCAGGATGAGCTGTTCAGTAGCTCGCTACATAGTGCAGGTTGTATGACCACACTGTAAGACCAACTGTTCATAAAGAGCTTCATATTCATATTTGATTAAGTGGTTCCATTATTTGTCTGCCTTACTGTGGTAACGCAGTATTTAAGATTGCGTTGGTGTTGTTGGTATAAGTGGGATCATTTTGCAGAATTGAATGAAGGTTGAGTGTAATTTGAGAATATGCTCATCTTTGTGCTGCCTTACTGTTTCACATCACTTATTTAGTTCTAAATTATTTAACAATTATCTTTGTTTTTGAAGTAATGTGTTTGAAATAAACACTCTAAACACTGCAGCATTAGTAGCTCTTTCAGAAGAGGGCAGTTTTTAGCTGTTTATCTGTGGGCTTGAATGAATTGAGGGGCAAAATTGAATGTATTGATTATTGAGATACCTCGAATGAAGTGCTTTTACTATCCACACATGTTGTGTTCACTGCAAGTGTGCACCTTAACTGTTATGACGAGAACATACTACAGATATCTGAATTGCTTCCAGTTTTGCTCTATGCTAATGCTTTAACACATATGTCTATGTTAAATGCTTCTATGTGCTGAACATTGCTGCCTTTTGCTGAATAAATGGTTCAGTATTTTAAAAGTTGTTTGTGTTTTTAATCTTATGGGGAAGACATTTGAATATTTTAAAAACTAAAAAAGCAAAGTCAGTAATGCTAATGAAACTATTTTAGGTGAGTTCATTCTGAATGTTTTTAACTGTGTACAATTTCCTGTATGGGTAGCTAACCATATTCACTGTGAAAATAAACATGTAGCTCAAAAGATTATGTTATTTTGTGCGTTATTTGTTGTCCAATTTACGCAAAAGCTCTAAAAGTTGTGAAAAAAATTCATAAAACGAATTGATTATATTGCAAAGAAATAAAATAATCTCACTTTACTGGCAGATTTTTTCACTTATAAGGAAATTAAGATTGGTTATGACAATAATAGATCATAGAAAAATGACTTTTTAAGACTTTAACTGACAGACTTGTCTCATACGGTAAAAAATGTGATTATTTACAGTACTTTAGCTTTGCATCTGCACTTTGAGGTACAGTTTTGCTAGTCACTATCACTTAAGTGTTTGCTGCAGTGCTATCATGGAGCACAAGCATGCACGGATTGTTCTATCAACAACAACTTGGTGTATTCCTTAAGGACACGGCCCTTAAACCTTTATAAAAATGACTTTAGACTGCCAAAAAATCTAAATGATTGGTCACCTCCTCTTCTCTGCTTGAACAATCTCATCAGTGAGGTCAGCGACGTTTTGAAACCAAAACCTTCAGAACACTAAATAGTAAAACAGCACCACAATAAAGCGTTCGTACTATATCAAAACAAATTGTGGCCACTAAAGGAATCAATTTTTGACATTTCACCTCTATCTATAGAGAGTTCAGTGACCCTGGCTTTTAAATTTACAGCTACGCACAGCCTCAATCAAAGTGTTTGTCAGCAACACATTTTGTTGAAAGTTTTAGTGTAACACATTGCAGATCATGACATATATGGATTTAATGGGCCCTTGAGCCACCCTTATATATCTCATGTCACTCACACAGGATAAACATCTTAGCTCTGAGTGTAATAACATGGGAGGAGATTTGTGGATCAGACCCCCCATTTCTAATCTTAGATCTATTAAAGTGCTTCTGAATGAATCATCAAAGCTATTGATGTCACTGTGGGCTTGTTAGCTGGATCCTGGAGTCAATAACAATTTCTGATGGGGTTTGTAGGAATGGTCACAAACACTAACTTTTTATGAACTGTTGTAATATTGTCTATTGAAAAATATACATTCAGTGAACACATGCTTTTTATATTTACATTTTGCTTCTAAAAGATTGTGAAATGTTAGACTCAAGATGCTGACAATTTTAAATGGAGACTGATAGTCAAATTATATTTTAAGCTTTAATTCAGTGTTTTTTTTTTGTAGAGGCGAGCTTTGAGATGGCACGTCAGCAGTGAGGAAACAGATAAGACCTCGACAAAGCTACAAAAGACAGCAAATATAATCCCAAGCTCGCTGTTTTTCTCTTTCCAGGAACAAACACAACCCTCTGGCCAGGTTTCATCTGAGAATCTGAAAGAAGAGAACTACTCAAGCTGAGGATTCCCTCTAAGCAGCAGAGATGACTTTCTCCATCGCAGTGAGAGGCTGTTCGGTTAGCCCGGGGAGAGGGATCATGAGTACAATATTGACTTTAAATTACAGCAATAGCTGCTGCTCATGCTGTCTCAGGACCATGCTGCGGATCAAACACAAAGATCAGGCCAGGATTAGGAGAAAGCCACTGACAAGCACTGAGCCGCCTCTCTGCTGCTGCAGCACGCACACTAAAACAGCACCTCCCAAATCTCATACTAAGCTCCCCACCGCCTCCCGACATGTAACACACAGACCTTACAGTCATCTCATTTGGATTTCAAAGCCAAAATTGATTACAAACAAAATTATCTTAACACGAGGGTTAAGGCAGCTGGTCGTGTGTGCAGACTTTGTCGGGACAGATCTATTCTGAGGAGTATGGCAGCATTTCCTCCCTGATGGTGAAGACGTTTGCTCACAGGATACAGCCGTGTTCTTGCAACGCCTTGTAACTGGGCTTTTATTTTCCTTTTCCTGGCAGTTAAACACAAATAACAGCATGGATGATGTGCTGGGATTCATTGTCTGTGCTCAGGGAGGAGTGCAGGATATGACTGGTGTGATAAATGATCATGCCTTGTGCCTGGCGTGACAAAGGAACTGCGGCACAATCTGCATGTGCTCCATCCTTTCGCCATCATTAGGTGTAATTGGGACTCATGGTGAGGCGTGTTCTTTTTCCGCTGTGGAAGTATCAGCGAATGAAGCTGCTACTCCTAATAGGACAAGCTACAGAAGGGAGACATGTCCAGGCCACTGCTACAGCGCTCATATGGTGTCCTAATATCACACCGCTGGCCTAAATGGAAGCTCAACAGATATGTGCATGTGTCAAACCTCAGCTACGCTAAACATTAATGTCAGACCAGCTCTATTGTCATGTCAAACCACCCTTTCTGATGCTGACCTTCAAGTGAGAGTTCACAGGGGTTCGTTATTGGCATCTGTCTGAGGAATGCCGGAGCATGTTCCATCACTGTAACGCAGCACAGAGGCAAAAGAGCAAAACAAAAGATAAAAACATAACACCCAGTCAAGCGCTGATTACGGCGCTGCTCATTAGGTGTAATGGGGATGCATGTGGAATTCACAGCGTTGTGTAACGAGGTTAAAAACAGACTCATGAATCCTAGTATTCATGCAACCTTTTTTTTTTCCTGCAGCACTATTATTCATCTTTAAGACAAGAATATCCAAACACAGCTGAGTATATACAGTAAGTTGGAACTAAACTGGTGGAGTAATAATGAATAGGGAGGGGTAAACGAGCCTGCACGTTGCCTCTGTTTGTCAACCAAATACTCAAAAAATATCCTCCAGTATATGTACTCTTTAAACTCAGCAGAGTAAGTTCTAGCAGCAGTAGAAACACAAAGTCTTTGTTCATGACCTCAGTCTGTGTATCCTTTCCCCTCCTTTGAATCAAAGCCCCCGCACCATCTTTAGCATTTAGAATTAATTGCACAGTTATCCTCAAATTAATTCCTAACTGTTTTACAACACACAGAGAGAAAAGGGCAAACCAATTATTATTCTGTTTTCACCTTACAGAGGGGGATATTATGCAAATGATCTTCTCTACATGAGAAGGAAAAGGGGCTTTATTTTCCTCAGCAGATGCTGCCTAGACAGTCTAGCATTCTGTGGGGGGACAGGAAGTGGGGATGCTGTGAAGATCTGATCGCTCCACCTGGCTTCCTACTGACTCCATATCCAAGCAATAATAGAAAACACACTGATTAATTATTTATTTAAAAAAAATCACTTTTTTTTCTCTATTTTGTCCTCGACATCTAAGGTTAAAAGGAATGTTCCAAGTGCTGTCTGGAACTATTTTACAACTTCTGCACTTACGAGCTAGAGGTGTTTCTTGATGGAAGACAAAGTCCCTTGGCTATGCAGACCTGCAAAATGTTTTATTTGCTACTTTCCCAGGCAGAGAATGCATACTAAGACCGAGCAAGTGAGCCTGTGAGCCAGACATCAAGATGTGGCTGACAGGATGGCAACGGGCAATGCCGAGTTTCAGAGAGGACAGGGGGCATCTCACCTCCCTCGGCTGCTCCGCACTTCTGACCACAGCGAGTGTTTATTAATCTGGGACCTTGAGACTTCGGAGAAGTTACTAAATGAAAACTAAACCACAGATGCGCAGCCTTCCCAACTTCTTAACAGTCAAGAGCCATGATGCTTTGCAACGAGCTGATTCAAACCTTCCTCTTTCCAAGGTGGAACAAACAAACGCTTTAATGAGCTGTAATGATGAGTTAAGGTCAAAGCGCTTATCATCTTTACAAATCAGGAGTAGATGTGCTCATGGAAATAAGCTCCCATGAGTATCCATCATCACCTCAAAAAACTGCATGCAGCTCCAGGTGCTCGAGCAAATTGGGCTTTCGATGCGGGATGGATCAAACAGCGGCTCAATATTTATTATTCTCTCTGACTGTGATCTGCTGCAGTCCTGTGAGTGGGTGAGGGTAATTGTGTACCTCATTGTGAGCGTGTTTGGGCCAAACTTAATCATGATGTCAGGCTGTTAATAAAAGGTTATTAAAGGAACAAAGATCCAGGTTTTACATATGTTAGGCAGGGGAGGTCTCGGGAACTCCTGTCTCTGAGGTAAACATGGGCCTTCATGACAAATGATGCTCATGCTGAGATCAGATAGTTAACAAGAGATCCCCTTATTAACCAGGTCTGCATAGATAATTGGCACTTGAGCCTCACATTTTGAATCTGGCCTGAGCAGTGTCATTTATCAAGAGCCCAAGCACGCTGTCAGGGCTCCATAATAAGCTTCAGTAACTGATGAATCAAGATTAAGCAGATAGATGGAGGATGAAGGAGGAGAAAATGGGCCACAGCCACATTGCAGGGGGCTTAGCTTGACATTCATAACATTAAAGTGGCATTATTCCTTACAGGGAGGGATCTACCGTGCGTTAGAAGCTGTAGTTGTAAAATAGCTCCAACATTATGATGAAGAGTCTTACTGCAGATTGCAACACTTTGCTCTAATCTGCATACCGTGTGCAAGCTGTTCGATCTGGAGAAGGAGAATTTGTGATTTGTTGGCTTGGTAGAACATTTTGTTAGTCCTCTTCTGACATTTTTTTTCTTTCTGTGCTTTTAAAATATGTTATAATGTTACCAAAAATAAATCAACACAAAGCTGTTGATATATAATAATCAAGTGTTTTAGTCCTTTTTCAAGCAAAAATGTCTCTGGATTCATATTTGTGTGAGGATTTGCTGCTTTTCTTCTTCATATATGATAGTAAGCTGAATATTTTGGGACTGTGTACTGTTGGTTGGACTGAACGAGCACTTTGAATACTTCACTTTGGGTTCTGGGAAGTTATAATGGACATTTTTCACTATCATCTGATATTTTTTTTTAGACAAAACGATTACCTGGTTAGTCAATTAATCAAGATAAAATAATAATCCTTAATGATAATCTTTAGTTGCAGCCCTAAATCAAGATTGCTTTCATTTGTCAAACATAAACATGATTCATAAGAGACAGTAATAGATCTCATGTTTGGCTTGGTCTCAGTAATAACTATTGTTCATAATTTGAGCAAATTGTTGCTGTTATACAATATAATTGGCATTAACTAAACAAGCTTATTATGTCTATTACTGCTATACAAGTATATCAATCAAAAGAATAACAGCAGATACCACTTCACATAATTAGGTGAATTATTTTCAAAGTCAATGAGAAACGGTTTCCACTGGTTGGTCACTGGTCGGGTTTTCGTAGCCTATTAATGTGATTATAATGTGTGTGCGTGTGTGTGTGTGTGTGTGTTCACCATCTTTCCTTCCATCTCACTGGTATAGAAGTGTAGATAATTACAGATGATGGGCCGGTGATCAGCTGCAGGTATGGGAGCCACCTCAGGCCTCGCCCAGCCTTGCACCTCCAGCACTCCCCTGCTCTGTCAGGCATGTTTGGCAGCGACTCCTTTCCCTAAGTCTCCAGCTGTCCAGTGGGGTGCGCCAAGTCACAGCAGGAGTGCCTGCCTCTCCATCTATGGCCCATCTCTTTCTAGGAGTGAGAGATTTGTGTGTGTGTGTGTGTTTGTGTGTGAGTGAGTGTGTGTGTGTGTGTGTGTGTGTGTTGGGGGGGGGTGGGGGTGGGGGTGGAGGGGGTCGTCTGTTCTCGCATTACTCACTAGCAGACGGAGCACGCTGCCAGCACCCAGCATGTCCGCCCACACGCCCCTGCCCTGCCGGTTAGACCTCACGGTTGGAGGAGATGATGGAGAGAATCTGGGATCCAGGAGGGGGGTGGATCCAGAGGAATCTGAGAGACAGAGAAAAGACAGAGAGAAGCCTAGAAGCTTACCTCCATCCCACAGGCCGATCCTCGGACAGCCCGACCTGATATGGTAGTCTGAAGTCTCCTTGTTGGGGTTCTTTGGGGGGAAGCAGGAGGGATGTTTCTGTGAAATGACAGCTAAATGATTTGTTTGCTTTTGTTTTATCACTTCCCCTTATTACCGACTGTCGTACTACGAATTCTACAGGCATATTTCTTTGCACAGTAGCTTTATGTTGATTTGGATGTTGACAGTAGTATTTCATTTACATTTAGCAGTCTGACTGACTTTTCAAGAGTAATTAATGCAACATATTTACAAAGCCTACTAAGAATTTGGACTAATAAAAATTGATTAATTATTGGATTAATAAAAAATTATGAGAAAACTGGATTGCTGGAGGAATCACTGTGTGCTAAATCTGTGTCTGCAGCATTAGCAGAATAAAGGACTTGCAAGATACAAAGAAAACAAGACTGAATTTATCTCCATATGTTTATGCAGAAAAAAAATGAGATAAATGCAGATAAGAATGCCGGTTGGGGCTGAATTGTAGCAGAATATTCCTAAAAAAGTGCTCAGAAACAATAAAAATAAGCAATCAGATAATCAACATTTGGACAAATCTTCAACAACAAACCCTTGTCCAAATATAAATAAGCAAGGCTCATTACAACCAGCCAGCATTACCTTCATGTGCCCACAGGGGGCTCTAGTGTACCACAGATTTTACTGCCCGAGTCTGTTAGCTGCTGCTCAGAGACCAAGGCGCTGATTGTGTTGAGAGTAGACCTTTTGAACTGCCGTGCTGTACGATTGATATAAACATTAACCAAGCTTATGCACAAATCAGAACATAAGCGTGCTGTAATAGTGCAAATGAAACGCAAAACAGGGCAAAAACAGTTAAAACAAAGGAGGACTGTGATCACAATGTAATGCAGGACTGCATCAAAGTGGTACTAAAAACTGTGAAAACCTGAAAGCCTGAGTGAATACACACCTTATCTGGATCCTGATATTTCTGACTATATGTGTGTGTGTGTGTATGTGTATGTGTGAGTGAAATTCCAAGGTGGTGAACAGTACTTGATGAGCTAGCTCTGGAGACCTCTGAATTTTAATGATGTTGGAGATGATATTGTGTGTCCTTCAGCTTGTTATACTGACACAAGCACTCCATAAATCATCATACCTAGCTATCGTAAAATCAATACCAAACTGCTACCTCAGCGCTAACCCGTAATAAGTTTTTCAGCCATCTAACAGCTTAAACTTTGCTGTAATGCCGTTCGACCTATAGGTTAAGATCAGAGCATGCTTAATTTGTTTTGTAATAGAGACTTTCTAATCCTTAATGAAGCGCCTATTAGGGAGGCTTTTGTTGGCACATTGGTGATCAGTTGGTGGAACAGCCACTGCAATTAAGTTTGAATCTTTGTCCTGGAGCAAAAAAGGAAAAAAAAGAAAATAAAAAAGGGGGTGAAAAAAAGGAAAGCTTGAACGGTCAATAAATGTTAATCCAGTCAGAACTCGTCTGTGCCTTTGAACAGGACTCACGCTGGGTTTTTTTCACATGCACTTGTTTCATCCTTCCCTAAGAGAGGCCATCCCTTAAGGATACTGCCACTGATCCTGAGACCAGACTTCCACTCACTAATAAGAGCCCATGTGTAAGCAATATTGTCTACATTAAACACATTATTACCAGGCTTTGTGTAAAACACAAGCCATAAATACATTCACGGAAATTGCTCATTAAAAAAACTGGAAGACTGCAGTTCTTCCATAAAAATTGAGAAATAACTGGTAATAATTGTGATGAAGTTAAAATAAATCAAAAGTATCAGTGCATTTATTTTCACTTCATGACTTGTCTGATGTAAGAATTCAGTGCAAACTTAATTTTTGTCTTCTTTTTGCATCAGAAGTATCCTTTTCGCTTTATCCAACGATCAAACAAGATGCAAATAACAAAACATAAAATGACAAGCCTCATGTAACCTTGTAGGGTTGTTTTTTTTTTTTTTTTTTTAGAATGATAGCTATAACTGGGGCAGCAATTCTGAGACACACAACATATGTAAAAGCCTTTGCACAAGAGAGAAGCCATTGCCACAATTTCTGAAGCGTAAACAGCTTATGAAAGTCAAATGGATATGTGGCATAATCTGACACGGAGGCTCGCAGCTTCAAAAACATCCCTAACAAACCGCGATGACAGACAACAGCGACAATAGTTGCATGTTTTTTTAATGCTCCACAGGTGATCGAGCTATAATATCAACCATTCGCAAGTCAAACTAATGAAATTAACTGAGTATTTAACATGTTTATCACAGTTTCTCTTAAATAAAAAAGTACTAATGAACAGGATCAGACCAAATACTGTATATTTTATGAGTGCCGGCTTTCAGTTTTACATTCATGTGAACGTAATATTTACCAAAAAAGTAAAAAGCTGACATAACCCCAACATTTCAGATGCCAAAGATAAGGAATAAACTAATGTTTTTTGGCAAGGGGAACACCCACATACCCATGGTTTTGGGGGGACACTGATGTTGGCTGTGATTTAAACGCAGTAAGAGGTGGTGACCAATTGTCAGAGGTTTTGCTGGCTGACCCTGAAACATCTGTCTTTAGGGTCTGTTGCTTATTACACAGAAGAGCAGACAAGGCAGCTAAGAGGATGATATTACCTTGGCAATAGTGCAGTCTGAAAAATGTTCTACATGACAATTAATGTGATTTTTTTTCAAGTAATATTGCGGCAAATATTAAAACGAAGTAATTTATACAAAAAGTCTTAAAACAGTTGGGAGTTACATTCTGCTGTCTCCTGCTAGTCAAATATCGTTTTTTAAATATGAATCATTACTGATAAATCTTTATGCCTGAAGGTGATCTTCCCTGTCCTTCGACTTTTTCTGATACTGATGTAAAGATATAGATCACTAAGCCAGCACCGCCACATGTAATTTCTCGACTAACGGGGAAAATTTGCTTTAAAGCAGAATTTTAAGTAACTTTTCATTTTTGTGTCTTACATGTGGATTTGTGGACATGTATTTCTCAGATTTTGAAGTGAGAGACATAGAGAAAAATAACTGATTTCATCAATTTAAGGCAACATTGTCCAGTTTTTCTCCAAGCAGCTGTAGTCAGTAGTGTTTACATACAGAATTTTTTGAGATTTGAGATAATGCAGTTTCCTCATTAATCTGCTTTTCCTATAAGTTTATTTACACATAATGTTCCTTGTCACTCAAAATCAAACATATAATGTCAAATTTCTAAAATATGTTCTTTTTTTCCCCCCATAAAATAATAATAAAATATTTCATTATTTCTCAAAAATGTGGATTCTTGCCACCGTCCACTATTGTTTCTAGTAAACACAAAACTGCTTGTAGCCACAGGTGCTCTGTGACAAAGTTTGAATTTTGATTTTTTTTTTTTTTATGTGAAAAAACAAAGGAAACCAAACCAAGATGTTTATATTCACCAATAGAACAAATAATTGGATGATTTTTTTTTTCTCAAAAGATCATAGTTGGTGTTTTTTTCAATCAGATTCTGACAAAATCATTGTATTTTGGTGAAATTTTATTCTTTTTATTAATGTTTTTAACTTGGTGATGACATTTTGATCTAAGATAAACAGCACAACATCAAAGGAATAACTATTGTACATGATCTCTATCTTAAGGTAAATTTTAAGGCTTGTTGTTTAGGCTTGTTTTTAGCTGACTGTGCAGACATAAAAATGAAGAGCATATGTTGCACCAATAAATCCTCAACATTGGTTTCTTAAAAGGAATCAATACAGCATGCGGATGATACATGTCTTTGGTGCAATTCAGATTTGGCAACATCAGTGTTATGTGTACTCGTGGTTATGGCAACAGATATTGAACTTACAAAAGATGTTGACATGGTGACTTTGCAGAGAAGTCTTTTATTTATTTTTTTATTGGAGCAGCCTGGTATCTTGCATGTCTGTCACAGGCCTCCCATGTGGCTCTGATGGGGCTGTTAGGGACTGGCGAGGCCAAACTGGGGCAGGGAGTGAGGGGGAGGGGAGGATTTACTGTGAAGGCCAGAGCTGGGAACCGTCAGTGTGGGCGGGTCGGGTCGTCTTCAGCGTGACCTGCCACCTCTGACGGAGCTCTGAAAAGTGCAATCTGACCCTAATGCTGAGCAGTCGTCCCTCACTGTCACAAGCCTTCGTCATCTGAATGAAGCTTGCATACTGTAGCAATACTCCTCTATTTATACTATCTATTTTGTGCGATATGTCAATTATAATCTTGAAAATGCAGATTTTGCATGAAATTAAAGAAAATTAAACAATAATGCAAATAAAGAAAATTACGGATCAATTTTAAAATACAAAATCCTACTTATAAAAACTCAGCAAAAATAAAACCACTCCCTTATCTGCATGAAAAACATAGCAATTAAACCCACACCGCAGCAGCCACCATGTTACAGCACATAGATGTAGTTTTTCACAATTGTATGATCTGACAAAAAGTCCAGTCTCGCCCTTTGTTGAGCATCTACAGAGGAAGAAACACGGATAATAAAGGTCTCTTTATGATGAGGCTCCTGCACACAGAGCCACAAAAAAACTTAAGAAAAAAGATCTATCAAGAGGTGGGAATTACATTGCCCTGTGCCGGGGAGGGAAAAATGAAGCAGGCATTTCTGAGCTAGCTGGCAACATAACCTTCAGAAACATCCTATTTTTCATTAGAGTTGTGTCAGACAGCTATGCCTTTAATAACATTCATCCCCGTACCAAGGAGAGGATAACTCAAGCTTTAGGCACATAATGAATGGGAGAATGGGCCCTGGCGCTGTTAAGAACAGGAGGGCTTGCCAAACAGGCAGAGCTGCACTGCTGCACTCATGGCAAGCCTTTCACTGCACGGCGTCCTCCTGTATTAACGCCATGCAAATGAACAGCCAGACGCTTCCTGAGGTGGCTCTCTAATGTGGCACTGTTAATTACCGTCATTAGAGCGGGGGACAACGAGAGAGGACTAACAAGCCACCGTCCTCATGATCTTCTGCATTTGAAAGTCATCTTCGGCGATAAAAACATGTCAGAACCCCAGTAAGAAAATTGCAAATTGCCAAATTTGCTGACAGAGTGGAAAAATTTCTGCTGACTCTGAGCAGCCCGCCGGTGATGGATGCATTCTTGACACAGTCTTGGTGTTTAGACTTAAGAAATAATGAGTATCAATGTCCCAGCCGTGGAATATGCAAAGATGAAAGAGCGCTGTGTGGGTTTAATTAAGGGAAGCAGAGGCAGGAGCTGCTTTCAAACAGAGTGACCCAACATGATCAGGTTCTTATTGCTGTCATTTCTGTGCTGAAATATGGCCAATGAGGTACAGGCGGTGCTTTAATAAGACCGACGTAATGTCATATCAAGTGAGCCCGAGGCTTGCTCGTGCATTATAAATGTAGTCCGGAGATATTTCTGTGCGGCACGTCTCGGTTTCAGAAACACAGGTTGTAGAACAAAACGTGTAGAACATCGTATTCAAATAAGGCGAGAGTGAGTGAATGTACTGAATCAGTGCAGTTTTGTTTTAAGAACAGTTGAATTGGTTTTCACTGCATCATTACAACCACGGGGGGTGTGGGCACTCATTGTTTCCACAGTCAAGTAAAGTATTTTGTTTTACAAATGCCCTCCGGCAGTTCACACTCTACATCGGAAGGGGGGGGGGGGGAGCAAAAAAAAAAAAAAGTTTCTCATACTTCAGAGAGCAAACGAAAATATCCCCTATTATGTCTGTGATGCATCAAATCCCTGTTGTGGCCTTGAATCTAGTTTCTCCCCAAAAAACTGGAGGGTACACGGTCAATATATTCAACACACGAGGCCACGTCGAGGCTAATATACAGTAGAGGACTTTGCTCCCCTTTTCTTTGTTTTTTCTCTTTCTCTCTCTCCTTCACTTTCTCACCCTCATTCCCTTCTCTGTTTTTCAAATGTCTGTGCTGTTGAGGACAAATCAAAGGCTCTATTTTACTAATGTAACACTGAGCAGACTGTGAGGTGGCTGTGGGGATAATGAGGGACTGCAGAGATGTGAAACAGACAGGCTGAAATGGATAATTAGGACAGAAAGTTTCTGCGATGCCAATGACACTCTACAGGAAATAGGATCATTAAGTTCTATATAAAATCTCTCTATGTACAGCGTATCTATACGAAATAGCTCGTCCTCTTCATCCTTTTAATTACAACTTTTCATTTCATTACAACTGAGCTCTGTTTAAGGTGCAGCCCTTACCTCTGTTTTAAAGAAATGTCAGAATGTGGCCACTTTAACTATCTCTATACCTGCGAATATATTTAGCATAATTATTTCTTTGACCTGCTGCAGAAACACATGAATACGTCTTTTCCTGAGGCACGGCTGCCCACTTTTAGTTACTCTGCAAATGCAATAGTCTTATGTAGTGTTTGATTGTTAGGACAATGTGTGAATGGAAAGGACACACTGACAGTGCTCAGGAGTATTTCACACTGTACCAGAGGGTCTGGTGCAGGCAAACCGGATAATGAGCTGCAATAGCTGTTAAAAGGCATTTGAGGGAGATATCATGCTATGTTGCTCTATTATGATTAGATTTCTCCTTGACAATATGAAAAGATCAAATCAATATCTACTGAGATTTTGATGATCCACAAGCCATCCCCATCCGGTTCCCCCCTCCCCAAGCTCTATTGAGAGAGCATGATCTGACATCACTGCAGAAACATCAGGCTTTTCTCTGCTACTGTGAAAATATGTAACTTCGATTAGTGAAATGCTGTACAAAATGACCTGTGTTTTGGACTCTATCCCAAATGTTGCTGTTTGGGTACTGATGACTGGAGCTATTGTGTTTCACTTTAGAGCAATTCAATTAGGAGTCATTAGTCCTCTGAGTGATTACCAGTGGCCTATCGATAGAGAGGAAGGACACACTAATTAAAGGGCATTTAAATGTTTCTCAGTGCAGGATGGGGAGAAACACAGCATTTAAAATGCAGTTTGGAGGAAAATATCCTTGCACAGCAAATGACCGACATAACATGCTCACATTGCTCTCTGCAAATTCCCTTTATAGACGCATATACGGGAATGGATCCCAGAGGAATACTAAAATGTGGTCATACAACAGTCACCAAGAAGCTAGCAGCCCTGCTGAAATGCAGGTAAATATTCAGATGTGATGTTTTTCCATTTTAGAGAAACATAAAAGAAGACAGATAAATGGCAAAACTGATGTAAAATCATGGCAGGTATTTATAGAGCATATGTGAAATTGAATATAAGCATTCCACTAAAAGCAGGGGGTGGATTATCTTTCATTTTTAATTGACTGTCTTTGTTGTGCAGCTTTGAATTCATTGTATCAGAGATGGATTGGTAATTTCACTGTCTATCATGAAGTTATTTCCATTCTTAGATGAGTGGTAGTGATTATGCTGAAGGAAGGTGACTTAGTCTAAATCCGCTTCTCTTTTCTATAATAGGTTGCTGCTTTTTTGAGCGTAATCACATACATATATATATATATGTATATATACTGGAGGAATCATCAGAGGTGATATAAAAAATATTCTGTATATCAACAATATGAATATGGAAAGGCTTATTGTGTAAATACAGACTGAATGTAATTATACATTATTCACTGTATATAGAATAATACTGCACTTCCACAGGTCACAAAATCATATTTCATTACCATTTCATGTATTTGCCGACGCTCATCATCCATAGCACAAGGACACTACACCTCAGTGAAGAGATGGCTGCTTTGTGTTAACATAGCGAGAGAGATATTGATTAAAGTATGATAAGAAGAAGCTCCAGTCCCAGGGCTGATCCTCTACAGCTATGATTAAATACGCTGCACAGAGGTAGGACCTATATCACAAAGCGAAACAAACTCTATGCATCTACTGTATGTGCAACAATTATCTTTACCACTAATACAGAATCAAAGAGTACGAGAGCTCTAAAATCCTCATTATTGCTCTTTTGATGTCAAAGTACATACAAGCCATGACTGCACCCTGCTTTTGAGAATCCCTGTTTGTCCCAAATAATTCAAACTTAATCACAACTGTCATTGCTTCTTATTATTCGATCAACATATGTCAAAGGCATAAGATGACTTTAAATACTGCAAAACAAACCCTGTAAGTGAACGAATGATAGCAAATATAGTCTCAAATACAGTATAATACTTTTTTGAGAAGTGAACAGTGGCTTCTTTCCAGAGTGTGATTATTGTAGAAGCCATGTGCTTAAGTACAGTATATTAAGAATCCCCTTCAGACATGTTTTAAGAGATATAAAAATATTCAGCTATGAATAAATCTAATTTGAGTGGTTTTTCCACAGAAATGTTAAACTAACCTCATTAAAAGTTCTTAAAATTACATCTTCTCCCTGTTTAAAAAAATCTGAATCTATGAATATGTAAATATTGTCCATTCTAGTCCATCCTCAGTGTCTGTGCACTGGAGGGTTCAAGTTTCCACATCACAGTTGCATATTAGACCAGGACTGGCTTCCAAACAAGTTCTGATGTTACAAAATCATCTTGTACATCCACATGTGAAACTTAAGGTGAACACAGAGAAACTTTCCCCATCAGCAGATGAATGTGAAAACAGCCTTCTAGTGTCAAATAATTCTGCACAGTGAAAGTCAAACAACAATAAGCAAAATATTTGGACTGGAGGGGACTTTAAGTTCATTAAATTATGATGTAAACAAAGTTAGAAGGGAAAGGGAAACACTATTTCAACGGGGGGGCGCAGTAAAAAATGATAATAATAATAACAACAATAATAATAATAATAATAATAATATCCACCCAGAATCTAATTCAGTGTTTTGATCTATGACATTTTAAAATAAAATAAAGTTTTTCTATGAATAAAATCTAAATAAGTAATGTTAGTGGAACAGGAACAAGGTTTATGTTAGCAAAATCTCCAAAGTGGTTTTGTTGTCCAAGAATAAACTCCAACATAATATATGATACTGTCTTAGCTAGATTTTTAAAAACTTCACAGGTGACAAAGCCCGATTGTGAGAAGCGGTGAATTATTTCTATTTTTATCCCCTAAAAGTGATTAAAGAATTTTTCCCATATTATTAAAAAAATAATATTGTGGTATAGTGGTTTAAAGAATCAGACATAATTATGTACAGAGGTAAACAATGTAAAGCTAACAGCGGTACAGTTTAGCCTAAAAAAACTGTATATATATATCACATTGCACTGATAATTCACTTATGTTTTTTTGTTTGTTTGTTTATTTTTTGTATCACCAAAATTTGGTAGCACCTTCAGAGATGCTTTAAGGAACATTTCCACATTTAGAGATAAATATTTAAAAAAATGTCAGTGATGATTCACATATGCTAGCTGAAATGTTGGTGGGATCATGTCGGACTTACAGGTGGATGGACTTCTATTGTTCAATGAAACTTGATAAGGAGGAGTGTAGTGTATAATGCATGCCACCACAAGCCCCACTGTGTTATGCTGCTTTGTACTTGTATCTTCTCAGCTCACTGTTCTTTCCATAATCACAATAAAGTATTTGCCCCTGAACACAAGTGCCATTTTTCTGAGCTAAAAACCTGCTGGGATCCGAATACAGTTAGAATGTCAATAGGTGAGTCAAACAGAGCAGGGACAAGTTTCTTGATTTTTGCATCAAGGTAGGAAGCCTTGTTTTTATGTAAAACTCATTAGTTATGATACTTTTCTTTATAAACTGGATGATCCAATTTTGCATGCCGACTGCATTCCTCGGTTTTAGCTACGCAGCCGAAATAACAGTGAGAAATGTCCCCTTGGTCTGACTTTTATTCCTCACCTTATTCCCAATGTCATTCATTTGCGACTGAAGGTAACAAGCCTTTTCCACTCGGTGCTCTGTAACGGCAGACCTTTAATAGCCATTTCCCGGTGTGGCGAGGGGAGAGAGGGGGAACATGTTTATTTGTGTGTCTGCACGTGCCTCTCCAGCGATTCTCTCTGCTCCACTCACCCAGCTGCTGGCTGGAGGAGTGATTCATGGGCCTGACAGATGCCTGGTGCAGCTGGATCTGTCCTTGATCATCCCAAAAGCCTGGACAGCACTGTCATTCACCATTGCCCAAATTATCTCTGTATTGACTGCAGAACCCTCTGTGACAGCGCCGTAATGGCTAATTACCCAGGATGCTTTGGGTACTTTTAAACCCCAGAGTGTTCTCTCTTGCTGTCTTGCCATGCGGCTGCTGCTGCTACCGCGTGTCGGTGTGAGGGCCACTGTTTTCTCTAACCCCACCTGAGCACCACAGCCTAAGGATCCCGGAGCAAAACGTCCATGAAACAGAAAAAGAAGGTATATTCCCCTCTTTTCCAGAAATTATACAGAGATGCCAAAGTAACAAAACCCTTTTCTTGTGGTCTCAGTGGTGTTTGGTGGGGAGTCGCTTGTGACATTTCGTAGGAATGAAGTGTGCACATAAATTACTATTTACGCTCTGTCTGTTCCTCTGTCTTTCTCTGGATGTCTGGGGAATTATTCTTTGAAACTCACACAGGCATAGACACAGTTAATTATCAAAATCAGTCTAATCATATTAGAAAAAATTGCTAATTGAAAAACTGTTATAAAATGTTTTTTTTTTTCATTAAAACATTAAAAAAAGATCAACACAAATAGCTGTTGAAAGTTTTCAATTACTGTCAAAAAGTCCGCCATAAACATACTCGTCTACAATTCTAATGATGAAATGTTGCTTTAAACTTTGAGATGCATTTCAGGAGGAGGGTGACAGAGGGAAGTGAAAGGAAATGAGAAGAGAGACAGAAAGAGAGAAGAAGAAGGTGAGGGAATAGAGGGTACAAAATCCCATCCTGACTGTTAGAGAAGATGATGAGGTCCCCTGAGAACGGACAGAGCAGAGAGGGAGCAGCTTTTCCTCACAAAGACTCCAGTAATTTGCCACATCCTGTCCGCACACCCGGTGTGGAAGCCACTCTGTCCTTAATTACCAGGATAACAAACCCATCCCCTCCCTGCTCCTTCGGTCCTGTTCCCCTCATGTTACTTTCCCCTCATCCAACGTCGCCACCACCACCACCCAGGCTTCCTGCGCTCCTCCTTCCCATCAGTGTCGGGCTAGAAATGGATGGCCTCTAGTGCTGTCTGCAGACAGTGGAAGGATGGACACCAAATAAAGTGATAAAAGCTGAGAGAATGGCCCTGCCTTGGTTAGCGGCTCTGATCTTGATGGACAGGGGCACTATAATGACACAGAGGCCTCACCTGGATAAACTAGACGTTCTGACAGCCCTGTTAGCCATATACACAAGGGAGACCCTTTCGACAAGCCCACCACCAATGATGGTCTCCAGCTAATGACACAATTACTGGTAAAATATGTTTATATTTCCCTGATAACAATTACATATTTTATCATTGTTATATTTTCATAGGATAAGATTAGGCTGTCTAATCTATAAATTACTTTCTAGAAATTCAGTTTAGTAAACATATAAATACAGATCATCAGAATTAGCAAACCCTATAGCGTGTAATGTCATTACTGTTATGACACAAGCACAGTATAGGGGCCATGGCCTTTTTGTCTGGCCGTCGTCTGTCATCTCCAAGATGGCGCCAAGTCTGCCTCAGATTTATTTGCATTGGCTTTTGCATACGTTGCTACACACAACTTGACTCCACAGAATCAAAACAAAAGGGGGAAGAGCCAGTAGTGACACCACAGTCCTGCCTTACTACAGTTCATACAGATACACTCAGCTCGGAGGGAATGACGAGGCTGAATTAGTGCAGTGTTTGTATGCCTTATTCACTGAGCAGCCAGTGGGAGGTGTCTGATATTCCTGGGGGTGAAGGGGTTAGAGGGGTGTGTGTGAGTGTGTGTGTGTGTTACCAGTCACCTGCTGCTAAATCCTATTAGCAAGGCCTGGGGGTTAAACCAACCATCACCATTAAAGGCCTGTCAGGGGAAAGCCCACAAAGGGCTGATCGCTACAACTCACAAATAATAAGGTGCTTTGATAGAGGATAATCAATTAGTGATAATAGGAAGAGGCTTGACATTCTGGAGATGTATCTGAAGGGGGGAGGAGTGAGATAATAACCACAACAAAATGTTTGACAGAAATAAGAATTTAGACGTTCATTAAGATCTTAAACCTTATTTTTATAGGACCAACATCTAAACTGTACATTTTTTGTTTAAAAACAATACCATGATCCATAAAACAAATTATATTTGCTGTGATCTGTGCATTTAATTCTACAGCCATTAATGATTGTAGAATCAATTTGTCATTGATGAAGTGAAACAATAAGGACTGGGTTTTAGAGGTAAAATGAGGTCACATGTTAGACAACTGAAACCTAAGTGGCCACATTTAGTATCTAATATCAACTCTGTAGTGTTGCATATTTTCATATTAAATAAGGAAAGTTATTTACAGAATGGTTGTGAGTGTAACTGATCACAACTGTATCCAGACTGCATGTCATTGAACAGACAGTAGAAGTGACTGGATTGACTTTTCAACTAAACCAAGGACAAAAATCGCGTAGTTCTTCAACCTGATCGCCTCTAGGAGAGAACAACTGCAGCTAAGTCACAAAGCAGATATTGTTAAGTCAAGGATTAGAGTGTCAGCCTAAACATTTCCATATGTTTTCTAAAGCGAGGAAAATGAGGTGAGAAAAAATTGGCAAAGCAAGTGTTAAATGAGATGAGAAGTGACAGTTTACATCTCCAGCCACAATTAACACATTGATGGCGTTTTTCGCCGGGCCCCTCACAGTGATAATGCCTGTTGTCAAATCTGTTTAGCACGCCAAATCTCCTGGAGCCTTCAGCTAGGCAGCAAGCTTTTGACAGATTGAAGGTTCAGAGATAGGCTATCATGACAGATGGAAGCTGGCATCGATGTTCAGCTCTCGCCAATCACAGGGGACCTGCCCCCCTTATTCTGCGGGGCGCAGCTCCGCAACCTTCCCCCCTCTGATGGGAGCAGGGGATGGCATTGTTAAGCAGTGCATCTGTGAGACTCACTCTCCTCTGATGGAAGCATAAGGCAAAGAGCTCTCAAGCAAAAGACGGCCACTGCTGTAAGCGCATTTCAGATATGATGGGAGGCTAGCTCAAGGGAATTGTGGAAGAGAAAAAGTTTGAAACATTTTGAAGAGCAGAGGAAGACCCAGGAGAGAAAAGAGCGATTGCAGCAAGCCTCAGCTATTCAGTAATGCCATCATTAAATTTGATTACCACCTAAATGCTAGCAAATGCTCTGTACAGTCACAGCACAGTGGAGTCTGACAGAAACATTTACTTGATCACTCTTTATATCTGATTAGCAGAATGACATTTTTCCTCTGACCAACAGAATCTCACCTGTTAAATACTCAATACTGAGAGGAAAAATCAATTTAGATAGCCTTGGCTTGTGCATAAAGTCCTCCTTAGAACTCATACTACAGTATGATTACCCTTAATGAGATTCATCTGAAACAGTGGCACAGGAGAAACTCATTAAACTGAGCTTGTTCTAATCAGACAGGATTATATGGATTTTGTAGACATCAGAAATTGTTATGAAAAAGAAAAATACACCAGGGCCTCTGAAACAGAAGAAGGGATCCGATAATTAAGTATCTGCCATGTGCTGATGATATCACAAGTGTTAATGATCACTATAATGACAGTTCACGCAGCACCCAGTTGATTTACAATACACCTACTGTGAGGCACCACTGCGACAAACACTGCAGCAAACATACTCAAGCGAAAACAGTTTAGTATAGATTAAAAAGCAATAAGTTAGACCCAATAGGCACTTTTAGGGAAAGGAATTAAATGCTTACTTGCACTATAAAATTTCTGCAGGTAGATAACTTTGAGATGCAGCGTTGTTGGTTTACTTGCTGGCAGGCAGCCCTCTAAGTTGTTTGGTCTCTCCCTCCCTGTTTAGGCGAACACATTGTTGATTCAGACCCATCATGTTGAGGTTTGAGGTCACCCTGTCTCAGGCTTGGCTAGTTAGCAGCAGCCCACCTGATGGCCCAGAGGAAATCACAGCAGCCGCACTCACAGGAGAGGGCCTGACAGCCAGGCCCCGCACCAGAGAGAGGGGTCCAGCCAGGGGGGTGGAGAGAGGAGGGTCAGTATGGGGGGAGGGAGGAGAGAAAGGGAGAAGGATTTAGAGAGAGAGGAGTGGGGGGGGGGAGGGTTGTTCAAATGCAGGGAGTGGAGATGGCTAAAGAGGACGCTATGGAGAGTTGTGTAATGGTCACGGCTGCATTAAGTGAGAAAGAGTCAAGTAAAGAAAAGCAAGACAGGCTTCAGTGATGAAAGGAGGAGGTAAGATAAGAAACAGAGTTGAGGAAGTGAGTGATGCTAACTTACTGGGTGGTATGCCAGAGAGCAAAAAGAGAGATGAGGAATGATCAAAACAGTTCCTGTGTTATGTCATGGAAAAACAGGGAGAATGGGAAGGTTCAGACAGTATCAGAGAGTGATGAGGACCTTCATTCAGACACATGGAGGCTTGAAATTTGGGGGTTTCTATACGGATCTATACAGGGGGCTGGTCTAGTGGTCCAGTTGTCTAGTTTTTCCAACACCTTACAGCAGTTTCTGTTCAAGCAGAAGCAAAACTGCACTGTGTAAATGAAGTGAGGCATCAGTGTAAGTTATCCTGGAGCAGTGATGCTGCTCTTGCCGGGAAAACGTTGGCTGTAAAGTGCTGTGATGAACAGCAGACATTTCCAGTTCACAAGTCTCCCAGTCTCTCCTGAGAGTCTGCTTCATCCCTATTATAGCCAATAATAGCCCATTGTAGTCAAATGCTCTTTCTCTTCACTGTGACTGAATGAGGACACATTATTTACCGAGAGGAGACAATGCTAATACAGCGCCGCAGAAAACTGCTGACAGGAAGAGGGCAAAAATCATAGGTTTCCCCTCCTAGAGGACGTTACACTTCTTTATATTTATAGTTCTGTTTAATAACATCCCAAAATCTGCCAATACACCTCGAGACAACCTCCACAGTCGCTCTCACGGCAGGTTCAACTACAGAGTGGTGGACAGAAGAGACAGAAATCAATGTTATATTTCCACTTTCCCCACTAAGCGTGTATTGACGCTGATAAGGTCACTTACGTGTTAAATGAAATGAAAGACACTTCTTCAAAATGGGAAGTAGCATAATAGGATTGTTGACAAAAAAACTACATACTGTTTATAATCAGATATTCAGAAATTAAGAAATGTTCATTTGCAGTTGAATGTCAAATTTCACATTTCACAATATGTACTATATGGGAACACTGTTAATTTATGATTACATTTTGTACAGATCATGAGCAAACGCACAAATTAAAATGTAAAAAAGTAACTAATTAAATGAGTGCTTTAATACTCGTTAATCTCGATAGATAAAGGTCCTCTCCTCTGGAGCATTTCAACAGGGCATTAACTGCAAAATGCAGATCAAAACCCCACTTTGCCCACGTGCCACTGAACACAGTTTCTTTAGGTTTCCGTGTTGTGTTTATGTCCAAAGGCATCCAGAGACAAATGCCTCACCACAAAGTCATACACCATTAATGCAGTCAGTGGTGCTGCAGCCTCAGAATCTTATTATCTTAGTTGGTTCAGCCTCATTAGCTGTTCTATGCATATTAATGGATGGGAAATGGAAAACTATACCCCATTTAAGAACAAAACATGCTCAAAGTACTCGCTGCTTCGAGGTTATAGGACATAACTCACTCTGCAAATTGCTATCATCGGGCTCCTGGCAGAACCCTGCTGTTTTCTTTACCCAAAAGCCCCTGGTTCCCTCGCAGACACAGAGTTTCATTAACCCGGACTGCATTCAGATGCCATTATGGCTCTAATTATGGCACATGCTCTTGTGAGGAACTGCCTGGGTTCTCAAAGACTTTTATGTCCAGCTGTCCTGTCGCCACGGCCGGGGTCGTCCCCGCTGCTGCCGGAGTTCCAGATAGAGGAGATGTGCTAATCTCAGATGCATTGAAGCTGGCTTTGTAGACTTATGCAGGCTTATCTATCATGGTCACGACTGCATTAGATATAAGACCTTAAGTTTGCAGGCACTGAAGTAGAAAGGAGAGCAAATTAAATTCTTCTCATCTACGTCCTCAGCTGTGTCCAGATTGCATCAGTCAAAAAAAAAAAAAAAAAAACTTGTACTCTGGAGGATATTACTAGCAGCTAGCAGTGCAGAGGTAAGTCTTTATGTTTCACTTGTTCTCCACAATAGAAAGACAATGCTGTTATATACAGTACCAGCAGTTACTGATTAGAAAAGCAAGATAATGACGGTATGTTTGCCATTCTAGGCTCATAGCACATCTGCCAACAGACCAATGGAGACCTTAGCTTGGGAAACAAATAAAACCTCTGTCCAGTGTCTCATTATCCATGAAAGTATCTCCTTGGCTTCTTCTGTCTAATCAAAGAGAAGGGAAACATAGGAACAAGCTGAAAAATTCCAAGATGAGGGAGACTGAAACAGTTCCCTCAGCGTTGAGCGCTGCTCACTCACAGCAGATAGTGAAGGTAAGAAGATCTTTTGGCAGGTGCTGCGGGCTGTCAGAGCTGTAGATGAGCTCTGCTGCTGGATAACATCTTGCCAAATGCTCGAAGCTTGTCAGTTAACAGTCTGCCAGAAAAAGGTGGACAGCTACTAACCTCTCTGAGAAAAGACAAAGACCAACAGTAAGTTCCAAGCCATAAAAAGAAAAGTTTAGAGTTCCCTGAGTGCAATTACCAGTATTGTCACCCTGATGAAGGTAAGTCATTTTGAAATGCAATTTGTTTTGATGCATTTTATGCAAATGCTGCATGGAGGGTGCACTTCAGATGTTGCCTGTCAGATACTTGAAAAAAACGCAAGAGTGTAAAAGTGGACTAACAATTAATACACTTTGGATTTATCAATCTTAATTCTGTTCTTATTTCTTTACTGTTAAGACTACATCTTTTATACATTAACCTCTGTCAGACTACATGTACTGTTCATGTGTGTTGGACTTTGGTTTCATGCTGCCAAGAGCAAGTAGAAGGTGGACTCTGATCTGAGATAAGCTGCATGACTGAACTCTGAGTGTGTGGCCTGAGGTGCCATGCTGGGATAGTCTGGTAGCTTGGGCAGACAATATCAGACTATCTTTGACAAGCAATCTTTGTAAAGAAGTGTCTGTCTTGCTATAAAGCATAAATAGTGGATGGATCTGTAACTAAGAGCTCTCTCTCCAAATGTAATGTACATTGCATTTTGTAATTATGCTTCACTCTTGTCAAAATGCTCTGAGTGTGTTTGTGTGTTTTTTTTCCTGAGAATCCAGAGAGCTTACAGGCAAATTTCCACAACAAGACAACATTAGACAAACATATTCTGGGCAGTTTGGAAAAGACAGTTTATCTTAAGTTTCCAAATGATGCTTTTAACAGTCAGAAGATTCATTTAACTGATGAAAATTATCAATAATCATTCATCATTTGATCAAGTAACACATAACATCTATTGTACCTCTAAGGGTCTGCTAAGATATTCATTCATTAACATATTCTTTGGTTTAACTTGTGCTTTCTGTTTGTTAATGACTTAAATCATTCACAGTCATTCTCTAAACACTGAATGTTATGAATTACAATTGAAAACTGACTAGTCAAATGTAGAATTGCTCCAACATCTATACTGATCAACATCAGTGCGAATGTTGGAGACTGTTAGATCAGTGATTTTATTTGTTTGATGAAAAGATAAGATTTGTTTACCACTACAGTATACGCTGTTTTCAACTATAGTAGTGCACTATACTCATGTAATGTATTTGTGTAGTGACTCCTGCCCCTTCTTTTCTATTTCTGCTCTCTGTCTGTCTCACCCCGTCTTAATACAATTTCTGCACTGCCACAACAGTTCCACAACATTGAGAGTTTCTATGAGCTTGTCAGTTATTCGTCGACCTGCTTGGCAGTCTGATAATTACAAGAAAAGTGCTGGTTAATGAAGCTGCATGAAGCCATATTTTTTATATTAAAAGCACACTCCAGAAGCCAAATGTAAACGAAATGTAGCCCCACCACCAAAACTCAAACCACAAGGCTGCTTTCCCTGCTGAAAAGACTGACAGGTCTTTAATTAAATGGATGGACACTCTACAACAGCAAATTTTAAGTCTTTAAAGAGTAACTTGGGATGCTGATGCTGACTAGATTTCATATATTACTGAAAATACACATGCAATCAGACCAATATGATTTGACTGATGTAAGATTCTTTAATTGTTAGAAACTTTGCTGTTTTCTGATATCAGCAGGACAACATAAATTGTTTGTGCTTTCCAAAACCGTTACAAATCACTGTTAAACTTTGGAGAACTTTGTCGTCATGGTTACAATAATAAACACGTGATTAAAATTATGGGATGATTGTGGCCATGATTTTAAAAATCATTGTTGACTCATGGTTGTAAATAGGAAATGAACAGTGATTTCCCGTCTTAAAGACTGAGTTTTGTTGACCCATCAATCCACCCACCACCTCCCTGCTACATTGAGTTCGTCGCTTTATAATAGTAATAATAATAATAATAATAATAATAATAATAATAATAATAATAATGACATGATTTCCTCCTTTTCTACAGCCGCTAGAGGGCTTCTGTCACTTGAACATAAAAATATGTATGTCGTTTGAGGGAATTTACATTAACGATTGATCCTGTCATTTTTCGTGGCAAGACTGTCTCGTTTTTATTCAATGTATTTTGATTTTTTTGGCTTCAAAATCTGATAGCTGCTATTCACGTGATATAGCATCCAAGAAACGGATCATTTTAACACAAAACAAGTTGTATGAAGGTGAAAGAAAACATATAAGACAGAAAATTTTGTGATCTGTTGTGATACACGAGCCACTCGAGTTATAATATCACTTAAGCATAAAAGGGTGTCCCAAACTTTTCTAGTAGTGGAGGATGTTAAAAGATTTTGAAGAAACTTCTCAAATATGTGTATCGGGAGAAAAAAAACCTGCATGACACTTGTAGACAGGTAGAAGAAAAGAAAGAAAGAACAGAAAGACATGAAGGCTATGGAGTTCCTGATTCAATTATAGTATAGGAGGAGGTATGTTTGAAAACTATCCTAGTGACTGTAGCAGTGATTATAGGTTCTTTTTCTGTGTTTTCAAGTTTGGAGGTGCAATGACTGAGAAATTGTACCTTTTAAAGAAGTTAAAGAGGGTTTTAGTTAAATATGAAAGAAATGTTTCACTCTCAGCAGAAACCATCATTATTTTCATCAAGCTGTTAAATGGGCCTCTGTTTAACACATTTGTCATTCACGTGGTACAAAACTAGTTAATGAAAAGTTTATATAAACGTGCTCACATGTTTACAGCCTTGTTAGTATTGTGTCTCTATAATACAGTACAATCTAGTACAAGGTAAAAACTGCGCATGGACTCTGACAAAAAGTTCTGCGTTGCACCTGCAGTATACAAATTCTCCTGGGACAAGCTAAACAACCCTTAAAAGGCATTAAACAGCACTTTTTATTTAGAGTGTACAGGTGGGTTTAGTTTTTCTTTCTCATTGTCTCTAACACTCATCTGATCTTGTCACATGAGATTCAAAAGGTGACCTCATCTGTAAAGGAGTGTGATCACTAATTCCTCTCAGGTGAGACCAACTCTCTCTCCCCCACTCTTACTTTTAGCATTGAACCAATTAGTCAATTAATCAATCATATCTATTGTAATTAATTCATTGCTCAAGTAATTTATTTAAGTTAAAATACAAAATGTTACTGTAGGTGGTTTTAAGTTCTAAACTTGCTGGCTTTTCGTTGTGTCATACTGTTACCTGATTAATCTTTGGGGTTTTTAATGTTTTCTTCAGACAATATAAGGAATCCTAATATGTAATTTTGAGCTCTGTGAACTAGTTATGGGAATGTGTCATTATTTTTGTCATTTTAAAGACAAAGTAATAAATAATGGATAGATTGATATGGAAATTATATTTATTGACATCCAAACCTAAAGCCCGCACCACCACACAAATTGTATCTGACTAATTCACCATGTTTCCAGTGACTACAGCAATGAATCCGACTTATTGAACTATTCTAATATGGCCACGAGTGAGTAGACCTCAAAGGCATTTCATATAGAATATGGCGGGTATTATTGATCATTCAGTATGAGCAGGATGAGCCATCTGTAAATCACTCCAGCTGTTCATCTTTGATGACATGCAACACTTTGAACAGTTTAACATATCAGGTATAGTAAGCGGATGCATTTCCTTTTCTAACAGAACCAAACCATTTGAATTAATGGAACCTCATGATTGAAAACACAGCTGAAGTGTACACACTTGCAATGTGCAACACTAATTCTAATAAGCCCTTTTCCTATCTAAATAATTTTGCTTTAATTATAACAGCCATAACAATGAGTCACAGTGAGATAAATAAATAACTTCACTGTCCTCCCTGGAATTGTGCTGATGCGGAGGCCTGCCTAGGCATTATAAACCTAATTAGCAGAAGATTACTATGCAGTGTGCAAGGCTGTGGTCCAGAAAGACATCATTAGGTCTTCTGATGGGGATATGCCTTCAGCACATTGATTCTTTTTCGCTCCAAGAACAATGCAGATTGCAGACTTTATAATTGGGCTTTCAGGTCACTTGTGACTTCACTACCACTGTGTGTGGCTGGCGATCTCCATTTAAACAAAAGAAGCCAATAACAACAAAAAAAAGACATTCCTGCTGAGCTCAAGAAATGAAGAGGATGTTTGTAGATTATGAGACACATCAATAAGACTTGAATAAATAAAAATCATTTGAGCAATATGAACTGTAGGACTACATATTCTTCAGAAAAAGATGATGGTTTTAGAATTTATATCATCTGATCAGATATTCTCAAAAAAAGAAAGAACAGAAGCACTGTTTGACCTAATTTAGAAAAACAGATCTTAGGATAATGGATCTTATGACTTTTAGATGTAAATAATGATCTCAATGAAACCTGTCCACAAAAACCTTCTAATGCATTTCACATTTGATAACAATACTAATATGTACTAACATAAATACTATTATTTGTCTTAAACTACCATTTCATTCTGACTATCAACTTTCACCATGATCAAAAAAAGTGCTATTTAGTACTGCTAATAACTACTGCACCCAGCTATTTTATTTAAATTATTTAGCTTTTTTAAATATTATAGTATATGTGTATATGGTCAATGATATTATCAGAAATCATGTTTTTATGTCATATAGGTCTTCTACCTATATTTCTACACACTTGTGAAGTTTAAACAAAAACACAAACAAACAAGAAAGTTTTACGAAATATTTGTAAAGACAAGGTCAGTAACAAATGAAATGCATCATTAAATAATAATTAATTTTAAAAAATAAGCATTTAAATTAATTGACAGCTAGAATATTAATGCTTCTCAGATGTAAACTGATCCAGCAAAAACACAACTAGCATATGACGACAGCGGAGAAAAAAAAAAAACTGTATGTCACCCGCAACGCTCCTCACTGCTTATGTGTCCAGTGAACATTGATGACATATGACATCATGCCTTATGGTATGAATGCACTATTTTAACACCAAGATTACATATAATAACTATTAACCATCCACTACTAACCCCAAATATTAAATTAATTTACCATCCATCAATGAATCAATTTTCAGCGCAGATTTCCTTCTCCCCAGCTACGTCCTCCAGTTCTTCCTCAGGAATCCCAAGATGTCCCCATGCCAGGTCTCCAGTGTGTTCAGGGTCTGCCCAGATGTCCAACCTCCTCACCCTTTCCCAAAGAGTGAGCCCAGAGACACTGTGAAGGAAAATAACTTTGGTCACATGTATCCAGGATCTCATTCTTTCTGTCACTACAAAGAGCATGTGACCATAGCTGTTTGAACGTATATTGAATGGCAAAACAAGAGCTATACCGTAAGGCTTAGCTCGTTTTTCACCAAAATAGACAGGTACAATGTCTGCATCACTCAATTTAACACTCCATGTACAGGACCAGATAGAACTCGAACACCTTTGCAATGTGCAGCAACTCCCAACTCAAACTGAGGAAATCCACTGTTGAATAACATGGCTTCAGACTTGTGACTCTCATTCCAACTGCAGTTGAACGCCAGAGGTCACAGTTGTAATGAAGCCAACAAAACAACATTGGAGAAAAGATGAGATGTAGTCCTGAAGTCACCACACCCAATAGTCTCTATTGCTTGCAAGAGATTCTTTCCATGAAAATCACAAAGAGATTTTGACTTAGTTTGACTTATGCAAACAGCTAAACTCCGGTTATACAAGGATATTGTTTGTGCCACCCTGTATTCTGACTGTGCCCCCCTCCCCCAAAAGACATACAGAAGGTGATGGTCATAAGCCTTCTCTAAGTCCACAAAGAACATAGATTTGATGGGCAAACTCACATGGTCCTTGCAAAAGTAAAGAGGTTCCTCGTTCCACAACCTGGACAAAACCACAATATTCCTCTTAAATCAAAGGCTTGATGATCAGCCAGAGCCTGCTTTGTGGCACTCTGGTATAAACTTTCCTGAGAGAAGTTGAAAGGTGTGATATGTCATTGACTGGAGTGCACCCTTTGGTTCCCCTTTATAAAAATGTGAAATACCACCCCTTTCCCTGACATTCATGGCTTGTCAAAATTCAGAGCATCATGCAGCATCTTGGGGTGAATCTCATCCACTCCTGGTGTCCTGTCACTGCAGAGCAATGTGTGGTTGGATTCAGGCGTGGCTTAAAGTGTTTGTTCCATCACCTAACAATATCCCCAGTCAAAGCAGTCAGCAGTTCTTGCTGAGAATAGCCTGGGCAAGGCCCTGCCCAGTTTGCCAGAATCTCTTTGAGCCCATTTATTAAGCCCATTAGCCCAGTCATTAAAAGTCCTTTTCCTTGGCCTCCCTAAACACTTCCCACATCCAAGTTTTTGCAAACCATAGTCCATAAGGTCTCTTTCTTCGGCTTGAGAGCAGTTGGTTCTCGTTTTGCCAAGATGACAGGTACCAACAATCTTTTGGCCACAATTTAAAGCAGCTGCACCTGCAATGGAGTCTTAATGTAGAATGTGGCACATTCGGATTACAAGTTCCCAAATGTTCCCAACTGTTGCTAGAGAAATTCCTCCAGTTTGCATTTACCAGTTTTGTACCTTTTCCTATTGGCTCATCCAACTCACTACCAGGTGGTACTAATTTCACAGCTCTATTACTCTCTTTACTGAGTGTCCAAGACATAAAGTAGATGATACGACTATAAAGTCAACTATCAGTCTTTGGCGCAAGTTGTTCTGGCTCCAGCTATACTTGAACTTGGCGTTGATTATGGACAGTCCTTGACTAACACATACGTCTAATACCAAAATACCACTAGGTTTCAGCTTAGGCAGTCACTTCAAATCACATCCCTCAAGGTCTCTCCATTCTTACACATTTGAGAATTGAAGTCTTCCAGAAGAGCTATGGGGTCCCCATGTGGCGCCCTCTCCAGGTGGCAATAAAAACCAAAGTTTTGAGATAATCCTCTTCATGTTGTGATTTAGGCCTCACTGATACTGGATTTTTAAGTATGATATTGATATCAATGTTTGAGAGTTAAAAGAAAAGTATATATATGATAGTATATTTTCAAAATTTTAAAGATGTAAAGTTTTGATATAGATTCCATAAATGATTTTTTTTAAGATTTATGAAAAAAATATGCATGAAGCGAGACACTTTACAGTTGAAAAATAGACCTGACAGTGCTTTCTGGTGGACAAACTATGCAATGGCAATTGTCCTTTCTGTACTACACTTTGGAGCCCAGGAAAATAAATAATCAAGACAATCAAAAATATCACCACAGCTGTCTAATTTCCTACAGACAAACCTTTACACTGTAATGAATTGTGGAATAAATTTACACTTTTCAGCTCTATACGAGTTAAAAACTATGATAACCATAAAAATTCCAATGCGCTCATGTTTGTCCTGCTAGGGTTGTGCTTTATTTGCTTACTTTGCATTCCTCTATGTACTGTATGTTCATGAGAGAGCTTGTTTAATCAGCTTTGCTCGCTTCCTGCCTATCTGGACACGCCGGTCATATGCCTGTCTCCTGCACCAAGTTCTCCCTGGCTGGCGTTTGTAACACAGCACTACAGCCCCATTTGAGGTATGATAATCAGCTGATTAGCCAGCGAAGTCCTTTTCCCAGAGGCTCCTTTGTGTGCAAAATCCTCACACTCAATTGACATGTGGACATCATCAAGCTGATGAAATGCAATTGTAATGAACAAGTGAGGCAGAGCATCTGCAGTGGGACCCTGAACGAAAAGGACCCTTCCCTCCTGACATGCTAATGCTGAAAGCTGCTCTCTGCCTGTACTCCCCGTGGGTCTCTCATGGAAATGTGAAGAGATGCATATTCAAACCAGCGCCTTCTGAGGGGGCTAGCTGTACAGAGCAGAGATGGGAGAAAAAAATCTGTGTGGACTTGGCCAAATGCTAATTCTGAGACAGATTATATTGCATCACGTGCAGTAATGATCTGACAGTTCATTTGTGAGGAGAGTTCAGGATCTGAGGTTTAATGCTTGGGTGGACGCAGGTGCTGAGCCCCAGCTCCTCAGAGCTGTCAGAGGAAGGCAGGGGGCTGCTGTCAAATTATCCCAGTTAAAAAGGCTGAGGCGCCTGCAAATATGAAAGACATTTAAGAAATTAATGCATTCGTATTCAACACATATTGCAACAGTGTTTCATTAGAGGTGCTCTAGTCATATTAAAACTGACATCTGACCTTTCACATTTCTCGGAGGCACTCAGAAACATTCTTATTACATACATGCTAAAGTCAAAGAGAAGGTAATTATGATAACTAGCAATAATTAAACAAACTGACATCTTAGCACCATAATTTTCCCTATTATTTCTGTTCTTTTGGCATCGCACGACAGAAAGATTATAGAAGCCGTATTTGTGTGAGTGAGTTTATTTTAAAAGAAAAGATTAATTTTGAAAAGCCTTGAAACGGTGTGCATATCACATGCCGCCTAAGTATACCATCATTTCATCTCTCGCTTGTTTTGTGTTATCAAGTAGACTTATTGTATTACCACTGCTACTTTGTTACTGCATAATCTTGCTGTGATTATGATAAGCATACATAATGGAGACAAATTCCATACAATTTCCCTGATCAACATTTTCTGCTTTCATGCATAAAACATTCATCATTAACAGACACAAAGAGGGAAGTCATGGAGACTATCAAAGTCAGGATTTCATGAATTACAGCACAAGAGTTTCTCAGCACCATCCTTCCAGCTGTGGTATCAAGCAGCAGCTTGTAAAGTTTATCTCAGTGAGCAAGACTTTTTAAAAATAGACAGAATCTTTTGTATTCACACGAACACAACGTAGATTTGAGCTTTGAAATGCAAGTGCAGTTGGTAGAGGTCAAGCAAGACAAACAGACTGATGATGCCATACATATTGTTCTATATGGATAGATGTAGGTCATTACACCTATGGCCTCCAGCTGAGCTGCTTTGTGATGACAGGACCTCTGGGTTTGGACCTCAGAGACAGAGCAAATGGGCAGTCAGCAGGCCCCCTGCTTTCTGAGCCTTTTGGGTCGCTAAGGTGTCAGGGGCTGAGAGGGTCAAATCTAGCCTCACACACCTCAACACTATCCCTAACCCGGTGTAAGCACAACTAGACCCTAGGCTCTGAGGTGGGCTCCCTCCCACCAGGTGTTCGGGATGGCATACATGTCTTCAGGGTATGGAGTGCCGCTGGCTGCCCAGGACTACACATGGTGCTGAGGGTCAAACATGGAGCCATGCTGGACCAGCTGTCGCTTTGCTGTTCACCCCAGCTCTGAGCCAGGCCCGCTGGAGAGGGCCAGATGCGCACACTCAGTCACTCGTCTATAGCGCCCTGCAACACGGGTCTCACTATCTGACCTCAGTACTTATCTTATCTTGCCAAGATCATTGTGGTAAAGTAAGCAGACATGTTGTGATCATGGAAAAAAAATCCAACTTTGGTTCTCTGCACAACAGCATAGAAAGTGTGCACACAGATTCTTAGTATTCCCTAAATAATTGGAGGGTCACTGTTCTTTGTTCACATTCAGCATACAAGGGTATCCATTAATTTGAAAAGGCTAAGCTACCATGCTCACACATGTACGCACACAGATCACAGACTTGGTGCTGCTTTGGAAGCAGCAGCACTCCATCTTCTGTCTAACTGCAGCTAAAAGCATGAAAGCAGCAGTGAGATTCCATTTGGCTAACTGACTGAAGGCACTGAGGGAGTAAAGCTCGCTGGAGAGATTTATACACCCAGCCTGATGCCTCCTGCTCCCTATAATAGAACAAAAGCTTGTTGTCTCTTCCAATTACAGATGTCAAAATGCTTATTTTGAGGGTTGTGATCTTTTCCCTTTTAATCTGCAAAGATAAAAGGTCTCAGCTTCATTAGCATGTGTTCTCTCCCCCCAGACTCAGATTCCCTGCAAGCAGCCAGCTCAGCCTTACTGCCTATTACCCACTCCTGGGGCCATTAAGGTCTAACATTAATGATGTGTAATTAGCATATGATGACAAATAATAACAATGCACTCCCACTCGATGTAATGGGGGGTAGGATAATAACATGGAATCCCACTGTTTCAGCCCTACATAAAGCTCACAGTATCTATGTTTTATTACCTGCGCTGTTGTTCAAAAGTATAATAGAGTGGGATGTAGTATGTGTGCATAAATTATTCAAATTAATTTGTTTATCAAGAAATATCACAATTACAATACATCAATAAGTTAAAGTGCTTAATCTGCACAAAGCCTGACTGCAGTTTAATCATATTCAAGGACAAGAGAGGTACATTTTCATATATTTCTGAGTGCTGGAGCTTTGCTATGCTTGTGTAAAAAAAATATGGGAATATTGTTAACTACCACTATTATGTTGTAACCTTAAAGTCTAACTGTACACACAAAAATCTTTATATCCACTCAGTTAAGCAAATGGGCGAATAATGGGGCTTCTTCAGCCCCCTCCAGATCTTACCTATATCCCTAATTTATAAATTATCTACTAAAGTTAATGGCTGCGAGAACTTGAGTTGAATGGAGGGGTATTAGTAGACAAGTGATCAATTACGCTATAGAACAGAGGCAAAGCAATCAGAAGTGACAGACCGTCTTCAAACGGCTCTTCTCATCCATTAAACAGGCTGCCTGTTTATGTCAGCTGTGGGTCTGGAAGAAAACCATACAATTAAAGAGACCCAGCATGTTTACACACACATTCATATGCAGCTCCAACATGGAGCATCTTGTATTGTGTTTTGTGTAATGCAGCACACACTACTGTTTTTTTTTGTTTTTTTTTTTATTTTTCACATCTGTCACAAAACAACCCATCACCAATTATACTGAAGCACAAACACGGTCGGTTTCAAATTTGTTGGTTACCTCCTGTAAAGAACATGGTGGGGCATCTCAGAATCAAACTAATCAAAGCACCTCAAAAGTAGAAAGTGAATGAATATATTGACAAACACAAAAGTGAGGTGCTGTTGAAATAAACAAGTCTGAGATGTGTGAGTAGTAAAATTGTGTTTATCATTAAAAAAAAGAAAAAAAATGGTGTCCTTTTGTTGAACATTTAATAATTCTGCATTACTTTTGCTTTACTAGTTCATCCTGCATATACTAGAAAGCCCATATTACAAAGATAATGACAAGTGTTTGAAATGTTATGTATTTAGACAAAATATAAAAATGTAGTAATGCATGAATGGAAAAGCGCAAATAAAAAACCACAAATCTCAGCTGTTTCAAATTGAATTTGCTCTCTGGAAACACAGACATTTTCTTTTTTCAGGCAAGCAAAGCAGGGCTACTCGAAACCCTGTTTACAGCACCCAGATCTCAAATTGACTTGCTAATGTTAACTTTTATTCCGTTGCCATGGGTTACCATGTCGTGTGATTTGACACCGAGCTACAGACACTGCTGATTAGTAGCATCCAGTTCTGTCCATCTCTGTGCATCACTGAACCATCTGGTCATTTATTCACTAATAAGCCCCTAATGGCCCAAATATTCAGCGGCCTGTCATTGTGACATGGCAGAAAATGCCTACATCTTTCAACTCGCCTTGACACGTTGCTTGTTTCACATCAAAACTCGTCATTTACAGGAGAGAAGCTCAGAGGGGTAAAAAACTTGACCTAATCTGCAGTGTTAACACTGAGGCAAGGAGCTTTGTTATCTGCTAGACTGACTGAGAGGATGTTAATGCATTCATCCTTCTCCACTTCAAGATCTTCTTTTCTGCCACAGGGAGAGGGATATGAGTGCTGTCAATAGGAATTTGATTATGCACACATTGATTCAACGCTCAAAAAGGAGAGATTATGCACAGCCCAGACTGTGAGATGCTGTGAGAGAATGCAACATGCGCCTCATGGTTCTGCAATGTGTTCACGTCCGACCTATCATTTGTCGCCAAAACATTGACTTTTTGCCATAAATATTTCCAGATGAACAAAGCCAGCTGGGATTGTAATTGCTGACATGCAACCATAAATTTAACCTTTCCTGGGACACGGGTGGCAACCAATTAAGTAGCCACTGAATTAAAAATATCCTCAATTATCTGTCTCATTATGGCTTTGTTGGCCTGCATGTACAAAGAGCAAAGAGCAAAGACGATGAGCTACATAAGCAAGCCTCCACTGATATTCATGTTTAAATTTTTACATTTAAGAGCTTACAGTTGATAGAAATAAATCTAGTTTATTAATCATGATAAGATACATAAATATGTGACAAAGGCAATATATGCCTTTATCACTGTGCTGATCATTTATCTGATGTTTGAGAAAACACGAAGACGTCCAAAATTGTTGTAAACGAATACACACTTAAATACGAAATTCCAAATGAAATCCTGAAAACAGCCCTATTCTCTATCATTGGTCTGACTGGAATGACTGTGAATGAGCTTCATGTTGACCGACTGGTTGCAGAACCTCTCTGTCAACTTAACTAGCAGCCCAGGATGGTGTGAATGTATACTTAACTCCCTGTCACTTAGCAAGGCATGCACCCTGAGTCTCCATCAAGACGAGCTAAGTAAGATGGAAGACGAGCAGGCTTTGGCTGGAAAGGAGACGGGAAATGCCACCTTTGGTGAACTCGCCAGGGACCAGAATCTCTCAGACTTATTTGAATGTTGTGCTAAGGGTGAGAGGGTACAGAGCGTGTGTCTTTCACACAGTTAATATAATTTCTATTGTAGAAATGTTAGGGTATGGCTGTTTGAGGGATTTGCTTCATACTTGAAGCATTCACAGGAAAATCCCTATTCTACTTCATCTTTTCCCCGTTTAAATCTCCTGCCATGCATTGGCATTGCAAACTACAGCGCAAGCAGAGGAAATCAAATCATCTATGTCTTAAACCATCAGCCTTCATACAAAAATAAAGTTGAAACCAAAGGCATTGATACAGGAAAGCGAGGGGAAAATGTTTTATGTATGCAGTGTAGATTCAGGACTGAATACGAAGCAGACTATATATTTTGAGTCCACTTTTATAGCACTTCTAATTAGCCAAAGTATTCAAATACAAACAGTCTGGCCTGTCTGATGCCACTGCAGCTCTGCGGTCTAATTTATGTAAACTTGTTCCATTATATAGGCTGCTAAGAGTATCATTAAGGTTTGGCTTGGTTTTGGGACTCTTTTAAAGCAAACCTACAATAAAGCAAAGCCAGCTCATCTCATTTGCTCCGTGTGTTGGATGTGTATTCTAATGAACAGCTTACAACAATGCGACCTGCCAGTGCAAATAATTAACCTTAAGTGAAACCAATTACATACTTTTCTGCCATCGCGGAAGCCTCCAAAAGCAATCATGTATAGCTTTCTCCAGGAATGTTTTGCTGATAAAGAATCTAAGTAGGGGATTCTGGGCTATTCTGTAGCAACAAATGAACACTGAGAAGTCTCTTTATGCTCAGATAGATATCTAAAGAGGAGGAAGATAAACAACAATTATACTGCTCTCCCTGTCAGCACAGCATGCCTCGGGTCAGTCCATTAGAGATCACTGTTTGGTGCACTCTTGTGCTGGAATAAGAAGTGCACCCGTTTGCGGCCAGGCTTTTGACTGGCAGTTGGGACCTGGAGACTGTGTGTGTTGTGAGCTGCCTGTGAATGCAGAAGGGGGGGGGGGGGGCAGGGGGGTGGATATCCAGACATAAACTTCCGCTGTCAGCATGGGCAATCATGGCACTTCATTGTCCAGCAGCATCATTACAATATGGTTATCATCTGAGCTTGAGTCTGACACCTTCTCCAGGACCTCTCCAATCACCCCCATAGTAGGCTTCAGTACCAGGCAGTCAGGGCAAATCTCTGCTTTGTGCTTGTCTGCCTTAATAGACTGGATGTCACTTCTGCCTGTGGAATGTGCCCGGTCTTCAGCTGTCAGTCAGAGGCGCGGGTGTCAGGCCGGAGCGTGGCTGGAGCCGTCTGGATTAGAGGGTAGTTACCATAGCTGTCAGATTACTGACAGCCTGACACCCCCTCTCCCAACTTCCTCTTATTGTTTCTTTGTTTCTCTCAAACATCCTCCAGATGGGAGAATTACCAACCAGAAGAGAGAGAGAGAGAGAGAGAGAGAGAGACAGAGAGAGAGAGAGAGAGGAGAGAGGTAGAGAGGAGAGAGATGGAGAGAGGGAAAAAGAGGGGGGAGATACAAAAGCCGAGGCGGGTTTTAAAAGTTCTATGCCACGTTAGCTTTGTGATGAAGTAAAGCGTGCTCGGTAGATTCCCATAGAGAGAGAAGTAAGAGAAGAGAGAGGATGAAAGAGAGAGAATTACACCTATTCCCACCTCTCCTTGTTATCTTTGGTATTCATGTCAAGATAGGTGATTGTGTTGGTCATTAGTGTTTCTATACCCAACAGAGTGTCTTAGTTAGTACCTTTGAGGAAAGCTTCATCTTCATTGAATATTCACCTCTATGACTGCACCTGTCTCATTCATCTGGAGAAATGTTGGAAATGTTCTTTAATTTCTCGTTCTTTTCAAGACAAATGAAGTGGCTTAATGTGGAGATGTAGGCAGGCATGATAAAAATCACTTAGATCCTATAACCTATAATGAATTATGGAATCATCCGTGGTTTCTAGAAGTATTTTAATGATTGAAGAAACTGTGGGTAGGCTACGGGTCAGCACTTGTCTTTACATTTTTCATCTCTCAAATTTCAGTGACCCAGGATGGGTGACACTGTCATTCTGCTGTTTTAAATGAGCACCGGACTGCAGCAGACTACATTAGAGAGCGAGACGACCACATCTCAGTGTCTGCTCGGCTTTCCTTTTAAAAAAGGACAGCATGAAAGGGAGATGTATTTTAATATCAAATACCATTTCATTTCAAATATTTTTTTAAAAAAATCCATGGCAAAACTTACAGAAAGCAATCTTGAATTTAAAATAATAACATCCTTCACCCGCTCCAACTTCCAACGGCCCCAAGCATTGAACTTCAGAAACAATTGCATGGATGTAAAATGAAAGGAAATGAGGTGTTATGTTTGTAAAATACAGTGATACACCACTTCAGCCCCTGGCCGTCGGATTCTACCATAAAAATAACCGAAGGCAGATTACAGTTTGCCCTGACCTCCAATCTCCTCTAACAAGCCCGACTACTAAAATCAGCTGTGCCGTCATGTACGGGTAAAGATAATGAGGGCGGCTGCCTGAGGAGAGACCGAATGCAAAACAATTATAGTTAGTTACAGGAGCACAGGTTAATATTCTCTCATGTCCCTCTTCTTACGCATTCCCTTTTGTCCAACATCAATCTTAATGAAAGTTATGAGACCTGTCCGCAATGATAAGCAGCCACTCAGGCGTACTCTGTGTCAAGGCTCCCACATTATGCCTCCCATTCAGCCTATGTTTTGCATAGCCTAAAGCATCTATTAAAATCCCCTTGTAAAATTCATAAAACAAAAATGTAGTGGGTCAAGTCTAGAGGGAGCCAAAGTAAGCTGCTTATTAGCAGGGAGTCGAAAACACAGATCCAATTACAGATCCTGAACAAGGAGCACTAAGAATCAGCATTGGGGAATAAGTATTTTCCTTTTCTCTCCCCTTCAATTGGCCTAGGTGCAGAGGAGAGAGAGAGAGAGAGGTATCAGAGAGCAGGATCCACGAATGGTAATTACAGTGGGAGTGTTTAGTGCATGAAGCTAGAGTTGGAGCCATTCAAGTACAAACTCATGTAAATCTTCACTTTGCCTCAGATAGTAAATTGGTCGGGTTTAAGAGGAATCCCAGAAGGAGAGGAGGAGAGAGGCTGCGCCGAGAGGAGCCATGAGCTCCAGAGATATGTAAAGAATCTCTGTCTGGAATTTAAAGGGCTACAAATTAGACCAGACATTAGCCTTTTTCTTTTACAGAGCCAGCAGAATGTGAATGAAACAGAATAAATAACTATAAGACGGCTTTTCCCCCCTTCTTATAAGATGACATTAATCCTTTCATGTGCAATGACAGCTTACAGGGTTTGACCCTCTCCCCAGACAGCCATATAAAGCCAGGAGATTTCTTAAGATCCCACCAAGAACAAGCTTCTGTTAATAAGAGGTCCTGATAGAGGTCTCCACCCCACATTTAATACTCCGGTTTACACCAACGTACCCTATTCAACACGCTCAACAGATGGCTCTTATTAAACCGATCGACAACATTGTGAAATTTAATTCCATTTACGCGTTTATTTTTAATTTGAACCGTTCCATATCTGTAACAAGCGGGCAGCACTTTTACATTTTTTTCATCCTGGGTAGTGAAGGCTGAAGTGTCTCTCAAGCGTACAATAGTGTGAGCATTTGAGCCCTTTGAAAGAAAAAGATCAAAGGCGGCAAGTCCTCCTGCTGCTGCTGGGTTTAAGCTGTAACCAGCACAGACCCTGCTCTCCACATCTCGGATAGCGCATAGTGGTGGGTGGCGAGCTGACTGATTGCCAGGAGTGTACTGTCAGCATCACTCTCACCACAGAGGACCATGATGGGGGACAGTGTGCGGGCAGTCCATGTGGACCCCCCACACCAATGCTATCAACTCTGCAGAAAGACGGTGGCAGCCTGCAACTCCCATGATGACCTCGGCGGGTAATGTGTTACACTAATATCTAGACGGGGTAATTCATTTGCACAAATGGACAATCCATCACATTTTTTTTTCAAACAATAAATTCTGCACCGAGCTAAATGGATTCCGTATTTAGTTTTCAATACATTCCTGCAAAAATAATTGGGTATTTTCAAAAAGAAATCAATAGGAAAACACTGTCATTTCTATAAGTGATATTTAGCAAGATGCCAAGTAAATACATTTTCTGCTTGTGATAGATTTTTGAGACGGGAAAGCTTTTCAGGTAAGTAATACGTAATTAACTAGAAACACTAGCGATCAGTTGAGTAATTCTTTTATTAATGTCGCTATAATATTTGTAGTCACCACAGAGGTTTGTAGAAATACCCAAGGTTAAGGTTGTAAATGCATGGCTCAGTGGACTACTAGGAGACACACCATGTGCTTGTGATGTTGTGGTTTCAGGTCTTGCTTGTGGCCTCTGTTGTGTGTCATCCCTCCTTTCTCTCTCTCTCTCTGTCCCTGCTATCCTGTGATTCTCTGCTATGCTCTCTGATAAAATGACATGAATGTTGTTATTTCAGTTTCCCTAACGTATTATATACATTACAAGTGGACACATTGGAGTTATGTCAGGGGCTAAACTAAGTGCAAGGTCTTCACACTCTTAAATAAATGTTAACACAGTGGTAAGAGTTAACAGACATTCCTGTACAATTACCAGCCAGTGTTACACCGCTGACATTATCAGGAGGGAACCCACGTTACAAATGGTCCTCCTTTTGAAAACAGCAGCAAAGTGGCCACTTTATATTCCATCACCTTAGATTTTTTTCCCTCCACCGCCCCTTATTTCGCCTCTTTCCAATCAATTTCATCTGCTGCCAATGGACTGATACAAACACAATTTCTATTTGCGCAACAGGACCAGACACAAAGCAAATAAAATCTGCAAGATATGCAATCCACAACAACATCTGCTAGTCAGCATATGCAGATTAATTGGAAGTCTTTGTGCTGTGATTTCAGTTGAGTGCAGTTTGACTAACATCTTAACCTACTTAGTGCAATTAGTGCTTCATTAGAGAGGCTAACTAACTATTGCTTCTCTCCATAATGATGTGCAAGAGTGTAGACATAAAAGTACATAATCAATGGTTTCCAATTACTCCACAAGTGCAACCACTATTTCAAATAAACTGGATAATAATATAGAGCCATTACAAAGTCTAAGGTAGCAGAACCATTTAATTGCAGTGCAGTTCTTCTCAGCTTCAAGATTTTTTCACACTAATGAAGTGTCATACAAAAAAAGGCTGTATTGATTTTTTCACCACACAGCCTCCACCACAAATATGTAATTATCCTTTTTATATCTGGCAGGGGATTAAAGTAATCTATAGTATCTAGCCTTTGCGCTTCCCTGACAGGGTTGTGTGGGGCTTTTACCCTTTTCAAAATATGCAGCTTTTTGATGAATGAACTTTAGACAAAATGCTGTTCTGTTCTATATTGTTTTGTCTAAAAACCTGTATTCTGAAGACATCATGCAGCATGTACAGCTGCCTGAGCTTTCAGTACACAATCATGGCATTTCAAGCCCTGTCATCTATGAGCCAGGCAGTTAGAGCTAACCATCAGCTAACACACACATACACACACACACACACAGATGGGCTCCGCAATCAAACACAAACACACAGAGATAGAAACAGCCGCACACTTTTACACACTCACACAATTTCTTTGGAGATCTCTGTGAAGCTGTAAGCTCAATAGAATTCATCACAGCTGGTTAATAAGGTTAATTTAATCCAATAATGTGTCCATGAAAATCACTACTTCCTCTGGAGCACCACACAAAAGCTCCCTGCTGTTCACTGTCAAACACACAACACATCCACACTCATCCTCAAGCTTCACATAATAACAGCCCAGTCCATTTAAACTTTAGGCCAGCTACTCTTCTCCCCTCTCTCTCTCTCTCTCTCCCTCTCTGTCTGTCTTTGCGTCTCCAGACCTGAGATGGACGAGCAACCTTAAGACTACCCCACGCTGGGCTGCCCTTCACGATAATAAAAAGCCATTACCTTGACCGCTGACACGAGGCCAAGTGTGAGGGTCAGAGTGATATTTATTGATGAAACTCTGAGCTCCCAATCTGCTGCACTCAGTGCGCATCATACAGCTGTCAGCACAGACAGGGATCAGGCAGCATGATGGCCCTCGACATGGCCCATCTATAATTTATGAACTACACAGAAAACAACCAGGAGACAACAGAGAAGCCCCGGCTGCCCAGGGATTACCCTCCAGCCCAGCTAAAGAGATCTGAACGAGAACCATCTAAGGGCCACTGTGGGCCACGCTGATATGGGGCAGCAGGTAAGCACAATAGCTGGTGTTCCATATTCAGAGGGGTCTCACCGGGATCCATCTCTCTGGAGGACACTGTTGTGAATAATATAATAGACAGTGTTTACAGTGGGGATGTAAAGTGAGTGCGCTGGTGCATCACACACCCCAGCACACTTCAGCTGAGCCCTGTAAATGAGCTAACAGAGGGGCAGAAGATGTAAAGTTTCACACTTTATTCTACAAAAAAGCTCTGGGACAGCCCAGTGGAAAAGACAGTGAAAGATGACCATCACAGGGTGAAGGCAGCTTTTTTATTTTAGGTTTTATTATCATCAATATTATTAGTAGTAGTCGTAGTAGGGTCAAATGTAGGGCTACAACTAACAATTTATCTGCCAATTATTTTCTCGATGAATCGTTTGGTCTATATGGAAGTGTGATGCTTTCACTTGAGAAAAAAAATTGTCCTGTTTATCTGAATTAACGAGATAATTATCTCAGAATTCTGAGAAAAGTTTTCATGGAAAAAAATCTGCTCTGTTTTTCTGAATTAACGAGATAGGCTACCTCAAAATCCAGACTGTGGTAACATGAGCCGCTGAGTGCCAAACTGTGGTCAAGCCAGCCGCCATCTGAACTTCGTTGCACCTAAAGTAGTGTAATTACGGTAAGGACGGCCTCTGAGCAAGGCGAAGGTCCTGAAAGATACATACATGCATTTTCTTTCATGTTCTGTTTTCTTTTATGAACATAGTGCATTGTGCTTTTTTCTCATGTTTGACCTGTAGTAAGTTTTATTTTGCCAATAGGTTATCAGATAAATCCTAAAGATCACTGGTCCAGATATTATCTCTAACAGTACTAAAGTCGAGTCATCCCACTGTACCCGTTTGTGGAAAATGCAAACAAAAACAACCTCTTACTGTAGCTCTGTGGGCAGTCTGGTGTGTTTGTTCTATTTTGGGGCTTTAATGAAACATTTTTGTCTGTCCTGAGGTGCCTGCACAAAGTCAAATAATAACAATACCATCTATATTACTTAAAGACACAAGTATCTCCCAATGTTTCAAACCAAAACCAAAATAAAACTGGATTAAACTAAACAAGCGGGGCATGTTTGCTTCCATGAAATCAAGCTCTCAAGTAGAAATGAGAGCTTCTCTTGGGATTTTGAGGTATCTCATTAATTCAGAAAAACAGAGCAGAATTTTTTTTTCATGAAAACTTTTCTCAGAATTCTGAGATAATTAACTCGTTAACTCAGAAAAACAGGGAAAAATTTTTCTCAAGTGAATGCATTACGCTTCTGTAGGTCTATTAAATTTCTGAAAATAGTGAAATACTGTCACAATTTCCTAAAACACAAGAAGATGTCTTTGAATTTCTTGTTCTGTCTGACCAACAGTCCAAAATCCAAAGATATTCAGTAAACAATGATACAAAACACAGAATATCCTCACAACTGAGAAGCTGGGACCAGATAATGATGCACTTTTGCTAGACACTTAAACAATTAATTGATATCAAAATAGTTGCTGATTAAATTTCTGCTGAGATTGTTTCAGTTCTGGTCAAAAGTTGGCTAACGTGTTTGCGGAGTTTAGTGACAGGAGGCTTTTAGCTATTAGCAAAACAGCTGTAGTCACGCTAACAGCAGTTAGTGATAAAACCATTGTCACACCAATGCATAAAAAATAACCTAAACCCAACCCGAAATAGCATTTTTGCTTCAGTTACATCATTTTTTTTTTGTTCTTGTTAATTATTACTTCTGTTATTAACAAGAAAAACATGGGTGACAATCGATAGGATTTTTTTTCTAACTCATTTCAGAAACTTATTTTTTTCACAAGTGTATTTCAGTATTTTTTCTTTCTTATTTTAAATCCCACTTGACAGTTCTTTGTGGAAAACTTTAATTGCAAATACACTTCTGGCCCATTTTTTTAACACTGGGGTATTCTGTCTCCATTCTTGAATTCCCACCCAGATCAAATGCAATCCTTCATCGGCCAATTTCCCTGACACTTTATTTTTATCCTCTGAATTCATCTTTACATGCTGCAGACAGACATATATTGTTTCTGATCAATAAATAACCATATAATTGAATACTGCTGCATCCCAAATGAAGCCCTCATTTACCAAGCTTCAGTAAACAGGCTAGATTCTTTGCCTATCTAACGCTGACATTTCAGAATTCAAACACATTCAGGGCAGTGTCAGTGCACAGAGCTTCTGTATCCCACTTAGGCTCTCTTTTCAATATGGAACTATCTCCACCCAATAAATTATTCTGGGCATCTCCAAAGCCATTACACATTTATTTTGATCTCGCATCATAATTCACAGCTTGGCGCACAATGCATTTTCTCAAAATGCATGGTAATTCCTTGGTGCAGAGCAAAGTTATGATTCATTTATACTGGAGTGACAGCATAATGCAGAGACGTCAAAATCCATTAAACTGTTCAATGTCTTGGGGTTTATTTTTAGATCCAATTGAGATTTAACTGATGGTGAAAAATATACAGTCAGGTGTGTTTACCTCACCTTTAGAGAGAATGTGTTATGGTTCCAATTAATTTGTTATTCCTGTCACTAAAGGCATTGTCTATGTCAAAACTGTCACAGCGCTCTGGGCTTTGTTTTCTGGAGAATGGCATTTAATTTCACCGTATACTTTCATAACTATGCTCATTTAAAAGGCGTGCATTTTATTTAGAGCCACTTAAACTAAATACATGTTGATTTGATTGCTCATCACAATGGCAGATTGCAAAATTGCTGGCTGTTGCCTTGACCACTGAGCTAGTTAAATGATCATCCGCAGTTTAAAAGACATTCAATTATCTTATGGGCGCCTCCAGAGATAGGTGTTGAGAGGAGGGTTCTGCAGTCTGAGTGGATGCTAAATTGCATTACTGTGGACATAATGCTACCATTTAACACTGTTACCTTTGTGAATACTTTCCAATGTAAAAAAAAACGTGCATGAGCCTTTACTGTGCCATGTCAATGTAAACCCACAGTTTCCATTCATTATATATGGGCATCATGCTCAAAGGAACCATCTGGGCAATACAAAGTCATCAAAATGTTCAGGAAAGGTGTAGATTATTTATTAGTGTAGTTCATTATTTATTGTTTGACTATATACAGTAATTCACTGTATTTTAAAGGACATTTTTTATAATCATGAAAGAGTATAAATAAGACATTACATGTAATTCTGTTGCCTACCTGTGTGTACCTGTCAGCAAATTACATTGTGCAGTAATTGTAAACCCCACAGTGCTGTGGTTTCTTTGTATGAAAGCCTAGATGTGCACTGAGTATGGCTAGCTGCTCACTGTCTGAGATGGGGGAAAGGCAGGCAGGAGGGATTTTTTTTCTTTCTTCTACAAGGATTTTTTTGTGTGCAGTTATGGTCCATCATTATTAAATGTCTCTTGTTGGATGGGAGAGGCGCTTTATCAAAAACAGCCATTCATCAGGCGCTGTGCAAGACAGCTCACATCTGACCTCTGCGGCAATAATGCCGCATCAAGTAGGCCAACTACCTAGTTTAGCGGCAGAGCAGGGAGCAGGGGCCGACTCCAAGATTAAGTGCGCTGTTTCAGGTTTTCATTCCCTGGGGCTCTGCTGGCTGATGTTGTATTGATTGCAAAAGTTTACCAGTAAGTATCACAAACAACAATAGCCAGGTCAACGATCGGTGATGCCTGAACCGCTATTCCCCCGGCGGGGGGCTACACGTTCAGGGCTAAAGCACTGCCATCATCATGGCTGTGTGCAGGGTGCAGAGAGGGCTCTCCTGAGCTGGGGAAAGAGAAGTGCACTGGCTGTTCCTACTGACATTTAGGAAAGCGATATGTCAGTGTGAAATGAGCGAGCGTGAGATAATTATAAGCCTTTGCATTATAAAAGGCTGCATCGACAAACTGTCGGATTGGCCTTCCACAGAGGCACCCAGCGCTGTTAGGTACTCCTACATAGGCTACCCCTTATCCCATTTAATGGTTTGGTAATTTTTTTTAACATCGAATGTAAAGATTCCTGTCTTTCTACACACATCTGTGAAAGATCCAAGCTTGGCATAAGACAAATGATTCACAATATCACCTATTTCCAAATGACTCACTTCCCATGTTTATGATAGCCTGTCCAAGAAAAGAACTGATACCAATAAGCAATATTTTCTAGAAGGAAACTGCAGTGCTAAACTCAAACATACAGTAAGTGAGAGGGCTGAGCAGTAAAGAACACGATTCACCCTGAGGCCATCTCCGGCAGGCTGAATGATGGTGCATCCTTGGCCCTGCATGGAGGACAACACACAACCCTCCATCACAGTGCCACCGGACCATTACCCGGGGACTGCAACAGCCAGCCGCACCAAGCAGGCCTCCTCCACTGCCCCATGAAGCTAATCATGTGATTTGATGCAATGACAGAGTAATGACACAGATTGGTGGTGTGTTCAGCTTTTCCCTGCTGGAGGCTACAGAGGAGGTGGTAAACACATGAGACTGCCAGAGCCAGAGATACCACATTACAGAGCAAGTTACACAAGATATCCAAGTACTCTCACAAGTGAAATCAAGATTAATGGCGCTGCTGAGGGATTCTTTTATGTCCTTGAGTAACTATATTTCACTTAATGAGGGACATTAGCCGTAATAAAACTACTCAGAAGTACAAGCCGTTAATTAATGCCTCCGTATTACCAGCGAATGAGAATAACAGAGTTGTTGGACCCATTGGACCAAATATTAAAGGTGCAATCTGTGGGCTCATAATTTCCACTGCTCTGTGCCAATTCATCACTTCAGCCACCACGATATACCCCCCCCCCCCCCTACTAAATTTCTAAACCAGTATTGTGAAACTTTGATTACTGTACTGCACATCATTCCTGATTAGACTCATGCTGTCTTCAGCTGGGTTTTAAATGACTGTATTTGTTTACCTCTTATTATTATGTATGGTATCAGTGAATGTAATTACTGCAAGGCTGTTTTTTTTAAGATACTGTGTATAAACTTGATAGTAAATAATCTAAACAGTCGAAATAAATACGAGCCTTGTTTAGTTCTTTGTTCTTAAAACGGTCTTATTTTGTATGTTCCTGCATCAGGCGTTCTAGAAATGGTTTCCAGATTTTCACCTACCTCAACACCACAGAAATACATCTCACTAACCTCCTGCTAAGAGCACCTTTATCTGGGCTATAATCCTGGCTGTAATGTGCCCTCGTTAGGAAAGCACTGCTGGCCCACACCAGTAGCAACACAGGGAAGGCCTCAGGCACCACTGGAATTAATTACAGACAAAAGCGATGGTGTTTGCAATTGTCATGCCAAATTTATCACTAGCCACTTAATGTGCCTCATCTGAACTGATCCACACTAGCTGAATTGCCCCAGGGCATCTATTCTTCCACTTCCAGGGGTGGGGTAGCAGTGTTAGGGGAGCATGTATGTGTGTCTGTGTGTGTCTTTGTGTGTGTGTGTGTGTGTGTGTGTGTACAGGGCAGTCTGCATCTGCTGGGGGCCTGCCTAAATCCTGGGCTGGAGGCGGTGTGTGCTAACAATGCCCCCAGCAAATACAGCATGTAGAAGTCTATAACAAATGTTAACACCCCTCCCCACCCCCTCGTTCTCTACCCACCCAGCTACGTCTCCAGAGGGAGGTTCAAAGCCAATCTTGACATCTTTAATTCTGTCATTTTTGTGATGATAATCCTTGATGTGCTTGGATGTGGTGTCAGTAGTCATTTGCTCCATACCAAAGTACATCTTTACACTGACTGAATCAATGAAGAAATCTTACTATATTTTGTCAACAAATGCATATGAACAGAACATACACAGAAGTAAAAGTGAAACTAACTAATTATTTAATTCTCAATTAATCTGCTGATTATTTTCTTAATTAATTTTAGTCTAAATGTTCATCTGCCCTAGTTGTCTTCAACTACTTGTTTTATCTGACTAACAAGCTAAAACCCAAAGATATTCAGTTTGCTGACTAAGACTAAAGAAAACCAGGAAATATTTACATTTGAGAAGTTGGACCCAATGAAAACCCCTAATTGATGAATCATTTAGGTCATTATTATTTTCAACTACAGAAGATTAATCAACTAATCGACTGCTTTTCTATCTATTAATCCATTAACAATGTCACCTCTACATGGAAGTTTATATATAATGTCTGTCACTTAAGTAAGCTGACATATACTTTTATCACTCTGTAAAGTACTGCTTATTAGTTTTTTTTATTATATCATAATAAGTATTATAACAGTCTCAGCAAAGGTGAACTACTGTTCGCATCATTTAGCTATTTTCTTTAATCCTGTCATTTATATGGCTGTTTATATCAAAAGGACAAAGGCTGTCCCAAATGCACACTTACACATAAGCCACCATTATCTTTCTGCTTGTGCAGCTGAAAACATAATACCTTAGTTCAATAATAATGCAGAGGGGACAGCTCATTGGTAGCCCAGTGGTACAACAGAATAATAGCTCCATAGGACTCCTGCCTCTCTAAAACAAATATGCAGGTGCTTCAGTTCAACTTAGGAAAAATGCTGCAAAACACTGTATCCACAAGTGCATAATGTCTCATCAACAACGATCGGTTATCAATTAAAGAAAAACCATCTCATTATATTAATGAATGGCTTTAGCTAGTAATAGCCTGTCTCATTGATGTTTGAACAAGGTAAGCACAAACCCCCTTACACGGCACAGAGATCCACAGCATCAGCAGCTGAGAACAGATTTACAAAGGATGAAGAAAACAAAACAAAAAAAAAGGAAAAGCAAAGAGAAACTGAAGGACACACCAGGCTACTCTCAGAGGGACTGCATTTATTCCAGCAATTGTCATGCAAGCCTTGTTGTAAGTAATAATGTGGCCTTTAATGACGGAATGATGGACCTGCCAAACACTGCCTCTGCCATATACTGTCTGCATGTCCCCGCCGTCCGCTTCTCACATACCCATCTGGGACATATTAGCATATCCTCGTCAATTCACAGCCCACTTTAACATAATCCATATTTGTTGGGTAAAGTCCAACAGCAAGCCTCCCGTACAGCGGTCATATGATGCTATGACACACTTCAAGAGCCCGGCCCACATAACGCATGCTTGGGCAGCTAAGCAATTCAGAAATGCAAAATAGCAGGGCATACCGTTCCCTACCTTGTACCTAGAGGGACAAATCCCTTTTGGCCAGACATCTCCAGACTGTTACCTTGGTATTCCTCCACAACAGTACTTGTGATTTTTATTCTAAGTGTTCAGGAAAGAGGAGAAAAAGAACAAAAAGGAGTCTGCTGTCATGGCTGGCAGTGAGTGTGTAGAATACATTGAGTTGCTGAGGCATGTCAAAGTATGTATGCTTCACCTATCAGGGAATAATGCCATATTTTGATACACATTTGCTTCGTAAATATTCTTATTCTTACTCTTTAAAAAATGGGTGGACTGCAGGAAGAGCAAGCTTAAACAAATCCTCAGCTAGTACATTTAAACTGTTATTTTAAATTAATTGTAAATAATGGGAATTATTTTTACTATATTGACCTTTGGCTTCTCTGTAAAGGCAATATGACTCATTACTGTGTTATGTAATATATACATATTTATGTAAGCTTACACCAGCACCTACATAATGTAAATGACAAGCTAAATATAGTCATGGTAAATAAGGTCACAGTGATATCCTTTTTACTCCTGTATGCACTTGGATAACAGCTGATTTTGTGAGTCATTCTTTTAGAGCTAAACAATCATTATTTCAGAGAGGACAAATGCATCTTGAATGTCCTGATATTTATTGCTACTATAATGTAAGTGGAGATTTTATTGAGTATAGTCTGAAAACAGTTTAAGAAAAAATAAACCTCAATTTCACTCAACAAATGCAATCAGAAGGTGTAGAAATAAAAACAACTATTGTCTTTAGTTATGAATTCATATTTGTATGTTACATTGATGCAATTCTTTGAAGTTTTCTGCAGTAACGACATTCAGCAGAATTCCTTCACCCACTTGAAAGCAATACCTGTCATGAACCATCATCACAAAAGCCTTCTGAGATATAATCTCAAAGAACTTTTAACCCAAGAATTTCAAACCCTCCTGTCAAAGAGAAAGCAGAGATCTTGGGATCATGACACTCAGTCAGCAGCAGTCACACAGCTCTGGGCCGGGTGCTTCTCAAGTGCTGGACTTGTCTGGCAGCCAGCAGGGCCAGAGGCTGAATTTCACATGCCTTAGTTAAATATTAGTCCAATTGAAATCCACTTACTGTACTGCAGCGTTCATGGAAGTGTGTATGAATACATCAAAGCTTACTGCATGGTATTTTTCATCAAATCCTTAAAAAAAAAATCCACTACACTGTTGGGAGTGGAGCAAATCGTAAACATCAAGAAGGCTATAAATATTTCAGCCGTATCAGTTGTCAGACCCACCTAGTGTTCAGGCCAGAGACATCCAGTTATGGATGAATTCTAACTGAGGTTGACTTATGATAATGATATTCCTTCACAGCACGATCTTCTGTATGTATACAAGAAACCCTCTTCATTTCACTAAGTTGAGGAAGTTTCTGGTTTAGTTCCTTCCTGCCTTCACAAGTCAAGCATTTAAAGGATATGTGCTACGTGTTGTTTTAATATCATGAAAAATTACACAAAACAAACACACTCCTCCTGAATCACGCAGTGAAAACAGACCAATTTGAGCGGTGCTCCACGAGGTCAGCGAGGGATCCTGCAGTTCACACATCCCCCCCTCTGACCAAACCCCCCCCCCAATGAGGCTGCGAGTAGGACGCTTCTCCAAGGGATGTCATGCTGCATGTCATCAGCCTGGTTAAATTGCACTGCCAGTGGGTAAGCAGCAGGGGTCACATGAGGCTCAGTGTGGATGGCAACATGTAATGCATGGCAGACCACAGTCTGAAGGCTGGCCAGTAATGACTCCCAAACATCCCGATAAAGATTGAGGGGCAGCTGTTTTCATCTAAAACAAGTTGTCCCAGACACACATGTGCACACACAATGGATAAAACGCCAAGTAAAGCTCTGCGGCAAAACCTTCCAAAACCTTAAAAAGGGCTGTAAGGTTTTGGTTGTTTGCACTACAGAAATCAATAAATCACTACAGTGTCGATACGTTCCATCTATAATAGGGCAATTGTTGGGGGGGTGGTCTTCAAGTGTAGATGATTCTCATTTTAGGAACGATTAAACAAGCTAGCATTTCAAGTTAAAAGGAAAATGTCTGTTTTGGGAGCGAGTCCAAGCATTTGCCCTTGTAAACACAAAGCCCACATGTGAGTGGGAGAGGCCTCAGTTGGGCAGACAGCAGAGGGAGTTAACAAAGCTAATTAGGAGCGGCTGACATGTTAAAGTGAGCTGCGGCTCGAGAGTCAGCTCTATCACATATGTTTCCTTTGTGGCGGGTGAAGTGGCTCCTTTGTTTGTGAATTGATGGCGTTTCGCTCCGCCGTCCCTTTGGGTAGAGGCACTGACCTGCGGAGGCCCCGACAGTGAGGAGGCTCTTTCTCTGTCTCCCCAATGCCTGCTGCTCCAGCTGTCCTACTCCCTCCCAAACCTAAACCTTCCCAGAGCCGTGGATGCACAGTGAGATGGGCAACACCTGTAAAAGAGCGAACACCCCCTCCGCCCAGGCACCTCAAAGCAGCCTGCCCACCTGCTACTGAGCTCTCTGGGCCCTGCAGCTTAAACGCTCATTTTGTGCCTCTCAGCACGGGACTTATTGATATAAATAGCTGTGCACAAAGTGCACACTCTGTTTTCTCTTGGTCTGATGCAGTAGGTGTGTATGTGATTATATTCAATGGCAGTCTCTTTCAGGTGGGGATGAAATATGAGCAGTTTGGACACTGGGTAAATGACAATCTCTGCTAGATTCACTGAAAATGATTATAGTACAATTGACATATATCGAAATGGACAACATGATTCTGGCACCCATCTTAAACAAGGATTCAATATCTAATATGTAGACACAATATACTCTATATTAAGCATTACAGATACTACAATAGATTTAATGATGACCTTACCATTTGTCTTGATATAGCATGTCCTTCCTCTGTGGTGAAACGTAAGGTTTGTCCTTGAACAAGATACTCTATGGTTATAAGGAAAAGGGGAAAGTGTGAAGTCCATATAGTGCAAGCCTTTCACTCATTATTAGGTGTTAATTATAATTTAATACATAAAAGCCTGTTTATGTTTAATTACATTAAGTTTAATTTGTATTTATCACATAGAAACAAGAAAACAGTGAAAATCTCACTGTACAGCATCTCAAAGCACGGACATTAAAGCGTTAACTTGCCCTACAGGGCCACAAAGTTTGGCAAAAAAGTCGATCTCTTTCATTCACCTAAGCCTGCATGGCAACAGATTAATCCTCACCCATTAAGATGACAAGACAATTTGTGGAGTAGTTGAGTGTAAATAAATACGTTGAGGAGGAGATAATACATTAGGCTGCTGACCGGGCTATTCCATTACAGCAGCACATTTGTTTCCATACACGGAGAAAGCCATTCAGCGGATGGCATCTTTCCTTCATGAGGTGAAAGTGGAATCTTGTCTCTGAGAGGAAAATAAGGACATCAGGACTCCCCGACATTAACTTTCATCACAAAAGTCATCTCACCCACCAGGAATAGAGGCTCTCTCCAGCTCGCTCATAAAAAGGAAAAAGATATAATACGCAGCCTTCAGTTTAAGAGGTAACAATAGTTTTGTCTCCATTAGGTGTTATAAAACAACAGCAACGAGATGTGCATCTGGTGCCTCGCTATTTCAGAAACATGACTGTAAAACACTACCCTGCCATGATTCTCCAGCAAAACAAAACAATCCTAAAAAAACCCTCATATTTTAGATGTTTTTTTTTTTATTTTTTTTTTTATGCATCTTCAGATTTACGAGCTGTTTTATCATTCCAGGTGTAGTTCTGCTGAAAGAAAGGAGCCAGCGCAAGCCAAGTGGCTGCATTGATTTTGCAGTAATTGATCTGATGGTTCCTTGTGATAATTGACAATTATCCCTGATTACCAGACAGGGGCTTAAAATCAGTCTAAGAAAATGACCGGCATTATGGGATGTTGTACAATGGCTGAACAAAGATAAATCAATACACCTCAGAAAACTGCTTAGAAAACAAGACAAAAGAGTGTCAAACTAGACCACATGCTGCTCTGCCTCTAACAATCCCTGACATACAGTATACTACTACATATACTACTCCAGACTAAGCATATACTAATACAACAAGGGGCTGAAATGAACACAATAATCATTTAAGAGCAGAAAATAAGCCAACGTAATTAGCTGCAAATTGGAAGACAACAGTTTCTCTATGTGCTGCGAACCTGCAGACGTCTGCATCTGTGGGTGTGTGCGCACCCACATTAAGCATGTGTTTGTGTGTAGCTTACATGTCTATATATCTCTGTTACTATGTGTCTGACCTCAGCTGATTGGTCCTCTTGATTCAACCAGACAGATGCAACTCATTGCAGCTTAATAAATATAGGGGCCCTGGGGGATCTGCGCTAAACAGTTCTATTAAGTTGGAAACATGTCAGCCAATATAAAAGCAGCCTGACCCCGGGAAAGGTCAACTGTGACACGGATGTTTACTCAGGAAAACAACCCGAGGCTGGAAGGTCTTGTTTTATCGGATGTCTTCAAAAGAGAGAGAGAGACTGTGTCTGGGTGCCAAATTGTTGGTTTTTTACGTGATTTTGGGTCCACAGAGGAAAACGCTGTGCTGCGACTGAGCTTTTTTTTTTTTTTTCTGAGCAACAACCGATACACAGGGTTACAATAGAGATAGATAGATAGATAGATAGATAGATAGATAGATAGATAGATAGATAGATAGATAGATAGAGTGAAAAACAATAGTAAAGACTTGGAGATGTTGAGGGTGGGGGTGGGCGGGGGGGGGAGTTGTAGGAGTTGGCAGCCAGTCACGCTACCTGTGACATGAGTGTAGAATGGACTTGGCTGCACTGGAACAACCTTCCTCGTCATTTTTGGCGCTTGAAGAGGCGCTGAGTGTAGACACTCCCCCCCCCACACACACACATATACCCACCCCCCACCCCCGCTGCGACAACACACTGAACCCTGCCGCTCAGGAACAGCAGAGGTGAGAAGGCCCTGCTTCCTTTCTTCACTAATCTGCCTCTACAATGTTTAATCAGCACATCAAAACATTGAGGGAGAGGAATTTCCGTGCTTGGTGAGCATATTAGGGATGCAGTCACAGCATTAACTAGCATTGATGAACTGTTTGCTTATGCAGTAATAATTAACTTCCATTACATTACTTTGTGTGATTACTTTCTTAATTGCCTGAATTATGCATCAATTTAATATCTAATAACCAGTCTCAGACATTAGACACTGTTCAGACACAAATTGCATGTAGTTTCCTGGCTTTAATTAAACACACTAGAATAAATGAAACGATGTAGGATGGATGTCTCGCAATGATTTCCTGGGTGCTTAAATATGCTATTTATTATAAAAGCATATAAAATTCACTTTCTCCTCAGGAAAGCAAACCACAAGATGCCAATTATAGTATGCAAGTTGCTTTGCCATGGCTTTTTCAGAATCTAGACTAATACATTTGTTGAGTGGGACTCATTGTTATATTATGCAAATACATTACTATGCCATTTTTTAAGTTTCAAATTTTGTGCGGCGCAAAACATGTCCCCAAAGATGATTTAATTATATAGCAGAATGGGCTCTTGTTTTGCATTGTTATTGTGTTCTACTGAGGAACCAGTGAGCTGACACAATAAATGAGAGTCTATGCAGATATTCAAATTATTTTTCATATCACTTAAATGCAACATATCACATACATATTGTCCACATGAAATATGGTCATGTGCCTAGTGGATGAAGTTCAAAATGAATGACATAATAATAAATATAAAAACACTATAAAGGTATTATAGCCATGGAGCAATTATAGGAATGTTATTTTAGAGATGTCGTGGGTCGGTGCATCAGTGTGAAGAAAAACCTTCTGTCCAAACTAAATGACTTTGCTCATCTCTTGCCATGCAATGCAAAAATAAACATTTTAGAATTAGGCCCATCTTTCTTAATTGTGCCCTTCGTAGTACCTGATTTAAATTTGATTTACAAGTAGAGGCCCTACTGTATGTCATATGAGCAGAATATAATTAAAAAGCACCAGGTCATTCAATGAATTGATATTAACTTTTAGTCCTCTTGTATCATCATTTTACCCTCACTCAAAATGTGACATATCCACTTAAAGAGAAAAATGAACCCTATTTACCTCATCAGCAGTAGTTTTGCAAACATACATGTAACAGAAAAGCAACACACTCCTCTTTAAAACACCACAAGAAAAGCCTTATAAAAATGATGTGATTAAAAACTATATCTTAAATGAATTATTGAAAATTATATATGAATTTAAATGATGGCAAATCAATGCTAAAGGGGGTGTGGGAGGAATCACCTATGGCTGAAATAAAAATCTATTTAGCTGATCTAAACTCATGCAAATCCTTGTGACTGGTGTTAGGTCTGGCAGCATCGTTAGTCTGTTTTTTAAATGATCTCCAGAGCTGGTGAGCTGCTGGCAATGCAAGGTTAGACAGAAAATGATGGCAGCACGCGGATGCTTCACAGACCTCATGATAGTTTCCGTCTGTCATTATTTACGTCTGACTAGTCGCGTCATGTCAGCTACCTAGAGAGACACTTTTAATGTGAACCCCCCTCCGTTCTCCTATTGCTTTTCACAAGCAGTGTAGTATACCATTATTTCTTTGCTTCAGTACCTTTAGGTGAAGCTCGCCCTCCCATCAGCCAGAATCAAAGACAGATCCTCTGCTTGATATTATACATGCCCGTGTTCTTACAGAGCTGCCACAGAAGCTACATACCACAATGAGAAAAGCAATTCTGTATCTCATTTGACTAATTAAATAAAAAAGGGGGAAAAAAAACATTGGGAGATGTGGTGCTTGGGGATTTAAAATCTGGATCTCAAAAGATTTTGGAGGGCACAGCTGCAGCTTCCATAATGAATATCTGAAATGTTTCATAGTTACCTTTACACTGCAAACTGCTGTATAATCTGTTGTCATTAGCTAAAACATTATGTTCTCCTGAACAGCAAAGTGCACTAATGGATGTTAAACAACTAATGAAACTACTGAAAGCAAAGCCAAATGGCCTATCTTATGAGTTCTCTTTCACAACATACAAATTTATTTCACAACAGTTACTCTCAAGCTCGATAAGACGGCCATTTATCACAGCACTACCCATGAATCAAGTCACGTTGTAAAATCGATCATTGATTCACCTTATTCCCTTGTTTTTCCATCTGAGCCACATAATGATCATTAAACTGACCACAGCATGTCCAAAAAATGGATTTATAATACACTGAGCTCAGCCCGAAACATCACAAGAATGGTATCCTGAGAAAAAGATGACACAGATATAGCATTTTGAAAAAGAACATTAATTTAGTGTATCTTATGACTACAACACCACTTCCTGCAGCTTAAAGTACAGTACACTTGGGCTGTCGAACAAGAAACCAAGTGCTCGGGACCTCTTGGCTAGAGTCCATCTTTACGCTTTGTGCACGTGATCCCAGCCTAGATGAGCATGCTTTAATGGGGCTGCTTAGCCCCATCATGACCCAATGAGTGCCGGCTGTGGAGTGGATGTGCTTGGTGTGTGTGTGTGTTCCCAGCAGGGAGACAGTGCCTTATGAAGGTCACAACTGCAGCAGTCTGGGGCTCTCTAAGTGAACCCTGGAGAGGATAACAAGCCATATCTAACGCTCTCTCTTTGTGCTCTCACAGCCGCTGATCCACCTGAGAATAGGACAAGCTAAAAAACACAGCACAAAAGCAATGTGGATTTTGGATTGGTGCAAAAACATTCAGTTCCTCATGAAAATGCTGCTTCCAATTACAACGGAGAATTATAATCGCTGTATGAGTCTAAAACGCATCAGTCTTGACCCAAAATGAGAAATGTGGTGTTTTGCAAAGCAATACTTGTATAGCCTGTATACAAAAATGGAAAAATGAAGAATACCATTTGCCTCAAGGGAATTTCAGTCCAACCACAGTGTGTGACAGTATTGCCCTGTGTTATGGCCGCCTAATGGACAATGTAGCATTAATTCAGCTTCAGATGAACAGGCAGGACAGCAGAATCAAAAATGAGGAGGGGGCCCTAGGTGTATGAATTATGCATATTACATTACCATAACCCTACAATACACTATGCGACAAAACAATGCAGTGAAAATTGGCCTTCGACGAAGATATTGAACAATTTCCTACATGGTTCTTGCCTACCTTAGAAGTGAAATTGTATTTAGCTTCCTCAACAACAGCAGAACCCATATGAGATTTGTATGTTCACATCTAGTCCAGTGCACAAAACACTATGTAAACAAGTCAGGGATAATTGAAAAGAAAGTCTCCTGACTGCTTTCCCAGGGACCTATCATTCAGGTGGATGGGAATTTGGTTAAATGGCAGGAGAGAAATTACTTTTTACATTGATTTTCCTTTAGACATCAAAGGCAGATAAATGAAATGGAGCAATCTACTTCGTCGAGCTCTGAAATTGTATTCAAGAAAAACATGTCAGAAACTATTATTTGCAATCATGCTGCTCTTATTAACCCTGAGGAAAAATGGATAAATGAAAACGCACAAAGGGATTTACTGGGCTACAACACATTTTCAGTTTGTATTAGGACACAAACAGAGTGCAGAGAGACACATTAAGTCACACAGAGTAAATAAAATGAAAAAATAAACAGTAACTTTTAAACAAGTTTTTACACAACAATAATTTGAGAATTGGTTTCTTTGATCATTGTAAGTGATTCAAAAAATGAGTTGCATCTAATATAGACTTTTACACACTACAAAACAAAAGCATTTTCTACTGGCATCAGGGATTGAAGTGTTTTTGGAAGAACAAACAGAATGACATTCACACAATGTTCAAGATTTTAAACCATATAAATTTCTTTTTTTATGTCATTTAAATCACAGTCTACAAAAAAGAAATCTTTGCTTTTCATTTCCGATAATTTAAGGCTGAGAGTACATCTCTGTTTTGTAGATGACTCCTGTAAAGACAGCCTTTAGCTGAAGCACACACTTGCAGTGTGCTGTGTAAAACAGTATGTGGTATTGGTAACTGCTTCTGTTCAAGCCTTGTAATCATTACCTGGCATCTTATTGCCTCTGTGGCTTTTAAAGCTCTTGTCTCACCCCCTGAAAACAGGGAGTTATAGCAGATCTTTTATTAAAACTTTAGGAGAGTGTCCCCCTCCGGAGGGGGCGGAGGAGGAGTGGGACAAATTAGTGTTGACAGTAGACACTTAAAGCAGGAAAATCACAGGCCCACTGGGAGGCAGGAGCCACATGGGGCTCCCCGCCTGTGTAAAGAACACTCCAGATTTCACTTGAGATGCAGTCGCCTTTTAACAGGGCAGGGGGAATGTCAACAGACCCTCTTGAATGAACCAATAAAGCCACTAAAAGGAGAGGATTAACCAGCTGATATCAAGGACAGCGGTTTGTTTTGAATGCAGTCCCCCCCTCTCTGGAACATGGCCTGAAACACACTGGGCGGAACATTTCCTTTGCTAAGCATGCTGCCTCACTGTCAAAATTGTGTTTAATTATCTTAATACTTGATTGAGGTCACAGCAGTGTCACCCATATAATTCTATTTTGACGTTACTACTGAATCGGACTGAGTATTAAAATATTACTTTGTATTAATTTCTAACCGACGCTAATTGAATTGCTTCCTCTTAACCGCAACTTCTGACGTGAAAGGAGCCGTTTCCCTCTTAACTCTTTTGTATGGTAGTCGCTATATTATTGCTTTTATTGCCCATTTATCAGAGAGCGCTGCTGCTCGTAAGTGAGGCTACACAACATGAAACAGTAATTACAAGACATCAGGGGCTTTCAATCTCCTCTTAATTTCCCAACAGCTGTGATGAACAACCCTTAGTCCAATTAATGTGTCAAAATATGACCCAACAATGTCATGGCCTCCTCGCAACCCCATAAACATCAAATAAAAAGACAAGACTTAAAGTAGATGTATTTGAACTGCAATGACAGCGTTTGATGTCTATAAACTACCAAACAAGCCAAAGTTGGCCAGTTAGTTTGTTTTTGCTCAGGTGTTGAACTTCTTTTAACAACTGCAGCTAAATGAGGCAGGTTAAGCAGGGAAGATATGTTAGTGACATTTGATATGAGGATAAAAATAGCACAGAGAGGTGCGAGGCTTTAAAGTTAAGGTCTGTAAAGGGAGAGTCTGATGTATAGGCTGCAACATGAGAAGGCTGCGATATATATAGGTCGGGCTCTGCTGAAAAGGGCCAGAACCTTTCGCAACAAGGCTTCAGTGTTCATAATGTTCAACATAATGCAAAAAATATCAAAAGCCACATCTTTATGTTTTAATGTCACTACAATAAAACCTAAAATATTATGCGTGAAAACTGATTAGATCAGTCTATCTCGTTTGTATCTCTTTACAAGCAATCCTCATGAGGTAAATGATCTGTGATTTTTTTTCATTAATGAAACTTGATGCTATCATTAGCAGTTAATTCACTGGTTAATATCCAAGCTGAAGAACTTTCTGTCATGCACCAAGAGCTTGTAAACACACGACCCTGTGCATGTCAGCAATGGAGAATTTGCTTGTTCTTCTTTTCAAGTGTGCTCGCAACTTAACTTGAATTTATTTTACAGTAGTTTACTGCTCGTGTCTTAACCTTGGACCCCATGCACTTCAGGAAATGATTTATTTAAATACTTCCTACCATGATCTATAATTTAAGTCTTACAGTATACTTCACACTGTATGGTCTTTTTTTTTTTTAAGCATTGGTAGGCAATGTGGTGATTTGAATATGCACACTAAATAAACACTTTAATAATGCTCCATTTAAAAAAAAATACCATTTTCAATTTGATGTTTGATGTTTCTAAAATTACTATTTTTTTCATATGTAACAAAGACACAATATTCAGACCTGGACTGCATTTATATATAAAACATCAGCTGAACAATTATCAAATGTTATAAAGGCTGGCCATAGAGTGCTATCTGTATGCTCAAGTAAAACCTCATATATTTTAAGTTATGGAAAAAAAAGTTATGCATGATAAATCTGAAAAAGGGCAATGTACAATTAGTATTTATAAGAATCCATCCCCTTTACTGGAAGCTTGATTTTTTCCTATGTCAAGCTGGGCAATGCGAGATGAATTTTGGCATTTGCAATGTGCCTCTGATTTATTATGGAGAAGGTGAGGGTAAAACATTGAAGGATTTCCCTTTAATCAGATCTCTTAGGAGTCCATGTAGTGGACCAATACCCCAATGAGTTCCCTTTTAAAAAGCCAGGGATATTAGATTGGCTGCACGCTGCCTCAGTTTTAGCCTCAATCAGAGGAAATCGGGGAAGATTTTGTTAAATCTAAGAGCCTTTTACATCTCTAAAAAGTTCATTTCTCTTCATCTATTAACTCTGAATAAGAACCCGCCACCATTTATGCATTTGTCCATTTAGAAATCCTCAAGCTCGTGAGCTGTAGATCTGAGCCCAAATTTTGAACTTACGGATGACCAATCACAGAGGTGCATGCCTCAGAGCTGAACCACAAATGGATCCTTCACAGCATTGTAAATCAGGACCTCAAAGAGTATTATTTAGCCTCAAGCAAAGAGTGCTTGTTTATCAAATGGTGCCTGAGTCTAGGATAAAAACTCCCCCATAAATCTGGGTACCTTTTATGTGCTCATGGAGACTGGCTGGCTCATTGTGAGAATGCAGCGGTAAGCATGCCATTCATGTCAAAGAGCACACATTGTACGATGAGTACCCCAAGACTACTTCTAATGGATGTGGTTTATGAGACGTTCAAACATATTTTAATTGGTCTTAATGCACTCTCAACGAGACTCATGTTCCAGCATAGCTCTGCCGTAACTTGAGTGCAGACAAACAAACCATATACCACAAATCAGTGACAAATCATAACACTAAAAGGGTGAATTCAAGGTGAATTGCTGGTTTGGCTAAAGGCTTTGCATTCGTGATTTAGTGTGTGTTGTCACTATACAAGTTCAATAAGCAATGTCAGTTTTTCACATGCAGTGTCAGTAGGTGTCACACTACATCCGACAGTGTGCTAGATGTAAGTTATCACGACTGCAGCACTGCAGCAGGTAATTTTCTGAACATTTTATTTTGTTGTCTGATATATAGCCCCTCAGATATGGCAATGCTAAACCCCAGGTGATAAATCAAACGTGCAGTGGCTGCCTCTGATAACTCAATAAGCACCTGGACTCCTCCTAACATGTCACACCTGCACTTCTTGGTATACCATTCTCATTCTCGAGCCTCACTGGGGGGCTCAATACACCTGCCTCGTGCGTTTCAGAAGCCTAGCAGCTGGGAGAGAAACATTATGCATGCTTAATTAGCAGGATCAAGAACCATGGGAAGTGGTTGGCAATTTTTAAGGCACACTATATATTCCTGGCTGTATAAAAATCCATCCATTCATGCAGCATCAGTAAATAAAAACAGTGTGACTGCATTTATGTAAATGATAAATAAACAAAGAGGACATATTTTCCACAATTTATGATTAACATTTTTTAAACGGCCACTTATACAAATAATTAAAATGCCTCTGTGAGACATACAACATGCTTTTCTCAAACAGCACTGAGTCTATTTCAATGGAAAAAGACATGAAAACATGAGAAACAGAGGCATATTCACTTTTTGGTGCATTTTACTTTATTCACACTGCAGCGGATTAAACAGACTTGATTTAATGAGCATATTTAACAAGAGAATACCAAGGGGAAACTTTGTTGATCAATATTATTGTATACTTTCCATCCAATCAATTTAGTGTCCACTTAGGAGCCATTACCAAGTGTAATAAATAGGGGGTTGTTTAAGAAAATAATAATATACTGATTCTCAAAACCCAAAGGCATTTATTAAATGGTACGGAGAAATGTTCGATGTCATATGTGGACAACACACAAAAAGACCATTCAATGGATAGATTGTGTGCTCTCAGATTGTCAACAAGTATTTAAGCCAAACATTGACTTTCAAACCTTCCAGTCGAATCTATAGGGCTGCTCAGTGAATGTATGATCATATATGAAAGCTGTTTATGGTCAAATCAACTCCTCATGTTAAAAAATTCTGGACATATTTTTGCACCTCTTCACTAAAGTAGGTGGTTTATAATGGAAAAAATAATCTATTAGTAATGAACTCATAATTTAGTCTACAGTCAGACAAACAAATCAATAAGCTTGTGGGCAGCAAAAAATATTCTGAAATCAAAGAGATAAATGTTTCTATAGAAAACAACTTTCTACAGTTGTGTTACAGCCATGGTAGTGGGGTCTAAGAAGGCATTTCAGACAGGAGGTTAAATTTCCAATGAATTTTTTTTGTGTGTTTTACAGGGCCAATCTTCCATCCAGTGTGAGAATATTGCTTATAGGGTGAGACTCTTATCAACACTACACAAGCTATATGTTCATCACAGACTGTGAGTCATACGCCCAAGTCTGATATGGGGTCCAGCATTGCAAGAGAGGCTATAAACCCTATAAGGGAGTGACGAGGGGAGAAGCAGTATGATAACTCAGAGCGTCCTGCTGTAATTATGGTATTCATGAAAAGATGAAATTGAGTGCAGACTAAATCTGTAGCTCCAGGCAAAATCAACAGCTTGGCATTACGCCGTGACCCCTGCCTATCTGGAGGACACGGCAAACATACCAAAACTTTGCTGTTTTTTTTTTTCATCAGTCAAGAGTGAGGGAATGAAGTGCATCGATTGCTTGTGATTATTAACTAGACTGAGATAAGCCCTCTCCTTATTATGCAGATTACTGAGGCTCCCCGCTCCAGCATATTGTACAGATGCAAGGGAGCAGCTGCTCTTACAGATGGTGGGTACACGGATCTATCATTATGCCTCCATTGTCTCCACTTCAATTGTTTGGGGGACAACAGAACTGCATCAAAGAGGAATCCGACTGCAATGAATTAAGAAAGGGAAACGAAAACAATCAACTAAATTTATACACCGGAGGCCATGGAATGGAGAGGAGCGTAAAACTGAAGCTATTTCATATATACAACCATGGAGTCGCCCAGTCATGTATACTGTGCCCAAATCTGTCGGATGCAGCACTGTGCACCAGACATATGTTGCTTTTTATTAACAAACAGATATTAATTCAGGACACAGATATTAATTCAAATATGAAAAAAAATACTTTTGGCAAGTCTGCAAAGAGCACAACCAAATAAAATCTACAACCAAATAAATTAATAGATAAATAAGTAAATTTAAATGCTCAAAGAAATATTGCAGCCAATGTTTTGAGAGTTTACAAAATTTTTCGGCCAAACACAAACTTAAATTTTGATTTCATGTAGACGCCACCTCATAACTGTAAATTAAAGAATCAGTCATATCATCAGGACTTTTATTTGCTTCCAAATACCACACAGTAATAACGATAACTGATGACGGCTCAAGCTTAGTTAATATTTAAATACATTACAAGCACAACCACAGGGAGGGAAGAATATGCAGACAACGACAGTTTTGCCCTTAAGAGGAACCTCTGGTTGTCCATTTGACTCACCACACCTCCCGCTGTGCACTCCTGAGATCAGGACACTGGTAGCTCCTCTGATCAAACATGACATTACACTAGAGGGAATTACATGCTCAGATTATAACAGAGAAGGTCACACCGAGTTGTAAGTCATGACAGCAGTCTCACACTTATTTCGCAGATACAAAGGGTAATATTACTTTAAATTGAGCACAGTACAAGTTTCCGACCCTCATCAGCCAAGCCAAGGGTTTAAGGTTAGATGGAAATATCATCCAGGTATAAGTATTTAAACATAAAATTATTAGTCATTTTCCTTCCAAATGTAGCCACAGTGGGTGATAAAGACAAAAAATGTGATAAAACACATATTTTAGGGTAGAATTAGATTCTGCTGCATATCAAAATAGAAGCAATTAAGTTATAGAATAAACTGGCTTATTATGAAGTTCCTATAGAGAACAAATGTTGGTTTAGAACTAGTTTTTTACTTTTTGATTCATTATTATTTATTGGGGACAAAGGGTGTGGATGGAGTAACTGATATTGGTGATAAATATTGCATTGAGCAATGTATACATTGTAATATAACATTAAAAATGTTTTAGATGTGTTAAAAATATTCACAAACTTAACAGTGCTACTGAATGGTATTGCTGAGGAAGCAGACTGAAGAATAAGGGCCATGATAATGTCCTGCCCTTGTTTTTCCCATTATTTTTTCTGTATACCAGTGTCAGTATGGAAGGCTACGCTAAATCCTACAGCTGTTAAAAGGCAACTCAGTAGTGTCCGCAAGATAACTGGATTTCATTTTTATTTATTTTATGGCAGTGTATATAAACATTAAGGATGGATCTTCTTGTCTTCTGGTGCATTTATTTAGTGTAACATCAACCATTGATTACAAAGAGAGCACTCCCTCAACAACAAACACAAGATGCCTATAGCATCCAAAATATGCATTAATTCCCATCAGGTAAAGAGAACTAACATTATTTGCTCCAAATAGAAAATTGATTCCTTAGCAGAATATTTTCTGTTTTCAATATCCTAAAGAAGCGCCTGCCTTCAGATGACCTCCGTATGAATTCAGAAATCCCTGTTTACCATTTTCTTTAATATTACTGTACACATTTATTTAGTATTGAGGTAGAATTTGCTGTATAAATAGAGCTTGCAAACAATTCAATGCCTCAAAAAAAAAAAAAAACAGTCTCTGCATATGGGTAAACACACAATGGAGCACAAGAAAATAAGTATGTGTCCCAGCAGGTTAGAAACCTATATTTCAGCATTAATTCCTTAACTTGTATCTGCTGTATTCAAATAAATAACAGTTTTCCTTTCTTCAGTCATGTGTCATGGTTGGATAGACTGAGCTCCTGTCAGAGCACAAAGCTCCCCTCTGAAGTCCACATTGCCTCGTCTGTTGTTAGGACCTGGTCCACATGGGGCCAAATTTGATTGGAAATCCCAAAGGGAGGAGTTCCACCAGTCACAGGGGCATTGTTAGTGCCTCCAAAATGGCCAGAGAAGAATGACTGATTATGCAACCACAGCCAGGGTTACTAATAGGAATTCTATTTGAATTTCTAACATAACAGATGTTTGCTGGGCACCTCCATGGAGTGCGCATACACAGTTATGCTAATTCGCCAGTGTTTCCCTTCAAGTTAGCTCAGAGTCATTAGAGCACACAGCTAGCTTGGATCCCTCTGTCAAACTAATAATTGGCCATTATTGATATTAATTAACATTTTTGCTCTCTATGTCCTGTTTGACCCACTATCTGTTAGTAAATCCAGTTACTGAGTCCTATTAGGGCAATAAAATCCACAGGACTCTATAGTAGTTGTGAGCCATTTATCAGAAAGAGAACATAAAGCCAATTAGGAATTGGTGCAGACAGTTGTCTTCATTCTCCACTGACTACTTCTTGATCTCCATTATAAATTGCTAATAGGGCAGATACTGGTTAGCAAAGGAGGAGGACTGGGGGGTTACCATTGCTCACTCCCACCCGTGATGACAGGTGAATGGGACAAGTAATAGTATTCTTGCTTGATGAGGCCAAACCATCATCAGCTGCTGTTTCTTTTTTTCTTCAGTCTTTTTGTTGAGGGGCATCATTGTGAACCTTCCTTTCTGCTGCTGGTCAATCATGTTAATTGTCCTAAAACTACAATATTCCAGAAAGCCATTAAATAACTGATGGTTCATCTTCCAAAAGTAATAGCCTTTGGTCTCCCTGCTATTATGATGCAATGAGCATCGGAAACACTGTGCACCATAGGTTTATGGGCTCAGATCAAGAAATCCTAATAGGTGTATATTGACTGGTTTATTTTCTACAAAACTCCAAAGGGACTGGTGGTTGCAAGAAAATATATCAAAAAGGCTATCAACAATGGTTGGGTCTTCGGTGTAAAATCAATAGTGAGCCATAGATGGCTTGAGTTTTCACAGTTCTCTCTCGTCATTTAAAAAGACTGTAGGCTATATGATGCCTGGAAGGACCCATGAGATTTCTGTAACACAGCAACCACGATTTATGTTTGGAAACACACAGATTAGTAATAACCTAATCTGTTTTGCCATTGGTGAAAACACAATATAAGCTTTTGTTTTGAACTTGATAACAGGTTATTTCTGCTCTAACTTGACACTTTGGGAATGAATGGTTTAGTTTTCTAGAACAAAAGGGCTCAGTACAATGAAGGATCATGAGGTGTTGTTGAAGCAGGTAGCCTAACATAACCTATGCGAATTACAACTTATGTTACTGCTCCATGAATCCAGATGCTACCATGGCAGCCCAGGTTTATGACAAGAGGTATAGCGGTCCCTTAAATGAGCAGTATTTAATAGCCTGGATTCAAGTGTAAAGGCTTTCTCCCCTGTGCATTACTCCAAGAACCTAATTACAAGTTTCATCATCAATCATGAGCATTATTTATTCAGTGAAATGAATTTCTAATTAATAACTGATGAGCATTATGGCCTCAAAGACTGTAAAGCAATTAATTATGGTTGGCAACAGGGAAGAATATCCCTGTAAAGGACTATCTGGCGCACAGTCACAGCACAGTGGTGCCAACAGGCTAATGTCCACAAAGAGGAGGCTCTGGATTGTTTTTGTACCTAGGCTTTATTGAGATAATTACTTTCATGAATGTTGTCTGGGGGATGTCATACAGTTGGCGATGTAATAAACACTGAAAAACTGTATTTAAATTTTGTTAAATGTTGTTTTGAACCGCTATCCTCTATGCTCTGCACTGCCACCCTCCATCCTCACAGATGTTTTGTTTTTGTTTTTTGATAATCTCAGACTCCAAGAGGCCTCAGTGAGCATTTTAAAGCAAGATACTCTATAAATACATCATATTGTACAGACTCAGACTTTTTTATGGCCACCATCACATTTTAAAACATCAAGGACACAACCAATAGTGCCATTTCTTTGGTTTCTGCAGAGATTTCTCCTTGAAGATTGAAAAAAGTGGAATGTGTGGATTGGCTGCGACATGTTCAGGGTTACAGTCTTATCCTACAGCTAAAATCAAAACTTAATGATTAATTTAATGTCAATTATTGACTTACATTATAATATACACAATTAGAAATGATCTGTTACAGTGATTCATAAATTAACAAATCATAATGAAATCATTTGCGAATATTAATATGTACTAATATCTACAGTTAGACCTACTGTTCATAAAAACCTACATTATGATATAATGATGACTTCTTTAAAACAACTTTTTGCCATGCCTAATCTTGCCATGCATCCCAAAAACAAGTCTATAGACTTTGTAAAAGTTTACACAGGAAATAAACATTGTGTAATGTTATTGTCATTGATGACTCTTTTGGTGATACTGTTAATGCAGAGTATCACATTTCTCACAGCTATAAAACCCATGAACAAAGCATTTGTTACTTTCTCCATCGCTGCAATTTTGCCTAATTTATTTATATACAGTATGTAGAAGCACATGCTTACATCTTCACATTACTGTAATTGTGCTGTGTTAAACTAATTCTTTTCAAGGCTCATTTCAGTCAGAGTATCTTTTCAATAACCATGGGTCAAACATTGATTGGTTCAAATGAACGTAGATTATTGTACATCTTCATCCAGACACGCATTATGGAGGAGAGACAAAGAATTCAAAATGATGATAAAGAACCATGAGAGGCTGTAATTCTTTCATTTAGAAAATGGAAATCAGTGAAGCAGCTCTTTAATTTAACTGTTGTTACAATTCAGCACAAATTTTTTGCACATTTGTGGCAGTTTTTTTGCATATATTCATCTCACATACAACTCCATCTGCACAAAACAGAGATGGATCGAGTCATGCATGGTTGTTTGAGCCATCCAGAGTAAACGTAATAAATGTGCATGACTATAATGCTGAATTGTAGCAGTGTCTTAATGTGTGTGACTGCTTCCTTATGGGTTGAAAGACACTACTGGATTTGTGCTGGTCTCTTAATTAAGTATAATGTTACTTGTTGTGACATGTGCCCATGCGTCAGGTTACATGTCAGTTTCTATTCAGACTGAAGACAATTCGGCATGTGCACAGAGGATTGTGGGCATGCCTCTGCATGCACATTGGTTTATTTACATCTATGTTTTATTTTCTCTTTCTGTTTTGCACTTAACAGCAAACTAAAACTAAACTGACTGAATTGACGGTCACAAGGTACGGAGTCTATGTCAGAATGCACAGTCAGGCCTTTTTTCCAACATCCAAACTAAAATACTATAAAGCATGCAATACTATTAAGCATACCCAAAATACAAGGTGATGTACTGTACTGTGCTCTGTAGTGGAGTGAGCGGGGGGGCAGAGGGGGCGGCTGCCCCGGGCCCATGGTTCTCTCCAGTTACAAAGGGGCCCACCTTGGGCCCAATCTGTCTGACCTAACAGGCATTTTTCTTGTTGAGTTGAATATTTTTTATAAAGTTTGTGTGTCTTGATTGCATCAAGAAATAAAAAGTCAAAAATCAATCAGACTCAGACCATGTCTGTGCGTATGCAACCTTTCAGCAGAGCAGAGACAAGCCCCCGTCACTGCCAAGGGGGTTCTTGTCTTATCGCCAGCGGAGGCACTGTGTTCTGTTTGTATTACCGTTGATTCATCCTTCTTAGTACCCCTTTAATCGGGGGCCCCCCTCACGCTGAGTCGATTTGGCTGCTGGGACCGGGAGTTTTAAAAGCTAATAGCCTGTCTGCTGTATTTCTGTTTCCCTCGCTGTTTTTCGTAACAATAAAAGTGTAAAAAAAAAAAAAAAGTCCAGATCAGAGTTTTTCTGAAATCAGTTTAAAATGGTGATGTGATATCATCATTACCGACGTCAAGCTCTCTCTCTCTCTCTATCTGTGCATGTGTGTGTATGTGCCTGATCTGACTTTGAAGTACAGGTGCATGCGTGTTGTCTCTCTGACTTAGGCCAATTTAGCCAACTTCTATGCTGGAGATGTGTCCACAGCTGAGCGGGTGCTGGATGAATTTCTTTTTTTCCGTGCTATGTGTAGCGAATTAGAAATAAAGCTCAACACCACAGAAGCTGTTCTACCATTCATTAACTGTAACGATATGGAAAGGGCATTTCCCAACATCAGTATTTTGTATCGTAAAACGCTACCAGTCACCAGTGCAAATGCGGAACGCAGTTTCAGCCGCCTGAAGTTAATTAAAAACTATCTCCGCGCATGCATGAAGGAGGCCAGACTCTCAAACCTCACCTTACTGTCCATAGAGAGGGATATTGTCATTGATAAGAACAAGGTGGCTGAAAGGTTTGCGAGGATGAAGCTATAGGATTAGTTCACATTACTATATATAGTTCGGGAGTACGTTCGAGTTCGGCATGTTCAAACGTGGAGTTTTTGGACATTGGACATTTCATGTCAGCTTCAATGGATTACATGTGATTTTTTGCTGGATTGAATTCAAACTGACAGCTGCTGGATGAAAATATCATTTGTAAGTTGTTTCACATTCATTATTTGTGATGACATAGGCTTGTCATAGATGCTGGCTATCTGGCCTTTTTCAAAAATAGCGTTGTTAGTTGCTGCTTGTGTTGTAGACCGCTGTGTCTGCTTGGTTATTGTATTAACAGCAGGCCACACATTGCTTGCACACTTGTAGTTAGTTATCCTGTGTTGCTTGATTGTGTAGACTATATGGTTGTGTGGCTGTATGGGCATCAAATATCACTGAATGCCAAACTGTGTATTCATTTGCCGGGTTTGACCAAATTATTGGTAAAATCTTCTGAAACAGCCTATCAGCGGTTGTGCTGTTTAAATATCAGCAGTTCACTGTTTAATGATCAATCTATGGCGCTGTCCATGCCACTACAGGTCCTCGCCCGTTTGAATAGGCCATGTATAGTGTTATATGCCACTGTTATATGCTGCTGTGTCTATTTTACGTTTATTTTATTCCCGTGTAAGAAAGACATGTTACTGAGACAGTGCACCTGGCCTGTCTGCGTTCAGCACCACCGGGCGATAGACAGCGACAGTCTGTGTGTTCCCCTGTCTATCAACGGTGGTGCGGATCTGTTCATCAATCGATGTATGTAGAGCACCGTGTGCTGTCCTCGGTGCAGAAACATTTGAACACGACTGGTAACCTGTTTTTTTTTTTTTTCTTCAGAACAAGCTTGTCTAACAAAGTGGCTTCACTGTATGTTTTCTTAGACATAGGCTTGCTTGGCTCAATAAGTGACAACTTGTGTTTTTGAATAGGATATATCAGCTATTTGACAGTTGTGAATTTTAAAATTACTTTTTCAGAAGGGCCCATTGAGAATGCTCCACCCCCCCTGTGCTGAGAGTCTAGCTCCGCCCCTGACTGTGCAATTTTAACTAACATGATATCATATGTAACGACAGATCAAACTGGCTTTGGAAAAATTTAGCCAATTTTGAATTTGAATCTATCACATGAATCCAGTAAAAATTAGTACGTGGCTTTATTTCCTCATAACTATATACAGTATATAACTACACATTCTCTTGTAGCTACTCAACAGTGTGAACTCAACTTTATGATACATTTTTTCATATGATATCAGTATAATATTTAAGGGACTATCTATCTTGTGGCTCAGCAGATGACAGGGAAGTGTAGCCAGAATATTCAAAACATATCAGGACCACACACCCATCACAGCAGCGTGAACCAGCACAAACAGGAGATTCCGGTAAGTGAACACACCCCAACAATTACCACCAGTTTAGCGCCATTAAACCAGACGCCTATAGCGGCCAGTATACTCCATCTGAAGTGCTTGTTGTATGGTGGAGCTTCGACAACACCCTCCCAGCACACCTTTCCTATGTTGGATTATGGGGAGCTGTGTAGGGCCATTTCTGTAACTTTCCAAAAACTGACAATCATGACTTTCACATCCATTATACACAGTGATTGGCCAGCTGTGTGGAGGTGAGGAAGTTGTCAGGGTTTTAACTTCTCTCTCTAGCTCTCTTTTTACATTTCCGATATAACCATTTCAGTCACTTTTAAGTGCAACACTATGAATGCCTTCCAGGAGAGACAGTCTGAAAATATGCGCCATTATCCCCGCATTTAAACGATATCATGTCTCCCCCCTCTCCCCGTTCAGAACAATAAACATTTTTTATTTACCAACCAGTTCTTATCAGCCATAAACCGACCCTAAATCATCCTATTACCGTGCGCCTAATGTGTCCACTGTGTGTTAAGTTATGCGAGCACAATTTGCAGTCAATACGAATTACGCCATTCTAACAATAGTCAGAGAAACAACAGCTCAAATTGCAGAGCATCAGTTATTCTTTCACACCAGAACATAACACACTGGAAAATAAGTTAAAGACACACAACGGCCCATTATGCAGTTAGTGTTTGCAGGTACATGTAACAAAAATCAATTTGGCTCAAGCACAATCTCTAAAAATGAAAAAATGAGGAATGTGTCTAATATCGTCTGTATGTGAAACAAATAAGAGCAAGTTTGGTGACGCCAATAGACTTGATAAATGAACTGTCACTTTTTGACGTGTCTTTGTAGTATTGGACACTGTAAGTCAGCTATGGATCGACCAAAGCATTTAACTCTTTTGTCTATTAACTGTTTTTCTAATCTTCATTTTAATTATACTTTTAATGTGTGTGAATGAATAGTTTGGTCTCGTTTTTGCCTCTAACAGCCCCTCGAGAGATAAAAAAAAGTATTTAAATTAAACTGATTTGGGAGCAGAAGGGAGTGCAGAACAGAAAGTACGAAGACGTAACTAGAAATTAGCTGTGCATAGTTAAAAAACACAGATTAAACTAGCAGCAACACTTAGTTAGTAGGCAGGATTAGATTTCATCTGCTGTACTCTACCAAAATGTTATTGTATAAAATGACACAATCAGCAACACACATCATCAAGCATGTTTGATATTGAGGGGACTCGCACCATACATAATTGCAGTTCTCAGGAATAGGGGGGTGTTTGGCCAAATGTGTACTCTTATTTAACTGCACCTATTAGACAGTTCTTGGGTAGTTTTAGTGAGGATTCAAACCAATCTCAGCGGTGCATTAAAAATCACAAAAAAGTGGGCCTTTTGCTTCCATTACTGAAGATTATTAAATATTATAGGCCTATTATTATTAAACACAATCAAGGAAATCTTGTGAATAATCGATCCATGAGTTTGAAGATTAATCAAACACCAAAACACTTTTTACACAGTGCTGATATGTCTGAACACAGCCTTAAGCTGTATTCACCGAAAAATTGCTTTTGCACGCATTTGTTCCTCCATTATTGTGTATGTGGCGTATTGCAATGGTGCACAGATCATTCTCATTTGTTGAACTTTGACATGAGTTGCGCTGCAATTTGACTAATACTTGTGCTTCAATTAAAGATGGAGGACAAATTAACAAGGAATGTTTCTGAATGTATCTATACAATCATCCTATTGAGACCAAACTGAAAGTGTTTTCTGGGCAAAATATCAGCCTTCGGTTACAGTTACTAGGTTTGTTAGAAGAACTGAGTCTGTATAGAGGCTGTAACATTCATAATGTAACCTGCAGACGTCATTTCACTTGGTAATCAGACCAGATTAGGAGAAATTACTAAACATTTACATAAATATACCAATTTTTTTTTTTTAATTGCTGTATCAATAAGCTGGCTCCCACACAACATGAAGTCAGCTTCCGATTGGGAGTTATGGGAAAAGTTAAGGGGGAAAGTTATGAGAAACATAAATAATATTTAGTGGCTGATTCTCAGTTGATGACTGATTTATAGCAAAAGCCAAGAGAAAAAAGGGCGATTTCAGTGATATTGATCCATCCAGACCAAATTAAACCAGATCCATAGGGTATAAAAAAAACACAATACTTAGAATTGTCAAATCTTAATAATAATAATCTAGTCCAGATATGACAGGTCTGGGTGTAGTGGTTTTTGATCTGGGCCTGGTCTGATGGAGAAACATCAGTGAAATCGCCATGGTAATCTAGTCCAGATCATAGACTGTGGTCCAGATTTGACAGGTCTAGGTAGTGGTTTTTAATCCGGATCCGGTCTAATCCGGGTGGAGAAATATCAGTGAAATCTCTTTTTTTTTGGCTTTCATGAGCAAAATAAAGGTTTCACAAATCTGACAGTGGGTCTAAACAGCGTTAAGGCCTTTGCTACGACATCTAACGCTCTTTCACATGTGTAATTGTTGAGAAAAACAGCGAATCAGCCGCTAAATATCATTATGTTTCCCTTAACTTTCCCTTAACCCAGAATCAGAAGCTAACTTCAGCGTGGCACCCACAGATTCCTCTGTGCCCAGCTCAATAAGTCTGGTACCTCTACTGTTTGACAAGCTTTACATGTACATTGCAAGGCTACGTCAACAACTAACACAACATAGTGAACGTCTTCATAGATAACATAAACAAATGGTAACAACTTTGACAACAAACAAATAGCTTTGACAAATCACTACTTACTTCTGCTTTTGCCGTCGACCGATGTAAATTACAGCACGAACACTGTGGCTGCCTGCTGCACCTTTAGTGAAAAAGAGTCAAATATAAAGGATAAATTTACCCAAAGTAAGTATAGTTTGAATCAGCTCCACTAAAATTATCTCACCGTTTAATTTGCGCCAAGGTAAAACACACTGCAGCATCTCTGCTGCACCTGTTGGGCTAGCCAGGTAACATTGGCTACCGTTAGCCATTTTTTTTCCTAGGATGGCAAATTCACGCCCCGCCCTACTCCGCATCACCTTCGTTGGTTGGGTTGGTTAGGTCAGACACAGTTCAGAGTTATAATCATCACATTCATAAACAAAATTATGTTTATGATAGAAATGACAACTAAAATCTGACCAAAATTTGTCAACAAAGTTAGAATTGGATTTTTTTACTGATAAGAGAATGATGAGAGGACAAAGTGGCACCATCTGACATGGATGTAGACTTGGAATTCAGCAATCCTATTGGCTAATTGTAAATGATGTGATCCATTGGTCAGTTAATGTACAATACATTCAGATAGGCATATCAAGCATTAACTTTTGAACATTATACCCTATATATACATAAGCTTATGTATATGCATAATTCATGTATATTATATCTACATCTATCTACATATATACATCTATCCTGCATACTATCCCCTGGACAGCCTTTGAGTTCTTAAGTGTTCCAGTGATCATCACAAAACTAGTCATAAACTATTTTCAAGATCTGCAGTTTTGCCTCACAACATACACCATGGCTTGGCAATCCCTAGACATAAGAATGATGGCAGAATGCACCATCTCCCCACTAGCCTTTACCAAGGCCATGGAACTGATCATAAGAGGATCCAAATGGATGGTAGGAGAGGAGCGCCTACAGTCCGGCCTATCCAGGCCTATATGGATGACATGACCACTCTGACCACAACCATTGCATGTACAAAGTGACTCCTGGAAAAACTTCACTCCAACATAAGATGGGCACGGATGAAGTTTAAGCCTAGCAAGTCCAGCACAATCTCCGTTATAAAAGAAAAGCTCAAAGACTAGAGATCCCATATTGACGGAACACCCATACCAACGGTATCAGAGATGTCAGTCAAGAGCTTAGGATGGTGGTAAAATGCAAGCCTTAAGGACTCAGACCAGAGTAAGCAATTGAAGGAAGAGACCATCAAAGGCCTTGCTAACATAGATAAAACCTTACTTCCAGGTAAGTTGAAACTTTAGTGCCTGCAGTTTGGATTGCTCCCCCATCTGATGTGGCCTCTGATGATCTATGAAGTTCCCATAACCAAAGTCGAGAAACTGGAGAAAACAGTATATACATCGAGAAATGGCTTGGACTCCCTTGATGCCTCAGCAATATCGGCTTGTATGGGAATGGTGCTCTGGAACTGCCTATCACTAGCCTAACTGAAGAATACAAATGCTTCAAGGTAAGGCTGGCCATGACCCTGACCGAAACTCAGGGAAGATCCATTAGGTCCCCAAACAACAGCAACCATATGGCACATACGCACTCACCAGCTGCAAGACCAGCCTCACCCAAGGACAATACACCTGGAGGCACAACCAGGTCCTTCTGCAACTGGCACTAGTGCTGGAAGGAGGACTAACATCAATGCCTTCTTTCCCCTAACCCCCAGCTTCTCAAGCACCATTGCCTTTGTACGAGCAGGAAAGGTACCAAAGAGGTCAACTGCAAGAAAAGAATCCAGCCTACAGGATACAGCCCAGGACTGGAAGATGAAGGTTGATCTAGACCAGAAGCTCACCTTCCCACCAGACATCATTACAACAATCATCACAGTCTCAGGCCGGATCTGATTTTTTGGTCAGCCTCACAAAAGTCCCTGTTCATCATAGAACTGATGGTGCCATGGAAAGATGCAGTTGGTGAAATACTCAGATATAGCAACTGAAGCAGAACAAAAGTGCTGGAGAACACAGGTGCTCCCTATGGAGTTCAGCTGCAGGGGTTTTGTGGCCATGTCAACCACCAGGCTGCTGAATTGGATGAGAGTCTGAGGACGGGCCCTCCGACAGGCTATCAAGTCATTGGGAGAGGATGCTGAGCAAAGCAGCAGTTGGCTCTAGCTGAAAAGAAACGACAAGAACGGGGCAGCAAGATGACCATCAGCCAGCAGGAGAGGTAAAAGCAGACAGGGGTGCACCTGGGAGGCCAGGTGTCACTGTTGAGCCCTTAAGAAGTGTTGTGGGCCTGTCAACGAAACACCAAGTAAGGAGGGTGCCCACCTGATGACGCCAGTGAAGCTTCTACCCCTACCCCCACTGCTGGTTATGATTTACAGTCCACATAAACAGGACTGAATCATTGACAGAAGAAACCTGGACTTGACTGATCCTCCTGTAGTTCTGTTGCTGATGGTTGTGATTTACAGTCCGCATAAACAGGACTGAATCATTGACAGAAGAAACCTGGACTCAACTGAACCTCTTGAAGTTCTGTTGCTGCATGGGCCTATCAACAAAACACCAAGGAGGGATAGTGCCCACCTGATGACCCCAGTGAAGTGTTTACCCCGACCCCCACTCAAGGAATGATTGCCAATTATAATATGGGACTGTAAAACCAAGTCCTTTGAGCTAAACGGACTACCTTTTTTCATAGCAAGTATGTGTTACCTGTCGTGTATGAAATAATTGTATTTCAATTTTCTGCTAAAGGATTGCACATGATTGGTTGAATGAACTCGTTGTTGAACTAGCCAGGAGTCAGTGGGTCAGTTCAATATGCATTATTCCTCTCTTACAGCACTGCCGGCTCACCACTGAAAGTAACTACTCTATGTCATCCTTCAATATGAGTGAGACACATAGCAGAGACAAGACTGTGCACATCCTATAACTGTCCTTGTCTGCAGGTCTTCAACACACACACCACATACACACATACACGCATGCTGAAAGCTTTCGTCTTTCCATCTGGTAAAGTGGGCTGTTGTGATTGATTTGTGGATTTGCTCCCTCTTTTTTTCTTTCCATTTAAGTGAAATAATGTATGGAAGCAATCTGGCGACAGACATTTTGGAAAATCTATTTGAAATCATTTCAGCTGAAGCCATGGCAGTTTGTCTTCTTATGGGAGAGGAGCAAAGTATAATTGTCTGCAGTCTAGTAAAACACAGTATAACTGCCATCACACTTGACTGAGCTTATAGCCAGCTAGTCCCATGGCCTCTAGAAGATAGAGCAGTTAATGTTCCCTTTTATTTTAGAGGATATGTCACTTGTATCGCAGATTTATACCATGATACAGCAATTTTGTCCAAACAGATGGATAATGGTGTCACCAGCAAAAAGCCCTGTTTTTATTGAGTTTAGAGCATATTGTTTAGATAGGGGGCTGTGCTGAACAGCTCTGCCAGCGCTTTCTCTCTTTATCTCTCTAATCTTGCCAGTATTAGATTTGATCATTTTTGTTTGAAGGAGGAAAATGTGGCTGTAATGGCTTCCTAATAGCAAACACAGGGGATACAAATCCAGGGACCCTGTTCTGTAGTGCTTCCATAAGCACCACTGATTTATAGAGGTCTTTATGACAGAAAGGAAAATGATCTGCTGCAGGTATAAATCAGGTGAGGAGTAGGAAATTGAACTTAGATATCATCTTGTCAGATGCTTAATGCTCTTCCTCCTGTCACATTCGATAGGACCAATTTGGAGAATCCTGCAGAGGTAAAAAGAAGACAATTAACAATGACAGTGTGGTAATAGATGAAGCTATAAAATGAACCTGCTGCCTGCAGGATGCTTTGTATGATTTCCACGAGGTAGTGGCAGGGGTGTGTTGTCTCAGCCTTCCATTTCTTCTCCTCCCTATTCTGTTTTTGGTGGTTTCTTAAGCCAGTCCGAGATATGTAATATTTAACTAAAACAGCAATAAAGCAAAAAGAAAGAAGTAATTTTTGTGCTTCCACTCTGCTCTATAATTGAATTATTATCCTGCATATGACAGGACTTGTAAATTTAGGTTAACCTTGTTTTTATGTTATTGATTCCCAGTGCATGTTCCATCCTAACACTACATTAAATTAATCAATAAATCAATTGTCAAGCACAAAACTTATGTATGTACAAGGACATTAAAAGCACAAACAGCCAAAATAAATTCCATTACTGTGTAGGAGCTCAGTTGTAAATTAGGCAGTTATTTAATACGATGACAAAAAAAAAAAAACATTTTCATGCACACATTTCCTGTATGATCATTTTGAACTTCTTTTTAAAGGTGTATCTTCACAGTTCAGTACATAATTAAGGTGCAGCAATAGATTGTTTGCAGTAATAATTGTCAAACTGTATCAGTGCTTGAGCAGATGTCATCGCTCAGTGTTGTAATGACTTCAAGATAGGACAAAGAATGACAATGCTCTCTGATCCCTGAATGTCAATCTGGTATAAACTACAGCACAGTGGTTTATTGCGGGCATCATGCATTCAGTGGCATGCATTCGTGATTTGACAGATAGAATGTAGGGGGGAAAAATGGAAACCCATCCATCTGGGTGTGGAGGTTTCAAATGACTTGAATTTTAAAAACTAATTTCTTGGAAGCTGATGACCTTTTGTGAAAAGCTGCTCAACTTTGTCAAGTGGCAATTCAAGCCCAAGCAGCTAAGAGCTACAGTAATAACCAGAGATCCGCTGCTCGGGAGCCATCACCCCTTGGAGCTCATCAAGCCAAGCTCTTGTATAATCTAATTTGATTTTAATGCTTCTCTGAAGGAGATTGTGCTCTTATTACTGTGTAATGATGCTGTTGTCAAGAGCCAATGGTGATGTCTAATATCACAACCATGTTAACTGCTTCTGTGACACTCATCTCAGCATTTTCCACATCGTCACCAATGCACAATAGCTTGTGCTGTATATTTATGACTTTGTTGTTCTTGCTGTTCATTCTACTTCATGATTGACAGAAACATTGTAAATCTTTAAAACCCCCTTCTTTATTACCTCTGTCTGATATGGTGCTTTTTTTGTATTCAGTACAGTAGATAGAGCATAACGATGAAGGTCTTCGCTGAGATGAGGAGAATTTTGAAGTGCTCACACTCGGGGGCAGCAAATGGAAAAGTGACAAGCCTGGTGCACTTGTCTATTTTACTTATTCTGTGCCTCTGTTTCATATTCTGCCTCGCACCGTGGGGTTATTTTCCTCCAGGGTTCAGGAGGGCACGCTCTTTCATTTCTTCAGAAAATTGTTTCGCAGGATTTCAATCTTTGGCTGCTAGATATGACAAAACACAATATCAAGAACACTTATGTTTCTTATCTGCCATTTTTTCTGGGTATAAATAAAAGATCAGTATAAATTTAAGTCAAGTGTCCTCGAATGCACATGTGAGAGATGAGTATGAAAAGAACTATGAACCTTGGGACAGCCCCACTGTACATTTTCATCGCCTGCCCAAAATTACCTTGGCACTGGGGCTTTGTAAGTCATTTGTCATCCTTGAAAATCAATTAGTGTTGCCATGATAGCAACCCTGATGTAACCCTTTGAGTGTTTAGTCAGAAAAAACCTGCAAGTTTTTGTTTTCACATCATGTAAACAGTATTTCTTTAAATTGTTCAAATGTAATGGTTTGATGTTTCGGTCAATTAGGTGCAGACTATCATCACCACAGTACAAAATCCATCCCGAGTATTGATTGTGCCTGAACACACCTTCTATTTGCCACCTGACAAAAACAGTTTCACCACACAAAAGAACAGTAATACTTTTATAGGCGAATGATGTTTAACAGCCAAGAACACAATTTCATTAATATTGCAGCTGCTTTTCTGTGAAACCCTCAAATCCCTCTGTGATCTTTCCACCTATCTGTGAAATTCTTCATGCACTGTACAATTGAAGAGACTAACAAAAAGCCTGAATGTTAGAGTTGAAAGCCTTGCACACAAATAATTCTACCGACTGCGTAGTACAAACTGTCAAAAAATGATTCAATGCAGTGGAATCAAAAATTTTACTCAAACATACATTTTCAAACCACATGCCACAAGCATCTTGTGATATATTACTTATGATGATGCACATATGTGCAGCCTATGTATACTGAACAACCTCCCAATGGTGTGAAAACATCCAAACATTGTCCTATTGATGTCCCATTTTTTTCCCCATTTGGCTCTTGTCAGAGGTCAACCTCAAACAGCATGCGGTGGAATCAGGCGTTACTGTCGATGTCACATTGATGCATTACAAGGCCCAGGAGGTCATGTCTCTGTAAACATACATTATCAAAACCCATAGAAGATGTGAGGTGTTGACCTCACCGATAGTTTACAGTGTATCTTGAGGGGAAAAGGGTCATGTAATGGCAGAGAGCAACTTTGTAGCTGCAATGACTTTCTTGTTGCAAATGAAGAGGGTCAAGCAATCAAGACTGGTCGGGCTCTGTGTCAGCACCATTATCTTACGCTGTCTGAAATGATCAATGAGCTAAAATAAAATGATCACAAGCTAAAATTGGCCTGCTAATGAAAACAGACCATTTAAACATGCTGCTAGGCGAGAAGCTGGCCAGAGAAGAAATGGGGCAGCAGTTTACAAAGCCAGACATGATGTACATACAAAATACATGGAAGCTGCTGTTATCATGGCTATTTGCATGGTATGTCCACTCATTCCTATTTCTGTTTTGTTGTTAATGCAGAATCACATTTAAAATCTAGCAATAATCACTTTTGTTTCACATTAGTGATGTGATTCTCCAGCATATACCTATAAAAAAACAAACAAACATGTATCTATCTGGATGAAAGTGTTGTGATCCTCAACATGCATGTATGTAGATGTTCTCAAAAGTTTATTTAGTATTATTTATACAGTACAGGAATTCACACATTCAGCAAACAGATCCTGTCACTTAAGACTGAAAACAGTTAAATGACTTTGTCTATATGTAAATAGGTTGTATCAACAATACTCTGAAGCAGAGATTTAAAATATAAAAAGGCACTTAGGGCGAGGTACAGTACTGACATAAATCTCCTTTCCTCCCTTTTAGCAATAAATACATTCTGTATGTGCATTCCTATTATGGTACCGTGGTTGTGTAAACGTGTTAGCAGCTCTGTGCTACAAAGTACCCCAGTCAACACTGTCATGAAAGGCTCAGTCTTATAGAAAAATATTTATAAATAATTTCCCATAAATAAAAATGTATTTTCCCACTAAATATTTTTTGTTTGGCCTCTGCCGTTTCCCTATTAACCCAGATAGAATAGTGTTAGAAATTCAGTCAAAAAACAAATAAAATATAGAAAGAAAGAAAATACAGAAACATACTTTTCCTACACAACATGAAAAACAACAATTACTTTAGTTTAATCCTTATTGCTCTCTGTTATGACAATGGGCTAGACACGTAATCATACTAGGAAAAAGGAGGTTGTTTGGTGGTTGCTACCAAATGCTAGTGCTATGGGATTTCATATTTAATTCATGACTATTGCTATAACTATAAAAGCAATTCTCAAAAGAAAGGACATTCTGTAAGCTGAAAATCACATTATTTGTTTTGATTTTTTCTACTGTGCCATTTCAACTTACGGCATTTGCTTATAAGATAACTGCTATCACATTTCTTTAAAGAAAAAAAAAAAGGTCTGGCTGACTTGTGTTGAAATAACTACTCCACTGTTTTATTCCACTTCCATGGCAGACAAATCTTGCTCTCCATCAGATTTCTCCGAGGGCAGGTCTTGTGACTCTGGGGTGCTTTGGTCATCTGACGCAGAACTGGGTTCTGTGGTTGTTGGTGTCCCTGGCTCTTGAGTGTCTGTTTCAGCAGAGACATCAGCATCTTTGGTCTTCCCTGATAATTAGAGATTATTTTGCACTTCAGACAAGAATAAAAGTCTCAAAAAAAGGAAGAAGATCAGAATAATTGATACTACTATATATGTGTGTGTAAAAAGGATGCCCTATTTTAGTTAATTTTTAGCACAGATACATCCTGGTACTGGCCATATTCGGTGTATTACCATTACATTTCAGAGATATGTGCCTTGTGTGAGTGTCATTATTACCTAAAACAGATTGGTCGTCGTCTACATCAGCTACATCAGCACCAGACGATGACAAGGGTGCCTCAGATGACATCTTCAGTTCACCGGTGACCTCGGGGAGTCTAGGTGCCTGAGGCCTGGTCTTTCTTGCAGGGTTCAGGAAATAACAATACGCACATCGGAAGGCTGAAACAACACAAATAAAACACTATTCATTTATGTCACTTCACTAATACATTTTCAAACAGACACAGATTAATATACATGAATATGAACCAATGACAAAAAATGCCTGAGATGCATAAACACTTCAGATTGATGTGTAGCACTGGTTTGCATATTCAATCTTGTTGTGAATTTGCTTACAGGGGTTGGTAGTGGTAGAGGCATTTAAGAGCCAGATGATATACTACGCTGCCAAATGCTAGAGGGCAAATGAAGGCACAGTGTTTGATGGAGACTGACAAAGAGTGTTGTGTTTCTCAAAGTCTTACCAACATATTCAAATTCCTCCCTTAATGCCATGCCGTTATGGGACAGACACTGCTGACAGATGAGAGCGTATCTGTGAGGGAGGAAAGAAATCACAGTACATGGACTGGCATTGGATTGTAAAAGGGATCATTTTATTGATAAATACAATGACATTGTCCACGGATCATGTGGAACACAAGTGTTAGTAATTCACTTTTCAACGTGGGAGATCATCTGTATTTTCACACTGATCTCAACAACAAAAGGCAGATAAGTCTGGTGTTAACATATCAAATACCTAAAACCTTGGTGTTGTATCAGCACTGTAAATTTGCATAATACCTAACTATACGTTAGATTAATCATTTTGAGTCATTTTTTAATCTGGTTCCAGCTTCTCAAATGTGAATATTTTCTGGATTCTTTAGTCCTCTATGACAGTAAACTGAATATCTGACATTTGAGGATGTCATCTTGGGCTTTGGGAAACAACATTTTCACCATTTTCTGACATTTTATGGACGAAACAACTAACTGATTAATCGAAAAAATCATCGACAGTTGCAGCCCTACTATACTCGCATAAAAAAAAAAGGTGAGAGGCTGGTTGGTGTACCTGTTCTGAGGGCCGTCTCCAACAAGATACTCAATGACTCTGTCCATAGCGCCTCTTTCCCTTGGGAGCACAGGTCTGGCCAGGGGTGGGCCTGGGGGGTGCGTCCCTATTAAAACACAACATCAATGCCCGTTTAGACACAGTCTATAGTCTTGAAAACAAACCACCATAAACAGGGGACATGTTACATGAAAATCTCAGTGAAACATTGAGCCTAAGATTCACAGTTTGCTGCACAAACCATGATGAATTTTACAAAAAAACCTACTCCTTTTTCTTAATGACTTAACACTGGATCTCACTTGCAAAGCACGTCCAGATTCCCTGCTGTGTTGGTGAGTAGTAATTAATATAATCTAACATCAAGAGCAATCATAGGAAGATGACTGGTCATTTCTGTGAGACTTGGCAGAGTCTCAGTATCCTGCTGGTTATTAATTTACCAACATATGGAAACTCTGTGGTGACTCTTTGTATCAAATTGCTTTTCACTTTCAATTTTCAACAGAAGCAGGTGATAACATCAAGTCATGCAAACCATTTGTGAGGTGTTCCCAATGCCAAAGGCAATTTCACCAAGCATTAAAAGACATTTAGTGAGATTCCACCACCATTGCCCAGAGAACAAACGCAGGTCTGGCTAATTAATCATAGTTAATGTAATCCTGCTTCGTGCATACCTCACAGTTGGCATTCCACATGGCAATTACAGCATGCAGCTTCCTCTAGGAGCACATTTCCTTTACTGTTTGCACTTATTTGCATCTTTTATTGAGTGTTCATAGTCCAGAAATAATTTATATTGAATATTCAATTCCTCTACACTCCACAGATGTCTTCCATATACAACAACTGCTCTATGGAAAGTTTTTCAGTTTGCTGGCTAGCCAGCTTTTGAAATCTTTAAAAACAACCAAAGTTACCACCTACTTTTACTCTTAATTCACCTTTATGCACTTGTTGTTACTACTTACTAAAAGGTTTAACCTTTTAGTAAGTAGTAAGTAAAACTACATTCATACAAATACTTATTAATAAATTGTAACTGTGGAGAGACAGCTCTCCTCAAAGTGACTAATGACCTTTTAAATTCAAATGCAGGGCTCTGCTCGATTTGAGTTCCTCTTGACATCAGCGCTGCTTTTGATACAATAGATCATGAGCTTCTTTAAAATCGTTTGAAGGATTGAGTTGGTATCTCAGGTCCTGCTTTTAACTGGTTTGAATCTTATCTTTCTAATAGAACATTCTCAGTACTGCTTGGGGGGGTGCCACAAGGCTCTGTTCTGGGTCTCACTATACATGCTCCCATTAGGCCACATAATGCAAAGACATAACGTGTCCTACCACTTTTATGCAGACGATACTCATCACCCAAAATGACCCCAATAACCTAATCCACTTGCAAAATTGTTGGTTTAACTTAAATCAAAGAGTGGATGCATCAAAATTACCTGCAGCTTAACAATAACAAAACCGACAAACTACTAATTGGCCCAATCTGATCAACTAAGCAGCTCAAGCACCAGCTGGGTTCTCTAGCTCCCTCTGCTAGAAATCTAGGTGTCATGTTTGACTCTAACCTCACCTTTGAGGAACAGGTCAAGAAAGTTGTCCAAATGTGTTTTTTTACAATTAAGATCTATCTCCAAAATTAAATCTTTTCTGTCCTTCAGTGATTTGGAGAAGGTCATACATGCTTTTATCTTTTCTAGACTCGACTATTCCAACTCTCTGTACTCCTGCCTTTGTCAGAAGCAACTGTCACTCCTACAACTGGTTCAGAATTCAGCTGCCAGGCTTTTAATAGGTATTAAGAAAAGGGACCACATTACAGCTTTATACATACAGCATTATAGCTTCAGTTCGTTGCGCTGGCTCCCTTTACATTTTAGAGTTGATTTTAAAATTTTATTACTTACTTTTAAAGCCAGGCTTGGACTGGCCCCAGAATATATAATAGACCTCTTAACGTTCTATGAGCCTGAACGTGATCTTAGATCATCTAATCAGTTACTCCTCAATATTCCCACGTTCAATTTTGTCAGACTTTTGCTGTCAGGACCCCCAAACTCTGGAGTGCACTTCCTATAGACATCAGATTGTCAACATCTGCGTCAACATTTAAAAAACAGTTAAAAACCTGCTTTTTTAGGATGGCATTCTTGTAACATACCAATGTTGAGTGTTTGTGTGTATATGCCTCTACACGTATATCTATGTTTCTGTGCACAGATGAATATGTATTCATGTGTGCTCAAGTTATTTCTCAATACATGGCACTAAGATATTAATCATATAGTAATAGCTCAAATGCTGTGTAATCATTTAATGATTTAATGGTGATCTGATCTAATTAATAGGTGTATGAATATGTATTCATGTGTGTACGTTTGTTTTTACGTTTTGTTTTTTATCAGTTTTTACTGAATTTTAACACCTTGTTTCATCTCTGTAATATTCTATTATTTTATTTATTCTACCTTGCCGTTGTTCTGTCTTAATAGTTATTCTTATTCTCTCTACTTTTATTGCCTTATGAAGCACTTTGTAACATTTGTTTTGAAAAGTACTATATAAATAAATAAATATATTATTATTATTAGATACACCACCCTTGTTGACAACACACACCACAGAGCCTTGAGCAACTAGGGACACAGAGCCAGGGAAGAGTAAATCACACCTTAATCGACCACATTATGATGTGGTCCCCCTGTGTGCAGGTAACTCACCGACTCCTAGAACAGGTGTTCCAGGGGTCACAGGCTTCCTCATCAAGCTCTGCTGAGCAGCTATAGCCGACAGGCCCCTCTCTGGGGGTCCACCTGGAGCAGAGTGGGAAGATCGTCCAGGACAGGAGGGCCCAGAAGCAAGAGGAGGGCGGGCCGCGGCACCGCTTGCAGGATTCACTATCACTGGGGGGGTCTTTGGGATGACATTGCGCTGGCGAAGCTCTAACACAGGAAACATTGCAGGTTAATTAATACTGGTAAGAAGCACGAGAGGAAAGTAGGGGAAATAGTGCAGTCTTCTTCAGAACTCATTGTTACCTTGTCCTGGTTTAGGAGTCATCGGAGATGCGACTGGAGTGGATTCCAGCTCCTTCATATAACAAGAGAGTGTAAGAGTATGTTTTCAATATGGAGGGCATACATCCAACACAAAAAGAATTTAAAAAATTTAAAAAAACAAAACACACTGACCATTTTTTTCTTGGAATCAGGGTCGAATCTCTCCAGAATCATTTTAGCAGTTTTATAAGTCTCAGTCTCCATAACTTCTTCAAGCTGAAAAAGCAAGACATTAAACAGGTATTATGGGGTAAATGCTCAAGTTATTTCTCAATACATGGCACAAAGATATTAATCATATAGTAATAGCTCAAATGCTGTGTAATCATTTAATGGTGATCTGATCTAATTAATAGGTGTTCTATAAACACATTTCAATATTATTAGAAGCACCTACCGTGACATTATAAGTGACTGAGAAAGGGCACCAGGAAGTTACTTCACTAAATTGTACATCTTCATTTAAAATAAGTACCAAACATTTCTAAATATTTACATATAATATGAAGAATAATTACATTCACTACTTCGATAATGGAGAGTGTGAAAATCCATCAGCTCTAATTATTGAAAGTTATTAGACTTGACAGAGGATGACAAGCAATTTCTCAGATTTATTTCTTTCCTGCACTGAATGCTATTAATTACAGTGACATTAGCAGAATGGTTTACTGGGTTAAGTCATTGTACCAATCAAATGCCGTCTGTACAGATCCTAGATTAGCAAGTATCCTGCTGCAAACTGCTGAGAGGATCAATAAAAGCAAGTGCGCTTAACTAAGGACCACTAGACACCAAAATTACAAGGCATTCTACAGAGATTGAGTTATATATTCTGTTTCTCAGAGATTAGTTTAATAATATGTTTCTCTCACTTATCTGACCATGTAGCAAGCCATAGATGCGTGACAACTTCTTTTTGAAATGTCACTTTGCAGTTCTCTGAAGCTGACAGAGCTGATGTGAGGGACATTTGAGAGAAATCTGTAGGGTGCTGAAAATCACCACCCACTCAAAAAGATATGATGAAATTTTTGTAGTGGCTTTGTAACAATAACTTCTGCTACTGCTAGTGACACGGTGAGTATAAATAATCAAATGTATGAAAGTGAATACGACATGCTTCTTATTAACTTTGACAAGCACCATTGTCTTCAACTACCACTCTTTTCATTTCATTTATCTTCATCTATGAAAATAATTTGGTTTCATAAGTTTTCCAACAGTTTCATCTCTGCTACATGAGGTATACTTGAATACCAGTGAGCAACAGGTTATTTGAGAAAATATATTTCTTGTTTTGAATATACAATTGTTTTGTCTACACATGGACTCACTTTTCAAATAGTTATTTTGGGCTGTTTGGCACAAAGTTAACATCAGCTGGTTGCACAAGTGTGATAAAAGTTGGCTCAAACTGTGAGAAACTGATTAATGAGGAAATATAATAATTAAAAACAATTAAATGTACTGACATTAAACATGAAAAGACCATGTAAACTGATCTGTCAAATTCTCTCTTTAAACCTGCAATAACTGATTTTTCTGCCATTTGGGGGCAGTGAAAACAAGTTGTGCGCACGTTATTGACATCTCACCTTTTAATTTGATATGCAGAACTTGTTAGCAAACAGTTGCTTGTATACATATCCAGCAGTTACTGAGCAACATTATCATTCATTTCGAATCGCGTTTCTGGCCACTTGATTAATGTAACTCCAATATTCACTCTTTTTTAGCTCAGTTTTTGGTCTCTTCCAACTCCTGGGGGACATAAATGACTTTTTATCTGCTAAATGCTTCACTATGTTCACCAACTAGTTGTTAACTAGTGGAATACAGTAGGTTTTTCAGAGCTTTTTCGCTGAAAACAGCTACTTGCTGTGTCTGCAGACAACACTATGAGAGCGGTGAGAGTGAACCAAAACAGTTAAGCTGCAGCTGGACTGCTAAACAATAAGCTGAAACTTGCTATAAGAAGGTACGTAAAGCTGAAGGGAGCTGCAGAGTCAGGTAAGTTGTCATTTAATGCATTGGTATTATAAAATTATCAAGTATATCATCTTTAAGAATTTTAGCATTGTGGCATAAAAAAACATTTTCTCAAACTGCTAATTTTTATGTGCTTGATCTTAATCTGATGTCATGACACATTAACCTGATCAGAATATAACAGTAGTGAAAAAAAGTGAAAGGTATTTTCAGTAGTTTTGTCATGTTGGTGCAACTCTGTCCATGCTAACACACAAACTTTTGCGTTACTAGCAGCAAGATGCAAACCATCGGCTGTTTCACCTTCAAGTGTCACAGGTTCTTTAAGTCTTTTAGCAAAGTAAAACTATAGATCAAAAATGAGAAGTCAATCAATAATGTATGTAAAACTGGACAAATATTAAAACGTCACTTACTATTTTCCTCTTTTGTGCTTTAAGATCCTCTAATTTTTCATCTGGAAAAAAAAGTGTAGAAATACAACATGAAATGAATGAAACATTAAAGATAAACATTATATGTTATGTATCAATAACAAAATAGATCTTACTATTCCTTTCAGTTCTCCGTGAAAAAATAATTATCAGAAATTTTCGAAGTAACCACACTCTAAAAAGAGAAAACAGGGGGGAAAAAAAGGTTATTTTGTTTCATTGTAGTTAAAGTTTAGTGGAAATGTGATTGACTATCATGTATACTTACAATAATGGAAATATTACAAAGGGAAGTGACAATATGAGCCGCCCCATTAACTGTTCAGGCAGGTACCAGAAATACACAATTATGCATGTGAACAGGTAGAGAAGAGACGAGTACAAAAGCAGCCTCCCGACCCATAACTTCAACTGCCTTTGATACTTTTCACTGTATTCTTCAAGAGTCTGTATATCCTGTGAGGAAAAACAACATTGGCATGACATTAGTATAGAAACACAATCTTATTAACATGACAGCAATTGTGGTTACATCAAAGTTTTTTCATTCAAATGGCAGTCGATTAAGTGCCACAAGATTAACAATTTAAAATACACAAATAAGATACCATTTCCTCTTTACATGCCTTGGCTGTTTAACAGTCAGCGTTTCAACTAAAGTAACAGAATTTTCATTTCCACACCAATCTTCAATACAGAATTTTCCTAATATCATATTGGCAGCAACTACTATTAATGCCACTGGTTTGGCTTCCACCAAAAACACCTTGCAGCAGTTCCTCTAGGTCAAATTCAGATTATCATTTGTAGACTTTCACTGAAATCCTAGTCATTCATTATCAATCTGATCAGGCTGTGTTTAAAAACTAACAAAGCGAGTTACCGAACCGTTTTTACACATACTGTATGTTTACATGTCTCGTGTAATGCATTAAAATTGCAGTTGCTTTGAACATCAATTCATGATGATTATTTTACATGTGACACTGCATACATTTGTCCAATCACAATATATTTACTTTTCAGAAAAATGTCCAATACTGTGATAATGATTTCCACCATATTAACCAGCTGCAACTAACTTCCCCTCCTTTGTGAACAAATGCACAATTAAATAACTGTCTAGATAAACATGAGCAAAGTACTCTTTAATTGAAATAAATTTTCAATAATATAAACACTCAAAACTTTAAATTGAATAGAAGATTTTTTACAGTATTTCTTTTCCAAATCCATGATGTCACCACTGCCTTAATGCTATCTCTCTCAACAGTATGTGAGGATGTTGTGTCAATACATAGATGCAAATGGAAGCAAATTCTATTGGCAATAACTGTTGGACGTTTGACAGTGAACAACAACTTCTTTAACAGGACTGAACATTTAAATGTGAACTCATATCAGAGAAGCATAATGCAACCTTGTCACTAACTACTGGGAGCATACCAAGCAGTAATTTTGGTCACAAAATCTTGTTCCCTTCTAGCAGAAAAGCCAATTTATTCATGTAATTCGTTATCATTTGGTAATTGCCAAATAGCTCATTCACCTTTGGATTTTTTAGGATCAAAATTGGTGCAGCAAAACCAGAGATATGATCTTTTTTTTACCATGCATTCTTCTTCCCTGTCAAAACTTGGTGTCTTCATTACACACCATGCAACTTGAATCACTTGACTGTATAGGTTCGGGTGTGTGTTATGCAAGTAGTGGCTGATGTAGCCTTGAGCCCCAAGCAGAGATGAGGATTGGGCTACAGAGGTCTGGTAACCTTGGTTCTTTCTAAGACTACAGGCCCAGATCGCTTTCTTTTTTAAACTTGTAGTCATCAGTTTGTGCATCTCCCTCTGGAGCCACAAAAGGCCTTCTACAACTTTTTATAGATATGCAGTGGTGCTTCCTAAGACCTGTAAACCATCTTTGATGTGTAAAGTCGGTGGGGGTCTCCTTTAAAGTGTTGGTTACACAATCCAAAAATAGCTGACAGACAAAACGGGGCCTACTATTAGTCACTATGGTTTAACTGTAACATGTGTGTGTGTCACTCTAAGCGCAGGATAAACTGACACCAGCCATACAACAGGCGAGCGTACGGTGTAACCATGCACATGATAAAATATTCTTGCATGAAAAGAAGAAGAAGATTTTTCTAGAAAAGACAGACAAACACCCATCGCTTCACTACTTCAATACCACCTGGCCTCTTTGGCATATTTGTAGTGTCATTTTCTCCAAAGAGAGGGGCTGAAAATAGCCTGACACTAGCTTAACTGTAGAAGAGCACTAAAGCCCCTATCAGTCAGCAAATGAGGATCTTATTTGGCACTCATTGCAACATCTGTTCGCTTGCAGTCAAAAGATGGCCGCTTATACAACACATCTTATACAGCATTGTTTCTATATCAACAGAGGGTTAAGGGGTCATTAAGTATCAGTGATCAGACAGCATGATAATGACTAACATCTATACCTTCTTTTAATGTGTGAAGAAGAGGAAGGATCTAAGAACATGGCAACATTGCTAAAAATAGGTCAAACAAAGCAGCAAACGCAGGTGGCCAATTCCAGTTTTAACTCTGACATACCAATTTTTGAGACCTCAGCAATTACTTTGGTAAGTTCAGTGATATCCTAATTAAAATAACCAACTGCCAGAGCAATGAAAATTAAATCCAAGTTCTATTATCTGGACTTTCGCTTTAAGTATCCAGAAACCTTCTCTTGATACGTCCCACTAAGTGACTGTTCGCCTGGTGCCACAATGTGAATAATTGTATTCACTATTCTTATTCACTAACTAGTCTGTGTCAAGAGAGTAGTCTCTACAAAACTGGGTGTTTCTGAATTGTGTGGGCTTTAGAAACATCACTGGGCACCATTACACTGACAGATGCCTTTGGTGAGTTTTACTGATAATGCTTCATTGGGTTGCACTCACTGGACTGACAGTGGGCACCTTCTGCAAGCATGGACGCACCCACCTTCAAGGGATTTATTATTAAGTACTTCTGTTTAAAAGTAACCCTGGCATAAGAGAATAAAGACAAGATTTATTGTTGAATTGCTCAAATGAGGCACGTTGTCCCTCTTTTGCACCTTCACAAAGAACCACGATGGTAGTAAGTTGTAATGTACTATCTCCAAAAATCACATATACAGTATCTCCTGTCTGAATGACTGTGTGTTTGTTTCTAATTAAAGTTACTAAAACAATTAATCATCTGTCTATATACACCAAGAGGTGTTTTTAGTTGTTTGTGAAAATGTTTCTTGTTGACGAGGGCTTCGTCTACCTGTCGTTCCAATGAAACTGTCACACTTAATGGTCTGCCTTATTGTGCATGAGTCCCACAGTGCAAATTAAGCTATGCAGGAAATGCTGCAAAAACATTTAGAGCATGGATTTGTCATGCTTTAGGCATTTCATAGCATGTTATCTAACAGCCAATGCAAGTAAAAAAAAAAAAAAGGTAACACTTCTTTAAGTAAATTACACTGTTAAAATGAGATTTCAAAATAGCAAACTTCTGGCAGTCTATGTTGAAATAGTTCTGATGAACATTGTTAAAAGGTTAAGCATACCTTATCCATCCCTTCCAAAATCTCCACAGTGGATGGCTTAGCCTGTAAGGCAAAAAATGTGAAATCCTAGTTAAAGAAAGTGACATTATAACATTAGCCATAACAACAGCACTCTTTGTGCAAGCATCATCTTGATAGGATATGGAAACTTCCTTATTCAGCTTCCTGTTTTGGTGAATATGTTATGTGTCTGTTCTTCAGTTGGTGGCAATATAATTTAGATGCCCTGTGTATGCGAAATATGAAATTGCTTGAACCAGGAGAAGTATTGTCACAAATCTGAATTGTGATCATTTATAGATATATCAAAACATGTGAGAACAGTTTCTACAGAAACTATGCTGTGGTTAAATTTTTAGTAGTTCAAGCCCTAAATGCAATTGAATGAAAATGTATGAAGTCTTAAGTCAAAAGACAATAACACTTTTTCTTTGACACATATATTGTGCAATAAAGTAATTAGTATAGCAGTAGCATACAGTGAAAGACATGATCAGTAAATGTGATGAATACAAACCCTCCACCGTGAGATGACAGCCCCCATGTTGATGATGAGGGATTGTAGGCTGCTCTGTTTCTGGGACCCTCCTCTAGTGTTTTCACTCAGATAACCTCTCCACCTGTTGACAAAGGCGATGACAGTCAATAACAGTTCAGTTGCCAGATCATTAAGTACACCGAGATAAAACTAATGCGGTCAAATATAACAGCCCTGCAATAAAACCTACCTTCATTACTGTTATTCTGGAGACTTCGGTTCGTGGTATGTTTATGGCATTAACTGAGGGCCTTCTAACAATTTTCATATTTACTTTCATTAATTTAAATAAGATTCACAAACATCTATCAGTATAACATGCAATAAGATTCAACAGCACCACAAACAAGAAACTAGCAACTGAGTGCAACTAACTAACCTACGTTCAAACAACGACTGGCAACATACATTAAATAAGACTGTAACATAACTCTTTGACGACTACAAATAAAGCCAAATTAATCTGTGAAATGCATTCAAACACTAACTTAACTTAGCTTGAAAACTTTCAAGTGCCCGAGTTGAACTAAGTTACCGTTGCTAACTTAAGTTAGCAAACGTCAGAACTTCTCTATATATGTTTTCGGAGGCAGTTGACATTTCATAACGACGTTAACTATAATCAGCAATGACTAAATGGTAACGATCACCTCACAGGGAAGGTTCTTCATGTCAATGTTTGCAGCTAACGTTTCCTAAATTACTTCTTAACCCACTTAATCAACGCAGTAAACCGGTGGTGTTAGCATCGCCGTGCTGGCTAACCGCTAAGTTAGCTAGTAACGCAGACACTATTGCAGTTAGTAAATCACGATAACTTATATCAAGCATCGCTAACTTAGTTCGTCAAGGTTTTGCAAAAGCAAACGAGTCCGAATAACTTGACCAGAAAGTGAATACCAGCTCAGTGTTGAGAAATAAGAAGGGTTTACCTTTGCAGATGAGTTGTCCGGTTTCAACAGCCTGTAGCTCAGGACTGCAACCCTCCTGGATTTAGACCTCGGCTGTGTGAGCTAAGATGGGGGAGTGTCCACTGAAAGAAGGCATCTGCCCTGGTGATGAGTCCAACTAATGTTACCATGTTTGACTGTGTTTCTCATGATGATGATGATGATGATATGAACGTAGTTAACTGGACTTATCAATAGTTGTTGTATCTGTAGGCTAGCTATTCACAGTATAAGGAGTTTTCGAGAGAGAGAGCTGGGTGACACGTATGTAATTTTAATCTTAATGTAGACTTTTGAAATCTTTTTGATTCCATTAATCTTCATACAATAAAAGTATAAATACCAATGTAGATATTTATATTTATATCTACATTGGTATTTATACTTCTATTTATATTCTGCCTTTTTGCACAGTTTTTATTATGTCAATAACTGTTATATTTATTGTTTAATGTTCATGTTTATTGCTTTTTCTGTTGACATCTGGACCACATTGACTTCCTTGTACTTGCCACTTGGCAAATAAATTGGATTCTGATTCTGATACAGTATTTTAACCTTTTTTCAGTACTTGAGTCACTTCAAAAAGATAGTGGTGTTCTCAATGGGTAAACTTTGGGATGCATTTATTGAACGAATGTTTGTGTTCTTAAAGAAAAGTGTGGAAATCCTCAAGTTTTGTTTTAAAAAGAAAGACTTATTAACAAAACTCAAACTTGCACAGACTTTATAGTGACTACTGAGGGGTCCAGATGGGCTTGACTAACATCATGTAGTCCAGTCCAATGGGATGAACTTCAACTTGACAACCTGGCATGTGATAGGAGAAACTGTCATATGCGTGTGTGCGTGCGTGCGTGTGTGTGTGTGTGTGTGTGTAATGTCATGGTTACAGACATTACCAAAAGAAACTAAGGCTATCTTTCCCTCCACTAGCCTTCAGGTCACCCTTGGGCAAGGTGTAGTACCTGTCAGCTCTCCGATCAGGATTACGTGAATCCGTGGAATGCAGGCAGTGGATGACTTTACAGGCAACTTTAGGAAATTTCAATTCATGGCTGTGTGGTCATAGACATCAGGCAGAAGATTCTTCAATAAAAGAGAGCAATGTCTACAGGCAAATTGCCAAACATATTACAAGAAGTGGACAGGATGGAAGTTGACATGGTTAGAGTCACAGAGACAAACTGGAAAGGAGAAGGACTACTTGTCAGATATACCAACAGTTGAAGGCAGTTTCAGAATTTTGTACTCAGGAGGAAAAAAATATCAAGAAATGGAGTAGCGGTTATCATGAATAACAAAGCAAGAAATACAGTAATGGGATGGGACAACATCAGTAATAGAATTAGGTGCGTAAAAATAAACTCAACCCCAGTAAACATGAATATGTTCATAACATAAGCTCCAACAGCTGATAAAGAATCGGCTGTAAAAGAAGCTTTCTATAAACAACTAACAGAAGTGATTAAAAGCAAAAAGACCTTTGGTAAAAATGTCATAGTAATGGGAGACTTTAATGCAAACGTAAGAGAACAAAAAGAAGAAAAGATTGTGGGACCTTTTGGTCTTTTGGATGACAGAAATAAAAGTGGTGAAATGTTAAGATCCTTTTGTAAAGAGCAAAAATTGATCATCACCAACACATGGTTTGAACAAAAGCAGAATGCAAAGCATAGTCTACATGGCAAGCCCCAAATGGAAGAGCTTTGTACTTGTCAGTGCAAGATACAGAAATTCAGTAAGAAATGCAAAAGCAAGGCCTGGAGCAGACCATAACCCAGTCATAGTAACTCTGAAGTGCAAATTGAAAAAGGTAGAAAAAGGGGAAAAGTAAAAAAAAATAGAACTTGGATGAATTAAAACAGGGAGGAAGTAGAAACAAATTTACAGAAATGACAGATCAAAACCTAAAGCTGATAAACCAACCTGAATGGAAAGATATAGTGAAATGCACAGAAGAAGTGGCAGATGAGATATGTGGTAATAAAAAGAAATAATGCAAACAAAAATGGATGAAAGATAATATCTTGGGGGGAAAAAGGAAGACGGGAAGCAAAAAATCAAGCTAAACAAAAAGAGTACCAAAATCTAAAGAAGGAGATACAACAAATGTGTGACAGAAAAAGTGAAAGAAGAACATTTCAACAACCTGTATGAAGAACTGGAGGAACTGGATAGACAGCATAACCCAAGGTTTCATCAAAAGATGAGAGATTTCAATGGAAAAAGCACCAACAAGTCACAATCAACAACAATAAAAGACAAACAAGGAAAAGTGCTCATTGAGAAAAACCAAGTGTTTAAAAGATGAGCTGAGTATCAAAGGACAGAAGCAATGACAAATCGAGAAACAGATTACACAACTGGCATAGAAATAAATCAAATCATAGAGGAAGAAATTCAAGAAGTGATAAAGAAGCTACCCAAAAGAAAAGCATGGTGTGCAGATGGTATCCCAGCGGAACTACTTCAAAGTCTAGGACCAGAAGGAGAAAGAAAATGTCATAAACAAGGTCTGCAAATCAGAAAAAATACCAGAAAATTTCTGAGGTGCAATTTCATTCTGTGAAGAGCACAGGCTGATAAGTATCATAAGTCATGGGTCAAAGATACTGTTGAATATAATCAAGAGCAGAATATCCAGCATCATTGATAGCAGGATTTCAGAATGCCAGCTGAGTTATAGAAAAGGAACAAGATATGGCATCCTCATACTAAGAACAATTGGAGAGAGAATGATACAAAAGAACAAAAAAGTTTACATGGTGTTCATAGACAGGCTTTTGATCAGGTAAACCATGAGCGTCTAATTGAGATACTGAAAAAAGAATGACTTCCGGCACATGAAATATAATAATAGAAAATCTATATTGGAACCAGAAAGCAGCTGTCATTACAGAAAATGGAGAAACAGAAGAAGTAGACATCTTAAGAGGTGTAAGACAAGGATGCATCTTATCTCCAATTCTCTATTTGTACATGGAAAGGATGATCAGAGAAGCACACTTGCAAGAGATACAGAATGGCATTGAACAGCAAAAAGACCAAATCAATGATTATGGGAAAAGGAGAAATTGAGAAGATCAAATTTAAACCGGAGGATTCAGAATTAGAGCAAGTGCACAAATACAAATACTTGGGAAGTTAAATCTACAAAGATGGAAGATGTCTGGAGGAAATTAAATGCAGAATTGGACCAGCAAAAATGGCTTTCTTGGAGAATAAAGAACTTCTGAGAGGCAACATCAACATCACAATAAAGAAAAAGATCATTGAAACCTATATCTTTTCTGTTCTTACAGTACATATGGATCAGAGACGTGAACATTGGCAGAGGAAGCAAAAAGAAGAATAAATGCATTTGAGATATGGTGCTACAGAAGAATGCTCAAGATCAGCTGGAGAAGATTTATGTCAAATGATAAGGCTCTGAAACTGGTAGGACAAGACAGGTATTTTATGAAGGAGATTGCAGAGAGAAAGTTTGAGTTTGCGGGGCACATTCTGAATGGGTCCAGTGGGAAGCTGATGACGAGGGTTTTGGAAGGGATGATTGAAGGGAAACGAGGAGTGGGAAGACAACGCATAATGTGGCTTGATGACATAAAGAGATGGAGCGGAGAAAGAAGATATGAACAACTCAAGAGAAAGTCTGTGAAGAGAAACAGTAGGAGGACCATGAAAGCCAACCTTCGGATCAAAGACGGCACAAATGATTGATTGATATTGATATTGGACGGAGGTCTTCTGTCATTGTGATAATATGCAATTTTGTCTTTTTTTTATTTCAGCCAACGCTGCCAGTAATATTGCATCCTCAGTTAATGCAGTATTGTAAGTTGGCAATCAGTTGCAAGGTTGGTGGTTAAATCCCCGAGCAGCTCCTGCCCCCATGTCAAAGACCTGTTGAGCAAGTCACTGAACCCCAAGTTATTGTCATTGTATGTATGCAAAAAATGTAAATCACTGCCAAATAATGTAGTAGTTGATACAAGAGTATCAGTAGTTTCAGGTAATGACCATGGTTATGGTTATACAATCAAATTTTATATCACTCCCTCCAGAATTAAAAATGGATCCAACCTCCTCTGATCTCTGCTGGCAAGTGTCTACTTTAATTCATATGCTATGGATAGAAGTGTTTCAAGTGTTTCAGTGATTATGACTGTAAACCTCTCACTGCATCCTGTTGTTTACCCTGTTTAGCCAAAAGAATTAGTTTGTAGAAAGATCTGTAAGCCAAGCTGTTTTGCAATAAACAACTGTTCACTTAAATTGGGATCAAGTGAGAAGCTGTCTTTTTCCTTTCTTTCTTTTTTAAAGTCTGTATATCTGAGATTATTTTGAAACTTGGTTTATCTACAGGTCAAGTACACCTTGTGATCACAAATGCGGATAATAAACTAAATATTATGTCTAATTATGTAGTACTGTAGTTATAAGTTAAACAGTGGGATTCATTAGTGAGTATGTAAACACAGCACTGGCCTGAGGGTGCTCATAAAAGCGAGAGCAGAACACAAAAAGCTCATTATTCAGTCAAACCAGGAGTAAAAATGGACTAAATGATGGCAACAGAAGAAAGAATATGTTCCAATAAGTTTAATGATTGCAAAAAATATAAAGCGGTTACAGAAAACACCAAATCACCCAATTATTTAAGATAAAAACCATACTTTTGCTATTTAATTCAAGAAAAAAAGACATCAATTAATAATCTGATTTGGTTGATGAGGGCAACTTTAACTGTCCTTTTCACCATTTTGATCTCTTGTCATCAAGAGTAACATACAGTATGTGCATTGATGAATATTTATTTATTGACTTGTTTATTTGATAGGGACAGAGCACATTATGGAACATCAATATAAAATACAAGATGTAAACATGCCGGAGTTTGCAAAAAATGCTAATTTACATCCCTGGTCCCTAGGCAGGTTTAAATAACATGCAAATACAAATATACAAATACATAAGTAGAAAAAGACAAAATACATGACATCATGAGATACCTGATAACTATAAAGCCAGTTTTAAATCAACCTGTTTAACAGTCCTTTCAGAGTACTTTTGGGAGAGAAAACAATGGTACTGCCTGTAAATGAGCTCCAGAATGACTGAAATGAAATCTAAAGGACTTTATAGTTGATGGTCTTCTTCACATTTTCTATTAACTGTGTTTTAATGAAATTTTGATGTGACACACTAGGTCCTCCTAACACATTTTGTTAGGATCTAGTATGTCGGGTCTGTACATACAGACCCAAAATGTCTGTGGGGATCATCCTTTCTTGGTCAGACAATTGGCCTTGTTTACAAATAATGCAAAATTGAAACATTTTGTTAGCTAGCCAGTTTAAATACAAGTCATATGCCAGGCATGAACTACTGCTATTTTCAAAAAACTTTAAGATTTGGGTTTAAAAAAAAAAAAAAAAAAAAAAAAAATTATAACAGACTGTCAAGACTGTCGGAGACGGACAGGAAACAGAGAGAAGGATAACACGCAACAAAGGTCTCAGTCTGGAATCAAAGCAGAGACATTGAAAATACATGGTAAGTGTCTCAGTCAGGCACCAGGATGCCCTGAATTATGCTGTACATATAATCTGGCAGTCTCATTGAGACTAAAATTTCTTTTGCAAGAGAGACCAACGTACAACAGAAGAAATAGGTAGAGATAAATCACAATAGCACATACATAAATATAAACATTATACATTATATTATTTAAATTTTTTTCAAAGAAGTCCAACTGAAATTAAAAGGCTTTTTTTAGTCTGCTACATCATACATATCTGCTCTGTAAATTCATCAGAATACCAGTAGTTATGTCTATGTAGATGGATAATTTGTTTCCATACAGCAAATCAAATCATTTTTTAAAACACACTTGCACAAAGCAGTAACATCAGCGTTCTATCATAAGCAAAGCAGACGGTTACACTGACTAACATCCAGACAGCATCCTCCAACACAACTCTAGAGCCGCAGACTCTGAACAACCCACATTAGCTTTCCTGCTAAAGTCTCCTTATCTAACTTACAAACACACACACACACATCTTGTCCTACTTCACTTCACATCTTAGTTTGTTGAATGAGCCACCAAACAAAGATTCACTTGGAAAAGTACACTGCTGACGTCAGTCAGCAGGCTAGATAGAAAAGCTGTTTAGCTGCAGCACATTAAACAGCATGTAAATGCACTTGTAAATATCACATTGGTCTGGTTAGATGCTTGTGTGGTGCTTACTCTTCAATACTCCTGCTAACAAAACACTGTCTGCCCATGGCTTGAAAGCTACAGCTCAAGTTTATTTATTTAAAAACTCCTGGATGGTACAGGCTTATTGACACATTTATTTAAGCTTATGTTGAAGTACCTGTTACTTCCATTGTAGACAAAGTACCTGCATCTTACTGCCACTTCCTTGACATGATTCACTCCATCAGAATCCCCTTAAAGGGGACATATGCATATTTACAGGCCTATATTTTTAATCTGGGGGTCTACTGGAATATCTTTGCATGATATTCAAACAAACGTAAAAAAAACAAACAAACGTATTTATCTTATACAGGCCCTTTATGCAGCCCATCAGTTCAGCCCCTGCCTGAAACAGGCCATTTTAGCTCCTGTCTCTTTAAGGCTGCCCCTCCGAAGAGCCCACTCTGTTCTGATTGACCAGCTCTCAGAAGCTGCCCCTCAGCATATTTTGGTAGGACGAGGGTTATGGAAGTAGTAACTTTAACCCACACCACATTTCAAGTGATCATTTTAACCCAAACTACGATCTTTCCATAACCAAGTGGTTTTTGTGCCTAAAACTCAGTCCTTGACCACAGCGTTGTCACATCATAAAGCATAAGTGTCTCTAAACAGTGATTTGACAAATGAATTTGTCCTGCCAATTACTGCTAATGGAGGCACCTGATTCAGAAACACTCTTAGGGGTCATTCTGGAGCACATGGTCAAATGACCTATGTGGTTGTCTAATTTTGAGGACTTGTTGGTTTTTGGGTACTCCACATGGTAGGCCTATGCCTGTACCTCTGATGTGTAGTTTAAGACATGCAAGTCGGCTCTGGCAGTATCTTGGCTGAGCTACAGTATGTAGCCTTGTACATGGACTCTGCCACACCCTGAAAGGAGAATTATAAGTCCAGCTTAAGGTAACTTGATCTAAAAAAAAAAAAAGTGTTTAAATGCAGTAAACTGAATGCATTTAGCCATATTATGTGGAAGGTGGCAGTGGGCAGCTGTGGCATATTGATGTGGATTTGGTTCCCTCTAAAATGTTTGTTTCCTGTTTCGTCCCCTTCCTGAGGGTATAAAATGCTTGCTCCATCTCATGATATTGTATTTCATCCCATGTGTGTATTCATGTTTGGGCTTGTACAAATAGGAAGATTTGTCGTTGCAGTTCTTGGCAGCTGTGGAAGTCAGTCCTAAACAAAGCACGAAACACAAATGAGCAATTGGTCCAGTAACCTCAAGCAGGCATGTTGACTTTTCTGTTGCTGATGGTATGCTAAGTGCTGCTAACACAATGTCCATAGCAAAGTATTGTCTTACCTTGTTACTCACTTGTCTTATGTGGCTCAGGCAAAAGGACCAACATGGGATCTCATGTCTTTTGATACTTCCTGGTTCTACCATGTTTGAGGAGCATGGGGGGATCATGTATCTGTTTTTGACAAAGAGTGTTTTCCTTAAGCTGGTGTTCACATCGATGTTTGTCTCTGTAACTGCTTGGTAATTTGTGAACATGAACTTATAAAATGTAATATCTATTTTGCTCAATTGTCTGTATATATGTATTTATGTAGTGAGCTCCCACACTGGTTGTTTGGTCCAGTCCCAATGAGTTACTGGGAGGGTATATAAGCTTTGGTTATGGAGGTGCCAGGGTTTGCTACACATGCTGTCACAATGCATTTTCTCACAAGAGAGGATGTTATCCTTGCTAACATGACTTAGCTAACATGCTACACTGTAGAAAGGTTCTCAAACAAAGAAAAGCCATAAGCCTTCTTATTTTAATTAATTCTTTAACATGAAGGAAATGAGGAGCACTTCTAAAAAAAGGAAACGGTTCAAACACAAATGGTTGGTTTATAGCTGCTGTTTTATGGACATTGTTGCAGTAGGCCTGGGCTCCAACAGTAGCTGCAGCTACATGCTGTGACCACATTGTGAGGAGGTACAAACTTTGTCGTGGCTGGTTATGTCAGGCTATGGTAGTTTGCCTGTATCAGTTTTGTGGGAGAACAGCAATTGAGTAAAGTCAGCAAATGTTTTATGTTCATTCTGTGTAAAGATACTGCAGTTAAGTTGATGAGGTTACTTTAGCATTAGCTGTATTAGCTACTCTGTTTGCCACTGTGCATTGAGTTTCATGTTGGCACATTAGTATTTTATGGGTAATGGGTAATTATATATGTTGTTTTGATGTGGTGGCTGAAAATATATCATGGTCATGAACACAAGTGCATAATTTTGACTGCTAAGCTAACTAAGGGAGGCTATTGAGTTCCCTACACTGTGACTCCTGTAGCCTATGTAACCCCATGAAGACCATGCCTGACTGCTGCCATGGCTGTGACTGTGACTATGACCATGGCTATGGCTGTAGTTACAAGCATTGTGATTATGGCTATGTCTACCCCTCTAGCTGTGTCTGTGGCTGTGATTTTGGCTACGACACTGGCTGTAGCTGTGACTTTTGAGTTGCTATACCTGTGGCTGACTATGACTAGCACTGTTGTGATTACCAAAGCTGTAACACAAGCTATCTGTGAACTCTTGTTGGTATATTGGCAATCAATCTGATCTATTTGATAGAGTTGGGTTCAAATGCTGGTGGGAGTGTCTGACTCTGTAACACTTTCTTGGCTGTTACTTCCTTATGTGCTGTATAGAGTAGCCAGCCATTCATAACCATATCCTATAGCCATAGCAGTTGCCATAGTCATATCATAGCCATGCCCAGGCATAATTTGCCACACTCCTGATGTGGTCACAGCAAGTGGCTTGTTGCTACTGTATGAACTTGGGCCTTCTTCAGTTGCTGACTGCACTGTCTACACTGCCCTTTTTAAAGTTCTTTTTTGTGTTCACTTTTTCAGGAATCCATGCTTTCATCTGCCTAAACTGAGGAAAGGTTGTTATGGCAGCACTTCTTTTTATTGGGTCTTCAAATGTTCCCTTGCTGAGGACCAGATGTGCTCACTCTGTCTACATCACAAAGTTCATCACTGGGGCTTACTGAAGACCAAGGAAGGACAATGTGCTGATGTTAAACCTAATGCACCAACAGTCTGAAATGGCAGCGCAAGGTAAGTGCACTAAAACAGACTAGAACTGGTTCCATTTAACTTTGCCTATCAAGGAAGTTCATAACTGGTCAGCAAAGGTCTCTTCCAAACATGGCTTAGAAATGCAGCTTTCTTTTGTCCAAATTCGGAGGACGTAGATGTTGTATTCTTTGCGGGCCTCAATAGCCCACAACAGGGCGTGGTTTGGTCTTAATGAATGTGTTCAAGTGGTCCTAATCAAATGTGAATTCAGTTAATATTGTTATTGTGACCACATACATACCAGGTATTTGTGTTCAGGTGGTCATAATTCACTGGTTTGTAAATACATTAAATGTACCATGAATGGACCAATGAAGAAATGACAAGCAATGATTAATTCTAGCTAAGCATAAACTCTGCTGTTTGTTTTTGGATTGGTGGCAGTTATTTTGATATATAAATGTGCTAAATTATTTTCCATGTCACAACTTGTATAGTGAACTATAGTATCATAGAGCTTACTTAACATACTGTACAGATATCTATATAGTACAGACACACACCAAGAAATATAGATGAATAACATACATAACTAAATATAAGTGTGTTCCTGTAATCAGTGTGACATTGTTTTTAGAGCTGCCAGAGCAGAAAGAACAAGACTCTTATGAGAGCATGTGCTTCCCCATTTTCGCATCCTGTGACTGCATTTGGATGGGAGAAGCGTGAAATGGGTTCAGGGTTGTTTACTATGGTGAGTGCAATGGAGGCTCTGTTGCAAAGATTGGTAGGGTAAGGTAGGAGGCCAGTTATTTTGGAGGCAGTGTGTGCAATTTGAAAAAAAAAGAAAAGTTCTCATTGGATATGGATAAGATGGTAAAGAAACATGAGGGAACGCTAAAGTAATATGGATTGAGCTGTGGTTTTGCATAGCAGCAACATCAGTTGGTAAGCAACATAAGAGTGCTTTGAGTTTATGAAGTTGTTCCTGAATATTGGTGTTGTATTCGTCAAAACTGAGGTCATTGTTGAGTATGATTTCAAACTCTACCTGCGGGATGTCTGGTAGCCAGGACGCATATGCCTTTGTTGCATATCATAACACTTTCTCTCTACCCATCTTTCCTAATCATCTGTGCTGTAAACTGTCCAATAAAGGCAGTTGTATTTGCTTGTGTTTTCTGTACTTTTTATAGTATTTTTTTTCACTTTTTGTTTGTATTTCCTTAAAGGACCAGTGTGTAGAATTTAGTGGTATCTAGCAGTTAGGTTGCAGATTGCAACAAAATGAATAAACCTCCCCTCCCCCTCCCCTTCGAAGCATGAAGGAGAATCTATGGTGGCTGCGAAAAATGCGAAAGGCTCTTTCTAGAGCCAGTGTTTGGTTTGTCCGTTCTGGGCTACTGTAGGAACATGGCGGTGCAACGTGGCAGCCTCTGTGGGAGAGGACCCACTCCCTATGTAGATATAAAGGGCTCATTCTAAGGTAACAAAAACATAACGATTCTTATTTTCGGGTGATTATACACTAATTAAAACATACTTATGAAATACACATTATCCTGTGTCATACGGTCACCTTCCTTGAAAGTCTAATGGAGAGTGTAAAGAGTGTAATTTCAGTCTTATCTTGCTAAAAATGACTGTCTTGAACAATACTGAGCATATGAATGGAAAGCAGTGAAAACTCACCATCAGAATTGATTGAATTCAAGCTGACCACAAGTCTTTGTGATGGCAGGGACAACCAGTTTTTTTACCTTTCAAACCTATGGGAATGAGAATCTGATAGTTATAACATTTGTGGTAGAGTATCACATTAAGTGAACTTTTTCTGGTGTCTGTCCACCCTGACCACCTCTCAAGACTGTTTGTAGCGTTATATGAATTTCATATTTTCAACTTTCTGCTTTACTACTGACCACATACTATTTTAACCAAAAACCAATGCTGTCATTTTGTTTTAGAAAATACTTGAAACAAGGGGATTTGCACTGGAAATAGGTTGGAATATTCTTACTGCACTGACAGATAAAGAAAAGAAGACTTTAAGAACTTAATTACAGAGTAAAATGACTAAATAACTGTAAATGTTAGTTACTGCCCACCACTGCTTAGGTAGTTCAGACGGTAAACTCTATTCTGTTTATATTGGTGGCCATTTACTATTAGAAATGTAGTCTGTTATTAAATGACTGGTTTTAGGAAACTCGTGATACAAACCGGTGATTGAAAGGGGTTTTTTAAAAAACATTTATAATGCAGTTAAACTGGGAAATAAAGTATTCATTTTTTGCATTGACTGACTCTTTATACAAACATAAAGGTCACACTCCAAAAACACTTTGATTTCATTAAATTTTTTGTTTTTTATTTTTGTCTTGCTGCTATGTACTTCTGCATTCATGAAAGTATTTGTGGGCAGGTCAGGTGCAGACCACCAAGACCACCATCAGGACGAAAGACAAAATACATGCATGAGATGTCATTTCTCTGTTAAGTTGTCTCTGCATGGGGAGAAGAATTCTCTAAGCATCTTGTGGTAAAATTTTAAAAGTGCATGCCCACTTGTTTGACCTCATCAGCCTCTTAAAATGTGCTCACTGTTGACAACGTAAACATATTTATTGCCAGAAACATCAGACAGTGCAGGATCCTTTCTTACCTTTAGTGTTATTGCCACAAAAATAATCATAATGTTATAGCTTTGTCGTTACTCTTGAATAATGCAAGGCTTCACTTGTGCACCTTTGGCGATCTAAGATGTGAAATAAAAAATCTCTTGGGAACCAGGCTCATTAAAGAACTACACCAGAGACGGGTCCATAACCTACTGACTGTAACTTAAAAAATACAGAAGTGAAAATGATTTATCCTGGCAAACATCTTCTCAAAATCAAAGGATGCTGAAAGAAAAAGTGTTGACTTTTAATCCAGATGAATTTGACAATCAAATGATGATTAACTAAAAACCAAAATCACTGACTTATTCTGACACTTGCAGTGGCAGCCAAAAGTTGTATGAGTGGCACTTTCCAATAGGATTGGGTTTCAGACGAAGAAGATGAAGAAGAACTGCCATGTGTGAGCTATTATAAATTAAAACATGTCAGAAGTTCCCACAGAGCCCCACTTCTACACTAATTCTAATAAGAAAGAGGCAAGGTGAATCTCAATGAGACGAAGAATTAACCGGGGACCCAAATTTTTAAGAATGCACTGGAACAGAATGAAAATCAATCACAGGAATGTAGATGACACACATGCATCGTCCCTTACAACTATATTTTAATGTGATTTTTAAAAGTAAATTCTGTATGTGCACGATTTCATAAACTGTCTTTGGGATACTGATGACAACTTGATGATTTCAGTGTTTTGGGGTCTGCAGTATTTTCAAGTGTAATGTTCTTGTAAGTGAGAGTTTGGCTAGAAAGTAGACCCCTGTCCCACCTGATCCCCCAATCTTACAAAAAAAAATATTTTTTATTATTTAAATACTGAGATTAGTTTGTTGCTAATGTGACCAGATGTAATCAGAAAAACTTACAATACCATAACAACATTGACAAAAACATAATATTTCAAAGGTATTTCTCCATTAACTTCCTTTTCAGAAATGTGTTGCTTTTAAAATTCCCCAAATATAATATTAACCAAATTAAAAATTACTGTTAATATTGTAGATGTCTACAAGCTGCGTTTCAAGAACAGGACAGAAGAATAGCAGAATTTATTGTACCACCTTAACCGTATCCAGAGCGAAGGACCACTGGAAGATTTAGTCTTTAAACCAATAAAAGCAATTTCCAAAGATAATTGAGAACATGTTTCAATGCATATGCATGAAAAAAGGATTTTCCATAGGACCAACTCACATGCTCACGTAATTGATTGAGGGGATGACCCGTTATATTAAATGTTATTTGAGAACCATCAAAACGCGCAAAATTGCAAATTGCCCAGCTTGTATCTGAATTAATACCTCATTCATCATCATTATGAGTTGATAAGTTAATTTAACCATTTCATTCTGTCTTAATGAGCTATAGTTGAATTAATGTCATGTAATATATGAAAGTAACATTTGAACAGAGGCAATGATTTGAGACAAACAGAGCAGAAACTACTTTAGAAGCATAATGGTGGCATAAATCTCATCAAGCTGCAGTTCATGTTGCTCGTTTTCTTTACATTTTGGGAAAATAATCCAGCTATATTATTTTTTTAGTGAGTACAGGCAGCGTTTGATGATGTTTGATTGACTTAGTGGATGTTTTGATGGAACAGCTGGTATATCAGCTGTAAATACTGCATTAGATCCAAATGTGAGGACAATATGTGTTAATAAGCAGGCTGGGTTATAATGGAGGATAATATTACACGCGTGGAATTAAGTTTATGCTTTCAAAGTAACAATAGGGACAAAATAACTGCATGTACGTGTTGTATTTTATAGTCAGTTGGCTCACTGAAGACCCTACTGAGCTGCCAGTCCTTCATCTGGCGTTGAGTGACTGCATTTGACCATAGGGGTCTGCGCTGTCTTCTGGTTCCACCTTAAATGCGTTTTGGCCCCGCTTGCTCCCTGTAGTTTAGGTTTTTTGTCCTCCCGCAGCAGCTGTCACCCTGCATTACTCGCAGTCAGCTAAATGAAACATTATTCTAAACATATGCATCGTAATCAGTCCGGTCACACTTACAAGAACACGCGTTAATAAGGCAATCAATCACTCTGGAACAAGCAAGTTGTTCTGTAACAGCTCATAAACAGTGTGTAATGAAGAATTGGAGGTTAGCATGACACGGCGCTGATCAGATAATCAATGTCAAAGATGCGATGAATGTCAGTAAATGCAGTTTTCATGTCGTTTCTATAAAATCCTCAATTTACAACAAGCAGTTCAATTACCCTGAAAATACAGTCAATTAAATAGGGGTGATTGGACAGTAGGGGCAGGATCATCGATCTTTGCATTTCTATCTCGCTGGTGGACATTTAATTTGGTTTTTCTATTAGCACCGAAATAAAGAAAATATAAAATATATTAAACAACCCAAAGATTTATTTTCTTGTCAGAAACCATTCGGCTAAGGTGACAGACAGTCCTCTGCATTATGATGAATTCTTTTTTCAGTCTTGCACATTGGATACAAAACTAATCGTGTTATTGTGGGCAGTGTTTTTCTGGCCTCTGTCTTTTCCTTTTTACACCTCCATCTATCTCAATGCCTTTGTTGTATGGGTTGCAGCCCTCGCTTTAGTAAAGAGCAAGGAAACATGGTGATATATCACGCCCATATTTGCTGCCCTAATCCTATTTCTTTAATGGGGACGTTCAAAAAAGCAACTTATCTTAAAGTCTCTTGGGGCATTCTGGTGTAGGCTATATTTTAACCAAGTGCAATTAACGACAGTATCAGCTTGTATCATTTAGAGGTAATGTAAAAATAATGGTAAATTATAGGGCCGGAATGACCCGTGATGGCATGCTTCATATTCCCTATAGCTTTCCCACCTATTTATTAATTAATGTTACACAGTGTTTTCTATAGAGATGGTGCCACAGCACATAAATAAGCCGAGGATGTCTTTATTTTAGGATTTTTCTTTTATATAAATATAGCTATATATATATGTGTATGTGTGTGTCGAGCTTGTTAGTCTGTAACATGTGATATAAAATCAAATCCATTTTTTGAAGTCAACCTAGATTTGGATTATTTTGCTGCAATGTCATATAATGTGAAGAGATGGAAATGTGTAAAGATTTTTTTTTTATTTATTTTCCAAGAACAAACACGATCAATAAATAACATGATTTACATTTCATATTGCACTTTTTTTTCAAGTTAAAATATTTAAATTCATACAGTCATTGATATTTTAAACACAGAGATATAGAGTTATAACAGAGGCCCTATAGGGACAAAGGCCAATACTATTTTCATTTCATTTCATTTCAGTGCTTGTTTATCAGCCCTTTTAAAAGCCTCTTTTTGAGTGGACCGTAACGAAAATGTTCTCCATCTCAAATAATCCACCCTCTAAAAATTTCGCACGAAATACAGATCATGAATTTGGACTAATTGGTGATTTTACAGGTCAATTTGTAGGCGGGTTTTTTTTGTGATGGGCCTATTTGGCGTGTACATCCAGTGTTTTAACATTAAAAACATTCAGCAAGTCACACAAAAAAATAAATAAAAAAAAAACAAACAAAAAATGTGTTTCAAAAATAGCCTACCATCCACATTTCATGAAGCATTTTTTTTTCCAGGGCGATCAATAATTCAGTTTCCAACCATCAGTAGGACTATCCATGATATTTGCAAAATATTTCACGATTTACAATTCACATGTTTTATAATTAACATAGCTAATGGTGATGTCCCAACAGGAACGAATAAAATAGCACATAGCCATTTTTACAGGCGCAGACAGATTGTAAAACCAGGCTAATTTGTCTGAATTTTCGCCTTGCTCAGTCCCGTCACTGTGTGTACTGAGTGAGGAGGTCCTACAGGGACTACATACCTATGAAAATACTGGGTTTGATATAATGAGGTTCTGCAATGTAAATAAAAGGGAGATCACTGCATGTATCGAGGTATTTTCCCATTATGAACAAACACGTGTGAGGGGTTCTTTGTAGGCTTGTATGTAATATTTTTAAACCCTCCACGTGTCAAATAGTAGCCATGTACAGTGCATTTCTGTGTACCAGGACTGTCGCTTTGTTTCAGGTCTTTTGTATGTCTAATGACTTCCCTCCGCGGGTTGTTAGCACTTGACAGCGGGTCTCAAAACGAGGAACTTTCTTACAGTCGTGTATTCAAAGGAGCTCCATCTAGGTACATGATTGGCAATTTTTGTCATGATCCTCTCATTATTAACATAAAAATTGACACGAAAGACGCGGTGCAAAAATGATATGCACCTTCCAGCTGATTAGGCATATCCCCACAGAGCTGAGGCTGGGTGTTAGAGAAGCTGTTGCTGCCAAAATCTCAGTCTATTAGGCCTTAGTGAAGAAAGATATGCTGCTGGGATGAAAAGCAGGACCTTAGATAGCATAATTACATCAGGTTTGTGTCTTAAAACCTAAGCAGTCAGGATAGCCAGGCTGGGTCTGTCGTGTTGAATATTGGACATTTGAGCCGCATAAATGTGGAATTAGACTCAATCTCAGTTCCATAGTTTAATTTGGGGACAAGTAGAAACACATAAGTTTATTTAAAATGGCACAGTGAGTGAGGCATGGGGACAGAATGAATACTCTATTATTTTTTTCTCCAAATATGTAAGTTAATCCAGCACAGCCCATAAAAACACAAGGGCACACGCCTTTTACAAAAGGCTTTTTTATGAGTTGCAAAATTTTCGGTGCTCAGCTATTCATGTCGTTTTCGTTATAAAGAGCCTTTTTGGGTTTGAGTCAGACTTTTATAAATTAATCTTAGTGTGTGTTTGTGTGTGTCTTTACAATGCTGTGTAATAAACAAATGCTTTACCCCGGTGTGATATTTAAAGTAGGCCTATCCCCTAAAGTAGAGCAAAATATGAAACGGTCGTGTAGGCTGCATGATGAGTTATCTGTTAAGCGAAGTTTCTTCTCGTTGGTCTGGTGACGGGACTGAGGTCTTACTGAGAACAGCAGCAGAATACGGCAAAAATCCACTCTCGGATCTTTGCCCCGAAGCTGTGCAGGTAAAGTCAGCGCTGGTGCTCCTGGAGCCCAGCGCGCTGGCCGCCTGGCTGCTGTGGCAGCTGAGACACGAACAAGGCCCGGCGGCTGACGGGGCGCTTACCGCAGCCGCCGCTGCCGCGGCCGCTGCCGCCGCTGATGCCGCTGCAGAGCTATTCAGGCCTGCGGGTGACTGGTAGAGTCCCGGGTGCCTGAAGCTGCACAGGAGCTCTGGCCGTGAGTAGGGGTGGGAAAGTGCGCGGAAGGTGTCGAGGGGCCGGATGGAAGTGGCGAAAGGTGACGAGGCGGCACCGGTGGCGGCGGCGGCTGCTGCTGCTGCTGTGACACCGACGTGCGGGTAGTAATGTAGAGGCATGTGCGAGTGGAAAGGGTAAGGTAGACTTCCTGTAGCTGCCGCATGCGTCATCATGTAAGTGTAGAAGCTGGGGTCTGCTGGATGGGGCCAGGACATCGCCAAACGCTGCCTTTTATCCTTCATCCGCCTGTTCTGGAACCACACCTGCACACAAAGCCAAAACAAGGCCCATATTGAAGCTGCCATGTTGTTCCCAAGCTCTAAATTTAGACCTCTGAAGAGATTCAGCGTCTGCTTACAGACACTGATCTCTACATTCATGTTAAATCGCGAAAAAAATGTTATATGTTGCAGGAGTTAAAAATATAACAATCAACTTTTAAAGACCTGAAAATATATTTTGCTCTTTTCAATATTTTATTTTTAATAAATAGCATGCAGGCTGTGAATTAATTGTAGCCTACACATAACAGTTGTATTGATTAGCATCCAGTGGAGTGACAAATAAAAAAAAGCGTTATTTAATGTATAAATCAAAATATCACACTGCAACATTTCATCAGCAGAAATAACTGTTACGCGGCCTGTATTTAATACCAACATTATTGCTTTCTCTGCACAGACACAAACACACTATACATGCACACTGGACATAAGAATAATGAAGATTAATCTGTACCTTAATAGTAGTTTCGGGCAGATTTAGCGCTGCGGCTAATTCACATCTTCTCGGTCTCGAAACGTAATTTTCCCGGTAAAACTCTTTCTCCAGTCTTCCGATCTGTTCTCGGGTGAAAGCTGTCCGATACCTTCTGACCTGGTCGGAATTTGAATTGTTTGATCCTCCCGCTGAATTACCGTTCATACCCGGGATAGAATTTGAGCTCGACCCAGAATTACTGTCAGAAAAACCTAAATAAAAAAAAAACCAAATAGTTATTAATATTGATAATACCGAAATAATATACTCGTGTGTCGGCCTACAGTAGGCCTATATTTGACAGCCTAATATTAAAAATAATAAAACTAAAGCGTTAATTTAAAATTTGTGTCAAAAAGCAAATGCAAAAGTTTTGTCAATATATATATATATATTATTAATATTACATTTGTCCATTGTATAATAATAAAAAATAGAAGTAAAGTTATGATGATGATGATGATAATAATAATGATAATAATAATAATAATGATAATAATAATAATAGAGGAAGAATAATCGCTACATTAACATCAACATACTGTATAATTGCACAAATATAAACAAGACCAAAATATCACTGAGTGAAATAAAATCTTACCTTTGTTGTTTTCCTTGTGTTGGCTCGGGGAGCGATGCGAAGGGCATCCCACCTCCACATCACTGTTAATATCTGATTCTTGTGAAACTTCGGAGTAAATGCTCATTTTCTTCCTGCTTTCTGTCGACGAAATCTCCGCCGAAGAGCTGTTTTCACTGTTGTGGTGTGTACCGAAAAGACTGTCAATTTCAAATTTGCCTTTCGTCGGGATGTCCCCAAGATTTCCATGGAGAGAAGCCGAAGTGATTCTCGGGCTTAGCCGTCCGCTGTGCTGAGAGTTTTCCAGGGCCTCCAGCACTGAATTTCCCGGCGTCTCTGAAAGCCTTTTCCCTGCGACGGGACTGTGCAGACCTCTCTCCATCAATATCATCTCTTTTCTTATCCTCTCCATCATTAAGCCGCGCAAGACGAGGAGGAAGAGAGAAAAAAAAAAAAAAAAAGGAAAAAAAAAAACACAACACTTGTCCAGGGGGCTGGCGCACCAGTGAGTTGTACCGGAGCTAAATCCACATGCAACTCAGCAACTGTCTCTTGAATATCTGTCTCTAAACCTTTTTATAAGCAAGACGCGAAAAAATGAAAGAATCTGAATGCAATCGACGAGCGACTGCTCAAAATGTGCCGTGCATCCCTCCCCACAGCGGCAAAAAATGTCATTCATCAAAAGTGGTAGCTGTTCGTTGTTAAAATGCTCGGCTGACGTTGCTCCAATGATCATTTATTGTAACAGGTTTATAAGCAAATAAATAGGAGAGGGCTGTCACTTGATGATGGAGGCGGCCTTCGGTCAGACGAATAATATCCAAGTGGAGAGGAAGAGAGGAGCGAGATGCTTGTCCCTGGGTTGATCTCTGAGTCTGTTTTAGATTGCTCTTGGGTTTGGCCTCTTGGGTGAAATTGGCAGTCTGATTAATAAAATGAGCGGTGCAACATTTCCCTCTTCATTTAGGAATATTATTATGCTTTGATTCTCTATTGTTTCCCTCCTCTCTGTTCGCCCTCCTCCCCCCTCTGTAATCCTTGTTCTTTTATTTATTCTCCTTATTTCTTTCTCTCTTTTTTGTCTATTTCTGTGCTTTAATCAGATTAAGGTGCAAGTTTGTGATAAAAGGTGAGCTGTAGTGTTTTTCAGTTTGTGAGACCTTTTTTTTTTTAGCAAGTTTTTTGTTCCTTTTTTCTTGGATGTTGATCCACTCAGTTCTTTATTCGTTTAAGACACATTTTGATGTGGTGATAATGGGTGCATTATTACACATTTACTGACAACAGTACATACTTATATATTAATTAAGGCATGCAGAAGTAGGCTTCTTGCATGTTAAAGGACGTTTCTTTTAAAACATGACAGTCATCTAATTGTTACTGTTGGAGTTAATATAGCCTATAATTTCTGTTTCTTTACATTGTCCTTGACTTTATGAATGATTTTTCTATTGGATTTAAACGAATTACACAGATTTAAGATCGTATACTTGAATATTTTATGTTTTAACAGCATCATCAGTTTAAAAGGTCACTACAAAGTCTCCAATCCCTGTGTTGAACCTCCTATTTTTTAGTATTTATAGGAAAATAACTGGCACATGTCTGCATCATATTAACTCTAACGGAGACTGGATGTGTGAAGACATAACACCCATGCATGGACTCCTGGTTTCCTCGATGTGAAATGACTGTAAAGGGACCATCAGATTATCTTCTGTGCGTTCTCTGGCGCCTCCTGCAGGTTTTAATATTAATTGCTGTCATTGATAACAGGCGTTGAATGAGTTGTTGTGTAGCTGGTGTCCTGACTTGTGACTGTCTTGAGCACTCTGGGAACATTTCCAGGCAATGTTATATGTGTATATGGCAATAAAGAAGTAAGATAAATAGGTAGTAGTAAGAATAGTAAGTAAGAAATGGGTAATAGTAATACATGTTTTATAGGCGAAAGCCAGTCTAGAGGAAATTGGAGTTGCTGTAAGGGCCACTTTCAATGAAAGAGCCTCATTCCTAATCTGACACTTTCTCTACTTTTTAATGCTTGTAAATAATATAACAGGATTCAAAACAGAACATAAATGAGCCTCCTGTCCCATCCTGTGTGATCACAGAGTATGACACTGAATATTGACACAAAGGACTTCAGAGTCCATATAGAAGAATCTATTGAAGCCTAATTGCAGCCAATTTCAGCCCCCTAAATAATTTGTTTTTTGTTTTTTTAAAGCAGTGTTCATGTAAACCAATGTTTGATTTTTGTTTAAAAGAATAATGTCTTACAACTTGCAGGATAAGACCAATTATTACATTTTCACTTACCTTAGTTTAAGTTGTAATACACCCATCACTTTCTTGGTGAACACAGTGTTTTGTTTTAATAATAATAAAAAAATGCACTCAAGTAAAACACCAGTATGCATTCTTCTCTAAGAGCTCTAGGAATTTACATTTAATATAATTAGGTCATTTGCATACATGTACTGGATTAATTGTGCAGCTGACGAATCTTTCTATGAAAAGACTTTTAAGCTATGAAATATTTTTACACTGCAGTTTGTCTAAACCTTTACTAGTTGTTCCTTAGTTAGTTACAGTTAATATTTTTGGGTAATAGACCAAATGTCACATTTCTGCTCAGCTCCTCTTCGCCAACTGTAGAAAAAAACACTGAAACAGTAAATCTTTACTCAAGTGATTTGTTTAAGTCTTTGATTGGTTGAAGTGTCTCACTGTAAACGTCAAATGATATTGTTCATATATCACTCATATGTCATCTCACCATTATTAGAGCAAATATAATTATAAGTCTCTATCTTTTCTGTTTGAATATCACATCTAAAAATAAACATGAGCTTCTGAACTTGAAGCTTATATATTCACTTTTCAACTTTGTGATTTCTTAGTTCAAAAACTGAAAATGTTGCACCTCACAGTGAGAACAAGGTGTTTTGTGTCCATAATTTGTCACACCTCACTGTTCCCAAGGGGCATTTTTCTGTGGTAGTACAGTTGGAATTTGTTCCCATGTGTAATGAAATAAACATTTCACATATTCAGTTCAAACTGTATTGAAAATTATGTTAAGTTAAATAGCCAAAAATCCATCATACTGACCAACTGTGATAATCAATGCTGTCTTCTGTGAAATAAAATACGACAAGAATATGAAAACAAAACAAATATATTTAAAAAAAAATACAATCACGATTTTTTTATTGACATTTTGTAAAAGTGGATATAAAACAGAACAGACAGGTATAAACCTGTAAAGCTGGCTAGATTTGACAAGGAGGTGTCACATTTCATGTCATTCTATTTATGAAGACAATGTTCATTAATCTATATGTCTGTAAATGGACCAGTGTTTGACACCAAGCACGTTTTCTAATACAGACCACTGACAAGATATTCTAAAACTAATTGACAGGGTTAGAAATACAAACACAAAGACAACAAGACACTGAAGTGACAATAATGGCAACAAAATCAGAATTATCAAGATGGTGCTCGAACCCAAATATTAATACAATAATATAATGATTACATCCACTACTGAGTTTGTGTGGCCATGCAAAGTGACGCGAAACAACAAAGTACAAATGACACTTTATAGCTACGTTTTGCACATAGTAGCCATGCATAGCAGCATTAAGCAATAAGGTATGCTGTTGATAGAGAATAAGACCAGATTTACAAAATATAACAATTAAAATTAAATTTGAGTTAAAATTAACAGTTTTGGTTAAAGTCTTGATTGATTATCTATCAGATAACTGGCCATGGGAAGTTAGCATCACATTAAAATTGAGCCAACCAAGCCAATAAGTAGGTAAATCCTAGAAACCAGGACTTAAAATGTCCCATAAAGAAGAGCTGTGGTGGCACAAGCATGCAGCAACCATCATGACCAACTTTGATGTGCTGGAGCACCTGTCAATCAAGCAAATGGCCCTCAAAACATATTTATTTCAACGGCCTAAAGGTCCTGCACACCCACAAGTGTTTACCGTTATTAGACCCATGCTTAGGTTAAAGGCGGGCGAGCTATGATGGGAGCCTTGTCATTGAATTGTCTATCTACCTGTGAGGATGCGGAAGGTGTAAGTTGTCCCACCTTCACAAGTGCAACAAATCAGTCTGTGCACACTCACACAGTCTTGAGAAGAAGCATAATCAGACAACATAATTAAAATCACCTGTGTGGGTTTATCATGGCTGTGCAGGGCCTTTAATATTATGGCTTTCAAAGTCATCAATGAGCCTTTTTTCACAGAAGACAGTTTGATTTGTTAAAATAAAGATAAAAAGCACAGATGTTACTAATAACATTAACAATGTTTCTGTTCTATTCAAGTGTCCCAGCATGCACAATAACATGACCCTGAAACTGAAGCCGCTACAAGGAATTCAGCCGTTACTTTTTATTATTTACACCTGGACTTTTCTTACTGTGACATGTCAAAATGTTTTCCATTAGAGGCACATAAGAAGATGTGGGATTGACTGTATGGTGAGAAGTTGGGTACTTTCCTCCGCCACCTCAGTACAGTCAGTTTTGTTTTTGATTCAGCATCTAGTGGCCATTAGAGGAACTGCAACTTAAAGCACTTTATTGGCTTCAGCCATGGTGGCTGGCACTTGTTGTATACAAGGGTGAATAGGGCCACTTGACATAAGGGCTTTACCTCTCTGAGGGGTTTCCCTTGCACTTAGGACCCCTACCAACCCGGCTCTCTTAAATTTATTGCAGTCAGCAAAACAACTACTTTTTAAAGTGCTGGATATTTTTAGACCTAATTCATTGAAAGTGTAACGAGTTTGAAAAGACACCAATGGATAGGAATGTTGAAATACTGCACACTAAGCTCATCGGCATAAATTTTAGTTGAGTAAACAAAAAAATTTGACCCAAATTCAGAATTACTTAAACTCAAACCCTTCATTTCCATGACTCTACAATATATTTACATTTAAGAAGGACAACAACAAAGAAATACACCACTTGGCTTGTAAGTCTACTACAACTCAATCATGTGTACAAAACCATTTGTAAAATGTGTAGAAGGACAATAATACATTTAAAGCACACCTTCTGAGAGAAGTAACACATTAAAGTGGATGGTATATAGCAATATAAGATCAAGGTAGTTAAAGGGTTAATAATATTATTGTGAGCTGGGATGAACACAGATCAAGGTGGGATGGAGCAGTGGTGGTGAGACTGCAGTGTCCACTGTAAGTTCTCCTGCTGAGCTCAGGCAACATACAATTGCGGGGCGGTAACCTTGTATGAAGCTGAAGTTTTGAATTTGGTATGTGCAGCCGTATTAAATTAGCACGTGCACTAGTCAGGGGTGACTTGACCCAGATGAAAAGTTCTCAGTTGCAGGGAAGTAAACTTGAGGCAGTTTGAGGAGAGAAAAGTAAAAAGGAATTAAATAACCATGTTTCTGTGCATTATATTCTGTTTACTACATCCAACCAATGTTTCTGAATGTGGCAGCAACTTCATATGTAAATCAACAAGCAGAGATTTTAAACTTGCTTGAGTGAGGTGCAGAAATACATCACAGTTGTGGGAGGAGACTGATAAAAGTATCTGAGGGATAGCTCCACCCTCCTCTAAACAACCAACAGACGTTTATTTTGGCAAAGCAATATATGAGCATGCCTTTACAATTAACACATGCAGCAGGCAGTGAGGAATAAAAGTATATAATGCCACAATATACCCTGATGACAAAGCACCTGGAGCCACAACAGAAAAACTGGAGGGATCTGGTCTCTGTCACTGCTCAAAACACAAGAAATCATCTGTACAGCATCTGTACAGTTAAGCATAATAACATGTTTTTTTGCACTCTGTACTCATCCTGTAATACTACCCCTTGATTTTTCCTTAATAATTCAGTCAATTTATGTGATGAAGCTGTGAAGGTATGTGTTAATAAGTGGGTTGGATGAGTAAAGTTAGCTGAGAGAGCAGTTTTCCTTACATAAGAGCACATTTCAAGCATCCTGTTAAGGGTTTACTGGACTTATCACTTTAAATATATGTAGTGAAATGTAAGATGCCTTTCTGTTTGTCATTTCAAGTGCACATCTTGCAACAGGTTGTATCGACTGAACTTCTGGTACTTTATTTACCAGTTTTTAAATGTCCAAATCACACTGTGATAGAGCCAAATGACATTACAACTTAGTCCTTACATACGTTGGCATTCAAAACAAAATGCATAGGAGGACAGGATATGTTGTTTTAAATCTTCCCTCCATTTTTTAGTATATATAAAATTCTCTGCTTGGAATTTTCTACAATTGAATGTTCAATTGCTTTATTAAAAATTCTTAAAATTACATCTACTCCTTCTCCCTCATAAAAAATATAGACTATGCATATTAATTTGAAAAGTTTAACTACTGGACCTTGATTTCTCCTACTTTACTATACTGGTACGTGCATGTCTTAAAACTCAGATTTTCAATGAGCACTGAGAAACTTTCCCTCTTCAGCAGATAAATGTGAAAACAGCTTTCTAGTGTCAAACTGCACATACTGTATATCATTCTGCACAGTGAAGCTCAAACAACACAAGCGACGAAGCAATAAGCAAAACAAAATGTTGATTGGAGGGGAACTTTAATGGATTGCAAACTTATAAAAGCCATTGCACTTAAGATATTTTGGACTTATCTCTCTATGAAGTTGCCTGATCATTGAATTCAGGTGAAAGTTGTGAGCCTTTACTGATTCTCTCTACAGTAGCTTTGATCCATTTGACTCAGGGAGTTTTGGTGGCCTGTTTCCAGTATATACTTGTTTTTTCTGAATGGGTCTAAACTCTTGTGAAATAACTATTTGGTGTTTGCTTCCTTTTTGTGATTATAATTTTCAGATAAATTCTGCTAAAGTTGTGTATCACTGGAGTCAAGGGTGCAATACTGAATCTTTTTTACTGTAAAAAGTGTCTATTTGCTAACATTACACTCCAAACCGCTGTCTTCAATAAACTACTAGTCAAAAGGATATTAAGTAGCATTTACTGAGAAAGTCAGGCACTTAAGCAACATCATGAGTAACTATTACTGCTCAAGTGTCAAAGCTATTTGTTTTCTGATTCACTGGAAAAACAGCATCTAAGTTAACATGTGTATCTAATAATAAGGCAGTTGTTCATATATTATATGCTTTTGTGGCAGAATAATTATAGGTTTTGCATTCATTTGACACATTTTTCTTTTCTTTTCTTGGCACTGCTCTGTTTAATGATCCTTCAGTCACATTGCAAGCTGCATAGTACTGTCCTCTGCTCTTAGCCACTGAGGAATGTGGATTTATGTGTCTTGACAGTTTGCTGAAATGAGAGCAAATCATCTGAAACATTTTAGTTTCCATCATCAAATTTCCATCCAGGAAAAAAGCAGTTTGAGAATCTGATCATTTCCGATGAAAGGAAAAGCGATTTGCCGGTTAAAAGAAAGACTAACAATACTACTACATCGAGAGCTTGTTAACCCTGAGAAACTGATTCGATTTTTATAATAATTTGGTTTTCAAATTATGCATAATGACAATCTTTCAAATCAAATCTTTTCTTTAAAAGAACATCAGGGCAGGGCGGAACTAACTGGAGCAGGTTACTACATCAATAAGACATGTTGACATATATTTTCCTTCACCCGAGTCTGTTGTCAACTCATCTACTGTTCACTCACAACCATCTTTACACTTTTTGCTGTTTATCAATAGTTTTTTTTTTTTACTTTTTATTGTTTTATTGTTGGCTCTTCGATAGGTGTAGATTTTATAAACTTTAGCTTTTAAGCCTTTAATTTCTTGTACTTGTAATGGTTACTGCCTGAGAGTTTGACGCAACATTTCACTGGCTGTGTGCATATGTGACTAATAAAATCTCTTGAGTCTTGAAGTCTGTGTAATAGATAAGTTGCTTCATTTTTTTTGCATATTACATACCTGAGCAAGATATTAACTCAAACAGAGCTGAAATGTCTCATTAAACTGTAAAGTGATAGACGCTCTTGCTGTTGACCAGTTATTGCATCATGTCAGTTTCTCGGTAGTGCACTGCGAAGACAACTAGGCCTTTGCTTGTCTGCTGACTTCTTTCCTTAAGTGAGAGGGCCATCTAGTGGTAATTTCTTGTGAATGCAAACAACACCCCCCTCCCCCCTTCTTCCCAGAAAAAGAAAGAAAGAAAAAACCAAAAAAATCAGAAAAGGGACCAAACCTAACCACTGCTTTAACCTACAGTGTTTAAAAATCACATTCTTAAACCATGAGGCAGAGTTGCATCAAATTATTGTAACAACTGAGTAAAACTCACAACCATCTTAAATGAACAGTTTGCTGCAGGGCTATAAGTGACATGGTAGGTGGTTGTAGATGCAACATTTTCATTTTTCACGACTGGAATGAATACAATATATTTCCACTTGACCAGCATCGTCAATGATAAAATAAATTGCATTTTTTTCCACATCGTCTCGCGACTAATGAGTTAAAGAAACATTAGAAACACGACACATTGACTGAATATCGTTATGCTTTAAATAGCAAGATGCTGCTATTATTATAAGTAAAATGCGACAGTGTCTTACTCAAAATAAAATGTTTTCGAGTAATTTAAGTTCTCTAAATTTCAACAATTATCAGTCATGTTTCTTTGGCGCTACTCGACTTTATCCTTTACTTTAACTGACAAAATATCGTTGGGCCTTTTTTTTCCTGCTTTCTCCGATTCGTCGTTAAATAACTAATTATCAATATTCACAGTAAAATCTCAACAGCTACTTGTCACTTTGGTGTGAAGATGCTTCTAATTGTGAGATGACTACGAAGTAACGAATAGGCCAGTAGATGTACGACTTTACTGAAGGAGGCTCAAACATAGAAACTAAAGAGAATAGTTTAAACTTTGCATCTCAATAAATGTGTAAATGATAATGTGTAGTGATACGTTTTGTGCCATTTCAGCAGCAGAATTAATCAGGAACTATTCATCATAAACTGGTCAATATGTCGATGTACATAAAGGCCTCTGTAGGAGCTAAACATTAGCATAGACTGTTCAACATATTTCGAAGTCTATTCTCAACTCATTACTTGCTGTATTATATATTAGCTGCTCTGTTCAGGTTTATTCTGAAGCGGATTGTTAGCGATTAATTAATTATTAGTTAGTTCATGATTTGTTCATTTCTCATTCTTTGGTAGCTGCGCAGAAGTTTGTGTATTGTCAGAAGTTTTTGTGTCTTCAGATTATCCGACAAAAAGGAGCAACATTCAAGGGTAACATCTGACTCAGATCTTACCCTTGCATTGTTGCTCCTCTTTTAAACATGACCTTGGCCATAACCCCTCAGACCACGTTTCTGCAGACTTCTGTCTTAAACTGAAGACTTGTGTACTGTGTAGACTTTCCAAAGATGTAAATGTTATCACAGAACAGGCCTGTGTTTGTAGACTACAAGTTTTGGACTATTTTATGGAAATTTTTCTTTCCATTGGATAAACTACAGACGCGGAGGATCCTCTACAGTAGAATATTTTTTTTCCCCCTATGTGATCTGTTGGCTCCACACACTCTACTTTCAGCCGGATCTTTTGAAAACTGACAAAACTTATTGGAAACTGTACTAACCTTTTGGGGGATTTAATTCATACGTCAAGCAAATCCGTCAAAGGTTTAAAGGTAAATTGAATTTCTCCACCTGATTTCTATTTGTATGATTCCTCTTCGATGCCGTCGTTTGTCAGATTTGTAAGATTCCTCAGCAAAGTTTCAGTTTTACAAAAGCACGTTACTGTCAAGTATAGTCTGTAAAAAGCGATCCAAACATGAACCGTAATAAGACGATTTGTCAGCTTAGTCTGTAAAACCTTGTAAAGGCCTGCAGGCTGTTGTCTATTACTTTTGAATGGGTCTAAAGACATAGAGGAGTTTCAGATGTTCACTTAGCGCCAAATGGACATAATTAGGACACAGAAAATCATTAAACTTTTCCCCATGCAGCAACTATGAGAGTATTTTCTATGTTGTAAACTGTCCGTCTTTATTTTACATGAGATAAATGGACATTTGATTAGAGCCTACATCCTCTGTGAATTATTTTTAAACAGAATGAAACTATAAACCCAGTTTGACTTCCACTGAGTCAGAACAATGTGGATATTTCAACACTTGGACGTTTCAAGGCAACACCGCAGAGAACTTGAACGAGGGAAGCAGCAAGTTTATTACCAACGACTAGACGGCGGATAGCTTCCTTCAAAGGGCCTGAAAACATCCAGACAGGAGCTCCTCAATTTGGCTCCTGCCACCCTAAACCTGCAAGACGAAGAGCAGTAAATGACACTAAAACTCAACACTTAAACTTCTCCTCATTTTCTAATCGTGGGAGCCTGTTTATGTCTGTTACTTTACTAAGAAAATCTTTAAACCTGCATGTCAAAGATTCACCTCTGTTTTTTAAGTTTATTAAGAGATTATTATTTTTTTTCTCTCTTTAGAGAAGCGCATTTGTGTGAATAAATGTCCATTTCGCCGTTAGGAGCTCTGCACAAACTGTGATGAAACATTACGAAACTGATAAAAACATGAGCGGCTTAAAACGACACATGTATCTACACAGATATTACTGATTATATTGATGTTTCCTCTCTTTTAGTTGGGATTAGTCTGTTCACATGTTTTTTTCTGATGTGATAAACAAAAATACCCCATACTTGCTTTTTTTTCTCATTTAATTCATACTGCTTATTTTTATTTTTGTTTTTGATTTCTTTCTTGGTTAATCAGCCGCATGACGTTTAGACGTGTTTTTATGTCTTGGAATATTTAAATACATCTGGCCTATATAAACTCTCAAATAACATGAAAAAAATCCCAGATAAGTAAGCTTTTTCAAACAAAACTGTCCTATAACCGAACCAAATTATTAAAAAAGCTATATGAGCTTTCACTGTAGAGATAATGTATGCCAAATGTGTAACGCAGTTGTTTTTGTTTTAAATTTCGATATGATATAGATAGACTTTTAGATAGAGATAGATAGACTTTTGGATAGAGATAAATAGACTTTTAGAGCTGTGATTGAGCCTTTTACCTTCTGTAGCCTTTCCTTTTCATTTCTAACCGTTATCAATTCAAAAAACGTGCCAGACGTACATTTACTGGCAGAATAAGTTACACGTGTTACACGTGTTTATTCATCCGTTTTGCATGTTTGATTTCTTCTTTTAAAAGTCCCTGGAATCACTGAAATAGCCTTCGTGTTTATGTAATTTCCACACTTGTCTTCCCTCGCCTGCGGATGTTATAGTACATCATCTTATGTTTCGTCATTAAGCCACAAATAGATTTTGATTTTTGGTGAGCATGAAGCCTACATACTGCAGGATGACTGACGTTACTGATGATGGCCAATCGCTGAATTAGGCTACTGAGTAATAACAGAAAGGACAGCATGGCAAAAAATATAAGGCTATATATGAACTGGTACTGCCATCTGTTGGATTACAGTCGCAACAACTGAAATTATACATACTGAAGCGTTTTGTTTTTAAGCGTTTTAACTTATCTTTGTATTCTCTTTAGACTGATGGTTTTTCTGCACATACCTTTCCCCCAGAGGTACACAGTAGATACACGAAATAAGCCTGAAGATTTAGTTATAAGGTGACTATCTGTGAGGATTTGAGTTACTTACACAATTACTTTACTGTCTCTTTGTCTCTGTGTCGTGGTAAAGTGTGTGTGTGTGTGTGTGGAAGTTACAGTGAAGCTCTGATCAGTACAAACTAAATGCATTGTCCTACTAAATACTTCAAGATGCATTACACTCTCTGAAAAAAAAAAAACTGCTGCTCCAAGTCTGCAGTGTCAGTGTATTTTTGAACTCCCCACCCCAACACACATACACGCACACACACACACACACAGACACACTCACAGACACAAAAACACTCCCACACAGACACACACACACACTATGCAGACAAGCCCTCAGTAGGCCTAATATTGGTCTAGTTAGGTTTCATGTGTGTAGGCCAGTAAAGGGGAATATTATAGTAAAGTCAGTTATACCGTTGATCAGAAATATGTTGTAGGCCTATATATAAATAATGGGTAAAAGCTATCGTATTTCATTACTATAGATATAAAAATATATATAATACAATACAAACAGCGCTAGTGAAAACGCACTTGGGCTTCTTAATTTGTGCAAAGGAGTTTTTGATTTTTAAAATTAAAACTGAACACGTTCTTACATTTTAACAATATCATCATTTTGCGGGATGAGTTTTCTTTTCTTTGCGCTAATGTGTGACTAGAGATTCACGATTGTAGTTGTACAGAAGGGCTGCAATGCACAAGCTTTTATAGAGAGATGACGGCTGTGTCTTCACTGCGGAAAATAGGCTATTCTCTATAAAAATGAACTTAACCATGAAGCGAAAATGCTCCAGTAGATTAAGTTTAGTTTTGGATATTGCTTTTCAAATACGAGAAAACTGGGTCTATAGAAGGGTGTAAGTAGTATATATGAAAACAATCTTTTCAAACTGATTCATAGTTTTAAGCGAGCTAAGCTGAAGTTCATTGCAAAGCAGTATCACGGCAGCTCGGGGGGGAAACTGACTCATTTTTGGTCGATGCGTTTGTTTTCTCCGAAAGCTGATGTGAATTTTATGAAAACGGATATGTCTCATGTGTTGTATTCAGTCTATAATGTAGCTTTGAGGCCGACAGTAGCCTATTTACAGAATATAAAGACTACATTGTATGTAAGCGGGTGACCACAAGAAAAGCACCTCCAGGGCTACTATGTACTGTAGCTGATGTACAGCCCAATGGCCCTGTGATATATGTTCTCTGTATGAGGCTTATAATATGATAATGTTATACATTACTGTTGAGATCTATCTATCTATCTATCTATCTATCTATCTATCTATCTATCTATCTATCTATCTATCTATCGTCTACATACTTACTATACTTTGATAGACTTTCTTTTCTATCACTACTAGAAAACAATTTCCCCAAATCATATATTCTTTACAATTTTAAATAATTGTGCACTGGAAGAATTTTCATGAATATGAATGCGGGCGTGCACGGTCTCTGGTCTCCTGTGGTGCATTTAAGGCCCTGTATTTGTCATTGTTTTATGTGGGTCAGTCTACAGAGTTACTTTCTTACTCTTCATGTCACAGGGCACTGGTCCCAAAATAAAACTCATGTACACGTGCTTTCAAATAACAGCTCCCGACTAATATAAATAATGATGGTTAGAATTTAACTTCATACCTTCATATTTCATCATGGGGTATTTTGCTTTGCAGTGGCTATTGGGAGCAAGGGTGGGGCGGAACAGCATAGTTTGCATATCACGTGACGTGGTATTGACAAATCAACAATTACCTACCCTTTATTCTTCAGGAGTTGCTAAAAGGGTTGCAAGAAGCGTTTGAGGAAAGCTCCATGGAAATGTGTGAACGGAATCCTTTAAATCCCGGCTATGTTGGTTCTCTGTTGAATTTTGCTCCCCCTGAGTCGCTGTATTTCTCCAACTTGCGGGGTAATGGAGCCCATATACCCGGGCTTCATCAGATCCCTTACAATAGGAGAGAGGTGTGCACGCTCCCGTGGACTTCCTCAAGTTCGTGCACGTCTGGACCAACCGCACCACCACAGAGCCGCGCCTTTGGAGGCTACTGTCCGCCGTTTCTTTCCAACTCGGTGTCTATTAACTCCTCCAGCAGCCACGTCAAGGCGCATTTGGAGGATTCCGCTCGATGCTTCCAGGACGCAAACCTCAAAACAGAAGAGTCTGGTAGACAAGATGAAGTTTACGCAGGGGAGCACGGAGCCGCCACCGACTGCGGCTATTCAGACCTGGACAGCCGGTCACACGGTTCTGTGGCCCAACTCGGTCCGGATTCAGCACGTCGACTAAATGTGAACGGCCCCAAACAGCAGAATCCAGTTCACCCATCAGCAAGTAACACATGCTCCAGGACCACCTTTGCTGAAGGTCAAGTACCTTTTTATAGAATTATGTTATTTTCACTATTTCCAACAGCAATTCTGTTGTTTATATTCTATTATCAATTACAAAACCACTATGACACCAGTAGGGATTTGATCTGTGCTTCAGGATAGTTCCTGTTCATTATCGAACCTGTGTTGTGACCTCATATGACATTAATTGGCTATAAGACGCTGATCAATTTTTATTGGCGAATATTGTCTTATATAGAGACCCTGTAAGTTTGTCTGTGGTGTCGTCTAATGACTGATTTTATAGTCTGTTTATATCTCATGTGGCATCAGTATTAGCTACTTGAATAGACTCATAATAGACTTACAGAGGCCACTGTGTGGTTCATGGTAATATTGGCTCTATTTCATTGCTACATGTACAGTAGGCAACCCCTTATTAAACCATAATTTTGTCAGATGTGAGCAACATTTGCAGCCGTGTCCTCGGGAGCAGTTATTTTATATGTTCTATTACTAATTTAAAGTATAACGCGTATTTTCTACCTCTGCTCCCTCCAGGTGCGCCATGGTGCACATCACAAGTGAGAACCAGAAAGAAGAGAAAGCCTTACTCGAAGCTACAGCTGGCTGAACTTGAGAATGAATTTATGATGAATGAATTCATCAACAGACAGAAACGGAAGGAGTTATCAGACAGACTGGATCTGAGCGACCAACAAGTGAAAATATGGTTTCAAAACCGCAGGATGAAGAAGAAACGACTGCTGATGCGCGAACAAACGTTCGCCGCTTATTAATGACTTCTCGCCCTTGATCATGACCAGCAGAGAATCAATAGCAGGACAGAATATTGTGTTGTGCTGTGAAATGCTGCAGCGCATCACATGCCATTTCGGTTTGTGGCATGGACTTGTATTTATAAATATGTGTAAAATGTTTATATTCCTGTCACAGTAGTTTCACTGCAGTTTTACCCAGTCACAACAAGTTCAATGGTAATATTAGAGGTAATACAAATATGCAGTCAAGATTCAGGTGAATGACTTTGAGATTCTCCAAATGCGCAATAGTAGGCCCTGGCTCCTGGTGGGCACAGCCGCGATATTAATAAACCTATAAGATTATTTCTTTCTCATCCAACACAAACAGACTTATTTAAACATGACTATAATTATATGTGTTTTGTTTTTTTGTTTTTTTGTATGATGGCCTGCGCATGTAGTGTGGGCCTAACGTGAAAGCAAACAGTCTGCGCTCAAGTTCATGTTTACAAGCAGATTAAACGTTAAGAAAAGTCAATATTGCAAATTATATACAATTGCATGCCTATTTCCTAATTGCTATTATTCAGCTGAATGCCTGATTTCCCCCCATTGTATTGTAAATCTGCATAAACAAGTAAAGTTGCATTGCTTTTACTCTATCTGGCCGCGTCCACATTCAAGTTCGAGGAAAAGATTTTTTGCGCCGCATTGTGCAACAAAGTGTTTATTTGAGACGCGTGCAAAACAAGCGAGTTTGTGGATGTGAAACATGATAATGGTGTTGGTTCAAAGGCATTATAACTGTTGTAATTTAAGTGTGGATTTTATTGTCAGACCTGGTTTTGTGTTGCTATACAAACAAATGATTGTACAATGTTTGCACCGGAGTCACTCTTGCTTTGTGAATCCGGTCTTTATAAATACATAATTAATGAAACTATATTTCACTTTTAAATGAAAGTATATTTTAATTGGATTAATTTAAAAAATAATTCCAGGAAGTGTGCTGCATTATTGGTAAAGGATAAGAATACGCATCAGAACAGCCACGTTTTTACGCAAGAACGAGAGATTTTGTAAAGTGGACGCAACATGCAGATTCATATTTATAAAAATAAAGATGATTTTTAAATGACCTGTAACCAAGTTATTGTGCTTGATTTCATATTTTTAAGCAGGATGTTGAATGACAAAACTGTATCCAACCTATGTGACTTCATCTTTATATCGTTTTTTTCATGCTCTTCTAGTCAATCGCTCATCACAGTTGAGCAATATGATTTTCATCTTTTGAAATATGTGAAAAGGAACAATGTTCATATACACCACTTCTCACCACGTTGCACTGGCTTTGTTTAATACAAGTGGCGAGAAATTTCCTTAAGAAACCTCGACGGTTTTATGGCGAACATTCCTCATTTAATAGCCCCAAACTTAAACATGGATGAAATGTCGTTGTTGCCTTTATACGCAGGCATTTTAATAGGCCTAACATCTTTTTGAGGTACAATCCCCCCTTAAATCGGAACGCAAACGCTTTATAGTCTGCATTCAACTACACATTCTTCCAGCAAATACCCTTCTTAACTTTCATCTGCTCCAAAAAGAGCGAATTTAAACATTTTCACAGCCCGGTTAACAAACTCACCGACTCCTTTAGCAGCATTATTTCATGAACGTCACTTTCAATTATAAATTCTATAAACCAAATGCTGTAAAATGGGACTTTGGATTATGTTTTACAATTATTTTCACCATATTCGCTCCACTGTTGGTCATATGTTCTGTAGTGTATCTATTTATGTGGGTTTCCTGCGCGCAGACGCGTAATTCCTGCTGACAAAAAATACATAACACAGCAGCAGCTCTCACCCGCAGCCAATACATCCAATGTCAGTTAGAGGTTAGTGTGGCTGTGTAACAAAACGGATCTGTCGTAATTCAGAAGCCATATATGCGGCTTTTTAATTCCACTGTTACATCACATGCGCAATTTATGCGCCAAAACAGGTTTGTCTGTGCGTATGAGAAGAGATTTTGTTGGCGCACGTGCTATAATCACATGCGCCAACAAAACAGTGTTGTTTCTACATTTTTGTTGAGAATTGATGAAGTTTTAAGCCTGCAGGTCACAAATAGTCATCTTGGTTCTGAAGGCAGAAGAGGTAAAGAAGTTTTTCCTCGCTTAACTGTTGAATACAACCACCAACAGACCAATACTCATTAAACATTACAAGAGATTTTCCCTATAATGGTCACCCCCATTACATCATCATCACGTCATCACCGCAAGCTTTATTTTTCTATCACAGCAGTCATATTATAGCTTCATGAAAGTCATAGTGACATTTTAAAGCTAGTCATTTGAAACGAAACGTTACGAGACTCTTCCTCCATCACTGAATGTCACAGAACTCTGCTCTTTTCTTCTGTAGAGCTGCTGAAGATATTTGTCTTTATATCGAAGCAGTCTTGCTGTATTTCCATGACATTATTTTATTCAAAGTCCACCTTCCCTCCTGCGGGCCTCGTGCTCCACCTCGAGTTTTGTCTGGTTTTTCTCAGCGCAGAATCCCTCCCACACACAACGTGCTTCACCTACTATGACTTATTATTGCTAAGAAAACTCGGTGTCGCCGTACAGAATAGTCTTTGCTCCGCACGCAACGTTTTCTCTCAGTATTTGTTGCTTTATTGCTTTACTGCCAAACGCTGCCAGACAGCGTCATATAGCTCAGGCTCCTTAAGAAAGTGGGGGCGCCAAAACAAAGTTAAGGTCAAGTTAGTAGCATGTGCATTGCTACTTCTCACAATATTAGCACAAAGTTACTACTTTGTGACGATATAGAAATTAAAATAGTTACCAATATGAACGTTTTGAAATAGGTTCTCAGATGGATGTGGTGAAATTGTAGTAGTAAAGTTAGTATTACGTACAACAAAACAAGCTCAGCAGCACAACGATTTAGGAATTTGCTAACATGATCATCCAAAACTTCTCTTGTAGTAGAATTTGAAATGTTGAATTTACTTCAGACTCATTTCAACATGTTGTTGTTTTGTGCGCAAATGAATTTTACACGGTTAACGCTTAAAGCGCTGAATACACACAATTTTAGTGCGGAAGTGCAACGGATAAAGGGATGATAATAATAATAATAATAATGATAATAATAATAATGGTAGTATTATTAATAATAATGATATTAATAATACACCACGTTGCCACGCTTTACAACAAACAGGATACAATAAAAACAACAACCTTGCGGAAACAGTCACAGCAATGCGAGCAACAGGTCGTCTTAACTTTGTCCATCTGAGAGGTAAAGAAAGTAATTCAGTCTTGTACAATCATCACTTACTTTAACATTTCACTGCAAAATTGATGATAGCTGGTGATGGCTTAAGATTTGTTCAATCTGAGGGTGAATTAGTTTGTACTTGTTTTTGTTGTTGTTGTTGTTGTTTTTTTGGTTTTTTTTTACATATAGAAATTCTCAGTTTTTAGCCTAATTCAAAAGTACATGTGTGCATTTTTGTTAAGTGCCTGAGGCGTTTCAACGTGGTAAATGTTGAACACAGACACCCCGACCACAGAGCTGATTTTACCCCCCAATAACAATAAACCCAGTCGCCTTTAAGCTACTTCCACATTGCGTGTGACCTCTAAGCTTAAAGCACTGAAGAATCTTTAAGTCCTTTGGTCACAGTACAAGTGGCCTTCTAATCAGAGCATCATTTATTCTGGATGGACACAATTTGCACTGATAATTTTGCATTCAATGTACATTCCAGCACAAGGCCTGGAAAAAAACAACACCCCCCCTCAAAAAAAAAAAAAAACAACAAAAAACGAAGTGAAGCTTTAAATATTTTTCTTTCTTTCAACTTGGTTGTGAATAACAAACATAAAAATATACTCACAGAGGCAAACACAAAATATTAGTAGAGGCTTGAAGACATATAAGGAATCCATTCACCAATGTTTTACCTTTTTTCCCCACCGACACCCTGCAGCTGCCTCCGTGCAATAAAAGGATTTGGGTGCAGAGGCTTGTTGGTGAATGCTTGGTGGACATCACCTCGACCACAGACGGTCAACGCCAGTTGTTTTGGACTTGGCCATGCTGAATGTGCTTTGTGATGCATGCTTGCAATTGACTTAGCGTATGTTTTTTTTCCTGTTTTGTGGGATCCAAAATCAACTTTCCTGTAATTGCAGCAGGCAGCCGTGGGTTGTTGTATTTGGCTGTTTTCACGCGCGTTCATCTGCATTAAATATTAAGGCGAAACAAATTAGAAAAACAAGCAGCAACAATGTGTAGATATTCAGATTTTCAGTTTAAGTCAAACACGAGCCAGCTTGCATACTTTGCAATAAAATTTAGTTGCGAATTCTTTCTTGTAATTCTTTTAACAGTCTTACAGTTTTGGCTCTTGACTCTTTTGCATTGCTGCAGGCCGTGGCTGACTAGTAATTCTAATATTTCCCGCTGGCGTTTATTTGAGCGTGTTTAACTGCCCCAAACCAGCATAGTGATTATACGCAATGACCCCTTAAATTTATTTGCATCAAAACTGACTTTCTTATATGATATTAATAATATGCTTTTGAAGGGGTTTTGTAAACCATGCAGCCACACAACGCAGGCACGGAGGCCTTCTCCTTATGCTCTGCGTTAAATGCGGAGGTCAACTTCAATGTTTCCCAACCTAACTGTTGCCCATGGATGCCTGCTCCAAAGTGCGCACATTTATAGACAAATGAGCGTGTGTGGCTGTCATTACACGTCATTACACGATGAAGACTGTGTTGCTGTAAAGCATTCAATTAAATATTCCAGCGGTGGTTCACTATTTTTTTTCTTTTTCCGTGAGCTATAGGGCAAGAAGGCTGGAGAGGAGTTTCCTCTGCAGCCAGGGAGCCAATGGAGTCTCTTGCATGCGCTCACATGAGTTTCTCCGGACAGTTTCTAATGACTGATATTGATGTATGGTAATTTCTTGGCTGGATCACATGACACAATTACCTCAAGAATCGATCAAGATGTATTGCAGGTCTGCCTACGTTTCCGATTTTTTCTCCCTGGCGGGGTCTTTCCACGCGCCTGTGGTGCCATAGATGGACAAAGTTTAACACAGTCAAGCTGCCAATTCCTTTCCTCTGGTGCAAAGAGGAAAAGGGAAGAGATATGACGGAATACGATGATCGCAGCTGTGCGTCAAATATGTATTTACCGAGCTGCACTTATTACGTTTCGACGCCTGATTTTACATCAGTCTCCTCCTTTTTACCGCAGACTACTTCGTGTCAGATTAATTTCCCCTATTCCCCCAACATTGGCCAAGTGCAACCTGTTCGAGAGGTCGCTTTCAGGGATTATGGACTGGACCATCCCAGCAAATGGCACTACAGGGGAAATTACGCGTCCTACTATTCAACGGACGAGATAATGCATCGGGACTTAATCCAGTCCTCTAGCAGCAGGGCGGATGTGATATTCAAAAACGACTCCCTGTACGGGCACCACGGAGGGACGAGCTCGCCGTGCAATTTCTTCAACGGTGTCGGCCGGAATGGGGTTCTTCCCCAGGGCTTCGACCAGTTTCTTGACACTTCTAACTCGGAGAAGCCAGGCGCGGAGCCCCCCAAACAAAAGACAGACTCCTCTGTTCCCGGAGATGCTGCGAATAACAATCAGGCTTTAACCAAACTGGAGCAGCACAAAGCTGAGCCGAGCGGGAGCGTCGACGAGGATTCATCTTCCAACTGCGGCGACAAGAATAACCAACAGAGTAAGTTTTATTTATTTCCTCATTTTTCTAGTGTATAAGGTGTAAATAATTTAGACAATAGACTAGGCTGCACTGTGTCCACCGTCGCGGCCGTCCAGGGTTATGTGCCGCTTTATAAGCATGCAAAAGCTTTTATATCCCAATAAGATTTACTTTACGGTTGTAAAGGTATTTACAATGGGAAACAGTAAAGTCACCATACTTTGACGGTTGCCTTGTGTCCAGTGACAATATTCTGTAACTGGAATTTATATGTATTGTTAGGGAATAAATGAGAAATAGAAATCGCTTTATTTACTACATCTTATCAGTAATGCTGTGCAGGTAAAACACTTTGAGAAAATGCAGGCAAACCCTGAGTTTACCGCCATAACACCGTAATATCGATAAACATCAGTATAAATTCATTTTAATGCAAATTCCTCTGTATCTGTGTGTGTGTATATGTGTGTGTGTGTGTGTGTGTGTGTTTGTGTAAGTGACTGTGTGTGTGTGGGTGGGCGGGTGGGTGTGTTTGTGTGAGTGTGTGTGTGTGTGTCAGAGAGAGGGCCTTTGTGTTGAAATAAATAAACTGTGACCAATCTGTCAACCTGTTAGCTGTATTATTTTAAAAAACATTTTATAACCTGATTTTCAATTTTACAAAAACATTTCACATCTTTTTCCTCCCACTTTTTGTGCAGGTTCATCAACCAAGTCCAGGAAGAAGAGGTGTCCTTACTCCAAATACCAGATCCGAGAACTTGAACGAGAGTTTTTCTTCAACGTGTACATTAACAAAGAGAAGCGGCTTCAGCTTTCCAAGATGTTAAACCTGTCAGATCGGCAGGTGAAGATTTGGTTTCAAAACAGAAGAATGAAAGAGAAAAAGCTGAACCGCGATCGCCTACAGTATTTCACTGGGAATCCTTTATTCTGATACCTGGGAGACACACACACACACACACACATACACACACACACACACACACACACACACACACACACACACACACACACACACACACACACAGAGAGAGAGAGAGAGAAGAGTAAAATAGGTATACACACGCATATCTTTCAAAGACTGGTCCCCCCTGTGTGTTTGAACCTTTTATCATCCTGTTGAAAATAGTTTTGTTAACAAAAATTTGGCATTTGGGAAACCGAGGTGTCATATTTTTTTGCAAACAATTCCTGCATTTATTTATTTGTGTTCACATATTTTTTCGCGTTATTGGCAACAAATATTTCCTTTTAGCAAAGTGCGAGCTGTGCTTTGAAATTATTTATAAAAATATATATATGTAGGCTTCCTTGTGTATGTGCATTTATACGACGCATGTAATGAACGTTGTGGTGTGAAATAAAGTCAACAAAATGTATCATAGTCACGAAATCTGTCAAGTGAACTCAACAAAAAAAAAAAAAAAAAAAAAAAGATTAGAAAAAGAAAAAATGCTCTAAAGATCCATCAGTGGAGAAATGTGGCGCTTGCGGGCCTGTATGGTGCCATTATTTCCTCTGCTTTCAAACACTGGGTTGTTTACTAAACCTTGAACCGTCTAGACAGTACAATAAAAGTAGCTGTAAACGTCTAAATAGAGGGCTATTGGATTTTGGTGTTACAACCCCCAGACCACAAGAAGACTGATTCTTTTAGTTTAACTCCAGGCTACAAATGTTTGGAGAATTAAAGGGATTTTTGCGCATCCCGTCCATATTTAGCTTATTCTGACATCTTGGGGAACTTGTAATGCTGCCAGTCTCAGCTTGGAAACGGTTGTTATTCTAACAAGGAACCCCATATATGTGGATAAGTATTTTTATTTTCCAAGTTTATCTGCTTTTATAGTATCTCAATGCTCGACGTGTGAGTTTGACGCACGAGATTTCCAACTGTTTGCAAAAAAAAGCGCGTTTTTTCTCTTTAATGAATGCAGGTGAACCGTTTCCATCTTGGCGCACCTCCACTATAAGACACAAGACTATTTCTACAAGAAGTAGTTATATCTGAGCGCCTTGCTTTACCTCAGCAGTGTACACCACTCTGTTATTTTTTGTAACCAGCAAATAAATGCATTGATGCCACAGAAACAGTCGCTTTATTGATAATTCGTGTGATGATACTGGGTCATCGCATCACAGGAATGACACTTGTTTCAGCGTCCTTTTACGGAAAAAATAATAAAAAAAGAACTCAGGAGGAGAATTCATGTTTATTTCATTTGCGATCTATCACATCTATTTCCCAAATAGGCTATTAGAAAACTGAGGTTTCATTAAGCGTTTAATTGGGTTGTCATCATGTCCTGTAGTGAAATGACATTACCAACTGTGTTTCACTTTGATTCTCAGTGTATCCACATGAGGGCAGACTTGCAGCTTGGCTGCCAGTTGGGAATGCAGAGTTCAGCCAGATTTAACATGAAAATCGTTTCAGTGGTGGAATAATCCGTTTAACACATGTTTTGTTTAGGTTTTTTGTTTTAACTCTGAATTCATGCATCAGCCAGAACTTGGTTGTTTTCTACAGAATTTCTGTTTTTTAAATGTCCAGAAAACGCATGTGGTTTAAATCAAACCGTCCAACAATGGTTTACAGTTTGTCAGGAGATCTGAGAAATAAACAGATAATATGAATATATGTCTTTATTTTCACTCGTATCCAGCTGAACTGGTGCAATTCCTGTGTGGTATCTTCCAAGCAGCAGTTTCATTTTCAAGTCATGTTCAAGTGTTTTTAGATGACAAGGCAGAAGAAATATAACTCTACTCCGTGTCAGTAAAGCCTCTGGGTTTTCGCATCTGAACAGACCTCTATCTTTACCTGGAGGCCGCTCAGTTTTACACTGCAGGCCAACGGAATCTGTCTCTGCAGGCTCAAATATCATGCTGCTGTGGGGGATTATTGACATAAATGTGCTTCACATTTCCTTTCATTTCATTTCATTTTGCAGCTGTGTAACTGTTATTAAGTTATCTTTTATCTGCGGCTGTATTTCGGCCGCCTATTTGCTGTAAAACATTAGTGTTATGTTATGTTATGTTATGTTATGTTATGTTATGTTAAGAGCTCCCAAAAGCTTTTGCTTTGAAACTGCAACAGTGACTTTTTCCTTTTTGGACCCCCATACATCCTGGTGGTATATTATTATCATTTTGTTGTTTTTGTTATTATTATTATTATTATTATTCGTAAACCGTGGAAGAGGAGCAATGTTTTCCTTTTTTTAAATTGCTTTATTCTCCGAAATATCAGTAAGACTTATGTACATATTTTGCGTTTATGAATTGTTGTTTACACATGAAGAGAAACGTGTATTAAAGATTTTGTTTTCAGTTCAGTTCATCACGTGATATGCGAAATATCCTTATGATATCTTTGAGCGATCAGTGGCATAATTAGTAAACATAATTCAAATAAAAAATGATATCCGTGTGGTCACGTGTCTAAGTTAAATGCAGTTTTTCTGCCTTTGAAATAACTGAATGTGTTAAACGGGGGATGTATTTTCCAGAATTATTCCATAACAAAAAAATGTGGCTTGTTAGGCCTGCTATTTGTCGTTTGTGACTAAAATTTGCATACTGCACATGTAACCAAATGTATAAAGCGCTGAAAAGATTCATCATCTTAAACAAGTTCTGACAAAGCTCGATACATAAACACCAAAGATATAATCATTTCAAGCTGCATTTACTGCGTTTTGATAATTTGTAAAGACTTGTAGCAGCACTGGCGATTATTTTTAACCTGGCTTCTGAATTTTTGGACGATGGATTTTTCCAGGAGTGCTTCCAAAGTGCTTTTCTTTTATTGTTTCTCTTGCACACATTTGCCTTCCCTGCAGACAAAAACAATGGCGCCATGAGCAGAATAATCCTCACACTGTGTACACCTCCGCGTGCAGCAGGTTATTAAACTTTTTTTTTTTTTTTAATATTTGAAAGTCGAAAATACACCTGTGACAAAAATGCAAATAAAGATATTGTGCTTAATGATCTGTGCAGCTAATAAAGGACAATTTTCTATCCGTTTCTGTCTGTAATATTTGATGCAGGACAATTGACCTTCATGCATACAGAGCTGCTTTTTCATTTAAATCTGTGAATGATGGGCCCACATTTTACCTTATAGATTTGACTTTGAATTACCTTTGACTAGATTTGTTTTTTTTTTTTTTGTCTTTCGGGATATTTAAATGACTTTGTCCTTATATCGAATGTTTGTTTTAAAAAAAAAAAAAAAAAGTAGAATAACGGTCAACAGTCAAAAAAAATCTTTGAATTAATTGAAAAACAGAGCAAACAATGTAGTTTTATTTGGTATCTTCATTTATTTATTTATTTTCTGTTTCCCATTTTAATGAGTAAAATATATGCAAACACACTTAGCGCTGCTTCCATAGTGTGCGTGGAATCATGTGATGGTTTATGCAAAAAAACAAAACAGCACATTAAATTCAGTAGAGCTGGTTACATTTGTTCAAGGGCCGTTGTCGCCTTTGCGCCATGTAGGCAGCATTTTACACACACACACACACACACACACACACACACACACACACACACACACACACACACACACACGTAGGCCTACACGTTACACACACTCCCTCTCTTCTCTGTCTCTCACACAAAGACACAAACGCCTTTGAAGCTCATGAAAACCTCTCAGTGAGCATCACTTCTCGAGTAGGTGAAAATCCAAATGCGGGTGAAGTGTTTTCTGGTGACATTCAAAGTGTCTTAAAATTTTTAAAAAAAACAAACAAACAAAAAAAAAAAAAAAAAACGTGATTATTGCAGGGTTTTTTTTGTTGAACAGTCTCTGTAGTCCCGCGATGCCTCCACCAGCGCGATTCTTGTGAACCAATTTCAAGTCCGCGTTGTAGGTGTCGCTGTTGACCACGTCTGCATCCGCAGTGCGAGCGCGTGCAGGGGGAGAGGAGGCTGCGTCTCAAGGCCATTTTCAAATCTCATTGGTGGGCTTGTCATGTGGTCCGGAGGCATCCTGACTTACACGGAGATTGTTTTTCCTAGATATGTCAGCTTACAAAGGACATCTCTCTCCTCCAAAGAACTTAACCCCCCAAAATGTCCTTTCCCAGTAGCTCACCTGCGGCAAACACATATTTAGTGGACTCTTTAATTGGTGCTTGCAGGACGGACAGCTTTTACGCCAACAGCAACATGTACATGCCGTCTGGCTCAGAAATGGGAACTTACGGAATGCAAACCTGTGGACTCCTGCCGTCTTTCGGCAAAAGAGGGGAGGTCAACCACCAAAATATGGGCATGAATGTCCCCTCGTACATACCTCAAATAGATAACTGGACTGATCCGAATAGACCCTGCAGAATAGAGCCGTCCAGTCAGATGTCAAATTGTACATTTTCACAGAGCATAAAGGAAGAAAGCAACTGCTGCATGTACTCCGATAAGAGAGTGCAAAAAGTCAGCTCTTCAGACGTCCCCGCATATCCTAACGTTATTCCTGAGTCGTGTCCAGTCGATGGTCCCGAGATCCCGGTTCCGGGCTATTTCAGACTGAGCCAAACTTATGCGAACGGGAAGCACCAGGAAAACTACTGTCATGATCCACCGAGTCCAAACCCAACACTGATGCAGCTCAGCCGGCTCACGCCGAAACCGCACTCCTCCTCGTCGTCTTCTAATTTCGCAGAGGTGGAAAAGGAAAGTGAGGACGGCCCGCAAATCCCCGAAACCTCAAGGACACCCGTCCCCGTAGAAAGCCCGGATCCCAAGTCCAGCTCGGAGGAGAAAAAGTGCTCCATGGAAGCCCCTGTGTCCAGTCCTGAGCTGCACCACAAGGAAGGGAAAGGTGGGTTGGCTTCAATGAAAGCTTTTTTATCTCGTGGCGCTGTGCTGAGAAGGCTCCAGCATCATAAAACCAAGTATAAAACACAAACAACCCTAAAGTCGTAATGTTTAATGAGAGTCTTTCTCAGGTTGCAGTAATAGGCAACAGTGAATGGGTTTTATGCATGCAGAGGCATGCAGAGTATCCTCTGTGTCCCCCTGAAATTTAAATAATAAGCATTTTAGAAAATATATTTGAACAATATGTTGCTTTATATTTAGACATATTACACAGTTTTCAGAAGCTAAAAATTAAAGTAAAGCAGCTTTGATGATTCTACCACGCGTTTGCTTAATAAATGCTAAATTTAACACAAAAGGAGCCTCAGACTTTGTTAATTTGCAGCTGCATGGTCACAGTGTAATGCTGGATAATTTAGTCTGTATCTTTAACTACAATGTGATAATATGTATTATGTAATCTGTATTTGAAATTCAATTAAATATTGGCAAATGCAGCAATTTAAATACAGGTTACTTGTTAGTGTGTAGTTTTAAGGTCCAGTGATATTAATAGTTTTTAAAATGATGTGTAAATGTTGGTGCTGGTGTGCGGTTTCATCAGCTGGGATTTCTTTTCATTTCTATTTTATTTTTGGTGGCATGTACTCAAGTAATAACACCTCCTGCATATTATTTATTCTGGGAAGTCATTTATATTGTGTTATTTCCCAAAGGTGAAATTCAAAGCAGCAGGTGAGATGTTCAAGCGTAACCCCCCCAACCCTCGCACTACTCTAAAAACACTGATCATATCTTTCATTTGACTCCTCACAGACTGCAAGACTGACGCGCCAACAAGCAACTGGTTAACTGCAAAAAGTGGGAGAAAGAAAAGATGTCCCTACACAAAGCACCAGACCTTGGAGTTGGAGAAGGAGTTTCTGTTCAATATGTATCTGACCCGAGAGCGCCGCCTAGAGATCAGCAGGAGCGTCAACCTGACCGACAGACAGGTCAAGATCTGGTTTCAAAACCGCAGGATGAAACTGAAGAAAATTAACAGGGAAAACCGCATCCGTGAACTCACCTCAAATCTCACTTTTTCGTGAGCTTGCATGTACCAGTGGTTAGCTGTCTTTTTTTTTTTTCCTTTTTTTTTTTTTTTTTTTTTTTAATTTTTCCTCTCATATTCAGTTTGGTGCTTCAGTGGCATTGGACGTTTATCTTCAATTTCAAGGAAACTGTGACTCTATGTGCCAATTTTAGTACTTTGTGTGGCGTCGTGTATTTGTCTTTGTTTTATCACAGGGTAACACTTCTTGGTCTTAAATTATTGGTGCAGTAGATTTCTTCCCCTCTGTCAGCAGACATTTAATTCAGTCTGAAGAAGGATGTCGCGACGGCGAGCTGTTCGGGAAGGAGTTACTCTGTTTCAGTCATGAAAGCACACTGATTGTCGTATAGTGCAGATTTTGTTCTACAGTGGGTGCGAGCCATTTGCTAAATGTTTCTATGGGCCTTTAAAGCGGCTGAAAACAAGGTTAATTGTGAATTTATTGCATGTTTGTGGCATGTATCTTGCAATAAATAGATGGTCAAATAATCCTGTTTGTATTTGTTTATGCTGTCAAAGTCTCTGATCTATAATTATCAGAACCAGTTATACGCAACTGCAAAATACTGAGTGTTCAATTGCACTGACGCAGGTACTATTTTGCTTAGAGGCGTTTATGAGGGGAAGCAAAGGGCAAGAAAGGACATTTTCTAAATTGGACAATTGCTCTTCAACGCAACAAAGGAAACGATGGTATTAAAGAAATGTTCTTATCTCACTAAATGTTTGAAATTATCTTCTGGCTTCATGTGACGGTGACTCTTTGGGCTTAAACACTTTAAAATTTTGGTTTTTAGTTGTCCTGATAAAATGATTAGTCTATCATCAGCCGCGTTTGAGGATATTACACTTCCTCATATGCCAATTTAAGATTACAGACTGTTATTTGTGAATTTAAACACAAAAAAACGCCCAAAAGGTTTATATAAAATAGTCTAAATAAGCCTCTTCCGCCGCCCTCCTCCTCCAGTCGTCTATTTGTGTATAAAGACGCATACAGAGGAAAAGAGGCAAATCAAGTAAAACTGTGTGTTTGCTTTATTTTCGGCCCTGTTCGCAACATCTAATATTATATGGACTGTTTGACGGGGTAAGTTATGTTCAAGCACAAATTCACAGGCAAGAAACAGCTCTTCCTTCCTTTTTTGGGCGACGCAGGCCTCAGTGGCCACGTTGCCTTTCTTTCAAGGGTACAAAATAACACTTTTTTTTTTTTTTTTTAAATTGTCTGCTGTGGAGTCAAAATGTAACTCTGTCTAATACAGTCTGCAGATTTATTCCTTATCTAGTTTATAGATTATTTCCCCTGGAAAGCGTTTGTTTTGCTGGATTGAAGGTCAAGTAATTCTACTTCATAATGCGCAAAAAAGAGAAATCCACTTTAAAAAGCAAACTCAACATCTACTTTTAAATGTCAGCTTTCAGAGAGAAATATACAGATGGAGTGTGCTTCTCCAAGTCTTTTTTTTTTTCTTTTTACTGACGGCATGTTATAATCACACGCACCTCATAAAACATTTATTGATACATAAAGAGATTATTGCCTCCCTTTGAATGAATACAATAATTTCACAACTGCTGTTTCCTGCTCAACTTTAAAAATTAAACCAATGCAGAAAATATGTTTCCTCGCCGAATATTAACAACGGATACACCGCATTGTGGACGGAAATGGCGTCTGTTATTTTACAACATGTTATTACATGTATTTTACGAGGACTCCGTAAGTCTATAAACCCTTTTATAGCATTGGGGGTATCAGGACGATATTATAAGAGTTTTCTCAAGCATTAAGATGCAGGGAATCCGTGTTGGTGGACTGTGTGTGGGAGGAAAAGTGTCTTATTCCTCTGCTGAGCTGGTTGCATTGTTGCAACGTCCTGCAGCCACATGTGAAACAGGAAAAAAAAAAAGGATTAACATTTGTATTCTTTTTCTGCGATTGTTGTCGCCCTCCAGTCACATCTGATGGGACTTTTTTATTATATGTGAAATGAAAATCTAAATTAAACCTGACGAAAAGAAAAAAAAAGAAAGAAAGAAAGAGAGAGCAAGGGCAGGATTGATTTACTCGCAGTATTGGTAAATATGACCACGTGATCCATGTAACCAATCCCTGTAGGTGCAGGCCAGCAAAAATACTATGATTGTTCATAGAGGGAAGCTTCCCGTAACAGTTCAACCCTTATTATATGAGTAGGAAGAGATCAAAAATGTCTTCCAGTGGCACTCTCAGTAACTGCTATGTGGACGCTATAATGGGGCAGGAGCCGGAGGATGTGTACGGTGCTCGGTTTATTCAGGCTCCACACACGGTGACCCCGAGGCCGTCAGGTGCTGGGGACAACGCAGACTTCTCCTCTTGCAATTTTGCACCAAAGTCCGCCGTTTTCTCATCGTCTTGGTCCCCGGTTCACCCGCAGGGGATTTATCATCCGTATGTGCACCACCACCACCACCACCACCACCAGTCCCATCTCCCCGCCTCAGACGGCAGATATGTCGGCGTCCGCTCCTGGATGGACCCCATCTCCAACCACGTTTCGTTTGCCGGATTTCACCCTAGCAGTCGCCCGTACGGGACAAAGCCAGACGTCTTGCCACCGAAAACGTCAGATTGCGACACGTCGGAGGCAGAGGCTCGGCCGCTCGCCGGTCAATACGCGTGTGGAGTGTCGGAGTGTCCAGAAAAGGCGAGCAAAGAGCACAGTGGAAGTGAGCTTTCGAGCCACAGCGAGCCCAAAGACGAGAAACAACAACAACTTGACCCAAGTAAGTAAACGAAATAGCCAGTGCTGATTTACAACCCGAAGAACTGTATGAGCTGGGTGTGTAAAACTGGAGGTTTTACTAACCTATAAAAGTGTCTCGTAGCCTAGCCTACTATACTGCGGCTCGGGAAGGAGAAAGAACCCGCCCTACACGGGTTACTACAGGGGACCCTAAAGTTTTTCATGTCACGGGACACCCAAAATAGCTACATGTTGCCCCATTTCGATAAGTTTTACCTGGAGACTTTAACGACAGACGTAAAGCTAATTTAATTTCTGCTGTTTTATGAATGAAATTAATAATCCTTTGCGCCTTTTCTCGTTGTCTAAAGAACCAGAACGATTCCCTGTTTTGCTTTTGATCCCTTAAGGCCACACCAGTGCCCTTTGACGCCCCTGAACCCCACTTTGGCAACCATTTACTGCACTCAAAGTCACTGAAAATCAAAATCACCCTCATCACATGTGTGTCTTTACTTTACATGTAAACCCCCCCACCTCAACCACACTATTAATCCCCTCCTGTTCTTTTTTTCTTTTCAGACAACCCCGCAGCAAACTGGATCCACGCACGATCCACGAGAAAGAAGCGATGCCCGTATACGAAATATCAGACTTTAGAGCTGGAGAAGGAATTCCTCTTCAATATGTATCTGACCAGAGACCGACGCTACGAGGTGGCCCGCATACTCAGTTTAACCGAGAGACAAGTGAAGATCTGGTTCCAGAACAGGAGGATGAAAATGAAGAAGATGAACAGAGAGAGGAGCGGCAAGGAGCAGCTATGAAGTCCTCACATGTGATGTTTGTACCAAGGATCTGAAAAATTAAATTTTATTTTTGGTAGGAGCTTCGGTAGCCGTTTTATTTTTTAAGACGTCTTGTATAGCATAATATTGAGTGTCATTGGACAAATGCGCAAAAATTTGTCTTGGTCAGATTGGTACATACACACACACACACACACACACACACACACACAGAGAGTAAAACTATGATTTTGGCAATCTGAATTTTTCTGTTTTACAATTTTACACACACACACACACACACACACACACATACACATAAGACTCATCCACAAACTGGGATGTTCAAGCAGTTTCACAGAGATGTTGCGCATCCCCATTTTAAGGAAATGTGTGTTGCTTTTGTTAAGAATTTGGAGTTGTACATAAAACATTTTCACAGCTAATCTACTTTGACTGCTGTCTGTGTCGCACATGGGAATAATGCATCAACAAAGTGTTTGGAGATTTCTACTTGAAAAGAAATGTTTAAAAAAAAAAAAAAAAAAAAAAGATACGCCTGTGTTTAACTTTCTCACACACCAAAGTGAGCTGCTGCTGCAGTGTTTGAAGAAGAGTAAAATTATCCATCTAATCCTAAAACATCAATAAATACGCTCAGATTTTCCTTTAAGTAACACATTTAATAGGTTTCTGTGCATGTTAGTGGCTTATTAGTAGCTTGTTTTTATTTAAATAATCTTATTTTAATTGTAAAAGTAATTTAACTCCTGAGCATTGTCTTGCAGGCACATAAAAGAGAAATACAACGTAAAATGTCGCTCAGTCGCAGTCACAATTAAATAGTTTCTACACGCAACAAACGCATGTGAGGAGATTAAAAGGTTTTAAATCGCCCTTTAATCCTAAATGAGGTTACATACTGTGATGTTAAATTTCACCTTTTTTTAACAGTGGATTTCATTTGAAACGTAGATGAACGAGTAATAAAGTGTTTACGATTAGGAGAGGTGTTGCGCGGATTTCCAATTTATTGTCCAACTTGTACGAATAATGACTTTAAAGCAGGAAGAAACGCGGTCCAATAAAGCTTTAGAAATGGCTAGACGTCTGGCCTAAATTAGTTTATGAGCCTGGCCAGTAATTACACTCCCCTTTGAAACTCCTTTTCTTGGGCGTTTGCGTCTGTTGCTGACAAACAGCATGTAGACACTTTTCCACAGGGTGTCTGGTCGATGAATTGTTTCAGAGGAAATCACCCCCACCTTAATGGTCACGTTTATTCATCAACTCCACTTCCCACCGATGGGAAAAAACTTCACTTTGACTGGTGTCCAACTCAGCCTCGCTTTCATTAATGTTGAAATATAAACCATAATTCTGTTTTATACAAACTCAGAGGAAACAAATCACTCTTCCGGTTAAATTCCTCCAAATTATTATTGTTCTTGTTGCAAACATATGAATTATAATGTTTTTATTTCAGCTCCGGTCAAATCAAATGGAAAAAATCCTGAAATATGCAGAACTAAATGCAATCTGTTTAGCTTTGCTGGAGCTGTGAGCTTTATTGGAGAAGTAACGAGAGCGCTAGAGGGCGATATTGTTCTTTTAGTCTCAATTATAGCGACACATGCATAAGCCAGACCATAATCAATGTGTTCATGGATTCATTCATTTAGATGAGGAAACAACATGTTTAAAAAAGATCTGAAAAAAACAACCCTAGAATAGTTTATGTAAAATTATAAGTTTTCAGATTGTGATTTTCTAAGAATTACATGAAGGCCATGATAATGATACCATCCCGATTTACGTGGAAGCTGTTCGTATTGGAAAAAAACAAAACAAGAACATGACACTCCTTTAATATCTGGGAATAGTTAAATTCATATTTTTGTCTCGCCTGTTGCAGTTGTTGGTGTGCAGATTGTTTAGTCTAATCGTGGCAACTTTCAGATTCCACAATTCAACAGTCTGTCACACATCCAAACAAAAAGGGAAGGTTATTTTCGTCTAGACTGTTAAGAAGGGTTAATAAAAAGGCTGGAAGGTTTTTATTAGTCTCAGTCCGTCCTCGTTTGCCGTAAACAACAGTAGTAACAATTATCTGCCCTCAGAAATGAATTTCTTTAAACTTTCTCCGGCAAAGGCCTCAGAACTCAATGTATCCAATGTATTTAATATTTTTTAAATTTAGGTGCCTTTTATTTTATCCTTGTATGGTGAAGTAATACAAATAGTGTTGATATTTTAACCAGTGTCATAAAATGTGGATTTTTTCCCTCCAAATCCCTGACATAAAAAAGAGTCTAGAGGTGATTCTATATTGGATGTTTGAAAGAAAATAGCCCAAATAGATATATATATATATTTGTCTTTGTGAGTGGTACAGTCCACTGCATTCCATACAATAAATCCATACAATTACCACTAATTAACTGTAGCTAAGAGGGATTAAAAATGGGCAACAATTTGGCATTTTGTGACTCCAAAACTGAGTAACATAGACACACTTAAGGCCCGAAGTCCTCTGATTTTCCATTATCTGATACGCAAAAACCCCGCTGATCAATTCTCGCTGTTCATTTATCTCACTTGCAGCTCGTATAACAGATTATACGAGCTTTAAACACCGATGACATACTTGATGAAAACGGCCCAGAGCAGCCTACTTTTCTCTCTCTTTTCTGCTGTGTTTGGATCCAGTCTGCAGAGGAAGAATAAGAGGCGCCTCCCTGAGTGTATACTGCTCTGTGTCCTCAGGAGTCAGCGTCAGCATTACTTTAGTCATCGCCATTAAACGTGATGATTGTCATGAGGGTCCCAGTTGTAAAAAAAAAAAAAAATCCAAATGCTGAAAGCCAGCACTCTGAGCACAATATTGTAGCAACAGAAAAATATTGAATTGATTATCTGAGTCTTGATACACTTGGCTTCATGAGATGAGTACAGTGGCCTATAATCAAAATCGCCTGGTGAATGAGGTGACCTCTGACCTCAAACTGACAATGTTCAGCTTCTTTATTTGAAAATGCACGATTACACGCTGTTTACACGCGCACAATAAGTGTATTTGACCGCTTCTTTGATAAGGAGAAATATATCTTTTAACATATCGGCATGCACAGAGAGGGGGAATTCCTCTCATTATCCCCATTTTCATGCAGTAATCCTCACTGTACCGTTATAGATAGTCATGTTCCTCTTTTCCTTACAGGCCATAAGAGGGGTTAGCTTCACTCTTGTCATTAGATGCAGTCATGTTACGCCCATAGATGTTCTGCTGCTCCATATCCACACTCTTTATCCGGTGTTATTTCTGTCGAGGCTGCATGTAGGTTAAGATCAGAGCTGTGGGAATTAGCCAAACGACTGGGAACACACTTGGGGAAAATGCTCGGGCTTTTCCACAACAGGGTCAACAATAAACGTCCTTCGAAGTCAAATAAGAGAAAATGCATATAAGGGACAATATATCATATTTCAGCAATCCCCTTTGACAAGCCTGCAGGGGACTTTATATCCAATAGATCGTACATTGTGTCTCTAATCCAACCCACAAACACTTTGGTGTAAGACCATTAACTGTTTAATGTCTCCAGCCTGCTTGTTTGTGTTCACGAGGAAAGTAACAATAAATGTAAAGCAATTGAGGAAGATGACGCACTTTGACCGGCAGGTATCCTTCATTTTAGAGTGAATTGTGACGCATAACGTCACACCTGGACGCTCCTTTGTTTTTAATTCTAGACAAAAAACAGAGAAAATGAATACAGGTTTTTTAAACGTCATAAACTCAACAGTACGTGTTGAATCATGTGGTGTACAGCCTACAGTGAGTCTGTTGGCTCACTAAAGGAATTGAAATGTTGGTGTGCATGTAAAAAAAAAAAAAAAAACCCCAAAAACCTTAGTTATGTTTGATAGGTGCATAGATGGATAATAATCATTAACTTTTTTCTTTGCGACAACACTCTGATACTTGATTCCAGGGTTTGAATCCAAAAAGCAGAACTGGGTGAACATACAGCCCTGAAACGCAGTTAGTTAGTTAACAAACATGATGTAAATCATCAAATCATAGGCTTACCTTTGCAACATAATGGCTTGTGCTTATTTGGATGAATTTTCAAGGACAAGGTGGTGCAGGAAGAGCAACTAGAGCTCTGTGATGATGATAATGAACCAAGATTTTAATAATTGTACATTACAGGAGCCTAAAGTCTACTTCCCTGTTGGCGCAGCACAACATATCAAATGTCATATTTATATAGAGTGATACTTACTTTAATAACCATGATATTTTTAGTTGGAATATTTTTCTCAGAAGTAAAACAGTCATGATATGAAAATATAAAAACACATGCAGTAGCTAATTTATTGATTATTACTGGATTTCCATGAATGTTTGTCTTTGATGACTTATCTGATATGAAAGGAGGCTTTTGGCTGAAGAGATAAATTAGAATAGAAGTGAGAATAGACAGAAAGACGAGCCCTCCACACCCATGAATTAATATGCAGACAGAGTGTCGCTGTTCTGGCGAGCTGCTGCATCTTTATTAGTCATCTAGGTGTGGCTGTGTGTATTACTTCCACTACTAACTTGATCTGCGCCGCACCCCAACAAACACACACACACACACCACCACCACCCACCACCACCACTTCATGCTTTATATAGACTATATTTATCTTTCTTTTAAATAGCATGCAGATAGCAGTCAGAAATACAGGATTAAAGCAGTGGAAGGTATATTCTGGCTGTGTCTAGTTTCCTCTCATGAATAAAATGTATTTATTTCACTTTTGGGAAATAAAATCAAACACCATTTGTTTTCTCTAATCAAAGAAAATGGTCCTTGTGAGCTTCTCTTTTCGCCTTTGGCTCTCCATCATTCACATACTTTTACCTCTCTTCCAGTGCAACGTGGCGACTCTTACCAACGGTGAAGTAAAATAAAAGGCAGTAACATCATGTAAGAAGAATGAACAGACAGATGGTCCTATATCTTTACACTGAGACTAAGGCGATGCTCATCCGTATATTTCTTTCTCTCAAGAATGAATAAGAATGACCTCTTCCCAATGGACTATAGAGTTGCAATATTGTCATAGTTGTGTAATGCTACAAATCCTGATCTCTTGCATTACACACACACATACACACACACATACACACACACACACAATAAGACAGGAAACCAGAGACTGAGCCATAGTCTGACTATAAATCGCACAGTGCTGACTCTGGCATGCCACCAGATGAACGACACTGAAATAAAAGAAATTCCTTCTTGCTGCAGAAATATGCTTCACATGGACTGCATGCAGTTGCAGAATCACGCCTTTAAATCTGGAAGGTTAATGGTGTGAAAAAAAAAAAATATTGATATCACAATAATTTCTCTTTCATATGAATAACAACAGAGCTTTTTAAGGGCGTCTTACAGACTGCAGATGAACGTGATCGTTTTCCAGTACACAATCTGTGGAGACAAGTCGATGCAGCAGCACAGATCCGCTGAAAACACACCTAGAACAATAAATAGGCCCAAACATCAAGACGGAGAAGGCCAGTCTGACGGTATTAGGCTACATTTAACGAGGATAAATTAATTTCCTTTTATTTCCACTTAAGTATACGTAATTTAAACCCAGTAAGCTTACTGGTTTTATTATGTGACATTAACTTAACAGCTTTTCCACAGACCGCTCACTGAAAAACAAAAAGGAAAAGAGAAACATTGAATTTCTCCGTCCTTTTCAGAGGTGCAAAAAGCTTCTGTTCAACACAATAAAACCCTTAAATGTTAAAAAGAAATAAATCATCATGTTTTGGGGGGTAAACAGAAATGTTTTGTCAATCATTCAGCTTTTATGAGCAAAGTAAACATCGCATCATCAACATCATTTTGCCATAAGTCGAACAAAAATGTATAAATTCTGTCCAATCTAATGTTTTCTTTTAATCTGTGAAATTTGCATCTTGCTGAGGTTAACACGTTTTAAAAGGCGGCAGTCAAACTGCAGCTTCTAGATTAAACATTTGATGGCTGAGTAGCAGGAACAAACTCTTGTTTTTCTCTAGAGGACATGGCGGGGGCTTCTATATGCGCAAAGATGGGGAGAATTGCTGCAGTCCAAATTCCTTTTTGTGAGAGGGACAATTTACAGCTTGGTAGGCCTAATAGACCTTTTTATGTGCCTCCATCGCCTGTCATTGGATGCCACTGGTCATGTGTGAGAGGCAAACGTCTTCATGGCTCTTTTCCTGATTTCCCAGGCGATTTTTTTCCCACTGCATTCTGCGTCTATGGCGCCCAAACCGATACGCCACGGTTCTCTTAAAAAATTGCCAGTCATTCGTTTCATAAACGTCTGATCAGCACATATCTGCGGCACTGCGCTGCTCGGTCTCCTGGATGACAAGAGGATCGTTTCAACTTTCTCCATAACAGACGTCTTCACGCAGAGCAACACCGGCTCCTCGTAGCTTTATCAAAATGCAGAGCATAGGTAAACCTCAAAGAATAAACATGGATTACCTCCCTTCTATAGGTAAGCTTTCTGTGTGATACTGGACTTCATTTACGCGTGTGTGTGTCTGCATGTGAAGCCTGACAGCTTCCTGTTTCATTAGTCATGTAAATTAGCAGCAAGGTAATGACTCTCAGGTAATTTGGTGATTTTGCTGGATGTACTGATATGATATAAATAGTTTTTTATACTTAACACGAAGAGAAGGTTGTTGATTAACTCAGAAATGATAATGTGCATGCTACCATGCTGCAAGAATCCAAGATAATCTGATTAGAAATAAAGAAACTTTGATTATGAAATAGTTTTACAGTGTTTAATGTATCTTGTGAATGTATTTATTCTGGCTGGTGACTTTGAAGTGTTTTTATGCACACATATAGTTTGTGTTTGAAGTCAGTGATGATGGCGTCTGAGAGGTTTGAGCAGCAGTTTTTTGATGCAGTAATTTCTCCTCCAATCAGAAAAGTGCTTCGTGTATTTAACTGAATATTCCTCATTTCGATTTAGTTTGAAGCAGCATATGTCATGTCGAAAAGTCTGTTTTGTATTCATCAGTTTTCCCCAAAAGTCGCTGAACACAATTTATATAATCCTGCATCTCTCGAGCTGCTATAAAACCTGCAGTAATCTGCTGCTTTTCACACACTGAGCACTTGCTTAAATTCTGCACAATAATCGACGCATAACAAATCTGCTTTGCTATATCCAGAATATGCAATCCTGGCAGGGAGAAGTTCAGTGTTCATAGCTGTTTTCAGCTGCCTGGAGATGGGGCCAACTGAACAAAGACAGTATTTCACTGTGGCCTGACAGGCAGCTGCGAAAGTATTTACAACCTTACTGCAATGCGGCAAAATGGACCCTGCAAGACAGACACAAGTAGAAGCCTGAGAAAATGAGATGGGGTTCAGCCAGTGTTGTTAATTTGACTATGCACATAGCTTACATATTCTACATGTGTTTGTTGTCTGTAATTAAGTGGAAACTGACCGCAGGCCTCCACACATTTTAACAGATTGCAGTTTCCACGGACTGGATGTGGTTTCCCCTTTTCACTCTTATTTAAATCACCCGCAGAAATGTCTTCTGGTCACATCACAGACAGCCTTTGTAAACAAATGTTTCTTTATAACAAGCCGTAGGGAATCTAACAAGGTACAATAAGCTGTGTTTGTATACTACTTTCATTTTCTTATTTATATATTTATGTGTATATATATATATATAATTTTTTTTCGTTAGTTGGATGAATTGATTCATTCATTTATATGTTTTCATTGTTATCAAAAGCAACACGTTTATTTTCCTTCAAGTGCGTTACTATGAATAATATGATCAACAGTGAAAAATATACCAATCTAAGCATAGCATTCAGTTTCATGCTCAGTCTTTATAACCAATTTAATTGCCCAAACCAAGGGAGACAAATATGCAAAAGGATTATATGATTCTTTATGTGACTAATCCAATTTAATCTGTTTAAGGAAGGTGAAAATATCTTGAATCAAGGCTCATCAGTCAACTATAGCGTCAAAAAACATTAAGTCCAACAAAATATTAATTTAATCTCATTTGCTTTTGAAAAAAGTGCACTTCCTGCAGCCTTCTTGCACACCTGTGTCACTAGTTTTATGATATAAACTATGGGATTGGATGAAATAACTTGTTTGTATAGATGGACACTTTTTGCAGTGGAAAAAGGGGGAGACCGTCTAAAGCCAGCAGAAGGCGCTGTTGCCCAACAGTCAGCCTCTCTGCTCCCATCCAGCAGCAGGTTCCTGGACTCTGTGATTGGCTGAGACACGTGGTCACATGATCTAGCTCGTTTTTGAAAGTGCTTTTGGGGGAGTTGTGAGTGAGAAAAGTCACCCTTTTTAGGCTGCTGCAGCTGTAATAAGCTAAGTGAGGCAACACATGAGATGAGGTACTCGTTTTTTTTTTATTACTGAGGGATGTTTATGTGTTTGCGTTCTGTACAAACCACATGAAGTGTATCACAGAGCACCAGCAGAAAGACAAACTGTTGTTTATTCTCATTTATTTATCTTGTACAGCCAACACAATGGACACTTTACAACCACTTCAGTTTAAGATGCTTTAATGACAGCAGCAGCTTCAACGTTTTCTCTTGAGAGCTTCTTGAGAACTGTAGTTACAAAAAGAGGTGTAGCAGAAAGTAAAATTGCTAGATTTAATTTCTAGGTAATAAAAAATATATATGACAACTTAGCAGCTAATATGTTCTCAAACAGTAGGATCAATGTAGGGACCTGCTTCTTCTCAAACACCCTGGAGGCCAAACAGGATATTTTTGCCCTCAGATCATCCACAGGGAAATAACCTTTTTATGGGACATGCATGTAAAAAAAAAAAAAAAAGTGACAAGCCTCTGATTTGATGCCCTCCCCTTTTATTGTACCTGCTCCACAGTAGCAGCCACCCAAACCTCAACATCATCTGCTCTGTCCAGTTTGGACAGAAAAGGAGAGGAGGAGCAAAAAAGAAAAAAATGCTGTGCGCTCTGGGATTGGCTCGGATAAATGAATGACATCAGTCTTACTGTGGCAGGTTCACTGGGGATTTAAAAAAAATGTATTTGAGCACAGATCATTGATGCATGTATCATGTTTTTGTTAACACTTTAGAGGTCAAACGGCTTCAGCAAAATGCATTGAAATGAATTAAAACTATTGACTAATATAACTTGAGAAAAGGCCATAAAGCAGTCTGAGAATATTAATTCTAGTGAGCAAAGACACAGTTATTAAGAGTGACATACTTTGTTACTGGTTGACTGACTGAAATATGCACATTACTACAATGCCAACATAAAATAAAATCTATTTTTTTATGTTGTCCAAGTGCACCTCTGTTCCCATTTCAACCATGACACTGTTAAAGCCTCCCAGCTCCCTCATTCCTACGACTTTTCCTTAATGCACAGCAGCGTAATCGGCGTTATTGAGTAAGTGCAACTTTCAGGGTTATTTATGGGCCTGCGCGGTGTTGTGAATGGCTGCGAGGAAACACGTGATGCCATTAAAGTTTGTTTTATGGCCTGGGACTTGACAAGCCAAAATATAATTCTCATTGTGTATTAGTAAGACGGTCCAGATGGGTTGGAATAGAGCTTCAATTGGCGGGGAGCTGTACCAGGCGGACTTTTCCTTCGTGGATGCGTTTGTTCCGCGGTGCGCCATGTGTTGCGGTCTCTGTGGTAAGCTGCGTTTTATCAATTGCTGGAGCTATGGGCGTGTGATGTCACAGACTAGTATATGCTGTTTCCTGCCTCTAAAAGCGGCAGCAGAGTGTGTGCTCGGGCCAGAGATAGTTATGATGATGTGCTGCTGTGAGGGTTCTCTTCTGTTACACTGCTTGGTATTGGTTTTGGGTATAAAGACCTTTTAAGGCTCAATCGGTGCGTTTTTTTTGGATGGTGTTACTGAACTTGCTGGTCTGATTGGCTGCTGTATGATTGGGTTAGCTGATAGCATTGGGCTGCTTATTTGCCTGGAGACGGACAATTAAACCTGCGGTCACCAGACTCATCTTTTTTTCTGAGATTATTGGAGAATTTGGTGAATTATTCTAAAAGGCCTAATTAAAACAATACGAGTTCTTTTTCCATCACAAATCTGCTGTTTTCAGTTGTATCCGTCAGTTAGAATTTCATACATTATTAGTTTAACAGTATAAGATGTTTTTTATGCATACTGGTATGAGTTTACCACAGGAAACTACAATAACAGCTGTTTTCTATTTTTCACATGATGTGGCCTATAGTCACTATAGGCCTAATGCATATCCTCTGTAGGCCTTATGTGCTTAATTTCCTCAGTCATTCCTAGAAATGAAACCTAATAATCATAAAATGTTTTTTTATATAAATTCGACGGATTGGGATGATTAAATCTTTATTTTCTATTGTTGTCAGTCAAAAAAAAACGCGCCCTGACTTCGCCCGAAAATGAGATTAAATAGGCCTTCTGTTTTCTGCTGCTCACACGCTCAGTTTTAGAGCTTTTTGGTGGAAAAAGCTCCTAAAATGTAATGAAAAAAAGACTGAAGCTGAACCAGTTGAGCTTTCAGTTAACACAAGCAGCCAGGAAACGCTGACTTTATCATTCTTTTGTTGTGTATCTCGGCTTTGACCCGTCTGAAGGACTAGCAGGGCAAGGTGAAAGGCAGGTCAGGCTGTCTAACAAATACTGAAATGTGAAATGCATTTTTACTGATTCTGTTGTGTGACTTTTACCTGCAGCCAGAACGAATATTTTGCTGTTTTTTTTATTAATTTATTTGCAGAGTAAAGATGATGGCTGCTTTATGACAAAGTCTGTATACGAAAAGCTTCATTTTCAATTTTATTCTCATGTTACTTTACAGTGTAGTTCAACCTGAAAATGTTGAAATGCAGCCAAAATATGACATTATATCAAACCACTTCACACATCATCCACTAAATAACCAGCAGGTAAAAATGTTCACATGTTTATTTCTTATCAAAGAAGAAATCATCTTTATTTCAGGCTTTTCTCGAACTGAAATGTGTCAAATGTTGGCCACTGTGCTTTAAGAAAAAAAAAAAAACCACAACAACAAAACAAATGTCCCATGAAATAAAACCTGAGATTATAATTTCATCATTTTAATCTGACTGAAATCGATTCAAAGCGTCACGCAGGTCCCATAAGAATTTCTGGCTGATGTAACACACTGAAATTATATTTCTGCTTGATTTTGGCCCACATATTTTGATAATAACTAATATTAATATAATTTGGTTTCATTCCCGGGGTGCCTCTGTTCAGATATATATATAAAGCAGCCATTCACAGCCTTCACTCATTTGTAAAGGCTATTTCAGAAGGATTTGCAGTGGCTGCCATGGTGGTGAGTTAATGGCTTACGAGGATTTGGTAAACTTTTGCACCCTTTGAGCTGTCAGCAGCAGCGAAAATAATTGAACTTTTTGATAACTTTGTAAATGATTTAGTTTGACCTCCGTGGCCTCGAGCCTCATCTTCTGGACATGTGGTGATAAGATCTTGAGTATTAGCCAGCTACTATCTAACTGGCTATCTGCTGGTGAGTTTATATTTGGAAAAAAAAAGCGCCTATATTTTATTCTGAGCTGACAGTTTTAAAGATTATACTCTCTTAAAGAGGCTTTTTTGTTTGATTATGAACTTGGGACTGTGGTGGGTTGAAGAAGACCTGCCAGACTTACTGACTGATAATTCGTTCACTGTCTTTTTCTTGTCGTTTGCAGCTGAAATTGACAGCAATGCTCTGGGCAAAAAGACAGTTTAGCTCCTCTTTTTTTTTTTTTTTTTTTGTGAGAAGCTGTGACAGACCTGACATTTGTATCTATTGTGTGACCAGTTGTGCTTTAAACCCGCACAACACAAAGCTCATAATAAACTGCAAAGGAAGATGATTGTAGCAGAGAAAATATTAATCCTACAGAGCAAAAAAAAAAAAGAATTTAAAAAATAGCTGAGCTTCCATAAAACAAGACATATCCGATTATAATGATTCTTCAGATCTGATGCATGCTTCTCATTTCCTTATGCAGCATTCATTCTGTGATATTTATATCTATACTGACTGTTACAAATAAATTACTGTGGTTATGAAGCTAAAAAAAGTGGGCAGTGTCGCTTCCCGTCGTCTATATATACCCTGTAGAACCGAATTTGTGTGATGAAACCAGAGTCACAGATTCGATTCTAGGGGAGTATATGGTCGATGAAAAAACTTCGATTTATTGACTTATTGCCATCTTGTTAGGCGTCTGGTTCCTGATGTGCTGTCAAGAGCTACAGTGACAGTGTTGATTTGTGCACGAGAGTAAATCTGACAACACCACATTCTTCATGAAGAGTGGAGCTTAGGCATGTTGAAACTCTATAGGGCTCAAAAGGGGAATCTGATCCAAAATGTTACACATGGAAATCAACATAATTAGGAAAAAAAAAGGAGGCTGTGTTTTCTATTTGGTGTTGGGATCAAATACATAAGTCACAGCACACACTCACAGCTGTAGCTTTTCTCTCCTGTGAGTCGTGTCTGTTCTTATTGATTCCCAGAGGCTGCTGCTGCTGGCCAATAGGCTCCTGAGACAGTTTTTTTTTTTTTTCAAAAGGGATGGGAGCAGATGAAGTGATGAGATTCGTGTAACTTTTGGATGACCCCTCCTTGACAAAGACAGTCTCCATCAATTGTCCTCAGTCATTATTCCCTGCTTTTATGCCAAGGGGCTTTTTGTATCTTTTGTTGGTTTCTCTGTTGAACACCATGCCTTCAAGTCAGAGCAGTGCCTCAGGAACTGATCTATTTTCACATCTGTTTGGATAAAACAACCACAAGTCTTCAGCTAGTGTTCCAATGTTCCTTTCTTTTATTTCTTTGAATTATTTTTACATCAATATAAGCTCAGAGGTTCAAGTCAGATGTTGTTGTGTGTATTTTTTCTTTTTATTTCAGCATGACTTTGTATTTTCCAAATGTGCATGCAAATGTTTGAGGGCGAAGTTTATTTATTCCACTAGAGTCTAATTTGGGTTTATCTTAAGTTAGATTAAATTGCCTTTAGTTGTATGTTTACCCGTTTATGGACCAGCATCACCTCTATTGGCCGATCTGGTCACATGGTTCGCTAACTTTATTCAGTTGACACCAAGTAGGAGGGCTTTATGGAGGGAGGAAAAAAAGACAACTCGAGAAAAATTAGTATTTTCTACCTTCAGAAATTAATGGCCATGAGTTCGTATATGGTGAACTCTAAGTATGTGGATCCTAAATTTCCTCCCTGCGAGGAATATTCACAAAATAACTATATACCTGAGCAGGGCTCGGACTACTTCAGTCCATCGCAGGACACAGACTTTCAGCATCCAGGGATCTACCCACGGTCAAACTACACGGAGCAGCCCTTCAGCTGCAACACTGTGCAGGACTCCACAGTGCAGCCACGGGGTCATGTGCACGAGAGACCCAGCCACCCGAGCCCCTTTAACGCACAGACTGAGCAGGGGCCCCCGGTCCAAGTGGCCGGACCCCGGACTTGTGGACAGCAGCAAAACACAAAGAGCCAAAATGGGATACAAGCCAAGCAGCCTGCAGTAGTTTACCCCTGGATGAAGAAAGTCCACGTAACAACTGGTAAGATTTGCTCTTATAATTCTCTTTTGGACCAGCTGAGACCTGTAGTTTAAAATCATTCAGTGTAATATTTATGGGAGTCTTTGAAAGGCCTCGCCAATTACACAAGTCATAAATTTTTATAGCTCAGGAAATAGGCCGCTAGGTGAGGTCCTCAAAGCTTCTGAAAACACATACTGACCGGTTGTAATGGTGCTTATATCTGCAGCAAATCTGCTGCATCTAAATTCAGCTGAAATCTGTCATTTATTCTCCTTCTCTCGCTTCCGTGTGAATTTCCTTAAAGTTTGAGCGCCCCGGGTAGACAAGACAGTCCTCATTGTATTGTTTTTGCTTGCAAGCTGCATTGGTCCATTTGGTGACTTTTTCTTTTTTCTTCTGGTTTGTTTTCTTTCTCCCAGTGAACCCGGATTACACAGGACCTGAGCCCAAACGGTCCAGAACAGCTTACACCCGGCAGCAGGTTTTGGAGCTTGAAAAGGAGTTTCATTTTAACAGGTACCTGACCAGGCGGCGACGGATTGAAATCGCCCACACGCTTTGTCTCTCCGAAAGGCAGATCAAAATCTGGTTTCAAAACAGACGGATGAAATGGAAGAAAGATCACAAACTACCCAACACCAAGGGCAGATCTACACCAGCCTCCAGCCATCTGCAAAGCCTCCAGAAGGATAACCAGACTGATATCACATCATTATAAGAGAGGAGGGGGTGTCATATCTTTAGAAATTAACTGTATATAAAAAAAGACACAGGTTGCATCTGACTTTTTGCATGGGCTGATGTCGTTTTTAGCCTTTTTTTTTAATTATTATTTTTTTTTATTATTATTATTTAACAAAAAAATGACCCCAGCAGTGTTGACTCAAGGCTGAGTCAGAAAATCAATCAGTCTTTATAACTGAGAGGTTTGAAAGTTGAGCCTCTCTTGCTTGTTTTAATTTCCTCAAAGAGACACAAACTTCTTCTTTTTGGACGTTTACCCCCCCATCATCATCATCATCATCATCCCCCCTCTCTGCGGACATTTCATGGATTTAAACAAAGTGTCTCTGCTCTTCTCACGTGGATTCACGCTGCTTTTAAAGATTGAAATATCTTTATTCAAAAACAGGGAAGCCATTCGTTCAAATTACACACACACACACGAACACACACACACACACCAATAAATGTTGTTTCAGTTTTACTCTCATTGAAACTACATAATAAATGCACAATATAGGCTATATATACATATAAATATATACTTGAAAGAAACAGAACGTCAAACACAACTCAACCTCCTTTTCGTAAGTTGCAAATATCCCGTTGATTTTTTTTTTATATCAGTTACACGTTTCTTCGTGACTTGTATGTTTTAACTTATTTTGTACAATAAAGCTTTTAAAATTTTCTTAGCCTAAATGTTATTCCCAAAAATCAAGAACATTCCTGTGTGCATACTATTCCGAGTGCCCTTATAAATCTCTTTTGACATCTTTGTAAACAGTGTACATTTTAAGAGGCTCTCTCATGCCATCTGAAACTCTTTCATGAAAGATCATTTGTTCCTGCATGGCACCGAATTGGTATTGGATGTTTCTCATCGGAAATAATCAAATCCAGAATATTTAGGAGGATAATTGTTTATTTTCCTTGATACGATTTTTTTTTGCGTCCTTATTTATTTGTTTAAAAATAAAAAAAAGTGTAAATTTTCGTAGCCTATAGCACACATACAAATTTAATTAAAACTATTCGTTGGACTTTTATTAATCTAAAATATGTTTGAACTCTTGTGCATTATTAGCATGGCTTTATGCAAAGTTTAGTCTTAGTTCATGTGGGAATCTTATCATTTTCCATTTACACCAAGCTTACCGAGGGGGGCTTTCACGTCACAAGACAGATATTTCTTGTTTTAAACCCTCATTGTCTTCGGACAAACAAAACAAAACAAAAAAAAAGCCCAGAAGCTCCAACAGTTTCTTGGAGGTCTTCTCTCTCTCTGAAGTTTTCACCATGAGAGGCTTGAAAAGGTATTTCAACCGAAGGTCGACAAAGCAGCAGTGGCAGGTTCATCCAGGGGACACATTTCAGCCGCGAGGACTGACCCCAACACCCCTGACCCGCCGGACAAGCAGCATTTTCTCTCCCAGGCGCTTCTCGCTTTGGTTCAGAGGGGTTTTCCACACTTACAAAAAAAAAAGAAAAGCTAAAGCATTCAAAGCAAGAGTCATTGCGTGGATTCAATAGTTTTACACGTGTTTTAACTGTATTTATATCCGGCGCAGCCCCCAGAAAGGTCCTGATATGTGCATTTGTCTCCTCATGTCAATATGCAATCTTTTTGGTTTTATTTTTGTACATGCTTTTTACCTTGTACTGTGCATTGAGATGTGAGAAGTATATTGGAAAAAAATAAAGATTTCTACTGACTATGCATTTAAAATGATTGCAGAAAGAAATTTGTCGCGAGATTTTTTCTTTACTTCACCCGAGAAACGTTTTAATTTTGAAGAAATTTGCTCCCATCTGCCAGCCGAGGCTTCTCAAATCTAAAAAAAAAAAAAAAAAAAAAAGAAAGAAAAAAAAATGCTTTTTATTACGTATGTTTATGTGGTTATTTGTTATTTCGGGTCATTGGTGTTGCGCCATTTACAAAAAGAATCACTTTTGGTGGGAAAAGCGAGTTTTTCTTCAGTGGTAACAAGCACGTGAAGCCACATGGAGCCTTTTTACCAAACATCCACAAATGCACCAAATGTGCGCTGCTTGGGTAAACTCAGTCTGTTCTCCTGTCAAGTATAAAAATCTAAGAGTATAAATTAGTTATTGGTGTAGAATAAGTGAAGTTTGTGTATAAAACTGATAAAGAACGAGTTTTTAACCTGGCGTGACTTAATTTTCAGCCATTAGCGCTTATCGAAAGGAACTCATGCTTTGCGTAAAAACATCCTCGTTGAAATTTTTAGGCTCTTAATGAATCTTTTGAATTTTGTGCAGTGAAAATCTTGTTTGGGTTCTTAAAAGTGAGATATTTATTGCAAAATAGAGACACAAGTGGAGTTTACTGGCCCAGTGGGACTCAAAACTGAAATAAAAACTTGGTCAGAGGTGGTGGTCCTGCTCCAAAACCAAAGTACGCAACACTTAGTAGTTGCTGCTGTTTTAGCATGTGTGCACACATGAGAAAGACCACTTGGGTTATTATATGAAACCCCCTCGTGCATCACGAGTTATGCTTTTATTAGAGATGAACTTCTGCGATACTGACCCTCGACCCCCCTCCGCACTACACAATCAACTCTCATCCAAACAAAAATGGGCATTAACAGACATGTGGAAAGACAATCTACAGTCACACACTCAGCAATGTTTTCATCCCCGGTGACCACAATCTGATCCCCGCTGAGCGCGTGTGTCCCTGCAGGCGTGCACACGCGCTTATATATTTGTGTGCGTGCGAGTGTGTGTGTGTGTGTGTGTATGTGTGAAATACAAGCGTATGTCATTTGGATTCAGAGAGAAGCTGAGACAAAGTGATGCTACCAATCCACCATCCTGCCATAAATGATCTGCACATAGATGCTGAAGAGAGGATGAGAGGGAGAGAGAGAGGGGGGGAGATGAGAGGAGTGGGGGAGGGGGAGGTGGAGGGGGGGGGATTGGCACAATTGGACAACTAACCTACCTAATATACATTAGTCCTTTTGATTGCTATTCATTAATTATTATTTTAGAGCCATTTAATATCATAACCTGACTTGTCTGAACTCTTGGCCATAAAAACATCATTTGTATAAATATTTATCATAACATAGTTCTCACCAGCAATTATCAGGTCAGAGCAGCCTACTACACACCGTGCAGTGTGTAGCCACACTGACCTACATGTCTGAACAGCAATAAATGGGAGCCAAAGGCAGTGCCATTTTCAATGACACTGCACCCAGTGCAGGAATACAACGTCGTTGCTCTCCATCCGGCCATATTTGATTTCCAGCTGTTTTCGCAGAAGCCTCTCCGTGCCAGACAACCCCCCTAAGATATATTAAAGTGCGCTGTCTGCATTCAGAGATATAATCCAGAGACTATACCACTCCGCTCTCTATTCTCGACCACGTGATTGTCTAAATAATTAATGCAGCACGTCCCCCTAGAAACACGGCGTCGTCATTAATCGCAAGGACTCTATCAGACTTGAAAACTGAAGAGATCCCCCAAGAAAATAATATCCGATACCCGGCGCAACCGTAGCCCCGCACTTTAGCAACACATCCGAACCGATGGATGCTTGGGTAGGTAAATATTTCAGCATTTTTCATGTTGCCCGAGCTGGTAAATGACGATATCAAATGTCGTGATATTTTGATAAATTGCTCCCTTTGATGTGTGCGCTCTGAGCAGAATTTGTATCTGGCTAGTCGCTGTATGCACGTCTCTTATTTATATTTTTTTTAGCAAAGGCTGATTTTTTTTTTGTTTTGTTGTGTATGTGTGTATGTGTGTGTGTGTATGTGTGTGTTTGCTGTTTACGCATGTATCTTGAAAAGGATTGATAGGATAAATCGTAAAAAGTAAAGGGCAGTGACATGTATTTATGGATGCTCGCTGTGAATAAATGCTCTGTCGGACAGTGGCCCCTGCACAGGGCCCACTGATTCCTTATTAACAGTCTAATTCTGATTTTTTACTAATTTTGTCTAAAATTTTAAGAAATAACTACATATTTTTTCCAAATACACAACATTAAAATTATGACTTGTTGTGTTTTTGTTTGCTAATTAGAAATGAAGATATCTTTACAGAGGAGCTTTTCAATATAAGAAAATTTACGTTCAGTTTTTGCTTTGGTTTACTGTCGATTTCTACTGTTTTATTGTTAATGAGGGAAGATTTGATGTTGATGTCTGACAGTCGTAGAAGTTCGGACAGGCTTGACAGTTCTGCCTCCTTGTAAATCATTCTCAGTAATTCCTGAAAGGGTGCGAGGCTGTTGGGGGGCCGGGCGAAAACTGTAAATCTTTCACTTTTATTACCCTCTGAACATATGCTGCGACGCTACCAGTCCTGAACCCCTTCTTCACTTCAAAGATAACCCACCGCTGAACCAGCCGACGGGTCTCTGCGGCTCCAAATCCCCCTCTTCACAACCCATCCTGCTTCCTCTCTCTCTCTCTCTCTCTCGGTGCATTTATTTATTAGCTATTAAACCAACAACAATATATGTTTTTATTTTCTGTGATAGATATTGAAAACAATGCAGGAGAAGACACGACCATCTCACTCTTTGTGTTTCAGCAGAGACAGACACAACAAACAAAAGATGATAATGTGGTTTATTTGAATACAATCCAGTCCCAGCTGGAAGAAAAAAAATAAGTAATAAATCATCTTAAAAATGCACATCCCACATCAATGGAGCTACTGGGCGACTAAACAGTATTATTAACAAAAAAAAATACTTGCATGTGTTGCGTTATAAGCCAACTTTACAGCTTTTCCTGTGATGTTCCTGATAGTTTCTATTTGTGAAAATCTCCAAAATGCTGGTGAGCTTAAAGCTGCTGTAACATGTAAAATGCACAGATCATTTTTTACGCAAAACACACTGCAGATAATATAGCTTAACCCCTGCCCTGATAGAGCATGATAATGTGTAAATCTTTATTATTAACGCCGTAACAACAAGCATTTCAGCCTGTGTTTAAATGCTGAAATGCAGGCGAGTTGCAATGTAAGCAGGAGATGAAAAGAAAATAGGCAGTGCAACATTTTCACACAGTTCAGATGAGGAAATAAACGCCACCCTTTATCAAAATGGATTGGTGAGGTAAAGGCTTGGTTGAAGAAGAGAACAATCACGTGAACAAATATGCTTGTATCTTAAGGCAGCGCCTTTATTTGTCATCATAAAGCTTCCGAAACACCCCAAAAAATCCTGATGTTAGCTCCAAATCTGTATAGGCCTGTGCGTTTCTGAATGCATGTATGTTTCAATGGGTGATTGATTACCAGGGATTTTTTTTTTTCCAGGAATAAGGATACCTTGTTCGCTTTTTATTGGTAGTTGAATGCGAGTCCTTCCATTCTTTCGGGAATACTGTCTCCATTGGTATATGGAAATGTCTGAAAAACAGCAAGATCAGGTTTAGGACAGCATTGTCTACAGACAAAGGGTGAAGGATTTATTCTAGAGACTGCGTGGAAAGGAACTGAGACTGAGGGGGAACCTGTATATGATGAATTGATTCACAGGTAAGCAATTGCATGGCAGAATGCAACCTTTAACCACGGGTTAATATGATGCAAGGAAATATATGTGATTTATTCCATTCAAGGAGGTGATGCTTGTTAATGTGGCTTTCTCGCCGGCGAGCTTGCGGATATGGAGACCACAGCCATCTCCTCAAAAGCAGATTGATAATTTTTTTGTTGGGGAAAACGCGTCCAAATATTATCGACAGATTGAGTCTGAACTGTCCTGCACTTTTCAGCTGATTTCACGTTTCGATGAAAGCCGGCTCGAAGGAAAAAGTAGGAGAGCAACTTTTCTTTTTTGACTCCCGGATCGTAAATCACATTAATTTGTTGTCTTATCGTCACAGTGGCGTTTGCCGTGATTTATGTGGTTTCAACTGTATGGCTTTGTTAACCTGCAATGTTATATTATACATGAATTCATATTGGATGTTTTAAAGGATTAGCGTGCTGGAAAGTGATCAAGGACAAAAGGCAAATACTTCTATTTTATTTGGATACCTTTCTGACTAACTTGTATTTGGTTAATTGTAACTCATGTGAATATATTTCTCTTTAGGTGTTGACTAGACTTTATAAGAATAAACATCAAAGGCCTGAGTGGTAAAGACAATAAAAACTTATAATTAAGTTGATTATTTTATTTGGTTATAATCTGTTTGTCAATGTATTACAGTTTAATTTATGTGCACTACATTTTTACAGACAACATTCTCCTGGTTGTGCGTCTTTTTTTGCGGCTTAATCGGCTGAATTTCTACAGATATCAACAAAAAAGCAGCTTTTTTATGTTGCAAAAGGCAATTTAGCATTTTGTGAGCAGCCCGTATTTTCTCCAGGAATAAAAACAGACCAACAACAGCGAGCAGAGGTCCAACATTATGTTTATCAGCTGCTGCAAGATATAATTATCCAACATTTAAAAAACGCCTCCAAAGCTTGTTTAAAGTGGAATCTAAACAGAATTTGAAGGGATAACGAGTACAAACGACCAAGTGGGATAATAACACTCCATATTGAGTCCGGCCTATTGTGTGAACCAAACTTACCGTAACAACGCGTAGGCGAAAAACACTGTTGTTTGAAAAGAGGACCATGTCTGCGACTAGTAGCTCAGTGTGCGCAAAAGCACTTCAGGAGCACAATATCGAAGCAGCTTTACCAAAAAATAATCCACATCGAAGGCATCTTAAATCTCCATGATGATATTTTAAAGTGAATATCCTCAAACAAGCAGGAGAACAGTGGTTGTTTTCACACTCACAGTGAAAGCAAATTACCGACATTTTCTGAGGTTTCATTTCTATCTTTTTTTTTCTTCTTTTCTTTCTCGCCGCCGGTCGAGCATCTTCTCCTCTTGTTTCAGTCACCGCTGAAAAGCTGCTTTGAATTTAGTTGAGAATTTGAGTCTACTTGAAGCCAAACTGCTCGTTGTTCATTAAACTTTGACTTAGTGCTGAATGACCCAAAGGTCACCCAAAAAAGCTTATGACTGCTAAATATTTGGCCTAGCTCTTTGTGCAAAAGTGCAGATGTAGGAGTTTTCACAAGCATTGCAGGCAGTCAAAAAAAAAAAAAAAATCTATTTCTCATATGTGCTCTTTAATTCTCAAGTCTTCCAGTTTCATTAAATTAAACAGTGCAAAAATATATATTAATCGGCCAGGAATCATATGAATTAGATTTTTTTACTTGATATTTTATAATTGAATATTTAATTACAATCGTTTTTGATTGAATTTTTTAAAGTGTGAATATAATTGGGCCTGGTGTTAATCTTTATGTTTCTATTTAATTTCAGGCCCGCACATTGCTGCAATTCAAAAAAAAAAAAAAAAGAGCAAAACAAATCTCTAATGAGAATACATTTGTATTTTGTTTTTGTTTTTTTTCTTCCAGGTCGAGGTGGGAGCAGTGATGAATGCGTGAGGGATATAATAAAAGAGATTTGCACAGATTTCGGTGAGTAACACTTCTTTAATAAAGGGAGTGGTCAACAGAGCCAACTGCTAACAAGGAGAAAGGGTGATTTGTTATTAGGCTGCACATTAACGCTCTCGGTGTTTCACTGGAGGCTTAAATCACGAAAACAGACATGAGGGATGATTAGACTTTTAACTGAGCCTCTACGTGTAATTATTTGCGCAGGTTTGAATCTCATTTCAACGTGTCCTTTTCCTGCTGTTTGCAACAAAGCCTCGTGAGTGACAACACACTTGTTATTTTAATACAAAAAAAGAAAAATGCATTAAACACGTTTACAGTCACACACTCTTCTGAAATATAACTAATAAACATGCACATAAAAAAAACGTAAAATTAAGAGGAATTTCACCACTTTATCCCACGATTTCCACATTTTGCAGCCATCGCCAATATTCCCAGCCAGTTTTTTTTTTTTTTTTTTTTTTTTTTTAAACCAGCAACAGCTCCAGTCTTTCTTTCACCTCGGTGTTTTGGCTGCTGACTCGCGCGCAGCCACGAGGCATCATTTATAAACCGAGCCCCTGTATGAGAGAAGTCGCCGAGTATGAAATTCTTTCCCTTGCCTTCCTCCTACGCTTAGTTTTACACTTCTGAGGGCTTCGTGTCTTGAGGAGTGTTTTGCTTTTCATTCCTCTCTGAGGCCGTTTAACATTTGCGGTCATAAATTTTGCCGCGGTCCACACTGACAGGTGCAATTGTTATGCACGGCGCAGACTGCACCTCCTCAAGCCACCAGCATACAGTACAGAGCCTTTGATATTTTAGTTTCAACTTTGTTAAAATGCTGTTTTATCTGTTATATTCTTTAATCACATGTGTCTGTTTATAAAATAATCCACTAGAATATTTGTCTTATTTCTGCTTTAATCTAAAATATCTGCAGACATTTTAAGGTACATTTTTTCATGAATGAGGCAGAAGGAAGATACTGACTTAGCAACCCAAAATATAGGTTGTGACATGAGTTAAGACTAATGAAATATCAAATATTACTCCCACCCCCACCCAGCCAAACGAAACACAGCTCTCTCTCTCTCTCTGTCTCTCTCTCTCTCTCCCACACACACACACACACAAACACACACATATTCCAGACACTCCCACTACATTTGTGATATTAACATTAATATCGAAGCCTGGCGTCGATGAGCGTCGCCTTCTTGTGTGCGTAAACATGTGATTCAAACGCATGTGCGCCTCGGCCTTGGTGGGCTATATTTCTGCTACAGGGAACAATGCATGACGGGCTTTTGTCAGGCCTTGTGATTAGTGAAAAGGGTATTGTGTGTTTGTGTGTGTCAAATGCTGATTCAGCTTATTTCTGAGGGGCTCGTAAAGCCTTCCAGAGGGTCCTTTTTAGCGTAAGTTAAACTTTAACTGTTTTGTGCCAGAAATGAGTCACACACGGCTCGATTCTGTGGCCTGAGACATGTATCACTGTTATAGACAGTGTAGAGGCAGTTGGTAATTTCTAATTTAATAGCCGCTGTTGCACTATAGCAGAATGAATCTTGTGCAGAGCAGAGAGGAAGAGAGTCTCTTGGTTTATTGTGAACTTGTGTGTCCAAACCCCGAATCTCACGCAGTCATCTGAAGTAATGTTGAGGAAGTTAATTCATGTGTGCCCAGATGAATCTGATATATTTCTCTTTTATAGGTCACAGACTGGAGCTACGGTGGGAAAGACCAATCACGTGAATAAACAACACCCATGCCATTGGATAGAGCTGCTCTGGATTATTGGCTTTGAATTAACAAAATGCAGAAAGCAACATACTACGATAACTCTGGACTTTTTGGAGGCTACACCTACCCCAAACCAGACTCTTACAACTATGGCCCCGCTCATCAATCCTACCCTGCTTCTAACATCGAGAATGACTACCAGGGCACAGTGTGTCCCATCCAGACCTCTGCTGTCCGGCCACCAACTCTCAAAGACAGTGACCTGAACGGAGACTGTATGCGGCAAAGCAGCAGTCAAAGCAACAGCAGCAGCAGCAGCAGCAGCAGCAGCCAGGCAACGAGTATTGTGGAGCAGCAAGCACCTCCACTGTCCGCATCCTCTCCCAGCCCCAACAGCTCTGCATCCCAGAAGAAGAAATCTCCATCCGGAAGCGCTTCCAGTTCTACCACATCAGTCCTCACAAAGCAGATATTCCCCTGGATGAAGGAGAGCCGGCAGAACTCAAAGCAGAAGAGCAACAACTGCACCACTGCAGGTAGTAATCATGATGGAGAGCTGTGTGTGTGTGTGTGTGTGTGTGTGTGTGTGTGTGTGTGTGGGAGTAGGGGTGGAGGGGGGGGGGGCTTTTGGGCCTTGTGCTTTGTTGTGCTTACAGTTTGCTAGACTATAATGGTATTGAAATGGCTCATAAACGTGAAGATGCTGTTGTTTATTGTCATTGCAGGTGAGGTGAGTGATGAAAAGAGCCCACCGGGACCAGCGTCCAAACGGGTCAGAACTGCTTACACCAGCGCACAACTTGTAGAGCTGGAGAAGGAGTTTCACTTTAACCGGTATCTTTGTCGCCCTCGGAGAGTGGAAATGGCAAATCTGTTAAATCTCACCGAGCGTCAAATAAAGATCTGGTTTCAAAACAGGAGGATGAAATACAAAAAGGACCAGAAGTCTAAAGGGCTCGCGCACTCTCCCCTGGGACACTCCCCGGATAGAAGCCCGCCGCTGAGTGGCCCAAATCACATTGGATACTCTGGCCAGCTCCAAAACGTGAACAGCCTCAGCTATGACGCGCCCTCGCCCCCGTCATTCGCCAAACCCCAGCAAAGCATGTACGGTTTGGCCGCGTACACGGCACCCTTGGGTGGTTGCATCCCGCAACAGAAGAGGTACCCGGGCTCCGAGTACGAACAGCACGGCATGCAGAGCAACGGCGGCTTTGCCAACGCCAATTTGCAAGGCAGCCCCGTTTATGTGGGTGGGAATTTTGTTGATTCCATGCCAGCCTCGGGCCCTATGTTCAACCTCGGCCATCTTCCCCACCCCTCATCCACCAGTGTGGACTACAGCTGTGCCGCTCAGATCCCAGGAAACCACCATCATGGACCCTGTGATCCCCATCCCACATACACAGACCTCACCTCTCACCAAGCGTCTCAGGGAAGGATTCAGGAAGCGCCTAAACTCACGCATTTGTAATATGTGGTTCCTGTATGTGTGTGTGTGCGCGCGCGCGTGTGTGCCAAAATTATGTTGCGCTCTTTTTATTACCTCACTAGTCTAATAACTACACTCCGAGCGAGTCGTGTGTATTATTACAGTATTATTGATATTACTATTAATGCTATTGTGTAATTATTTTCTAAATAATACAGCTTTGTCCATTTCTCTTGAATATTTGGGGATGCGCAGAGGCAGACTAGCCTGGTTGTCAGTTGTTCCGTTTTTATTTTTTGTTTTTTTATCAAGTGCAATGCGCAGTTTTGACTGAATATTTCATGCCGTTACTTGAAGGTAAGTCTTGTAGATCACGAAAGTAGAAGCTCATCTTTAGAGAGAAGGACTTTTAGGCAAATTTTTCGTCTGTTTGTCAGGATCTCATTTTCCTCACGAGCATCCTATTTATTTATTTTTTTATTATGTTGAATAATCTTTCGTACTAGCATATAGCCTATTTATTATTTAATTACTTTTGTATTGCACATTATTTATCGTTTATATGCGAGTATTTATAAGTGTGGAGTTTTTTTTTTTTGTAAGATTGGACAGATCAGTGCACTTGGAAGTGTTGGCAAACAGGGTTTGAAAATGCTATGACTCGCAGTGTATTGTTGAAAAGGAGCATTTTTAATTGTAAATCTGGGATAAATGGGGCATTTTATAGTGTATAAACACCACTATGTGTCCATGGTTAATCTTGTGTCAAACCTTAAGCAAAACGTAGACTATCGAAGTATCAAATATTATACACACCAGCATGTCATTTCGTGTAGTCCATTGCTATTTTTTATTTGTCTTCCATTGTTATTCCACTCGGTTGGATATCCATAAATTTATGAAACCCTAATGATATTGAAATGTTATATTTTATTGTGTTTAACATTTTGTAAATAAAGTGCTCAAACTTGCATTTTCTATTGCATTTTGTTGATTTTTCTAGGAAAAAAAAACAAACACCCTGCAGCAGGAGGGAACTCTGACAATCCTGCAGCTTCTGATCATTTCAATTCCTCGTTTAGTTTCTGCTCCCAATGAAACTGTCAGGTAACAGTGCCGAGGAGGATTATTGACTCACAGCTCTACTGTACGGTCCAAACAGGGAGAGCCAATCAATAATTAGACACCAGGATATCTAAAAGTCATCAGACGGCTCTATGCCTCCAATGCAAAGTGCATTTCAGCTCTGGAGATTATTGATGTTTTATTGGTATGAGGGAAGTGAGTCTATGGGCTTTATTGCATCTTCCACATGTCACTTAGCAGTTTTTAGACTCGGCCACATGATTACCTTCCTATCTGCTAGGACTGAAGGGAATAAGCTCCATTTTCCTATAGACCAAAGCCTAATCACTATCTGTCTAATTGATTAACACACAGTGGGAGTGATCTTCAAAATGATTTTTCATAAATTGGCGGGAGTGGAGGTACAAACATATATCCATCCATTGATGGGTAAGGCAGATTGGTGGCAATAAAACAGAAAAGAGAAAATAAAAACACGGTGCCACTTTGACATTGGAAATGATGCAACCATGGATGTGTGTGCGTGTGTGTGTGTGCGTGTGTGTAAGAGAGAGAAAGAGAGGGAGAGAGAGAGAGAGAGAGAGAGAGAGCAGTTCATCCTTTATTGCTCCTGGAGAGCCATTTCAAAGCTCATTAATCAAAAACTCGTCGCTTTCAGACTCCTCGCTGATTCCTCCTCCTTGTGAACAAAGCATTTGCATTCCAAATCCAAGTAACACATTTCAAACCGAGCAGGCCAGTCTTTAAATGAGGGGGAGACCACAAAAAAACCCACCCTACTTTGTTCACATTTTCTAAGATGATCATATCCTCAGATTGAAGAGCGCGTCAAGGCAAATGAAACTGGTGTCAAAGACATCATCAGTGACTTTAAATCCGTGCAGGTCTCACACACAGTGGTCCCCAAAAAGTTTCACACACATACAAGCAGGGATGTGAATGTGATTCACCACGCAGGTATGATCCAAAATCCTTTAATAACCGTGTTTAGGTTTATTTCGCAATTAAATCCATCCTCCATTCATTAGATTGGCTGTGGGCTGTTACAATAGGCTACAAATCATCTCAGTGTTCAGTGGATGGCGGCCATTTTAACCCTGGGTGAGCTCTTTCTTTCATCTCCCCCCACTGCAGCTTTCTGCACCGCACAAGTCATTTACTGAACCCCGAAAATACTTCTCATGATATAATATTTGCAAAGTTGAACGACAATGATTTTTTTTTCAATCAAAACAAAACGGAATCTTAAGTCAAGTATTCACCAAATATTTTGTGATCTGATTAATTTTCTATATGTTTCATGAAAAACTACCTGATTCAAATGAAGATGCAGTTATACTGTTTCATCTAATAAAATATCTCCCTGATACGAGATGACCTGAACTTTCACTTTGAATATGCAAATAAATTATTCATTGATTTGGACCTTTGCAATGATCAACTCTTAGTCCTGATAACATCCTTTCCACCATCATGCTGGGAGGTAAAAGTCAACATTTCACTCATGAAGCATCATTTGGAGCAAATGGAGTTTAAGATTTTACGTCCTCTGACTCTGTAACTGTTTATATGAGTGAAGCTGAGATCAATTTCAACAATCTGTCATGCAAGAGGAAGTTTCACCTCAATTAGAAATAGCAGGAGCATAGTTCCCTTGATCTATTTTTGAAAAAATAAAAAATTCTACCTTATAAAGTAATATCAGGCGGGGAAACCAGAATATGAGACCAAAGTTTGTACATCAATTTTAATTGTTTGTTGCATGTGAGCAAAACAAAATTTGATCGTGTGTGTTACTGATAATCAATGGGCTGTACTTAAGTTAATTATGTGCACTTTATTCAAATGTATTAATTATAGCAACAAACAAAAAGTAGCTAACACTTGAACCAGGAGAAGCTTTTGTTGAGGAGCAGACAGTGCAGCTGGCAGCTCATTTTGTGCTCCTGATTGGATAAAAGCAGAGCAGACCACGCCTGCTCAGTGGAGGGTAATAATTACATATGGGGAAGTAGCCCTACTGTAGGCTAACTATTAATGAGAACAAGAGGTGCTAACAACCATCAAGCCATCTCTGCATAGGACCACCACCTGGAGACAACTGTATTTTTTTAATTTAACATTTTTATAGGTGTTTTTAATGTTGTTGTTTTTGTTGGTGGTGGTGTTTAGTATGATGGGAAGAGATCTTACAGCAGGGACCTCTGGGGAAGTGTTAGAAGTAGAATAAAAGAGTCATAGCTGCTTATAATACTTATTTGGATATAGGATGCAGGCGGAAACATACATTCTCACTGCATAATTATTGAGCAGTCCTCGAAGAAAGTTGTTCCGTACGTCGGCACTGGCAGAACATATCGCGATGATTCCTCAGAGTGTAAGCAGCATCCATCTCCATCCCAAGAGGGCTTTTGTTTTGTTTTTTTTTTCAACGTGCGTTGGCTCGAGAGACAAGAGGGAGTCGCAGTTGTGGAAACGCCGCAGAAGAAGAAATGATCCTAAAATCAGTAAGAAATGACTCATTTTATTTAATAGCTCCTGTTCCGCTTTATTGGCGGCGAATGAGCTGATTGTGGATTATCAAGCATCGGATCAAGAGTGAATTACTCCACAAAGCACTGGGAGAGGATTTTCATCTCAACCAAAAACCTGACTAGAACTAAAAGGGCTGGCCCGCAATTTAAAATGCTTTCAGAGCTGAAGAAAGGAGCAGAAGACGTGAAAGAAAAAAAAGGGGGGCCTGAAGGTCTGCTTTGCTTTTATCACAGCATCCCTCAACTGCGTGTCATTTATTTTCTGTAACAGAGTAGTAGTTTGTTTCTTTTGTCCATGAGGCTGAAAACCATGATGAAAAACCTTACTTGTGATTGGAAAATGCAGGATTTATTGTTGTTGATGACCTGTGACTGTAATGTTTGCAGAAGTGAAACTACTGTAAATCACAGCTGCTAATCAATAACCAATGGCTTAAGTAATGTATATTGTAGGATGCAGACTGAAGGAAATTCATTTTAAGTCCTTTAAGTGAAGGGAAATTAGGCTACCAGACACTGCTGAGGACATGTGTACGTTTATTTACCTGTTTATTTATGTCATATCTCAACAACAAAACAAATTGAATATGAACACAATCTTGTGTTTAAGTGCATTTGAACATGCTATTTTTGATTGATTGATTTTTTTATTTTTATGCCATTATGTAATATTTTATGTTGCTAAATCAAAATGCCAGTGACCTCATTGAATGTTAATGTAATGTATTCTTATACCAAATCGAAAATATATCGATGACTAATAGATCTATATTTTTCCAAATAAAAGACATGTTTTGAAATGTTTGTGTTTTGATCTGATGCTCATTTACTCACCATTTTTCTTTTTCACATAAAATACAGGAGAGCAACAGCTGTAGTGTTTTCACTTGTGAAATAGGAGCCACCCTCCCCCTCACACTAGTCCACACACTGACACAGAGCACATTTTCTTGATGTAAAAAGGTCTCAGTTTTTGTCTCAGGCAATTTAACTGATGGAAATGATTAAATTCCTCTCAGTTTTACCATGGGGAGGTCTGTAGTGATGTTTAGAAAGCATTTGGTATCAGACATAAGGAGGAAGTGATCTGTATCACTCTCCCTGACCATCTGTAAACAGTGACGGAGGATGTGAATGTTGGAGGACAGCATTGTCAGAAGTCTTTGCTGTTCTCTGGCCTCGGCTGTCATTAAGGATTCAGCACACTCTGAGTAGGTGAAGGAGAAGAGGAGGCAGACACTCTGTTCATGGCGGGGGCATCTGTGTTGTTTGCCAACTCGTAAAGTCTACACTGTATTTCTACCTCAGACCACACAAGTAATACAGGGATGTGAATTCTCATGGTTGCAGTAAGACACATTTGTCCTTCTCTGGGTGTGATATTCAACAGTTAGTCCACACACACCCACCAAAGTGAAATCATCACTAAATAAATGGTGACACTTTATTTCAAGACTCCCTATTTAGCATTTCTAAGCAGTTGAAAACATTCACTTTAATTTAATTAAAAATCAAAACACTATAATGTAGTTATAAGCAGATATAAGGACACTTTAAGTGTTTATTAGTCAACAATTGCATCAACCATTATAACATCTCCTAAGAAGACATTTTATATTATTACAACAGTGTTTTTCTATAATGTCATTCAACTGTTTATGCAGCCTCCCACTTATTGATGCCAACAGGAGAAATAAGTACATTCATAAACACTTAAATGTGCTTACAGCTACATTATAAAGCTTTTGTTACATGTTTGTATAGGTGGATTTAAAGTATCAGGGTGAAGAGCCTGCAGTAAGACACCTAAAACTGCAGCACTTGATGCCTTCCTCTCAGTTACAGTCCAACTGACTGATGTGGGGTTGCTGTCCGTTTTGCATCATCTGAAGCACCTAAAGGCTTAAAAGTAATTCTTTACCCTGTCAGCTTCTGTTCTCCTGCAACTGGCCTCTGCAGCTGACTGTAATGGATTTCCAGTAAAGCGTAGGTGGTCCTCGTTGTACTCAGTATGCCATAACAGTATAGGGTTATGGGTTAGTGTTTTCAATAAGGACATGCAAAATGTAAGAAAAGATGAGAAATTGATGTGAGACTGAAAATCTGGGTCTGAATACATCAAACTCCTGCTGTGAGATAATAAGTTTGCTGATTCATAAGACACTTGTGAGAAACCTGCAGCCAAACTGCTAACTCTGCCTGAGGAGCCCCCCTACATTGATCATGCATGTTGTCACAGAAACTGATGGGCGTGGATTTATCGCAGCTCTTATGTGTTAGTGATATTGATATAATTGTAACTATAATAAATGACTCACTCCTCTGGGTATGATTTAGAGGGCTTGGCCAAAAGGCTCTTCTCCTCCTTCCTTGTGTGAAAGATAGCTCACTGATGTGAGGAAACCTGAAGTAACTCATACATTACCCGAGCCTTGACTACAATGCTCTGGTAGTCTATATCAAAAAGTATTAGTGCCTCTACCCTTTTCTGATGCTCATATGGATTTATTTCACAGCCTTTTCTGTATGAAATTATGAGTGAATAAATTGCATCTTCATTTATCTTCGAAAAACCCTTCTGTGCTCACCGCGATACTCAGCTCTCAGCGCTTTACATAATTATATTAGTCTTCTGCTACACCACGAAATTGATTGCCCAGGAAAATGAACCTGGCTTTGCTATAAATTACACCTATGGATCATAAGAAATGTGTTATTTTGTTTAAAATAGTACCTAATATAATTAGAGCTCTAATTCATGGCAAGCTACAAGTGTGCCTATTACAGTAACAGGGTTTGGAATTTAATCTGTCTGCTGGATAAAGAATGATCCTGTGTGGTTTTCATTTGTAATAGTAGACACATTATTTCAGTAAAATAGTCTGTGACTTTTAGATATGAGAGATGGATTGTTGAATGAATAACTGTATTTATACGTTTCAGTATTAAAGTTAACAATTCATCCAAGGAAGTAAGTTTCAACATTCATATAACTTTTCTTTTATAGTCAACAGTAAGCATTGAAACCGGAGCCTCCTTCATTGGGGGTCTTAAGAATGAAGTCTGAAATATTAAGGCTGACTTGGAGTGTGAGGCATTCAAATAAAGAGAAATCTAATTTAAAGGGTAAGGCTGGTGATATATTTTTGTTATTGTCAAAAAAACATTCATGATGAGACCAAAACCAGCAATACAAAAGTCCATCTCTCAAAATTTTCCAACTGCTCTGCTCTGTTTCGGGCTCTCAGCCTCAAGCCCATTCATTCTTTAATAAGAAGTAAATCTTTATAAAACACATCACAAATATTTTAAAGATTTAAAAGATTTTTAAAGATGAAGTAGTTTCCTAAAACAGCCGGGCACTCTGGTCTTTGGTAAAACTTACTTTAACAAGAGTAAATAGTGCATTTGTTGATGCTGAGTGATTTAAATGTGCTTTAAAATGTGCTGTTAATCAGTTGGGGACTATTTTCAGATACAGGAAAATATGTAAAAGTATTTATGGTACCAGTATGATGCATGCAGGATCGACTCAACATAAACTACAGTGTCTGTGAGTCTTTGGACAACAATGGAGATCTACGGCACAGAGGATTAAACCACATCAGGCTTTGGATACACACACAATACTTGCTAACTGGTTCAATTCATTGTTGGTTTTAGTATTTTCATGGGATTTGTTAACAATGAAAAGAACCATATGAAAGAAGTAGCTATTTGTCTTTTCTGTTACTTGAGCTCTTGGTGTCTTGAGCACACGTGACAATAATAAAACACAACACTATTCAATATGAGCCACTACAAGCTATTGTAAAACCTTAAAATGTATCATTATTCATCTTTGGCTTTGACTCTTTCTGTAGGCCCCCTGCAACATCTAGATCAAGTCTGACATGTTTTGTGTGGTTTAACAACTTGATACAGTATAAATGTGAATGCAGTAACCACATGACCTCACTTTGTCTCATCATTCTGTCTTCTTTAGACAGCTCCTCTGAGTTTCAGATTTCATGTAGACGGTTGAGTGAGGTAAACAGAAGGTTGAGGGAATTTCCTTGAAGTATATAAAGCATGAAGTGTATTTTTTTTACCAAGTGGCCTTTTCAAGTCTTCTATTCACACAACAGGGTGGGTTCTGGCTGATGTGACTTGAAAGAATACACTTTTGGTAATCTGATTTCTGGCTTCAATGGAAATTAATGTTCCATAATGTAAGGACAACATGCTGTGGATGCTATCCCTATTCACATCCTCATTCGAAGAGTTAAATCTCAGTGTGCTCGGCCACAATGTGAAAGAAAATACCTAAATACAAGGACACATCTACTACCTCTATTGTTCTCCCTTCCTACAGGCCTCTGCATTACAATCTAAAAATCCAAGAGCACAGTGGCAGCGTGCAGGGTTAAGTAATTCTGCACCATTGAGAAAGACATTTGATTTCATTTGTAGTGTGTCTTGCAGCGGGCGGAGGTGAGCCCACCTTTGGCTGCGGGAGGAGTGAAGCGGCACCCATATCTAGTGTTCGGAGACACAAAATTGACAATGCATTTATCTTTGAATAATGTAAATGTCCTGAGAATATGGTGGCAGTGGTCCTGGTGTGTCCACTGAGGGCGCAGGGCTGTCAGACACTCAGCTCTCTGGCCCTGCTGCAGCATAATGTGGCCTCCGGCTCCCCTGGAGCATCCCGCTGCTCTGCTCCGCTTGCCTCAGGCCCACATTCCTGCTTCGGCACACTGCACTAGCTCCCCACTTAATTTACACTCTGGTAGGAGAGGGAGTTAATGCAGAAAAGCCTGCCAAGAAGAATCTTATCTGCTCTCCCTCTTTAAAAGGTGAGGCAGTTTAGAGCACAATATATTGAATATACTGTAGGTGTGGAGGGCAATGGTATTTTTCCGGCACATCTTGGCTGCTGATTTGATCTATGTTATATTTGTTTATCTAAATTCATTAAGCATAAAATGGAATCAGACATCTGTGTGATGAGACTACACATTCCCAGTGTTTGAATAGCTTCTATTATTTTAAGTAGTTGGCATAACTTAAATGGTTCTATGAATACTGTGAGTTATTGTGTCCAAGAAATGTGCAGCTTGGTGACTAAAGCATGTATTGCTTAAAATGGATGGTTCCTGGCAGGCTGACAGTGCTGTTCAGTGAGGCAAAGTGCCAGTAAATTGTTTGTCTTCTGCAGTGCTGCCCAATAATTCTTCTGGGAACCAATGGCATTGTGTTTGCCAAAGAGAATAATGATAGATGGGGTAAAATCAAAATAGAGGATTTTGGGATGCACTCTGACCACCAGGCATAATCTGAATACATTTGTGCCCCCAGAAACAACACCGGCAATTGTTATCTCCGTGTCTTCCCTGCATTTTGTCTGGCTCACATGGAACAACTGATTTCATTAAGATAATTTTGAGTTGTGTGGTTTGTAAGTAATGATTAATATCATCACAAATCTTATACTACCTTTCCAATTTTGATTTGTTTCATGCTTTCGTTGATGAATAGGTAATGCACTGACAGCTATCTGCTGCCATCGCGCTAGGCTATATATGTTGGCTGCAATGATGCATGCTACTCTGTACAAATCTCTGGCTCATAGTGTCTCCAGTTCTGAGGCGTAAATGTAAATGTGCAATCTGCCCGTTCAAGTGTCCTGTTGGCCCAACAACAGGAGCACGTCCCCATCTGTTCTCTCTCTGGAGTGCCCAGACAATACATTTTCCCCCGCCAGACCTTCCCATTTGCTGGAGCAGAGGTTCCCATACATTTCTAAGGTTACAGGCAGGATAAATACCTCCACCATGTGCTCACAGTTCTCTGATCAGAACTGGCTGGTCCTTATTTGCAGATGGAGCTGCGGTGAATTTTTGATGCTGAGTAATATTCAAATGTGCTGTCCTTGGCTTCCAGGCCCTTTTGTTGCTGTTGCTGCAGTTCCTCAGGATGGGAGCTGCAAAAGAAGAGCATGGCTGTCAGTGGAGTGTGATTTGTGGCAAGCCCAGCCTTGCCAACTGTGAGGCACTGAGGTGTGACAACAGAGATGCCTAACATCTCCAGTTGCCTCAGGGCCAGCCAGTCAATTACACAATACAGTCTACCCCGAGCAACGACATGTGCTCAGCCTCAGACCAAAGGCAAAGAGGAAACACATCTCAGAACAGTTTACAGCAACACCACCATTAGAAAATTATCGGTCACATGTTATCATTAACTCAGGCAGTGCTGTGGTCAGTATGTGTCTTTGTGAGCATCTGTTTGCAGTATGGTGAGACTTTTTATCTGCATTGTAATACCCAGATAACATTGTTTTTTTAAGTTGTATATTTTCAACAGTCTACCTTCAAAAGAGTAACATTTTGGTTACTTGTGGACCTCAACTGTTTATGAAGACCATGTGTGGGAAACTCCAAGAGGGTCCTTGTTCAAAGAAACCTGCCTCTCCTTTGTGAAACACTTTATCGTGTGGATGCAGATGTGCTTTTTGTTGGAACCTTGCACCTCATCCATTACCCTCGGCCTGCCAGAGAGATAGTGGAGAGTGAATCTATTCAATAGGACCATGACAGAGCCTGCTGCTCAACTGAACTTTCCATGAACTAGGTTCAACAGCGGGATCCATGCATCAAAAAAATAAGTAATTTCTCTTTGCTGCTCTGGCCTGTGTTTCATACAGATTGCTACGATCAACACGTCCGACATCCTCATGTATCAATCTGTCAATCTGATATTCCTTTGAGCACTGTATCTGTCTCTGAAGATTCAATCCAGTGGAGACTAAGAGTGAGCTGGGAATTTTGTGACTATCTTGTCTTGTTGAATCAAAATTTCACTGTGCAGGCTGTACAGATATATTTGAAAAAAACAGACCTACAATGGTATATGGTGGTTTGAGTGATGTGGATAAAATTGTGAAAACAGCTGTGCAGTGTTTTTATATATAAAAGTGCAGCTGTTAACCTTCTACTAGGAAGAATAACTTTACATATTCAAATAGAATGAATTGCATATAATTATTTCATTTCTCATTAAGAAAATGGAGATTTGTTGATGAAAGATTATACTTATACATCATACTAAATGAAAAAAAGCTGTGATAATATAACTGATTGTGTTGCATATAAATATACTGCATCTAATACAGGTACAATGGAGTTTGATGGTAGTTATTTCAGCCGCGTAAAACAGCATGTTTTGAATGCAAAGTTTTGTTGTTATAATCAAAGAGCAAAGGTTTTCCTTTAGTCTGACCATTGGCATGAACATTTATAGAACTGGGAGAAATCCTTCGTCAAAGAGACAGATACCAGTCTCTCCATTAACAGTAACCTCAACCATACAATGCAGCCAACATTACTGTCCTCAACTCTGTCCCTTCTTTCCATTTCAGTGTCCATTACAATGACTTCTTTTAAAACTGTAAACCTTTAAGCAGTGGAAGGTTACAGATTACTACTTACCCTGTTAAAAATGTCATAAGTTATGTGACTATTTTAATTACTTCATCAAAGTAATGTGACTTATTACATTGGATTACTTTTTGTTTACTTTTCTAACAAATGTTTTAAACTGGGCAATAAAGCAGAAAAGTCCTGAAAACATACATTTAAACCAGGCAGTGTAAACCTCACTGTTAACCTCATTTCCAGCACTGAAAGGCGTTTTTGTCTGCCAACATGGCCACCCGCCCTGATGTGGTCTGCTGGTCACAGTAATGGTAGACTCAGGTTGCGTAGAGCAATGCGCATTGATTTGAGTGGCAGACGAGAAGCAGTGCAAATTCAAACAAGAGAACTGATCAAAAACGACACTCAAAATTTGAATGGAAATGAATTGAGCCTGTCTAGCCGTAGCGACAGCTCCTCGCAAGACATCCTACCCTTGATGGTGTTGCACTCAAATCTGTCTCAACGGCTTTGCTGACCCACGTTGTCCAGAAATATGCCAAAAGAAGTCACTGTGAAAAGATACAAAGCAATAGAATGAATGTTATATTTTACATGTTAGCTTATTACTGAAAAGAATATATTGGGATGTAACCCCTTTGTAATCACCAACATTTTAATCAGTAACTGTAATTTAATTACATTTTTTTTTTCTCAGTAACTGTAATGGATTACAATTTTATTTATTTTTCAATTTAGTTACATAACATCATGACATGTAACTAGTTACGCCACAACACTGCCTTTAAGATTTCAGTTCTGGTTGATTTGGTGAGGTCAGTGGTGGTGGTAAGTGCACTTTAATAACAGGTCAAACACACCTTTAAGTGCAACAGAAGAAAAGCAACTCGTGTATCTGTTTGCAGGGCAGCCAAACAAATTATGGACTGAGAGGATTCACTGTTACATTTTAATTTTATGATGACATGATGACATTACCTCACTGTAATACTAAATTCACAGAATGCTGTTTTCTGCTTTATGTGATATGCACATTTATGTCAGCTTTTATTTACAACAACAAGATTAGTTAGCTAACTTGCTAACTTAGATATAGAACTAACACAACACAAAAACATAAAACAGCACTATGTTTGAAAATGGACTCTTTATTATTAGAAACTAGGTTTAACAAACGTATAGTGTACAGGCATGTGAAGTGTAAACTTATATGTTGATTTAGATTTCTAGAAAGGTGAAAAGGTGCAGAAAAACATCATGTGAGGCCTGAAAGTTTCCGGGCAACCCTGTGAAAAATAAGCAGACATACAGATACTTCTGTATTTCTACATCACCAGTCATTCAAATCAAATTTGTGCATCATCTCAAATGTCCAAAACATGCTTCTTATTGGACGGGTTTTACTGTAATAGCTGTACTGAGAGCTACTCATTTTAATCAATAATATGACAATTCGCATCTTTTTACATAGAAAAAAATTTGCATTACTAAAATCTATGTATAAAGAGATTTGTCTAGGGCGGGAGCGAAAAATGTAAACATGAAGGAAGGTTCTGAAGAAGGTCTTATCCACCTAAATATTAAGAGGGCAACATATTTCATTGCTTCGTTCAGGTCAGACCTCAAATCATTCTCCAGCTAGCTGCCTCCAGCTTTTTATTTTGTTCCATATCTCTCAACGTTTAACTAAAACTTGCAGAGTGCACCTTGTAGTCAGATCAAGGTCGGATCACATTTCCACCACAAACTGCTCCACAATTTTCCTTTGAGACCAGGCCGAAACCACTTCCTCTGAAGGGTTTCTCTATACGGTTGTTTTGATCCAAACCTGACAACGATTGCTGTGTTTAGATCAAAACAAATTGTACCAAGGGGGATAACAAACAAGAATCTGATTCAATCAAACTAAACAATGCAAATTTGAAAACACTCAAACTACAAAAACTAAAAATACAAACTACATACAGGAAGCTTTATTATTAAGTACTCAATGTAAATACACAAGCTGTTATGTTGATTACTCTTAAGTGATGTTTCTCAGTTGAAATGTTGATGTTTTTGCTTTATTGCTCTTGAGAGAGGGAGATAAAGGAAACTGAGAGGTTGACATTTGGAGTGAAAACAAAACAGCTTTTTTGCCGGCTCGGTAATGGTATTGTGGCTCTGGCACTATTGACACACACCTTGGGTTGTTATATGAAAAGTCAGTGGACACAATTTAATTTCTGTCAGCAGTCAGGCTCCACAGCCACAATGGATTTCTTTTATGCTCTAGCCTCTGACTCTCAACAATCATGGGTGTGTGTGTGTGTGTGTGTGTGTGTGTGTGTGTGTGTGTGTGTGCATGCTCGAAACACAGTTTCTGCCCAACCCCTTCCTCTCCTCCACCCACCGTCTCTGCCCTTAAGGTGCATTTCATCCACATAGAAAATGAAGTTATATCTGAACTTAGACCAATACTCTCGCTTGCCCAGGGGAAAGCACTGTAAGGAGCTCGTCTTGGTATGACCCGGCAGCACAGACCACACAGGGCTACACAAGTCCATCAATCTCCCTCTTTTCTACAGAACCTCTAATGACTGCATACATAACATAACCATTGTTCCATTTGACAAGTTTTCCAGATATGAAATGTGTGTGTGTTTCTTTTAAAATATCTGGCAGAAATGATATGAAACTTTACATTGTTCTTGCGTGATGCTGCACTGAATAGGTTGCTTTACTTCTTGCTGTAAATGTTTCTAGCTCTTCAGTCAGTCTTCCAGCTGCAGTATCTTAAACAATGCATAAGGATCCCACATGGTGTTACGATCTCAGACCTCTTGTCCTAAAACAGCATGCTGAAGGCTGGATTATATCCAAAAGGCTCCAAAAGGCCAAAATCTCTCGCATGAAAAATGTGTTGCTGACAACCTGGGTGCAGTAACTCTTGAAAATGTGACTGTTTCTGATCCTATTGGTATGTAGCAGAGCAGTGTGTTCATGGCTCTCTGGTGATTGACAGCACTCTAGTCAGGTATGACTGACAGGAAAATAAATGACATGATTTTCTTCTTGGGAAGTGTTGACATTAGACTTCTTTAGTCAAGGGTTGCGGGAATGTGATTTTCTACTAATGTGAGTCGTGTCATGTTCAGAGCTGCTTCCTCATAGTGAATATATGCACATAATATTTTGTCTCATTAAACATAACTATATCACGCCCCATGTATCCAGAATCTGACCTGCCTTAAACTCCATGAGACACCAACTAAGTGTATGTCTCTGATATCTGAAACACATGAAATCTGCGAAAAAGCACTTTCAGGAAAAAGTTATGCTGGAACATAATCAAAAACTTTGCTGGTGTCTTCTACTTAAATATAGATAATAACACACAAAGTGTTACAAAGTTACAAAGTGTTTCACAGAGCAAAGGATCAAAAGATGAGAGTAAATAAAACATATGGTAAAATACACTAAAATGAACAAACTGAACATAAGGGGAAAAAACAAAACATTCAAATACAGGGACAGTAGATATAAGTTCAGCTCAGCACAATATATGACAGAAGGTAACAGCAGGCTGCAGATAGTGAAGATGAAAATGCCTGTCTGTACAAGTGTGTTTCAAGAAGGGACTTGAAGGTTGACACTGAAGTGACGAGGCTAAGTTCCTCTGGCAAGGCATTCCAAAGTCAGGGAGCCTTCAGAGCGAAGGCCCTGTCACCTATATCACCAACATTGATCTAGGAGTAGCCAAACGATCCTTGCCAGAAGACCTCAGGCTACAATTTGGTTCATAAGGGGTAAAGAATTCAGAAATGTAGTTTGGAGCAAGACCCTGTTTAGCCTTGAACATAATTAGTTTAGACATGTTTTCTTGAATTAGTTAAAATCCTGGGCAGGGCAGAAAGTAATGAATCCTGAACGAAAATGCACCTACACCTCGACCCTATTGCCAAACAAGAATGTCTGTTTTAGGTGATTCTGCAAAACTTTGGATTATGTTCAGTGAGCGTTTTTTTTTTTTATGTCCGGTGTTTTTAAAATTCTTGCATTCCTACATTATCTGCGCATGGCAACTATGCTTCATGAAAGTTATGGCATATTAATCATGGTTAAGATATGGTTGAAGGATATTCCAACCTCGCATATTTCCCATAAATGTGGCTTTTATGGCTCTGTGGATCATCCTAACATTGCACTCACCAGCTCCGTTGAAGAGATATTGGGAAACAACATTTATCAGGCCAAATGAACATGATTTGGCTGTTCCAGGTGGCTGCTTTCTGTGTTTAGTTTCGGTCAGACTCAAAGACAAACTTTTGAAATGATTTATGTTCAAATCATGTTTATTTGGAAAGCTGCGGCTCGTGAAGCTTGCCTCAATATACTTTGGTTTTGTGCGAGTCCTCGTTTCCCCTAAATCTCAATAAACAGAGCTGGAGGGCGCAAACTTTTAGCATGACCCATAGCGTCACAGTGGCCACATATATGGGAAATAAACCCAGTTGAATTAATCTGGAATTATTCTTCAAGGTTCAAGGTGTCAACAACACTTTGGTTGAAGGCTCTACTGTCCACCCGCGCAGGTGTTTTCACTTATTTTCACAACACTATTGGTGTAAACAAAATGTGCTTGACTGACAGCTCTCTCGCTCTTTAGATGCACCTAACTTTTATCATTCCTGTTGTTATCTTGTGTTTGGTGACCTCATGTAATTACCAGTATGGGTCTTCAGAGGTCAAACCATCCAGGTTAAGTGGTAAGAGTCTTTAGGATTAGGGAAAGATCGTAGTTAACGTTGCAGGTCTTTAACCAGATGCAAACTCTGGTTTCCTGAATAAAAGTCAGATGTACTACAAGCTCAGCAACCTCCTTGACCTTCACACCTGACTTTCTGCCTTACTGCATAAAGGACACACCACTTCCTGCATTGGCGTTGGACGCATATTGTGAAGTGCAGAATTGTTCAACATGGACATGCAGTATTTCTGAGATACTGGGCTGCTGCACTTACATCACGTGACATCACAAGCCTGTCACAGTTATGGGACATTCACATGATTCAAGCAACTGATGATCAACATAAAGTCATGACTAAAGTATAAACAAACAGGCAACAATAATGTAGGATTTACTGTGGCACTGTGAAATCTCATTAATGACATGTTGCTAACCTTTTCTCAATAAAGTCAACCCATAATAAATCACACTGTCCTCCAGTGGGATGTTGCCTTACACTCAACTGTTACAACCACTTCTGTTTTTGTTTTAGCTGTGTAACTCAGTGGGAAATCCACATATTAATTGCCGTTTATTTTCTGTTCGCCATCATGTCCTTCTTCTCCCTGTGTCTCCTCTCGGTCCTCAGCAGTTGTGTCCAGCTTGTCATGTGATTTTAGAGCCACCTAAGAGATGGGATGCCCTCTTAGATCGTTTGTCTTAATTAAATTTTAATAAAATGTGGATCTCTTTGCTATTGTGTTATACAGCTCATAAATGAAACATTGTACTTTGTAGCATTACTCACAAAGTGCTCCATACATTGTTAATTTAAGTCTGCTGCAACAAATGGTGAAGCCAGGACAATAGTACACAGGCTCAATCAACATAAATTGAAAATACAGCTGGTCTGATTTAATGAAGCTTTCAAAGTCAAGGGATATTTGTTTTTATGATACAGGTTACATCATGGATGTCTTATGAATGATATATTTTGAGAAATACTGTATGCGTTTTCTCCAAGACTTCTAGTAGCCAATTGTGTTGCTTCAAATGTGCAATGAGTGTCATAGACCAAATGTAAGATATCATTTATGTAGAAATAAGCATGGAACAGACTGAATAACTTTATTGCTGCTGTTTAATAGAAGTCCTGACTTCACCTCCAGGCTAGCCTCTGATCCACTAGCTTCTGTGACTCAATAAAATCTCTCTTATTAAGCTTTTCTTTTATCTGTATTTCAGAAACAATTAACATATTCCAGGGGATTGCTTTCTATATTCTAAGATAAACTGACTTCACTAGAGCGTTTACTATTAGAAGTTGGAACCTTCATGATTTTTGATTTGTGTACATAAAATTTACCAGAAGTGTAACTTAGTATCTTCCATATTCATATTGTCCACCAAAGCTGTCTTCTAATGTCATCTGCCAAACTTTTTAATCTCTACTGTTAAAAATACAATGACACCATTCAACTCTAACTATTCTGCTGGTACAGACAAGTTTGACCTTGCAGCGGCCACCAGCTCTCTAATGAACTTGTCTCATTCTGTGATGCTGGCGACATTTCACCTGCAATGGTCTAGGTCTTATAAGAATATAATGACAAACAAAGACACTCAGAATAAAATATTTCTAAAAAATGATATAGTCTTTAAAATATTGCCTTCCTTTTTTAGACATGGAGTGAGCCATACATATTGTGGTTGAGTAAGGTTATGCTTTGAGGGCGAATTTTGGTCATTTGTGTTGTAACAAACGTCAATGTGAGTTTGAATGAGGTTTTCCTACTTCTGGAGCAGAACCTGGAAAGTTCCAGTTTCACTTCATTTAGCTAAAACAGCAAACAATCAGCATGAATGTGAACTTCACTGGCCTCTGAGGTAACTAAAGATGCAACATGGATCAAATTCCCTCACAAGAATACAACACAACCCTGTTTCAGTGATAATAAATGATGATGAGTTCTGATCTACAAAAATAAGAGTTAAGGCAGATCATGGGACAAATTTCCTCCACTGAGTCTGTTATTTTCTACATCTTTTCATGTACCATGGCCACTTACCACAGGTAGAAAGTTCAAATTGTAATTAACTTTTTAAAGTTTGTTCTCCAGTAAAGGTTTGCTCAATGTGTTGCATGAAGTCTAGCTGTAGCTTGGTAGCAACGAACACTGACCATGTGGATGTGGAGAGTGGATGTGTGTGTTCATGTGAAAGCGGAAAACTCAACAGTGCTTTCAGTTCGCTCTGTTGTTTTACTCTATTTTCTATCCTCTTTCTTATTGTCTCTGCATGCTTATGAAGTCATACAGCCTCAGGACGAGCACGTTTTTGCTCAAGTTGAAACTCCTGTGGACTCGTCTTCACCTCGGTTTCCGAAGTCTGACGTAAATTTGCACCTACTTGCATCTAACTTACCATCTCTACAATTTGCTTCATGTTTATCTGAACACACCTTAAGATTTAGCTTAATTTAACAAGCAGAAACAAGTACTGTTGCTATGGATACTGGGAGTAGGGGGAAGAAAACAAACCAGAATGACTCACAATTTATGAGATCAGTTGGGGGTTTTTTGCCTCAAACTGCACAAACCTCTAGAATACTGCATGAGAAATGTTCTTAACCAAAGAACGAATCCTCTCTGTTAGCTCAGAGAGCGTAATTAGATATTAGCATTTAATGATCTGGCCAGAACCCTAAATTATAACAAGACGTTTTGCACAGAAATGGGCATGGAAGACATGCCTGTTTTAAGGTAAGGCTCCGACTTTGTTTATGGCTGTTTAATGAATATTGCAAAGGTTTGTTAGGCTCTGTGATCAATGCTTGTCATCAGTGTTACTTGGTGACAACTGATAGAGGTGGCAGACTGATGGATTTGGATAGAGAATGCATCATGTTGTTATTCTTGTAATATTTCAGAGAAAAATCACAAACAGTTGGTAGGAATTTATTTTTATCCTTTGTGGCTGATAAAGCATATCACATGTATTGACACAGTTTGGTGTGAGTGAAGCTTTGCCTGTAAACACAGCAATATGTCTAGCATCTGGTATATTTTCAGGGTAAACTATTTATGAACATTTATGAAAGGATTTTCATAAATGTTGACATTACTAATATAATATCCAGACTGAAGTGGATTCTGTGCTCTTACCTTTAGCAATAGGACAACAGTAGGAGTGTCATATATGCTAACGTTACTTTTTATGCTAATGTTATGTGTGTGGGTGCTTCTCTAGTTTTAATCTGGGCTTCCTATTGTTGGTCTGGGATGTGCACTGTTCATGTTTCACCATCTGTAGGGTGAACTTTGTGTAGCCTCTGTTTGCTTTATTACTGGTAGCAGCAGTTGTTTCTGTCATGTAAGCTAACTAGAGCAGACGTGTCTAATGTGTGGCATGTAGTTAAAAAACGTTTGGAAATGCAAGTATGAGTGGTGCAAATTCACCTCTAAAATGCAATTTTAGATACTTATTTTTATATTTAGATATAATACTGCTTACTGGCAAATTACATCATTTTTTAAGACTGAAAATGTCCATATATTAGCTATTAGAAATGTGTTTTTTACCCCTCGTTTCCTCGATTGTTTGTAAATGGGAAACCTGTCTATACTGGTTAAACTGTCATGTCAAACAATATTAACGACCTGTTTTACAGTATTTCCATGACCAGTATATAGTATATAACATTTTAATGTTTTCAAATGGCCTATTCAACTATTTTGCATGACTAATTACACATTTTTAAGGACCAAGACTCTCTCACTTTCACTTTAACTGTGTTTTATTCATTGATGTAACCCAAGATGATGGATTCTGAGATGGGAGAACTTTTATGAGGTGCAAATTACAGGTGAGGGTCATTACAGATGATTAAGGGTGATCTAATGAGTTTAATCCCCACCTTTGTCTAATATTGGGCTATTACCTTTCCTCCCTACCAGCTTTTTAATGTTCTTGCCTTACAGCCTTTAACACAAATTAACTAAACTAACCCTCACCTCAATATCTCCGTGCTCTTGCTTTAATTTGCAGGTGACAGACCTGCAATGAATAGCTGTGCCAGGTAGCTGCTCGCTACTCACTGCACTTTTGTCTACTTGAATGTTTATGCCATGTTCAAACTTTTAGATATCATTTAGCTACATTTAATGCTATCCTGATTTTTCATTGCATTTTCAGTTTGTGTGCATTTTCTGTTTGAAAAATGTGAAAAGGGTAGTGAAAAGGTGTACACTGGAGTGTAAAGTGTCACAATGTATAGATTACAGTGGAAATATTTCAGCATTTACAGCCAAAATGAATTAAATAGGATATTTGACATGCAAACGTTGGTGTCTTTGTCACTTGTTGCTAACATGTTGCCAAGTTATGTCTTGAGGTAATCATAATTAAATAATCCAGTATATTTTCGGCAAGCTAAAAGAGATGGCTCCTATGAAAATGTTTTTGCTAAAGTTAGGCCACTACTTTTTTCTATGGCATGTATGTCTCTCTTAGCATTAATTTGTATTGTAATATCAGAGTATTTGAAGTACAGTATACTTAAACAAGAATCATCACAAGAGTAGAGGTGGCTATTGAGGAATTTGCTTGTGAATGTAGTTGTGGCACTAAAACATGCTCTCACATTCCCCGTAGAGTAAATGTAACTTTAAATAATGGGAATCTGAGATGATTGTATAGCTAGGCCTAATAAAAGGTGGCAAGGAGATGTTATAGTGAAAAGTTTGTTTGTAGTTTTTTGTTTGGTTTTAAGGCTTGTGAGAGCAACTGCGAGTTATTAACAGTAAGTTGATGTAGGCAAAGCAAGTTTCAACATTTTAACTGGGCAGTTGAAGGGCAGAAAGTTTCTGTGTTATTGAAGAAGCCAAAGGAGGACACTGCCCTCTGCAATGCGTTTGGCATTTTACAGAACTAGGTGTACTGTACACGACACTTCTAATCTCTACTGAAATTGCTGTCATGTTTAGTTTGGGGGTTTTTTGGACAATGACACAAAGGAGGTGGAACCAAAAGGCAGCTTTCAAGTCTGTCCTGTCTTTGCTCATGATGACCTGGGAGACAATTCTCTCCTTTTGAAGTGCATCAGTTGTGTCTGAGTGCTTTGTTATGCGTAGTGGCTGCAGGGAGGACCTCAGGAGCAGACCCCTAGTTCCTCCATTTCATTTACTTTCAAGAAGGGTGAAGGGTAAAGCCACTGGAATGATGAAACACAGTTACCCAGCTCTCATTGTTTTTAAGGGGCGCCTGTATGCGTTCACGTTTCTCTTTAACTCTGAGCGCAGGGGGAAATTATAATTAATCTGTTAATGACAGTCGGGGCTGTCATAAGCTCGGGGAGTGTATAATAAATTGCTGTAATAAAAATTAAGATTGCATGCATCATTGAGGCCTTCAGAGGGTTTGTTTAATGTAGTTACAAAAATGGTAGCAGCTGATGTGGCGTCCACTGCTCTACCAGGAGAACGCTAATTTCTGAGTGACACTTAACCTGCTGTAGCTCAACCACAGCTGAGGGAGGTTAGGGGAAACCTAATGAGTTTTTCCGCGTCCCATTTTGAGAACCACTGAACTGGATGGCCTGGTTTGTATCTGAAAGGCAAAAAAAAAAAAAAAAAAAGAACTTGCATTGTTCATGGGAAATTAATTAGACCCTCTGAAAATCTAGCCAATTCCAAATTTAAGTAAAAGAATTCATTATGGTCTGCCACTCTGGACAGTGAATAGTTGGTCATCGTTTCTGAGGGCTCAAACTTTGGACAAATCACCACATGCTCCGAAAAGTCATGTGAGGGTTAAAGGTTAGGTTGTTCACTTGTTCTTCTTCCCCTTAACTGGAACATGAAAGATGCTGCATCGTCTGTAACGTGCACTCTAAGGGGCACCGAGTAGTTACAGCAGCAGAGGACTTCCTCTTCTTTGATGAGAGACAAAGCTTCCTCTGTGGTGCAGGATCCCATTAGAGGAGAGCCCTCGACTTCTGCCCCGGAGGAACAAAAGACCTAATGTTAAGCATTGTTGCACATTAGTGGATTATCATTTTAGATGATGTTAGAGCTGCCTAACAAGGATACTCCTCCATGACTGAGATCAGCATCTTTTTGCACACCCATGTTCATGCACACTATCCAGTTCAACTGCTGACATTAAGAGCAGAGGTTGGCTGACCGGCTTCCTGTCTAGTGACCATGGCTGTGTCACCTCTTCTGACTCTTTCAACCAGAAATATCTGTCAAGGAGGAGACTAGGAACCTTATCTTTGGTTGTGTTGTTTGGGACACAAGGGGCCTCGTTTGGGGTTTAGCCTGCGGGCAAGCTGGTATATTGCACTTGTAGCCTGACACCAGTTGACACAGCATAGTTGCCCAGGTCACCCTACAAAAACATTGCTCTCTCTCTGGATGAAGCCACCGAACAATGGAGATATTTTTGTTGACTGACAGCCCACGGTGCTCTAATTGAGACTGAGCTCACTCGGCTCGCTGCGTAAGATTTCGCAGTGAACTTTAAAGCGATAACATCCTTCCTGTCCTGCTGTTCAACTTAGCAAGAGTCTTGTTCTGTTAAATGATGTGTCAGCTCTCTGTTAAAAAATACAACACAATAAAAATGTCCAACAAAGTTCAATTCTTCATCTTTTACCAAAAAAAAAATCAACAACAGAATACACAACAGACCACATAACTAAAACTTTCAAAGGCAGGGATTTATGTTACAGTCGTAGCCTGGGCTTTCAAAGCAGTAACCAGATGTCTGTGACTGAAACATAAAGCTTGTGAGCCGAGTCTAATAGGGCCTCAGTGGAAGGTAGACTGCAGCAGCAGATCCTCCACTGTGATTCATCTCTATTGTTTTGCTGGTTTGTTACCTTTCTCTCAAAGAGCCTATTGCTCCCATGGCTCCCACAACAATTATCACCCACTCGTCTCTCAGCTTGTCTGATGACACTATATTGTTGTTCGGGCTTATTTCCTCTTCTTCGCCACCATCCTCCTCATCCTTGTATTTACCTTTTAGGTTGTGCCATATTAGTCATATATAAACCTGTTACGCATCATCCACCGGCCATGAAAGATAATTGTGGACCAAAAGGAGCAATGGGCTTAATTTTCCAAATTAAGTGAAACTTAATAATACTCACCTAAATCCTGGCAGTGATTAATGGCTGTGAGAGGACTAGGCAACGGTGTTACGTACATACAGGTCAACTGCTTTGTGTGATAGATAAACAATGCATTATTTTTGCTCTATAACAAAACTGTTAGGTATTGGAAAAACATTAACAATTATTACACGGTAGACATTAAGAAAATGGAATAGATAAACATTATTGTACTTATTGTAATTCTAGTGTCACTTAAAAGTTTCCTTCAAAGGACATATGAGAAATAAATAGGTAGTGTACACTATATATGAGACCAAAGCAGCAAGCACCACCCCAATGGACCATCCACTTTTTCATACATTTAGGGAAAATATAATCATTCTTTTTAATTACTGCACCTAGGCACTCTATTAAAATTCTAATTCACCTCATCCACCTCGATTGATCTGTTCACAGTGGGTGGCTGTGGTGAAATGCACTGTATAATATTCATGCTGGTACGCCTTGGTTGTGCTGTGTGTCAGAAGCCATCTTGCAGCGAATCCCTCACCCACCTTGGAGCGCAGCCTGTGGAACTGATGAGGTGAAGAGCATTGCTCTGCAGCTCCATGCTAGTAATCACAGGACTGAAGAAACACATACATCATCTGCCACACAGGTTGGCATGGCGAGTGAAAAGCCTTCACATCATGTAAGATGTTGGACAAATGATGTCCATACGTGTGTTTGTCTCCTCACAGATGGCTGTGCATCTTCAGTCAGGAAAAAGCTGAGCCTGGCACTTATTCCCCTCCCCCAATCCACTCCTCTTGCTCCCTCTTCCTCTCTCCCTCCATCAGTCTTTTGTAGCATGTCCCTTTTTTTCCCGCCTCTCCTCTGCAGGAGGTTTGATATTGGCAACACAGTTAGTGCCCTCCACGGAAATAACAGTGGAAAAGATGACATAAATTATTTGCCAATTGTTTGACACATGCAGGGCATTGTCCTTGCTATAATCATCAGCACTCTGTCACCTGAAGGTATGAACGGTGCCACTGCTGCTTTGTGTCTCTCTGCTAAGCCTCTAAGGCTGTTCGGAGCTCCTGCTCTCTTCAGTAAAAAGTATACCAGGCACCTATCCTCCTAGCAGCAAGGCGGGAGGATGGTGGAATGAATCACAAGCTTTAAATTGCACAGCTTCTGCATTGACATTTGCAGATGTGCAAGTCTAGTATCGTCTAGTACTTATACATATTGGTGCCATTGTCTCACTGTTGTTGAAATACTGGTAAATATTTAATATCGCGCATTCATGAGGAACAGCAGGGACATTTAGTGACCAGACCTCAGGGGATATTGAAATAAGCCTGTCTTAATGGCACTGCAGAAAACAAACTGAGTTTTCCTCCATAGTGCTTTTCTTTGAGAGATAAATGACTATAAATATTTTGTCCAGAACAATCCTAAAAAGCTATTTTAATTTAAACACAAACATACTGCATGCTAAGATCAACTAAGGAGGATGAAAACTGCAGCTGGTTCGAAAATGAGATTGATTTTGTAACTATTGTGGAATTATCAATTAAATGATTTGACAGATAATGACGATATGTTTCAGATAACTGGACTACAACTAACTTGATCTATAAGGATATTCTTAGTTGTGACTTGTTTTCCAATTTATTAAAGGGGACGTATCATGCACGTTTCCAGGTCTATATTCATATTCTGGGGCTCCAGTAGTATATCCTTGCATTTATCTTATATTGGCACTTTAAGGCCGATTCATACTTTCCATGTCTGCATGGCCGTCAGTGTTGGTCTGCGTGACGTAAGTGTCATCATCCGACCATATCCGCGAGGGTCCGTGTGGCTCCTTTATGGTCGTCCGTGTGCAGCCCAAAATTTGAGACTGTGTGGACTGTATGCATAGCAAGCTTGTCAACTGCACATGTGAAAAGCAAACAGGAATGCTTGTCTCGTCTACTGTACTGTATTCCTATTGTCATTAAGCTGTCACTTTTCTTTTTTCAACTTTTTCTTGTTGTTCAGCAACGTACAGGAACTCCTCAGGAGCGTTCAGACTGAAAACAGCCCTGTGTAAAACAATACAAGGGGCTGTGTTGGTGTGGGCGTGTTGTTTAAAGTGCCGGTGAGACAATGAAATACGATCCAGCAAGTCTGGTTGGAGTAACAGATTATTGCATTTAAAGGCTGATCAGAGAAACACTGAACCACAGTTTGTAATACTCACAAACTGGATTTTACTACTCTGGAAAGTTATCACGCTGCAACTCTGTTTACTAGCAGGCACATGTGGAACGTGTCTGTGTCAGCAGACCTCAGAGCAAAGTATGAATGGAACTGCGTGCATGCCTGCAAGAACACAGCTGTCCGCGGAACACGGAAAGCATGAATTGGCCTTTCATGCAGCCTCTCAGTTCAGCATCTGACTGCAACAGGCTGTTTTAGGTTCTGTCTCTTTAAGCCCCCCTTTAGGAACTGACATCAGACGTCAGAACTGATCTGACATTACTTTGAGGAGGAAGTAGAGGTAACATTGCAAACAAACCTTTCAGAGCAGGCTGAAGTCTGGGCTTTTGACTTGCAGGGAGCATTTTTAAATACATTCACCTCATGTTTTGGACCTTGGACCATATTTAACGTAGACATCTGACATCATAACAGTAAAAAAATAACAGTCAATCACAAAAAGCATGATATGTACCCTTTAAATCTAACTTTCTTGTAAAATAACCAGTGCACTTACAAGCCCATGAGGCAGGAAAAACATTGAATGAGTGTGTATTTGAATATATAGATCACAACATCAGCAGGTGATCTTTATCCTAAAGTTACCTCTCAACGCAGTCCATTACTGACTTGACGTTGTATTCCTATTTAGATGATGTTACACTACATGCTATGACAAGGTCAAAAACTTGTTTAGATCCAACTTTGCAGACTAGAAGCACATTATTACTAAATTTATTTAGCCACGCACACTAGAAACTGCCTCAACTGTTGTAAATAATAGAAATTTATGTGCCTGTATTGTAGCACTTAAAGAAAGAATAATAGCAAAAATAAACATAACTTTAGTATAGTAATACATTATTCAAAATATAAAGTGTTGTATGAACTTCAATAATATCAGACCATAAAACATGTGATAACAGCATATACAAATATGTATTTAACACCATCAAACAAAAGCTAAATCACACCTGACAGTGGTGAATCTGTCCAGGCCTGCTCAGCAGTCTACAATCAGCAATGATTGACATCAAACATGTAAACAGAGTCTTCCATCATTTTTCCTCAGGCAGGGATGTTATTCTCAGCAGTCTATGCAATTCCATTAACAGTGGTGGCTGCCTACGTGAGAGAAAGAGAGACTCAGATAGAAAAACAAGGTTTGTTTATATGTGTATGAGTGCTTGGCTTATTTTCAAAGAGTTTTTCAGCGTCAGTGTGAGACAGATTTTAGTTAGCTCATGTAAAGACTATCGTTATTAAATTGTGGATGGTGATGCAATGCAATACATATAAAGCATCCACGGCAAACAAAAAAATCTCCAAGTGGCTTGATTTCAAAAAGGCACGGGCTCACGCACATTGCATGCACAGTACACAGCACATTATGGTGCATGGATATGAGATATAGTGCTGGATCAATACGTGATTTAGCTAGATGAAGAATGATGTGCAGCCCAGAAGAGGAAAATACAACAACAGACGAAAACGGTCCCTCCTCATGAAAAATGCTCATTATCAATGGGGGAGGTGTTTTGTCTAGATGTAATGAGATACTGTCATGCTGTGGTACAGTGCAGAACAAGCAGAGCCACCCCTATGCAGCCTGTACCATTCTATAATGTCCTTGCCCTTGATCAGTTCCCGCTGCCTTCAATTGCACCGAAACCCATTATAAATTAATCACCTCATCTTGCAATTTGCATAAAACACACACAGCACCATTTCCATTCACCTCTATCTATGAACTGGATTAGGAGAAACTGCATTAAATGGCACATTAAAGAAGAGGAAGCTGATCTGTGGCGAAAGGCGGTAATTCGGTGACAATGGCAGTGCAGCAATTCCTGTGAGCGGTATAATTAATGTATGCCTTGCAACCATACATGGGGAAACAGCTCAGTGTATTTGGGAGCAAAAAGGAAGAAATTTCTCCCACGAGTCCTCCAGTTCCCTCCTGCTTTCTGTAATTTCTTCAGCATAATACAATATGATCAGCCATTTTTGCTACGCTCTGACAAATATATGCATACAGAACTATATTGAGATTCCAAAGAATTTGCCGATCTTATCTTTGATGTTTTTTTTGGCTGCACAAGGCAGTGAGATGTGTACCTGCTTACTCAAATTATAACAGATTTGCCCTAGAGTGATGAGGTAATCAGCTATCCGAAAATGCCTAGCTATTACTCAGACAACGAGGAGCCAGTCACGACAATAAGCTTAACTGAAGGACTGAAGATTGATCACAGAGGTCTTATTTAGACAAACACGACTCTGAGAAAAAGGCAATTCATCTGATCTGTCTCGGTGTATTTTCTCTATGAATCAGCAAAAATAGTGAGGCCATCCCTGACTTGGATTAGAAAAAAAGTGCATAAATCATGTAATTAGGTTGTCAAAACAACATCTGATCTTTGCGCAGACACTTTTGTTTACCTATAAAAAAAAGTACTTTCATCTTTACGCTCTGCTTAGATGTTCCTAATGAATCTAGTTTTCACACCCCACACTTGCCTCCTGAATTATAAGCAGAACATGAACTTTGCATCCAAATCAAATAATCTGCTGCATTTGCAGATGTTAAAGCTAGTTTTTGATGTGGAACTTCTTTTGACCAATATACAAATGTACAATAAATACATAAATAAATAATGTGCAACAATACATTTGAATATCTGCACAGTGTAACAGTGTTTTCTTCTGTTAATTGGCTCTTAATGTTCTCCCACTACACATTTAAAATACACTAAATAAAACTAATAAAATATTTGAGGACAGTGGGCTGAAAAAAGGAGCAAAGTGCATGCAGTATAGCTATGAAATGCTCCGACTGTGTAACGGACATCGGGCTTGTAAAGCTGCCTGCCCAACAATTTAGTTTGGCAGTGAGGAACCCATATTAACAACACAACAGTAGTTATTCTCCCAGTGCTTTCCTAAATGTCACAGTTTGCATTTGTCAGATTGCAATGTATCACTTAGAGGGGGGTGATGGGAAACCCTCCAAGAGTAACCTTGAATGGCAGCCAATCGGCACGAGACCAATGGCCTCCCATTCCTCTGCTTCACTGCACTGCACTGCACTGGTGCTGCGCTCTACAGTATATTTAAACACATGCCGACACCCAAGAGGAGGAGAAATAGCACCTGACCCCTTGAAACTGATACCCTCGCAAGCAAGGGAGAAGGGAAATTGTTTAATGAAGATGGATCACGGTGATGGCTTTACATTTCATTTCTTAACAGCGGGCATACGGCTTTATTACAGCCAGTCCTCACCTTTGTCCTCTCCCTCTCAGACGAGGCACTCAGGAGGCTCTGTGTACTCACTTTAGTTATGGTTTTAGTGCCTTTTTTTGGGAGGTGTGTGTATGTGTGTGTGTGTGTGGTGTCTGTTGCCTCTTGAATGCAAAAATCTGCCTGCATTGTAGAACTTGCTTAGCTGGCTAGTCAACAGGGAAATGTTGACAATTCAGCCCACTTCCATCTGGCCACATTCTTCCTGGTCTAGCTGCTCTGTGAGGTCTCCTGTGAAATGATGTCCTCTATCAGCACTGAATGTCACAAACCCTACACCATTATTGCAGAATAGGATCCCCGCAGACTGTGTGGAAGGAAAGGGATTCAGTGTCTCTTTTGTACCTCATTCGAGTGGTTCCCTCCCCCATATACTGGAAGTAGAAAAATTCAATACAGTAGCAGCATTTTAATGCCATAACATGCATCAACTACAGTATCTTAAATGACAGCCATGTCTCCTAGAAATTATATGTATATACTACTAAATTGCAACAGAAAATATAGTTTTACGTTTTCGGATTACGTTTTCTCTGAACATAATGAGAAAATGTTGTTAATTAACGTATCTGGTAAGTCGCAAAAATGCTGATACTGAGTATATGACTGAAATATTCAGGGTTTTTTTTTCCCTGCCAAGATATCCAGTCTTGCAGTTCAGTATCTGCTGGCAATAACTATAAAGCATTATTTGACTGTTTTAAAAGCCGTGGAACAGAGTGTTATAAGTGAAAAAATGGTTAAGAAAAACAGTTTGCTTGGATTGAGGTGGGAATTTGCTCAAAACAAACTAGCTTGTGCGACATGTTGTCTGACCACAGAAGGCAAAAGTGTTTATAGCTGTTCCGAATGGGGTGAAAAGCCTGCCGTCATAGGGAGTAGTGAGACAACTATTTGAATGTGGAGATGATGGCATGCTCTTTCAGACTGTCTTTCCTGGAAGGCATTAGTGTTGCGCTCTGTTGTACACATGAAGAGTGAAGAAGAGTTTGAGAGACTTTGAAACCTGCATGCCAAAGATGGCCTGCAGAGAATGGATGTGATTGTCAAATTATCAGTTTTGGAAGGTAACAAAAGACAGAAGGTTCCCTATTCCGATTTTGGAAAAGTATGGGATTTCTCTGAATTTCGTCTTGCATCACATAGAGACACTATTTTACGTAAATAACAAAAATTAAATATACATGGCAAAACAATAAAACATTCTTAAAGAAGCAACAAATCATTATTACAAACTAACATTTGCACATTCAAATGTTACAAACATGTAGCTGCGATGCAGTCAAATCCCTATGCAGGTATGCAGGTAAAACACTCCAGCTGGGTGCATTAAATCAGATTCCTGGTGTACTGAAACCCATACTCTGATTTGAATGAGAATGAGAAACAAGGGAGGTCTGTAATCTGTTTGGTCTAGCCTGTGGAACTCTAAATCGAGTGTTTGCTTTGTCACAAAATTGTCTTTCATCATAGGTTGAATTCGACTTGTCTGAGAGACTGGATCAAGATGTCTACACTGTAATCTACTCTTAGCTCTGACCAGACATCTACAGTTGATGACCTTAAGTCAGAGTCATCACAGGCAGTGGTAGCTTCTGTGCCATCAAGTTCAGCCACTCTAAAAAAGGTCATGTAAAAGGAACCAGCTGTATTATGCTATAAATAACAGCAGCTTGACAGGAACGGCTGTGGGTTTGGGACCAGCTAAGGTTCATTCTAACTGCATGCTGAGTGTTCCCCTTAAAAGGAGGCTTACTACAATGACAACAGCTCTTTAAACCATGTTATAATTTTGGATTTAATTTGGAAACCTATAGCCTGGCTATCATTTTATTTATTGTGCAAGTATGGCAATCATGCATGTGATCAGCTCATTTGCACACAGAGCAATGTGATGGATGTCTGAGATGGAGCACAGTCTACACCTCTGAACTCTGGACCAAAGGCCAATGGTTCAAATGGACAAGACAGCCCTCAGGCAGAAAATCTGAACCCTTCTCACCAAAGATGACAGAACTAAAGTGCATCAGCGGTGCAGCATTACACTGAAACAGAGCAAACCACTACTTGTATTGAATATTTTTACATCATAGGGAGATTTTAATCCACTTATGGCACCAAACATTCTGAGGATTTGAGGCTGTGCAGAAACAAATTCAATTTAGCACCACGGGTAATTCATTTTTGTCCCGTATATCGAGATATAGATGGACATGGAGGTATGCTAGTTCCTCATAGCAAGTTAATTTTAAATGAAACTTAATGGAAGTTTCAGTCATCAAAAAACTCCTAAACTTGCTCTGGTCATGAACCAAGGGGAGCATTTGTCTGATATAACAGAGATATATGAGTCTTACAGTACACAGCTCGCTAGTCTTAATTAGGTAGCGACCATCAAATAGGAATTGTATCATCACATTGGTAAGTGTACCACAATATGCTCGCCCCTAACCTTATACATTTATGAATTTCAATATTAACAGGGGCATAGAATACTTAGAGGAATAATTAATGCCAGGCTAAATTGAGTTTGAAAGGCCTGTGGTTTACCGTGTCATTGGTGCACACTGTCAGCCATTTGCAGTGGCTGAGGGACTGGGAGGGTCAGTGTGTAATGTCCATGCGATGAGTAGGGCTGCTTTACAACTTCCATTTGCTCCAGCATGGGCAGCCTTCCCACCGGTCCTCTTAAATGACGCCTCTCTAATGTTGCATGGAAGAGCAGAGGAGGGTAATGTAAGTGGAGATAGGGGAGCCACTTGGGTAAAAATTAAAACACGATAATTGATAATATTTCAATGTATCTTAACGGAATTGCTCCATATTATGTTCAAGAGGATTATCAATGAATAATTAATAGCGCATACAAGTATTTCATAATTGAAAGACATGAGCGTTAGATGCTGGTCTGCAGGGTGTGGAAGCAAAATTAACGTATAAAACTGCAAATACTGATTATGAAAGTAACATTCAAATCATGAGCAGTTTAAGTGCAAGCTGTGTGTTTTTTGTTGTTTTTTATGAATTAAATGTATCAGTGTTATGAATTAGTTACGATGGATATAATGTTAAAAGCTTCCACCATGTTTCCAACCTGTTTCCCCACCTCTTCCACATTATTACCACAATGGCATTGTGATTAGAGGACTCTCATCTTGTTAACAGCCACACTTCCTGAGTGCTCACAGTGGCACAAACTGAACCTCTCATACATTCATAATGTCCTACTATACAGTATGTCTTCCATGTGTGTCTGAATGATATGAACTTTTTAACCTCCAAGCTATTAGCAGCACACTTTGTTTTGCAAAGGTATGCTGCTTTACACTGTAGGTGGACTATAGTGCAGGTAATGGGTTAATAGTTGTCCAGGCATGGATGAACTAAAGGAGTCATTAGAGTCAACCCCACAGTGTCATGGTGCTATAGGCTCTGGCAGTGTTGTGCTTCGGAAGTAAAATAATTGCAGGAAGAGAGGGACCCGGCTAAATCATGCCTGTCTGGGGGAGAGAGGGCAGCAGACAGGAGCTGGACTATTCGGCCGTGATGCCTATAAGTGCATTTCCTCCGCTGTGCCCCCACTGATCCAGCTGTCCCTTATATCAAAGATGCTCTGTTTATGTTTGGAAATCAATTGATATTGTGCATGATGGATGAGCTGCTGGCAGACCTGCCCTCTCTTTGGAGAGGAGTCAGAGGTGGCCCAGTTTAATGGATAGCTTGTCGGCTTCAAAACTAAATGAGCAACTACACTGCAACGTAAAATATACAGCTGGTGGAAGGTGTTGTTGGCTCACTGATATGTCATAATATCCACAGTGAACATGAATGTGATGAGTGGTGTGACATAGACCCTTCTTCAATTTGAAACTACTCTCAGAAGGGATATATTTAACTTCACGTCTTGGAAAGTGCCTTGTCGAGAATCTTCAGATATTGAATTTAAATGTGAAAACAGACAGAAATAAATATGTTTGGGAAGACACAAGAGGAAGCCTCTATCTCTACACATTATAAATGCTGTCACAACCATGACACTGTACAAACATTTCCTTATTACTGAGTTCAGTTAAATGCTTGTAATAGGTGGACTATTAGGTGCTGGAGTGTTTTTAAAGGACCTGCTAGTGCTTATGTTTTCAGATAGTGTGGGAAGTATAAGACAGATAGGTGGCCTAGATTAGATAAAGCTGTGTGTGTGTGTGTGTGTGTGTGTGTGTGTGTCTTCCCAGTCTTATACAAATAGGGAGAGCCCAGCAATAGCCATCGTCTGAACGTGCACTTTCATCCTGGTGCTTTTTCTTGCCTCCAGCGATGGGAGTGGATGACCTTTTACTGTCAACTTCTAACATGACAAATTACAGAGGCTGGATGACCGTGTTTTTTAGGAATGCAAGAGTTCACTGCCTGGTCAGGCCGCTTGCAGGGCAGCGGACCCCTACAATGGAGACAGATGTATTAATTGATAGATAATAGTCATAGACATATTGACTGGGGGCTCCGTATTTTGAGGCCAGAAATGTGATAGCTAAGGAAACCTTTAAAGGGGTTCACTATTCCCTCCCCACAGGAGCTGCCTGAACGGTACAGACCTGCACAGAAACTAGATCATGCACCCAGCATCAGAGCAGAAGACTCCTGGGATGAACCTCCACAGTGCTTCCAGTGGCTTTGTCTGGGCATAAAGACAAAATTAGGTGCAACTATGTCTTCTGTACAGCTTGTGCATGTGTGTTTTTTTTCCTTCATGTGCTTGTGGTGAAAGCTAAGAGGGTGTGTGTGACATGTCTTGGCTGGAGATGCAGGGGTGGCTCACATGGTCTGCTCTGTTGTGTGATGTCAATGCCCTGTTTAATTGGAGATCAGCTGGGCCAAATGCAGTGAGAGCTTTGCTTTCTGACCTCATCGGGCTGATCTGTGCCATCCATTCAGCCCACTCTCCTGCAACCACATCAGTCACCAGCCTGTCAGTTTGCACAAACAGCTAGTAAGTATTGTACTGATTATTTACTGATTGCGTGTGCTGCACCGACTTGCCAAGCGCTGGTCTCTCAAGATGCGCACCTGATGCTTAGGTAATATGCACCACTTCCTGCCAATAGCTGTATTGAGGTCATTGATACGTTTTGCGCTGACCAGACTGGCAAGTGTATGATCAGGGTCATTCATAAGCTACAGTGAGGGCTTTTGTTCCTCTCGTCAGATGTGCAGCCATGTGGAAATCATTACATATTTACTTGTAGTGTTCATTCTGTCCCCACACAGATTGGATCATTACATATTACCCATTTGTTCAACGACAGTACTGTATTATGCAAATGCTTATTGTAATGGATTTAGTCCCATAGACCAAATATTACTGGCATAGTTATCACATATTGCAGTGTAGCCAACAGTTAGTGAGCTGAGGAAATGAAACAGAAATTGCACGGCGTCCTATTCACATTTATGGAACTGAGCATTCTCCATTGTGGGAAAAATGATTATTTTATCCCCAGGGTTTGGAAACACTCGTAAACAATCACACCACTTTCCGTGCAAGCAGAAATACATGTTGGCTAAAATATAAACCCAGGTTCTGTTGGGCTTCAGCACAGTTACTCTATAAGAATTAATTACACTTGGTACATACAGTAAGTGTTTGCTGTACTAGACCAGACATTTTATTTTACTCATTTCTTCATCGTAAACAACTTCACAACCAATGCAGCCAAAAGTAGTTTATAAAATGTAGAATTTATATTTTAAGTAAAACATCATGAAAATAATATTAATGTGTATAGGAGGCTAAAGACTGAACACACATCTGTTTGTTATTTTCACCGTTGAACTGGAATGACATAGTCCTGGGTGCTTTCAGTATAGGGAAACAAATGTTTGGCCAATAAAATCTCTCATGCAGACTGAGGGGCTCAACCACGCTGTGGCAATATCACTGAAGGCTACCTAGATTCATGGCTAGTCCTCCAATAAAATAAACAGCCAATAAAACATCAGGCCGGGACTCCCCTGACAGCACTTTAACATCATTACACTTTCAACAAGCTTTCATTGAAAACTTGAATATATATTTGACTGTTCCCTATTACTTGTAGTCAACCACATGGGTCCAGACAAGGTTTTATGGCCTCCTACTTAATATCACATATCTCAATGCTCAGTGTAAAGTGCTGCGAGCCCAGTCAGCGTGAGCATCTTGTGGGGAGATCTGGGGCTGATTTGCGCTCACCATTGCCTAAATGAACTCCACTTCCACCTAATCACTCTGCCTTGACATCAGTAGCCAGAGAGCATATGGAGCATATACATTTTCCATCCACAGAGGAATTCACAGGGACTTTGCCAGAGAACAGGGAATTATATTACTGGAATTTTTAAAAAAAAGTTAATAACATGGTTACTCAATGACAGCAGATTATGGGAGAATGCCCATAAAGAAAAAAAAAACATTAAAATGTAATTATGCAAATTGTGCCTAAATCAACTGTATCACTGTTTGAATTATGTTAAGTTTTTCTATTATAATAAAAATCAAACTTT